>NC_133619.1:487812808-488434058 GCF_048593235.1 Sminthopsis crassicaudata
CATGGTCATGAAGCTACTTAGAATTTAAATGCAACCCTCTGCTGTCAATGCTTAATACAGTACCACACTGTCAATTAATTGTAAGGTTAGCGTCCTATTTTTCACTTAAGAAAGTACAAGGGAAGATATAAATATTTCAGTCTCTCCTGTATTTGTGGAATAAAATTTTTAGCCGTAAAGATAAAGAGGGAATAAAATTTTACCAATATTTTAATAACATGGAATTAGTTAGAACCAGGAAAAATATAACTGATATTAAGGTTTTACAACTACATTGGTATGGTTACTCTGAATCCTCCAACATTCAAACAGACTGAGAGCTCCCTATATTTAGGAGATAATTTGCTTTAATCACATGCAGTTCAACACAATGAAGAACCTTATTTACTTCTGGGGAATTCTCAAAGATTAGGTCCAGAGTAAAAACTCTGATGGGTACTATTAAGCTGAGTGGGCTCTGAATATTAGTTCTCCTTGTCCATGGAGACTTCAACAAGAACATTTTAGAAAAATTTTTTGGGGGGAAGTATGAAATTAGTATTTTCTTACTAAATTAACAAATTAACAACAACAATAATAATAACAATAAACTAGTTTTTAAAATATCAAAAGCTAAAGAAAAAATATCCAAAGGAAGCAGAAGTAGGCAGGTAGGTAGATATATAGAGGTAATTTTTAAAAAAAACTTAAAAACTTACTTGGTGATTTTGCATATTTTGTCTTGTGTGTGTTCATGCAAGCTGTTGAACAGTATGGCTCCATATACCCATTAGGACCTATGCACTGAGTCATATCAAAAAACCGGCACTGTGTTCTACAACCAGTACAAGCTGTCAATTTGCCATATTTCTAAAATATAAAACAATATGCATTATTTAAGATATTAAAATAAAATCAAAGAAAATTTATTTTAAAAAGTTAATCTGTATTTGTATTATGGTATTTTGATTGGAAACATTTATAAAAGTAAGCAAATATTACTTTGACAAATCAAAAAACCATATAAATCAAAAAGCTAATAAATTCAATCAAATTAATCTGTTTTACTTTTTTTGACTGGCTTTTAGTAAGAGTTTAAATATAATGTATACAAAACAAAAGTGACAAGTGAAGAACCAAGAGACCATTGTACATAGCAACAAGATTATGTGATAACCAACTGTGATGGAAACAGCCATCAGCATCCAAAGAGACCATTATGGAGAATGGAAGTGGATCACAGCACAGTATTTTCACCTTTTTTGTTGTTTGCTTATTTTTTTTTCTCTCATTTTCCCCCCCTTTGAAACAGATTTTTCTTGAGTGGAATGATAAATATGGAAATACGTTTAGAAGAAATACACATGTTTAATCTGTATTGGATTACTTGCTTTCCAGGGGAGGAGAGAAGAGGGGGGAGAAAAATTAAAAAACACAAAGTTTTGCATGTATTTTGGAAAAATAAAAAACTATTATTACTTTAAAATAAAAGTCAAGACTGTCAGGAATTCAGCTGACAAGAAAACATAGTCCATAATTATGGAAACATTTGGGTATGAAATTTTAAAAAAATAGCTTCCTCATAATTATGGGTACAGATTACCAAAACCTCAACAGTTTACAGTTATTTTAAACAAAGATACTAACTTCCAAATATATTATCTATCTTTTAAATAGTTTTCTTCTCTACCAAATTCACATCACATGCAACTTTGGATTACAGATAAACTAAACAAGAATTCAAAGCACTCAACTATGTGATTATTTAGGAAGAACGGCACACATTTCTTTGTGGCTAACAAGTTTGCAAAGGTTTGAATTCAGAAAATATGAAACATAATTGCAAACAAGGTAAATTCCCAGAAAATAATAATAATTTAAATGTAAATTTAAAAATGAATCCCTAGATTGAACTCCAAATAATTTTTGAATAAAGATTTTTGTCACTTTTGGGCATACTGAAAAGATTGCAATGCAATCTGTGATGACTAAAACAATAAAAGAGCTGCAGTGTTTCCAAGATGTAAAAGGAATTAATTCCATTTTACAAGAACAAAAGGCATTCAAACTAATATATGTTCAAAGGACAGTGAAAGGTGGTTCTCAATTTAAAAAATCCAACTTATCAATAAGACATGATGCGGAAAAAATGTTGAAAATCAGTCAAAGAAAAATGCGAATTAAACCAAGTCTAAGTTTGCTTTATACCTGGGCCTCATATTTGCTAACTGTACACTAGGGTCAGGGTGGAGGACAGAGATTTCTGTTACCAGAAACAGTTCCAAAATGAAAAAGAACAAAATGAAAAGTACATTAAAGCTGATGGTCATTCAGAACCAGAATACAGGCCAGGAGAAAAGTAACAAGACATACCATCTTGAAAGAATTGAAAACTTATATATTGCCAGAATTAGCTGAAAACAACAGCATGAAAAACCCGAACTTTGAGAGAATGATGACTCCATCCCAGGAGCAGAGACCAAGTTTAAACTAAAGAAGGTAACACCTTAAAAAAGAAAATTGGCAAAATAGAAAAAGATAAAAAAATTCACTGAAGAAAATTCCTTAAAAAGTAGAATTGGTCAAAGAAAAAAGGAGATACAAAAGGTTACTGAAGAAAATAATTCCTCAAAAATCAGAAAGGGACAAGTGGAAATTACCAAATACATAAAACAACAAAAATACAATAAAATCAAAAGAATCTCATTGGAAAAACAACTGACTGGAAAATAGGTTAAAGACAGATAATTTAAGAATTAATGGACCACCTAAAAGCCATTACTCCCTCCCTAAAAAAAGGCCTAGACATATTTTAAGAAATTACAAAGAAAAATTGCCCCACATCCTAGAACCAAAAGGTAATAGACATTGAAAGAAGCTTCCAATCACCAATGAAAACTCCCAAGAATATTATACCAAATTCCAGAGGTCTCAGGGTAAAGGAGAAAATAATCCAAAAAGTCAGAAAAAAACAATTCAAATATAGTACAAAAGTTAGCACCTTCAACATTAAGAATCAAGAGGGCTTAGAATGCTATTCCAGAAAGTAAAGGAGCTAAAATTACAATCAAAAAGCACTACCCAGCAAAAATGAATATAACCCCTCAGGGGAAAAATGAACATTTAATGAAATTAAGTACAATGAAGCAGTCCAGAAGAAAAATAGGCAGATAAAGATTTTCACTTGTTCCCAAATTAATTATAAATTTCTCTGCTTAGTTTTAAAAATCCCTAAATAATCTAGCTGCATCTTTCATTTTCAACCTCACTGTATGTTATTCTCCCTTTCAAACTTTGAGTGAACCAAACTAGTCTTTGAACTATTTCTAATGCCAATAATGCACACCCTAAAAATTGTGTGAGGATACACAGCATATCCTCAATGTATCTTTCTGGCTTTATTGAGTAACACCAGCTCTCCTACACTGAACATATATATGATCCAGTCAAACCAACCAACCAATCTCTCTATTTATCATGTACAAAATTCTATACCATCTTTCAAGGCCTTTCACTAGCCAAGCTCCTTCTCTATTATACACTCTCCTCCAACCTCTTCAAACACTTTTTTTTTTTTATGCCCAGAGCCTGGCCCATATTAAGTACTTGATACTTGCTGATTGGATTGATTATTCCATTGAAGATAGGACCAAATAGAATTACTTTCTGAACTGAACCAAACTAAGTGGTTGCAAAGATAAAAGAAAGTGAAAGAAAGTGAAACACATCATCTTAAAAATTCATAAAAGTTCAGTACAGTATGAGATATAACCTAGATCCAAAAGTTTAAAACTAGGATACTTTTATCACACTCAAGTTTTATCTTTTTATCTTTCCTTAGCAAATGATTCCTTCCCCATTGCCTATCAAATGAAACAAAAACTAAACCAAAAACATGACCCAAACTACTGTCCTATTTTGGATATTCCTTTCTCTGCTAAATTCCTTTACTGTCCACACAAACCCACTTAAACTGAAACTCAATTTTAGAAGAAAATTAGATTACATATCTTTCAAGACATAACTCTCCTGTCCTTTACCTTAAAACTTTTTTGACTAGTCATCTCTTACAGTTCTCAGACCAAAATGTCACCTTATTTCTTCATAACTAGATTACTTGCCTGCCACCCCATTCTCAACTCAAAGTCTCCCTACCCTATCTGTGCTCTCACCCAAGTTCATTTCTCACTTTTATGAATAATACACATCAATCCTAACTCTTATTCTTCACCTCTAACTTAGTATGATATTTCCACCTATATGTTTGGAGAAACAGGATATGACACATTAGTTTTTGATTTTGGCAAGACAACTAGTTGGAGATATCTACATCCTCACCTCTCACATTTTTTCCCTTCATTTTTCATTCTGGTTTTAATCAACTAACTCTCCTACAGACTACTGAGGTAGTCTTCATATTGACTCCAGTACTTCTCTTGGAACAATAACTTGCATACTTTAATGGTATTAAATACAAGTGGAAAAATACATTTAAAACTAAAGTAAAGCCATCCACTCTACAAAGTATACTTGTATGACACCTCAAAGAAAGATGATTCTAGATAACTAGTGACAGAGAAACACACATATAAACACAAAAGGTTATCTCCTGTCCCCTTTATGCTAATTAACTGAATTTCTATTGGGGAATAATATAGTCGACAGAGGTAAGATCCATCTCTGGTTTAATAGGGACTTATTTGCAAACACCATATCCCATTTTTAAGCAAAAGATATCTTCACAGTTATTCCTTTGTATTTATGTTACTGAGTACAACCTATCTGTACATAACTTGACAAAAGCCTATTTTATGGTTGTAAATGATTTACCAAATAAATGAAAACTTTGAAATTAATTAATGTAAATTAATATAAACTACTTGCCTCCCTTCCAAGGCAAAAAATAATCAAAGGAAATGCTATGAGTGTTAAGTATTTATCAGGATCACTGATTTTCAAGAAGTGAATTTATATAGAACTTTAAAATTGGCCATTTCCTTTATACCCTTTATCTCATATCTCATATGATTCTCACAAAATATATCCTATGAGATAGGTACTAAAATATGATTATGATTACTTGACTGAAAAGAACATTCTATATGGATACAATTAATAGAGTAATTTAAAAGGCAGGTAAATTTTCCTGAAATACTGAGTGTTTTTAACTATTCCTACAATACCTTCCTAATACATAAGGAACTGTCCATTTCACCTATAAAATTTTCTATCCCATATTTAATTATGAACTTATCAATCCTATCAAACTGAAAACTTCTTCCTTGTCCTACTTTGTAATGTCTCCTTTTATGCCCAATGTGTGTACCCAATTGAAGTTTGTGTTCTTATAGAATACAAAATACAAAACTACAACTCTGCCAAGTAAATTCCCAATAGTTTTATTGAATGTGGAGTCTTAAGTTTGGATATACCCAAACACTGGTCCTATATTCATTTGCTTTTCTCTAGTGAGCACCCAATCTGTTCGATAGAACTGTTTCTTAATCACTACTAAATTATCTTGATGTTTACTACTTTTTGACAATCTGAAAATTTGGTAATAATGGTAGGCCCCTTTCCTTTACACACACCCCCACACACAATTTCCTTTAACTATTGGACCTTTTATTCTTTCAGATGAGTTTCGTTCTTCTAGCTCTTTTAAAGTAATACTGTAATTGACATAGCAATGAATAAGTCAATTGAAGTAGTAAGGTCATTGTTTTTATACTGATTCATGACTTAGATCTGCATTTATCTGTATAAAGAGACTTATGGATCTATCTACATAGAGAGTTCCTGTCGGGGATTTGGCATGTTGATTCCCAAATGGTTTATGCTTTCTATAAATGATTTTAAATGAAAATTAATTTTTATATCCCATCCTACCTATTGGACTGACAACTGCTGATGAAATGGAGAATAGCTATATGTTATGATATGTGAAGGGAATAAGCATTTATTCAGTGTCTATTATGTGCCAAGCATTATTCTAACTGCTTTACAAATAACATCTTATTTGACACTCAAAAAAAAAAACAAAAACAAAAAAAACAATAGAATTAGACCCTACTATTATCCCCACTTTGTCATTCGTGAAATTAAGGCGCATAATGATTAAATGACTTGCCCAGGATAAACAGTGTCTAAAAGAAAAATCAAGTCTTCCTGATCTTACACCTTAGCTAACATATATGATATAATACTACTGTGCTCTAAGAAATCATGAAATTCCAATTAAAGAAAATTAGGAAAAGATGCATGAGCAAAATACAACAATAATGTTGTAAAAACAAACAACTTTGAAAAATGTAGGAATTCTCATCAATGTGATGAAGCATGCTACCCAATTCATAAAAAAGAGGTAATGAAAACAAAACTATAGCTTAACACATATTTTGGATAGGGTGACAACGTGGGAATTTTTGTTCACTATACATCTTTATAGCAGATTTAAGGTTCCTCACCCTTTCTTAATCAAGATTGGGGAGAAAAGGAGATTTCCAGTGAGTGGAGGAAAAAAAATCTAATTAATCTAATTACTCTAAAATCTAAATATTTAAATAAAAGTTGATTGATTTAATATTAAATTTAAATAAATTACAAATATGCAATATTTTTATAATTTAATAAAAAAATTTTATTTTAAAATAAAAAACATATACAAGTACATGGTACAAAGAAAATCAACAGACCCTTTTGAATGATGGTCAGGAAATTTTTATTCTATTAAATTTAAAAAAAAAAAAAAAAGAAATTTAAAAGTTTAGTCATTTTGCTAGCAAAATAAAAAATGGAAATGATATATGACCAAATTCAGAAAGGAACTTTACACTCATTATAAACCTCTATGGAAACCACACCATATACTACACACACACACACACACACACACACACACACACACACACACACACACAATCTATTTCCTATTATCTTTTAATTATTACAATAATATTTAATGTTCAATGCTGGGGAAGATATGTACAGCAGAACAAATGTGTAGCCATTCACAATAACATTAACAACAGAAATCAACAGGCCAACTCAAGTGGACTTGTGATGGGGAGAGCCGTCTGCATCCAGGAAAAAGATTGTCAGGACTAAGTGTGGATCACAGCATAGTGTTTTCATCTTTTTTTTCTTGTTGTTTGCTTGCATTTTGTTATCTTTCTCATTTTTTTTCTCCTTTTTGATCTGATTTTTCTTTTACAGTATGATGAATGTGAAAATGTGTGTAAAAGAACATATTTTACACATATTGGTTTGCTTGCTGTCTAGAGTAGGAGTAGGAGAGGGAGAGGAATTTGGAATACAAGGTTTAGCAGGGATGAATATTGAAAAGTTTTTGCATATGTTTTGAAAATAAGGTATTATTGCCTCCCCCCCCAAAAAAATGAAGTAGGATGCCAGATTTAAGGAAAAAACTTGTAATTATTTATTCTTAATTTCTTCCACTGCATATGTAACAAAAATCTTGTATATGAAAACTGAAATGGAATTGTGATTGCAATGCTTTAGCTGAAAAACACACATATTAGGCAAACTTAAGTTGAAAGGATTTCCTATACACAGATAAATCATATGTAGTAAACTATCTGAAGGTAAAACAGCACATAAAGAAATCACAAATTATTGAAATATAAAATACTGTTAAAAAAAAAAAAAAAAGAAGGCCATGTAGAACACATAAAGGTAAAGTCTTTTGTAGTATTATTTTTTATATTATTTATTACATTTATAAAGCCTACCTAAAGTCTTAACATGTTCTACTATTCTCTCTCAATGTCTTATAATGTTAACAATATAATATTTTTTATATAAAGATAACATCATTCTACAAGGGTTTCCTCAATGACACCATAAGGCATACCCATTTAAATGCCTTTGCTTTTTAGTCAAGGTCTTTTAAAAATCTAGCTATAGTGCCCATACTATTTCTAAGATAAGCAGCCCCACAGATTCTTTATAAATAAGATTTTTATCAGTCAGCCCACAATGAACTCCTTTCAATTATTATCGCAGTTAATTTTCTGCAAAATATAAATGCAGGTTTTTCTGATTTAACATGTGTAAGCACCAAAAATAAGTAACTATTTAAAGTTTTTAATTGCTGCCTAGGGCTGACAAAAAGTCAGGCTAGATGGCACAGTGGATAGATCTGAGTTCAAATCCAACCCTAGACACTTAACATTTAGTAGCTGTGTGACCCTGGACAAGTTATTTAAAACAAAAAATAAAAAAAAGAAAAAGGGAAAGTTCTGTACAGCACAGACACTTAAAGTTTATATTTAATTAAAATAGAATGTAAAGCAATTTCAAGCAAAAAATTGAAGTTTTAGTCATACGTAGTTTGAGGTTAAAATAGCTGAGAAACTATATTTCATTTACTGAAGATGGGACACTGCAACTATTATAAGACAAGGTTCCGTGTTGGGTTATTTTTGTTAAGCTGCTTTGTTTCACCCTTTTAAAATCTTTTGTTAAAATGGATGGCTTAATATAGCGGAGGGGGTGGAGGGAAGGAGAGGAAAAGTTGGAACAGAAAGTTTTGCAAGGGTCAATGTTGAAAAATTACTCATGCATATGTTTTGTATATAAAAAGCTATAATTAAAAAAAAAAAAAAAAAAAAGGATGGCTTACTAGAGAAACAGGAAAGATTTAACCAAAAAAAAATTGTATAAAACCAAGAGATAAGAATAAAAGTAAAGCTAAAACCATTTTAAAACAGATTCTGATAAGATCATACTGAAAAGGCAATAACAGAATTCTTACCTCTGACTGCATAAGGAAGGAATCCTGCATGTGGTCTCTAACCTCCTTCAGGAAGCTGGGATGACTACCTACCTGGAAAAAGATCAAAAAATTATATTTGCACTATTGATTAGAGAAATGCAAATTAAAACACTGGGGAATCACCTCACACCTTAGATTAGCTAAGATAAGTAGAAAAGATAATGATAAATGTTGGAAGGGATGTGGGAAAATTGAGACACTAATGCATTGCTGGTGGAGTTGTGAAATAATCTAAGAGCATTTAGGAATTATGCCCAAAGGATTATAAAACTGTTCATACCCTTTGATCCAGCAGTGTCATATCACTACTTGGTCTGTATCCCAAAGGTTTTATCAAAGAGGGAAAAGGGATCATATATGCAAATATGTTTGTAGCAGCTCTTTTAATGGTCAAAGAAACTGGAAAGTGAGTGACTGCCCAACAATTGAGGAAAAGATGAATAAGTTGTAGTATTTGAATATAAGGGATTACTACTATTTTATAAAAAATGAGCAGAATGATTTCAGAAAAGCCTGGACTTATAAGAACTGATGCTGATTGAGGTGAACTTAAATACTATGAGAACATTACACATAATAATACCAAGATTGTACAATGATAAACTGTGATATACTTAGCCCTCTTCAGTAATACAGCTATCCAAAACAATTCCAATAGACTTGGAATGGAAAATGCCATCCACAACCAGAGAAAAGAACTATGTAGAGTGAATACATATCAAAGCTTAAAACGCATTTAAAGTAACTGTTCATATAAAACATATCAGATTGCTTGAGGTCTTGGGGAAGGGAAAGGAGAAGAGAAAGGGAAAAAAAAGAAAAAACATTTTGAACTCAAAATCTCACAAATGTAAATACTGAAAACTAACTTTACATGGGATTGGAAAGAATACTTTTAGATTAAGATATTACATTTGGCAAAAAATTGAACCACTAAAATTTGAATAATTCTCCCTTACCAGATGAAGAAATAAATCCAGAATGAAAGAAATTAAGTTGGAAAGAAACAGAGGTGAAAGATAGATTATACTCTATCTCAATTTATACTCTAATAATATATTATTATACTCAAATTATACTCTAAATTTGCTTTAACATGTCTCTCACTCTCAGTCATTACCCAGTTAGCTTATATTTGGAAAATTCCAACTTTAATTATTAGCGTGAAGAAAAAATGAAGTGCCACTTAATATCTCTTAGATTGGCCAAGAAGAAAGGAAAAGACAATGTTACATGTTAAAGGGGATGTGGAAAAACTGGGGTACTAATGCTTTATTGGAGGAGTTGTGAAATGATCCAACCACTTTGAACAGCAATTTGAAACTATGTCTAAAGAGCCATCAAACTGTGAATACCCTTTAATTCAGCATTGTCTCTACTAGATCTGTATTCCAAAAAGATTATAAAAAAAGGGGAAAAGACCAATATATGCAAAAATATTTGTAGCAGCCCTTTTTGTAGTGACAAGGAAATTAAGTGGATTCCCATCAGTTAGGGAATAGTTGAGTAAATTATGGTATATGAATATGATGGAATGATACTGTTTTATAAGAATGATGAGCAGGCTGATTTCGTGAAGGATTTACATGAATGGATGTTAAGTGAATTTGAATAGAGTCAAGAGAATACTGTACACATCAACAAGATTATCAAGAGAATGCAAATTAAGACAGCTCTGAGGTACCACACTTCATACCTCTGAGATTGGCTAAGATGACAGGAAAAGTTATGAAAAGATCCAATTATTCTTTAGAACACTTTGGAATTCTGCCCAAATGGACATCAAAATGTGCATACCCTTTGATCCAGCATTGTCTTTACTGGGTCTGATCATAAAAAAGGGAAAAGAACCCACATGTGAAAAAGTATTTGTAGCAGTACTTTTTGTAATGACAAGGAAGTGGAAATTGAATGGATGCTCATCAGGTGGGGAATGACTAAATAAATTGTGAACATAATAAAATATTCTTCTACAAGACGCAATGAGTAGGGTGATCTCAGAAAACCCTGAAAAGAGTGAACTGTTAAATTGATGCTGAGATGATTAGCATCAAGAGAACACTGTAGATAGCAATAAGATTATGAAATCATCAACTGTGATGGATTTGGCTCTTCAACAATGCAGTGATTGAAAGCAATTATGATAAACTTGGAATGGAAAATGCCAAAAAACATCCATAGAGAACCATGGAGTCTAAATGTAGATTTTTACACATAGCATTTTCACCTTTTTAGTCATTTTTCCTTTTTTGGTCTGATTTTTTCTTACATATTGGCAATATGTTTAGGGAAATTGTATTTATTTACCCTATTATCAGATTGCTTGCTTTCTTGGGGAGGGGGAAGGTGAAGGAGAAAAATTTGGAACACAAAGTCTTATAAAAATGAATGTTGAAAATTAATCTGAAAAAAAATTTTTTGTTATGATATGAATAAGCCCATATGCTTTGATCCAAAGATTCTAAAACTATGTATATACTCTGAGAAAGCAAGTGACAAAAAGAGAGATCCCCACATACATTTGTGCAGGTAGAATCCACTAGCAACTAAAAAACAAGAGTGTTGAGGGAAAGGAAAGATGAAAAAAAAGTGGAAAGCTAACCTAGGTAAGTAAAATCAAAAAGGTTAAAGCTTAGTATTAAAGCTCTTTTTTAAAATTTCAACTATGCTACATGTGTCTCAATTATCTGCCATAAAAGATAGGAATTTATCTATGAGACTTTACCTAAAGTTAGCTAAAAAATACAGCACTGGGTAAAAAATATATTAATTTTTGCTTATTATTTGTAGCCACAATTTTAATCTCTAAGTCACTTCAACTTTCCTGTTTCTATACTTTCATTTCATAAAATTACAGTATTATATAGAAGTCTTTGCTCTTGAAAAAAACGGCAATTTAATTCAGCTTTCCATAATTATAAACCCCAATTTACTTACCCTATCACACCACAGGTAAACTATCTGATAGAATAGATTATTTGATGATCTATATAATGGAAAGCTACAGAAAAGGCAAAGGACATAATAAGGAGATAATTATTTTTCCTTCAATAAAAACTATGGCAAAGGACATAAGGAGATAACAATTATTTTTCCTTCAATAAAAACTATCTCAATAACACAGCTCAAATATTATCCTTAAAAACTCATCTACGAAATAACCTAAAACTCTTTATAGTCATTTTTCCCTACTATTCCCAATTAGATTGTCCCTTAATTTTTCTTCATTAGGCTATAAGGATTCTTAATGCTACTCCTAAAGTAATTTTATCTACAAATCCTTCATGATCTAAAAGTGACTTCCAACCAAATTAAAAAATGTAAATAACAGAACTATCTTCTTCCACAGATAACTGTCTAAACCATTGGCAATTAAAACACTAGTAAACAGAATCCAGGTTTTTTTTTACTTTTTAAATACATGGCGTTTTTCTTCATCCAGATCTTAGAAGGGCCTCCAAGGTCATTAGAGGTCTTTAATCAAAACCTAGATATCCACTTTTATGTATTATAATTAACTCTATTATGTAGACAATTCTAGTTGGGAAGAGTCACTGAGATTCCTCCTGACATTGAAATTTGTGATCTTTTAGTTTTGTTAAGCCTAACTTTTTAAAAGGAAAAAAAATTTTTCAAAACTTTATGTAAAGAACTCACTTTGGATAATTACCAAATTATGAAAATAATACTAAATTGAAAATAAGGTCTCAGTTTCCAAAATAAGCCTTATGAATAGAGATAAAAGATGTCACTTCATTTCACACACATTTTTTAAAATTAAAACTATTTTTATTAAAACAATTACCTGTTTGTATTCACTGACACAGCTTTGGCAACAAAATCTTTTCTGCTGGCCATCGATAATAAGGACATTGTTGCCAGCCCCTTTGCTAGGCAAGTACTCTCCACACTGTTCACAGCAATTCATTATTAAGCCATTTGCCATTCTATACCTATTAAAGCAGTGGTCACTACAGAGCTTATGAGTCATGTTTTTAAAGCTTACTTCATGGCGAATCTAAAAAGAAAAATGAAATACAGGATTAAAGATGACACTACAATAAAAAAAAAACTAGTTATCATTATGAAAAGACAAAAGATTTAACTCCCCTGAAGAAGGGGAAGTGAAAGTAGATTCGATCTAGATTTTTTGAAGTAATTTTTTTAAAAATTTAACTCAATCCCATTTTAGAGATTAAAAAAATGAGCCTTCCTCAAAATAAAGCTAATGTGGCTATAAAGACAAGACTAGGTGACTTTCATTTTCAAAAAATAGAAAACTGACAACCAACTAGCTTTGAAGGATAATGATTTTGCCCAAGAAGAGCAATGGATCAAGAATTATTTAAAAAAAAAAAAAAAAAAAAAAAAAAAAATTCAAAGATTTAAAAACAAATACTAAACTAACAAAGTGAACTGTTGCGTATGAAGATTTAAAAGGAATGAAAACATATTTATTAAAATGCTTGATCACCCCCCACCTCAATTCTGAATAATATCATTACTTAATTTCCCACCAATCACCTTGTTGCCAACCTATTCTCAATTTACTTTTACAAATGAGGAAGGGAGAAAAGAAATGTGTAGAGACATGAGGAAGAAGACTACAGACTTTAATAAACTCACTCCTACTCAAAAATTACCCAAATGAAAAATGTAAAATCTATATATTTTTACTAGAAAAAGTAAAACCCATTTCAACCAAGTAGATAAGTATACAGTACAGTTGAAATCTATTTTCTTTAATTCTTTCTTCAAATGCCATCAAGGGTATCTTGCCAACCGAATTAAAAAACAACAACAAAAAAAACAACCTAGTATACACTAATATAGAAAAATAAAGCTTAAACAATCATTAATAAACATATAGAATACAAACCTCTGTTAGTTTGCCACAAATTGTGCATCTTGATTTATTTAAGACTCCTTTTGAAGGATTCTGTTTGTCTTCATAGAGTGACAAGCATGAAGTACTACAGAATTCCTGGAAGGATTCACTTGAATCCACTTGGGCAACAATGGTACCTTTCATTGTTGTTATGTCTCTAAAAGAAGAAAAAAAAAAAAGGTGGGAAAAATCACATTTTAATAAAGCATTTTTTAAAAAAATTATTAAATCCTTACTACCTTCAAATGTATATTTATACAGACTCAACCAAATTCTAAAGAATGGAAGTCCCAGTAGGAGGCTAAGTGGAAGGATGCAGTAAAAAGACCACTTTAAGATGTTTATGATACTAAGAAAAGATATTAGAGTCAATTACAAATATATGTGAACACATGCCAAGCTACAATCTAGTCCTGTAAGACAATATGATTCAAGGTAATAGAATACATTCCAGTCTGTAAAAATTCCACTAAGCAAACAGCAAATGAATAAACTTCAGACTAGAATCAGAAAATTATATAAGAATAGGTCCAAAAATACATTCATTTTAAGGTTTTACCTCAATAGTAGGTATGATATAGTGCATTATAGCATTAAAGTTGGAAAAAATAACAAGCATTTGTATGTTGTCAGGTACCATGTTTAATGCTAAATAATTTAGCTAAATGCTAAATTATTATCCCATTTGATCCAAAATCTTGGGAGGTAGGTGTAAGTATTATCCCCATTTTACACGTGAAGAAACTGAAGCATGCAGAGAATATAGCATCCAGGGATATATAAATAATAAGTGTTGGAGGTCAAATAGTGTACGCCTGGAATTCTATCTACTGTAGGAGAGCACTACCTCATGTTGTGATAAAAAACAAAAAGTGGTAAGATTTATAGTCAGAAGGGAAATTTGAGATCAACTTTGAACCCAAACTCCCTCATTTTAAGGTGAGGAATTGAACCTCCAGATTAGATGATTTGCCTTAGGCCACAAAGATAACAGATTTTCCAACAGATTCTTTTTTTCAAATACAATTTGAAAATCAATAGATGCTTAGAGAAATCAACAACTAAATGTCTTCTAAACTATACAGAATTTAAAAATAACTTTATTCAACTACAGACAGGAAGATCCTCCCCTTTACTTGAATGAATATTACATAGTCTTTTTCACCAAAGCTATTAAGTGGCAAGGCAAGATAGATCCCAATTCAGAAAAAAAACTTATATAAATAGAAAGTGAACATCACTTAAAGCAAACTATTCTCAAAACAAAACCAAATTATTTTAATGGTTTGTTCAATGTTTTAAAATAAATAAAAATCCAAGTACATTCCCCCAATATACTTTTTGAAATACACTAAATAAAAATTTTGTCATTAATAAAAATATAATCCTAAATAGCTATAAAATTTCATTTGACATCAAGAATTTACTTTACTCAACTAGGAACACAGATACTGCCAACTATTAGAAAAGAACTACCCAGACTACCATCCTACCAAATTCTAAAGCCTTCTGCCTAAAGCAGTTTAAAGGATCAAACTCCCCCAGAAGCCCTTCTGACAGTGTAACTCTCCAAATATCACCCTGTGATAAACTTTAGGAAACAACAAGATAAGAGAGCATTGGAAGACATAAAAATGAATAGTTTCAATTACATTAAGTGAAAAAGGTTTTGTACAAATAATGTAGCCAAATTAGAAAGAAAGCAGAAATTTAGGGTTTTTTATATATTTTCCCAGATAAAGAACTCATATCTCAACCATATTGAGAACTTGTCAAATTTATAATAATGAATCATTCCCCAATTGATGAATGGTCATATGAACAGATTTTTGATGAAGCCAAAACTAGATGTACCATGAGAAAAAATGCTCTAAATCATGACTGAAAAGAAAAATGAAGTTAAAACAACTTATAAACTTACACCAATCAATCTGGTTAGCTAAAATGACAAATATTGGAAGGGATGTCAGAAAAAAATGGGACACTAAGAATATATTGTTGGTGGGACTGTGAACTGATCCAACCATTTTAGAGAGCAAACTGAAATAAGGCACAGTTATAAAAATGTGTAGACCCAGCAATACCAATATTAGATCTATTTCTAAAGGTGATCAGCAACTGTAATGGACTTGGCTGTTTTCAACAATGAGGTGATTCAGGCCACTTTCCAACATACTTGTGATGGAGAGAACCATCTGCATCCAGAACTATGGAGACTGAATGTGGATCGCAACATAGTATTTTCACCTTTTTTGGTTGTTGTTTGCTTGCTTGGTTTTTTTTTCCTCTTTTTTTCCTTTTTGATCTGATTTTTCTTGTGCAGCATGATAAATGTGGCAATATATTTAGAAGAATTGCACATGTTTAACCTATATTGGATTTCTTGCTGTCTAGGGGAGGGGTGAGGGAGAGAAGGAAGGAGAAAAATATGGAACACAAGGTTTTGCAAGGGTGAATGTTGAAAACTATCTTTGCATGTATTTTGAAAAATAAAAAGGTATTATCAAAAAAATTAAGTTGATCAAAAGAAAAGAAAAATAACTTCTAGGTTCTAACATTCACACAGAAGCTCTTTTTGTAACAGCAAAAAAATTGGAAATCAAGGGGATGTCCATCAATTAGGAAATGCCTAAAACAAGCTGTGATGATTGTGATGGAATACTGTACTAGAAGAAATGATTGCCTTTAGAATAACAAATTGACTTTAGAATAGAAAGACATGGAAAGACCTGCATGAAATAATAAAGAGTGAAATAAACAGAATCAAGAGAACATCAAATACAGTAACATTATTCAAAGAATTGAAGTAAGCTATGAGTATTATAAATATTCAAGTCAACTACAAAAGATCTGTGAAAGAAAACACTATCTACTTTCAGAGAAAGAACAGATAAATTTAAGTATGCATATTATATCCATCTTTCTACCTATGTCAAATGACAGCAAGAGGAAGGAAGACAGTTTGAAACTTAAAATGTAACAGAAAAAAATTTTTAAAAAGGACATGAACAAGCAGAAATTGATGAGCAATAAAAACACAAGTACAATAGTAAACTTTGTTGTCTTCCCCCCTAAAATGTCCTACTCACCTATATGTTCAGTAAAAAAATAAAGTTAAAGATATCCCTTACTTTTTGCACATGACGCAGAGTTTCTTTGGAGCAGGCTTGTGTGAAAATGAGGAAAGACAAGAAGTAGAACAAAACAGGTGAGCAGATCCTTTTCGCTGATAGGCAGTTTGTCCTTTTTGCAAAGGTTTTTTGCAGTTTGCACAAGTAACTTTAACTGGTTTAGTAGGTTGCTGTTGTGAAGGAGGCTGGAAAATCTGCTTAGGAAGTGAGGCCACTGGTGACAAAGAATCCACTCCAGGTTGCTTCTGATTTCGAGGAAATGAAGCTGACTGGGAAATCCAGGAATCTTAAAGACATAATACATATACAAGAATAACTAAAATAATTTTCAATCTAATTTGAATACCATAATATTTGTAAGTGCTCACCAAACTGCAATATTTAAATTAAAATTCTACTTCATAAAATCATTTTTATTCTGAATGACAAACTGGGAATATGCATGTTAATTAAAAAAAAAAAAAAAAGATATCTGCAATTCTAAAAACAATGCTTTCTATGAATAATCAAGATTTAGAGGGACAGCTAGATGAGGTAATGGATAGAGCATCAGCCCTGAAGTCAGGAGGACCTGGGTTCAAATTCAGTCTCAGATACTTAACACTTTCTAGCTGTGTGACCCTGGGCAAGTCACTTAATCCCAAGTACCTTGCAAGAAAAAACAAACAAACAAACAAACAAAAACAAGATTTAGGTTGTTTCAAAGGAGAATTCACACTACAACCAGATAATAATCACAGAAAGTAAAATTGACAAGGATCTCAGGAATCTTCTAATCCAAACCCCTCATTTTATAATTTAGAAAATTAAGGCCTAGAAAGAACTTTTAGTTTTTTCCCCCATGAAAATCTTTAGAAATACACTTTTCTGACTTCTAAAGTTATTCTGTGCTATCAACAAAGTATATAATGTGAAACATAGTATTAAATCACTTACTTTATTATATACTGGTATGTCAATAAATACTCCTTCTACTACTCCCCAACCAAAAAACATTTTAACTGTACTAAAGTACTTTCAACTTAGAACACTGACCAAGATTATGGAATTTGGTTATCAATGGTTGTTCTCCCTCCATTGGCTATTCATAAAGTGTAAAATTGTTATTTTTGCCTCACTCAAAAATGGTAAAACTTTCTGGCAGCTTACTTCCTTCATCCCTCTTTAAATCTATTGGCCACCGTTACTGCCAACGCATCCAAGATCTATCTGCCAATCAACACTACTGCAGCTTATTATGTTCTTCCTCTTCTTCATACTTCTCTGTTCACACTTCTTTCTCTTAAAGCTTCTCTAGCACATCTACCTGAGGACTTTTTTTTTTTAATGGCTATCTTTTTACAGATATCACCATTCAACAAAAAGACTTCTTTCTAACAGACAAACTGACCACAGCTTCTTAGGTGCAATCTTCTCATCTTCTTGGTTGTATCATTGATGGGTGCTCAAATGTTGCTTCTTTGTTTTACACATACACACGCATGCATGCATGCCTGTGGTTGAGGGATTGAGGAGTAAAGGAAGACTCCAAATAGGATAAAAAGAGAGAAAAGGTAAGTAAATTCTGAGTTCTGGGACATACTGGAGGTCCAAGAACGCTAGATAGCTGACTCATCAGTGGCAAATTTTTACTGGCATTTTCATAACATAAATTATAAATACTCTTTATAACGTAAAAAACAGTTTATACGCTAGGATTATAATTAAATTCTTCCCATATTCCCAATTTTTTATTTATCAAAATTTGTTTTTATTTAACAACAAAAAAGCTATTAAAAGTGCTATAATATATTTGTGCAAATAGAGAGGAATTACTTATGTTTAACATATATTGGATTAGTTGCCAACTGGGTCAGAAGGGAAGGAAAGTGGAAAAAATTAAACAAAGGATTTTGTAGGGGTGTCAAAAATTATCCATGTATATGCTTTGAAAATAAAAGCATAATTTAAAAAATTTTAATAATAAATCAAAATAAATAAATAAATAAACCTAGTCTTAGAGGAACCAGGTGATTTGGTGCACACACAGAACCAGGGTTTAAATAGAAATGTCAGAAGCAAAGTGAATTTATCATGATGCTTTTCAGTTTCCCCTAACATTATACTTATTTGAGCACATGTATCCACACACCAATTAGATTTTACTTGAAAACAAAGATTCAATCATTTTTCAATTTTGTGTTTCTTCAAGTGTTCAATTAAGTCTCTTGAACTCAGTAGATATTTTATATGACTAATAATAATTGCTAATAGTTATATAGTGCATTCAGGTTTACAAAATATGCTGTGTATGTGTGTGACTCATACGTACACACATACAATTTTGTTCTTTGTGTGAGTTTTTAATCTTATAAAGATCCCTATAATAACCCTAAGAGTTAAGTATAACAAGTATCATCTTCATCTATAAAATGAAGTAACTAAGGCAAGTAAAAGCTAACAATATTTGTTGCATTGAATATTTGCATTAGAACTTTATAATTTTCCGTGTATTTCCCTTTAGTTTTTGTATCTTAAGTGTATGATTGTATCTCTCTGAAATATAATAGATGTTTAAAAAAGTCATTGTTGATTGACTAATCCTTCTATATAAGGCCTTTCAAATAAAGATAGCTTTTATATTTTACCTAAAAAAAAAAAAGTACTATCATATGATCAACTTTGATGGATTTGGCTCTTTTCACCAATGAGGTGATTCAAGCCAATTACAATAGACTTATGATGGAGAGTGCCATTTCCATCCTTTTCACCTTTTTTGTCATCATTTGCTTGCTAGTTTTTTCTTTCTCATTTTTTTCTCCTTTTGATCTGATTTTTCTTGTGTAGCATGACAAATGTGGAAATACATTTAGAAGAATAACAAGTGTTTTACTGATGTTGGATTACTTGCTAAGGGAGGGGGCAAATTTGGAACACAAGTTTTGCAACAGTCAAAGTTGAAAACTACCTTTGCCTGTATTTTGAAAAATAAAAAAGTATGAATGAATAAATGTACTATCATAGTTTTATTAGGAGGTAGAGGGGAGGGAGGATGAGCCTTTCAAAAAAAGTTGTAATATTTTACAAAGATTTAAAAGCTACAAAGAATCTATTTTTCTTAAGGTGTTATTTTGTAGAAATTCATAAAAATAATTGACAATGAACAAAAGTATTCTCATTGTTTTCAATTAAATTCAGCAGCTCATTCTCTCTACATATCCTATTTTGAGTAACTGAGTTTAAAGTCTGAATGACCAAAAGAAAATTTTATTCTCTAAAAAACTAAATGATTAAACAAATCTTTATATTTATAAACTCAGGATGGATTAGGTACTGGAAGGGTACTTGGAAATCATTTGGAATAGGTCCTTAAGCTTTTAGCTGAGGAAACTGAGCCAGAAAACTAAGTATAAAGTTACTAAATTAAGAATACACTCAGGTCTCCTGGCTGAGTCCAGTTACTCATTCCACTATGTTACTGATTCAGAAAAATCAGAATTTTCTACAATGCAACGACTTTTTAAGAGATGGATTCTTTAGTTATATTTTCTAGAGAAAGGAATAGCAGTGTGATTTAATTGTAATACCACCTATAAGGGCAAGGAAAAGACTAAAGAGAAACTCATGGTCTTATTCTAAAACCTAGGATTCCATAAACTATCCTCTGTGCATAAAGTAATAGGACGTAATAGATTCTTTTTTGTATACCATAGAACAATTCAAGACAAAAAATTTCAATATACTGAGTGCTACCTATGTTAACATACCTTGACATCTAAAATGAACTTGTTAAAACTTTCTTCACCAGTAATGTCTCAGATAACCTTTGCATTATAGCACACAAAAAAAGATTCATGGCAATAGCATGCAATCACTACAGAAGTGATTACTTGAAGGTCCCACTAATATTATTTTATTTTCAAACGCAATATATTAAAAAATGTTACTAACACATAATAGTAACAACTCATAAAGTCATAACTTTTCTGGTTAAATGTTAAAATATATAAAAATTTTGCTGCTCCTTAAACTCAAAAAGATTATTCTTTTCTTGAGGATGATTGTCTTCCTGTGATTCTATCAAATCATTAAATTTTCAAATAAGAAGGCCCCTCTACCAACAAAGATTAGCACCTCTCTGTAATATCTATTCTTGAGGGTTGCTTAGAGTACTGAAAATTAGAAAGCCCAGGGTCACATGTACAATTTGTGACAGAGGAATTACTTGAACCCTTGTCTTCCTTTTTAGGAAATTGATTCTATAGATGCCTGAACAAATAAATCCAGCTTCATACTATACTGGAAAATTTTGCTTTACTTGAAAATTGAGTTGAGTTCTCTACAATTCCACCATAAAGAGGATATCACTTTAAAGAACATTTTAAAAAATTCGTACTTTAATTATTCAACATATTCATCATTTATTTTATGAAATGATACAAAAATAAAGAGAACCAGGAAAAAAATACTACAATGAAAATGGAAAGAGCAACCAAGTCAAAACTGAATACTGTGAATATAGTTTGACCAAGTGTGACTTAGAAATGAAACATCAGAATCCAATTCCCTGTTTGTTTATGGGAGAGGAATACTACATATGAGACTTGGCTGATGAGTTGGCAATTTTTAAGAACTTTTTTTCTTCTTTTTAAATTCTCCAATATATATGTTCAGAGCTTCTGGAAATAATAGGAAATATAGGCAACATAAAAAAAGAGAAAAAAATTATTAAGTCTGCACTTTCTATTTCATCAAAAAGTAGAGGGCAAGCTAGTTAGTTATTACACTACATAATTAATTGACCAAATGGGAGGGAAAATCAATTTTATGCATAACAATAATTATTGGGTGTAACTATAAAACAGTAAGACTCACATACCCAAAATAAGGGCTAAAAAAGAATTTACAAATATAACTGAACTGGGGCAGGTAGGTGGCACAGTGGATAGAGCACCAGCCCTGAAGCCAGGAGGACAAATTTGGTCTCAGAATGACACTTCCTAGGTACATGATCCTGAGCAAGTCACTTAACCCCAATTGCTCAGCAAAAAAAAAAAAAAAAAAAAAAAAAAAAAAAAGTGTGTGTGTGTGTGTGTATATATATGTGTACATACACACACACACACACACACACACACACACATGAATTGAGCGGTTAGTAAAATCTCTTCCCATTTAACAAAGAATGCTTTCTTAAGTTGTTGTGTTTTTTTTTTGTATATTTATGTAAATTATGTAAATTTGGTCTCAGAATAACACTTCCTAGGTATATGATCCTGGGCAAGTCATTTAACCAATTGCTCAGCAAAAAAAAAAAAAAAAAAAAAAAGTGTGTGTCTGTATGTGTGTACACACACACACACACACACACATGAATTGAGCTGTTAGTAAAATCTCTTCCCATTTAACAAAGAATGCTTTCTTAAGTTGTTTCTTTTTTTTTGTATAGTTGGAAAGATGTAATATATTTAAAGTAATATGAAATAATCTTTAAAGACTCAAAAAGAACAAGATCATTTTTTATAAAATATCACTTTCCCCCTTCAATTATCATATTAATGAGGGGACAGTTATGTGACTTATATTTAATATAAGGACTGTTTTTTGTCCTAATGTTAATATGAATTATTTACATAGTTTAACAACTCATAAAGATAGGGAATTAAAATTTTTCATCCAGACTTCAACACACAACTTATTTCTTATTTCACCTCTATTTTATTTGGATGATTTATATTCAATAGCCAGGGGAGGCCACTCCATTTCTCAGGTGACAACAAATGTCCAATTTAAGCAAGCATTTCTTTAAACTCTTCCTAGGTAAAAATAATTGAATTCCTTTCCTCTGATTTAGACTCAAAGCAAAGGAAAGCAAAACAAACAAAAAACTAATCAACCATTCTAAATAAAATATTGTTGTCCCTGCTGATAATCATCATTATATTAATATTCATAAAACATCAACACTGACTTTAGTTAGTACTGCCTTTTCTTTTCTTATTCCTAAAATCTGAAGAGATGATCATTAGTAGGGAAAACAGATACAAAGACTGTCCAAAAGAGAAAGACTGTCCTTTTTTTTTTCTCCTATTTTCCTCTGATGTAAACTTGGAGCTGCTTGATTTGGAAGCAAACTTTCAAAAAAGTATTTGCCTTCTTTCAAAATGTAGTAACAATATAACATTAAGGAAAAATTTTCAGTCTAAGAGTAAAAAACAAAAAATCAAATATAAATACAATAGCCAAAAATAAGCACTTTTTCCTTCAAGATTTCTATCCAAAGATCATCTTATTTGGACATGAAAGCAAAAGTACTGACAAACTATTATGCTGAGTCGAAGATATGATTTCTAAAGCGAAACACTTTAGACATAAATGTTTTCTGATACACACAATTGATAAAGTTTTTGGAGATAAGCAGTATTGCATTTATTCTCATTGACTAAAGCTGAATTTTAAATAAATTACTGAAAAGCTCAAATCTCTTACTCTGAAAAGAAAGAAAAAGCACTAATTTTGGTAAATGTAAAATCAATGTTAATCTAAAAGTAAAGAACCTACAAAACTAAAAGAAATCCAAATCAAATAATTACAGATGAGAAACTACAAATGCATGCCATTAAAATTTATGCTTACCAGGATTATGATGAGTTGCAGATTCCCCATTCTGAAAAACGTCTCCTGCCACATTCATTCTACCAGGATTAAAAGGTCCTACTCCAGTCTTGGTCTGTGAAGTTAAAGATGGGGTGTATGTTTGTATATTAACACCAAAATTACTTGACTGCAGTCCGTTAGAGACATCTCCCAAGTTGGTATTCTGCAGTGATGTTACATGTGTAATCATTAAGTTCATATCACGCCCATCAGTATTTTCTAATTGGCCATCATTCACTGAGCTTACACCTGTTTCTAATGTAGTAACATTAGCAATCTGAATTTCAGAGTCTGGTTCTGTGGTGATACCACTATTACCCATTCCTGAATTTACCTTACTTCTTGAAAAACTGGAAGCTGAGAAATCCAAATCATTGGTTCTGTTTTTAGTCTCAGGAAGTCTCCGTTCAATAAAACTGGAAGCATTTTTCTCTTGCCCTTGATTTGTTTCAATGTCCTCTTCATCATCAATGATAATTGTCTCACTTATACTTCCTTTTTGAGAAGTCAAATCTTTTGAAGAAGAAAGTTTAGAATCACTTCCTTGTTGCTCTTCATTTTTTGATGATGGAAATGTGATGTTTCTTTGATCAGATACCACTGGGGCAGCAGTTGTTGGGGGTTGTATTGGTTCAATAAAAACAACATCATCATCATCTTCTATTGATGTGTTTTGAAACTTATTAGATCTAGAAACTAAAGAATTAGTTGGACCTCCAAATGAATTTCCTACATTTGTGAGACTAGTTGCCATGGCTGTAGTCCCTAATAAAACAGGTGTCTGTTCCGTCAATTCTAATCCTCCCACTGAACTTGAGTCCATTCCAGATGACCTGTTGGGAAGAGTGAAGAAGGAGAAAAAGATAATACACTTCAGTTCAATAAAACAATGGTTTTCTTTTTAAAGAAACGTAATAAAAGACCAAGAATTAAACCGAGTTTTTCCAAATTATGTTGACCCAAAGGAAAAAATTACATTATTTTGCAGAAATCCTGTATATAATATTCTTTTGATTCTTCTTTGTAAAATCTACCTGTTTCTCAAGCCATTCTCCAATTGATAAATGGTCAAAGGATATGAACAATTTTCAGATGAACAAATTGAAACTATTTGTAGTCCTATGAAAAAGTGCTCCAAATCACTATTAGAGAAATGCAAATTAAGACAACTCTGAGATACCACTACCCAACTCTGATTGGCAAAGATGACAGGAAAAGATAATGAAGAATGTTGGAGGGAATGTGGGAAAACTGAGCCACTGATACATTGTTGGTGGAACTGTGAATGAATCCAACCATTCTGGAGAGCAATTTGGAAATATGCTCAAAAAGTTGTCAAAATGTGCATACCCTTTGACCCAGCAGTATTGCTGCTGGGCTTATATCCTAAAGAGATATTAAAGGAGGGAAAGTATGTGCAAAAATGTTTGTGGCAGCCCTTTTTGTAGTGGCAAGAAACTGGAAACTGAATGGATGCCCATCAGTTGGAGAATGGCTGAATAAATTGTGGTATATAAATGTTATGGAATATTATTGTTCTGTAAGAAATGACCAACAGGATGATTTCAGAAAGGCCTGGTGAGAAACTTATATCAATTGATGCTAAGTGAAATAAGAAGGACTAGGAGATCATTATACACACAGCAACAATATGATGATCAATTTTGATGGACATGGCTCTCTCCAACAATGAGATGATTCAAACCAGTTCCAATTGTTCAACATCTGAGAGTCATCTACACCCATACAAAGGACTATGGGAACTGAGTGTGGACCACGACATAGCATTTTCACTCTTTGTTATTTTGCTTGCATTTTTTTTTTCCTTTTCAGGTTTTTTTTTCTTGCCAGATCTCATTTTTCTTGTGCAGCAAGTTAACTGTATAAATATGTATACTGGATTTAACATATATTGTAACATATTTAACATGTATTGGTCTACTTGCCATCTAGGGGAGGAGGTGGGGGGAAAGCAAGAGGAAAATTTGGAACAGGTTTTGCAAGGGTCAATGCTGAAAAATTACCCATGCATATGTTTTGTTACTAAAAAGCTATAATATAAAAAAGAAAAAATATATTAAAGAAATTATATTTTTAATCCACCTGTTTCACTTCTTGATATACTACAAAATTGAATAATATCCAGACACCCATCATGTTGAACTATATTGGTGATTGATTATACTAAGAATCAATAGTGGATTTGTAGAAACATAAAACACAGCATTTGCCAGAAAATGCAAGTAAAAGGAAAGCAGGTTTGTTGTTTTTAAAATCTTAGAAATGGAAAATAGCTAAGAAATAATCTGAAAAAAGATCCAAAGTCAAGAGATTAGCCAATTAGCCAATCTTCTTCCTAACCACCCAACTTTTGTGGTACTTCATCAAATACTTTTAAAGATTTTCTGCTTTTCCCCCACACTTATCTGATATACTTTTTCCTTATCAATTTCCACCAATTTTTGATCAACTGAATTTGTATCTCCAATATTCAAATTCTAAACATTCCTTCATATATTATAATTTTAATTTATAGGCTAATTAATAATTACCATAATTATTTCATAAATTAAAATTATGGCTATATTCTTAAAAAACAATGATTCCAAAAGATAGACATTTACTATGAATTCAACTAATTCACTGTTAATGACTGATTATATGTAACTTTCTACAAAATAAGATTTGACAAAAATAATCAAGATAAATTAATTTTAGGAAATCATAAAGCATAACAAAAGGGTTTTTTAAAAATGAAGTCATTCTAGTAAATAGTCTAAGATATTACATTTTTGAAAATAAAATCAAGATTTCACTTAACAATGAAAATCTTGGGCCTATGATTTCCTTGGTACAGGAAAGAGTGTGAATAATCTATGAATGTAAATAAGCAACTGTTCTAGAATGTTTTGGAACTAAGGGACCCCTGGGACCTGTGCCCAGGGTTCCAGAGTCTATGCAAGTCAGGGGCAGGATCGGATGTAAGCCAACATTTTTTGCTCCATAGACTACTTTCAACATCAACAACATATGTTTTGATAACTTCCCACCTTCACCCACAATCCCCTCACCCAATTTAACATGCTACTCCGAATATTCTTTTAGATTTATTAAGTACTTATAATGCCTACACAATAATTTTTGCCTTCAAAAAGGTCCAGATTAAATTTTACTTCAATAAAACTTCAAACATGCACAAAGCTTTACCATCACAAAGGAAAAACATCTGAAACATAACTGGACAAATACTGATTCAAAATTAATTTCTTAAATACCATTAATTTAAACCCAAATTCCTTGAATTAGAAAGCCAGTACTATAAACAAATAATCTATAAACTTCTTTGATCATATACTCCAATGGGAAAATTTTTTAAATAAAAACTCAATGCTGGGTATTAATGGTTGGCAGTGCTGAATAAGAGAATTCCCAAAGTTACATAAACACAAAATGAAAAAATGCATAGCTGGCTAAATTTACTAAATCATGATACTCATTTTTTGATGCCATGATGCAAAATTTTAAATGAAATTAATTTGACAAAAGTGTTTGACTCATGACAGTAAATGCTATCCATATCCAGAGAAAGAACTATGGAGTCTGAATGCAGAACAAAGCATACAATTTTCATCTTTTTTTCCCATGACGTTTCCTCTTTTCTTAAAATTATTCTTTCACAACATGACTAATGTGAAAATGTGTTTAATATGTTTTATACATGCATAACCTATGTGAGATTGCTTGCTAGCTTGGGAAAAAGGGAAGAGAAAAAAAAATCAAAATCAAAATCTTATAAAAGTAAATGTTGAAAACTTAAATAAAGAGATAAATGGGTTTTCTGTAGGATTATTTTTGTGGGGAGGATTTTGGGAATATGGTGGAGTAAAGTCAGAAAATTCTAATTCTCATTCTCTCTCTCTCTCTCTCTCTCTCTCTCTCTCTCTCTCTCTCTCTCTCTCTCTCTCTCTCTCGTACACAAAACTGTACCACAGGGCAAATTTAGACCTGTAAATAATAGTGTTCTCAGAACAGTAGTCCTCCACTGACAATCAGAGATGATCCTAATAAAAGATACCAGAATGAAGGTTTGGTCCTACTTAAGTGTAAAAGCCTCCAGGCTAGAGCAGGTAAGCCCTGGGGCTAGGTGGGTTTGATGGCACCCTCAGCCTCCATCACAGGAATTTTTACCCCTAGACTGTGTAAGGAATCAGGCATTTTTAGTCAGAGCAAGTTGAAGGTATCTATGTCTATAAGGGACACCAGGCCCAGCAGTACTGCTGAAACAAGGCCTTGGGTGAAAAGGAAGCAGCACATTCGTGGTAAGTGCAAAAGCAGTGGAGCAGTAATGCTGCTGGCTTGTAAGCATCTAGAAGAAGGCAGAGTTCTCAATTTCCGATTACAATTCAAAGGAGAGAAGTGAAGAAGAGTCTGAGACTAGAGGCACCCACACCCAAACTCCAGGATTAAAGGTGATTATATCAACAATTTTATGCAAATTATAAAAAGGGGGAAAGGAGAAAGAACCCACCCGAAGAGAAAGTTACTAAAAGATTAGGGAAGACCAGGATTCATGTTCAGAGGATACGGAAGTAAAAAAAAAAAAAAAAAAAAAAAAATCTCTTATCTAAAAAGAGTAACATTAAATGGCCATCTGCCCAAAGAGAATTTACAGAACTCAAAAAAGATATTAAAAACCAAATGAGATTGAGATAAAAAATAAAAACAAGATCATGGCACAGCCACAAATCACTCAAGCAGTAGCAACAACTAAAAAAACCAAACACTATATATGGAAAAGGAAAAGGAAAAGGAAATGAAGTTGTGGCCAAAAATATCAAAGCAAACAAAGGTAAACATAATCCCGAATGGGGAAAGAAAAAAAAGGATATTCAATGAATTGCCAGATTTTATTACAAAAAGACCTGAACTTAAATATAAAATTTCACATAAAAGATCCAAGAAAAATATAAGGTAAACATCAAAAACTAATTACAAGGGATTCAATAAGGACAAACTGTTTTATACATGGAAATGTAAACCATATGTCTAAAATTGTCGTTAGTAATTTGGTAGTTCAAAAGAAACATTTGGGTAGAGTCGAGTATGATGTGATTCTAAAAAGCAAACCTATGTAGGAAAAAGAATAATAATTATATTATACAAATGAGGTGTGAGGACAAGAACTGACAGAGAAATGAGACAGATTCCACAACATTTCCTCCCCCTACTCACATGGGGAATGGAGGGGGAGAGAAGAGTTTGACTACAAAGGTATCTTCTAAATTCTTAAGTAAGAGGGGTAGAGTATATAGAAAGGGGTAGAGATTAACAGGAATGGGATAAAGTATGCAATTAATAGAATGCTATAAAGACAGGGAAAAGGGGAGAGAGAAACTTTGAAGGGGATTTGATTAAGTAATGGCAAGGCAGGGGAAAGAAGTAAAAAGCAAGAGTCAGCAGGGATAGGAAATAATAGATACATATAAACAATGATAACGATGAAAAGTAGAATTTATTAGAAGAAAAATTAGGGGTAGGTAGTAATCATCTATTTCAGATAAAATTAAAGCTAAAATAGACCTCATCAAAAGAGAAAATAGGGAAACTATATATACTATGTCAGCCATATTAATATTGCTTTTAAACTATTTAAAATAAGTAGATGGTAAATGATTGAAATGTTGCTATGTGTAGGAAATGAGGAGTTGGTGGATCCTTATAAAAGATGCTATCCAACTTCAGAGAAAAAGGAGACAAAGAAGCATAGTACAACCTTACACGGAAGCATATGAATGTATATGGAAATTTATGTGTATGATTATAGATATCTAAGTATATATATCCATGCAAAATTGTAGCTTTCTTGGGTGAAGTGGGGGACAAGGAAAGGGGGAAAAATGAATTAAATAAAAAGTACACAGCAGTGAACAAAAGAGAGCATACATGAAAGCAAAGATGGATAGCTCTGAACACAATGTGAACAGTACTACTCATTATATATACTTTCTTGAAATGGAAATTTCTCTCATTTTGAATCCTCTCTTCTGTTATGATGTGCACAGTGATCATTTTTTTTCTTTTGATTTTTTCTTTTTCTACTTTGTTTTTAGGTTTTAAATAAGTTTTAAGTGTATTTTTTCTGATAGAAAATGAATAGGCTATGAAAGATGAAAATCCATAAGCTCACAAGACCTGCTAAGACCAGCTGCACAGCTCCCCAGGTGAGAATAGTATCAGACTATCTTGACAAAATGCCTGAGAACAAACTGGGTTTTCCAAAGCCCAAATGCCCTTCTCCATTTGTTACAAAGTTGCTCAATAACTTTGGGGAAAGAGTTGCAGATTTTGCTCCTTAAATTTAATAATATTTAACTTCAGGATATCATTCTGGAAAGCAATTTAGAACTGTGTCCAAAAAGCTATAAAACTATAAAACTGCCATCTCCTTCCTCAGACTTAGTGGGATATAGGGATCTAACTCCAATAGGGGCATGATATAGAGAATATAAAACTACTAAAGGTATGAAGAGTTGAAAGGGGAGAGAAAGGATATAGTTCATTACTGAAGATGGCCAAATAAATCAGTCTACAATAATGTTAGAATTTGTTAGGCTATCAGGAAGTTAGCATCTCAAAATTCAGCCTTGCTCTCACTTCCAGACTCTCCTTTTACCTTCCTTCACTCTGTAACCTTTAATCCTTTGTTCATCTAATTAAAATTTTCTACCCAATTAATATTTAGGAGTATATTGAGTCAATAATTCATTTTCTCTTTTCTCAAGAGTTCAGCACTAAGCTCCCCATTATTTTCTGGTCCCCAACTCCTACCCTTACAAATGGGACCCTTTACTATCCATATAGTTATCTGACTAAACTCTATTTTCCTAGTTCTTTAATCTCTTTAAGTTTCATGACTTATTCCTTCACTCTACCCCATTACATGTGATCATTACTCAGAAGTATAACACTTCTCTTAATGATAAACTGATATTCTTCTATCTAAACATAACATTTCTATCATTATATCATGGCCATATTCTACTCTTCCTTCCTTCTTCTGTCATTCCACCTCTTGGAGACAACCATTCACTTTCCAATTCAGTCAGATTTTTTGAAAAAGTTGCTTGTAACTTACTTCCTCCACTTCCTCTCCTCTCACTCATCACCAAAATCCTTTACAATCTGGCTTTCTACCTTTTATCAAGTAACTGAAAATACCTCTTAGTTATGAATGATAACAAGTTATGAATGATCTTAGTTGCCAAATCTAATGTCTTTTCTCAGTCCCAACCTTTCCCAACTTATCTACTGTACTATAGATTACCTTCTTCTCCTGGATTTTCTCTTTTCTGGATTTTTCTGACATAATAGTGTCCTAGTTCTATCAAATTAATCCTTTTCACTCTCCTTTCCTTTCTCATTATTCACATTATATCCTGCCCAGTATAGGGGTATACTTTGAGAGTACAAAGTTCTGTGCCCTTCTCTCCATATATATATATTTTCTTAGTAAACTCATCAAACTCCATCAGATATATGTATACACATACATATGTACACTTATACACACAGGCATACACATAATACTTGTATATTCATTGTTTTAATTTTCACAATTGTGTAGCTAAAAATAAATAAAAGACAATGAAAATCATGTTTTGAAAATGCAAAGAAAAAACAGAAGTCCAGAAAGACTGACAGCTAAGTAGGGCTATTCTGAGAATTATATGTTTTATTTATCCTTTATTTAAACAGTTTCAGGTTCGAAACTTTTTTTTCCCTCTAACATTTATAGAAACACATTTTATTTTATTTGTCAAGTTCAGAGAATTTTTTAAAAAGAAAAAATGTATTTCCTGCTTTTAAAAATATCACTTTCTTCAAACAGATAAATAATTTTTTATTAGGAAAGTTGTAGAGGGCTGCAGATAGTGGGGAAACTCTGAGTGAGATATATGACCCTTTAACTCAGAGGAAACCTGCTAAAAATATCTGGTTTGGCTCCCCATTTTTCCCTTTGGAATTTTTCACCTCTCTTCCTGAGAAGTCAGAGACTGCATTACCACTTGTATTCTTCTGGAAGCCAAGGATACTTGCAGCAGGGTGCTTATAGTTAGCATTTAATCAGTGTGATTGATGAGATAATGGTTCTCTAGTTCACACATACTCAGTATGATATAACGATGCAATCACTCTACTTAGTGTGATGTAATGATGTAACTTACTGCTGAGAGGTATTTAAGGGCTGAGAGAACTGGAAATTAGAGACTGTAAATAGATACTTAAATATTGTAAAGAGACTGGCAGTTTCATGTAGAATTCTGATTTCTTTCTATTTTACTATATAATGCAAATGTCCATTCTACTTGGTGTTCAAGTTTAGAATAAAAATAATGTAGTGTTTTAGATTGTTTGATTCCATACTCACTACTTATATTAATTTTTTACAAAAGATTTGAGAAATCAGAGGAAGGTGGTCTAAGTGTACCTGATCTAAAGCTATATTATATAGCAGCAGTCACCAAAACCATTTGGTATTGGCTAAGAAATAGACCGGTAGATCAGTGGAACAGATTAGATACAAAGGACAAAAAAGGGTACATCTATAGCAATCTAATCTTTGACAAACCCAAAGATTCCAACATTAGGGATAAAAATTCATTATTCGGAAAAAACTGTTGGGAAAACTGGAAATTAGTATGGCAGAAATTAGATATGGATCCACACTTAACACCAAATACCAAGATAAGATCAAAATGGGTCCATGATTTAGGCATAAAGAGGGAGATAATAAATAGATTAGAGGAACAGAGGATAATCTACCTCTCAGACTTGTGGAGGAGGAAGGAATTTATGACCAGAGGAGAACTAGAGATCATTATTGATCACAAAATAGAAGATTTTGATTACATCAAACTAAAAAGTTTCTGTACAAATAATACTAATGCAAACAAGATTAGAAGGGAAGTAACAAATTGGGAAAATATTTTTAAAAACAAAGGTTCTGACAAAGGTCTCATTTCCAAAATATATAGAGAACTGACCATAATTGATAAGAAACCGAACCATTCTCCAATTGATAAATGGTCAAAGGATATGAACAGACAATTCTCAGAGGAAGAAATTGAAACTATATCCACTCACATGAGTGTTCCAAATCACTACTGATCAGAGAAATGCAAATTAAGACCACTCTGAGATACCACTACACACCTGTCAGATTGGCTAAGATGACAGGAACAAATAATGACAAATGTTGGAGGGGATGTGGGGAAATTGGGACACTAATACATTGCTGGTGGAGTTGTGAAGGAGTCCGGCCATTCTGGAGAGCAATCTGGAATTATGCCCAAAAAGTTATCAAACTGTGCATACCCTTTGACCCAGCAGCGCTACTACTGGGATTATATCCCAAAGAAATACTAAAGAGCGGAAAGAGACATATATGTGCCAAAATGTTTGTGGCAGCTCTTTTTGTTGTAGCTAGAAACTGGAAGATGAATGGATGTCCATCAGTTGGAGAATGGTTGGGTAAATTGTGGTATATGAAGGTTATGGAATATTATTGCTCGGTAAGAAATGACCAGCAGGAGGAATATAGAGAGGCCTGGAGAGACTTAAATCAACTGATGCTGAGTGAAATGAGCAGAACCAGAAGATCACTGTACACTTCAACAACAATACTGTATGAGGATGTATTCTGATGGAAGTGGAAATCTTCAACATAAAGAAGATCCAACTCACTTCCAGTTGATCAATGATGGACAGAGGTAGCTACACCCAGAGAAGAAACACTGGGAGGGGAATGTAAATTGTTAGCACTAATATCTGTCTGCCCAGGTTGCATGTACCTTCGGATTCTAATGTTTATTGTGCAACAAGAAAATGATATTCACACACATGTATTGTACCTAGACTATATTGTAACACATGTAAAATGTATGGTATTGCCTGTTGTCGGGGGGAGGGAATAGAGGGAGGGGGGGTAATTTGGAAAAATGAATACAAGGGATAATATTATAAAATATATATATATATAATAAAAAAAAAAAATTTCAGTCCCACAAAAAAAAAAAAAAAAAAAAAAAGATTTGAGAAATCAGCTTTACTTTAAATTCTATAAAAGCAGAAATTCAAACTAAAATTTACAAAACTAAAATTCAAATTTCCAACATGCTTCACCTGATCATCTTGGGCAATGTTTAGCTGTACAAACACCTTGCATTTTCCTCATTGGTTTTTTAGAAAACTACAATTACTTAAAAGTCATGATCAACCTACTGTGAATCAATTACTATACTCAGGTTTCACTATTAGAAATAAAAAGCTATCATTTGGCATTAGTTCTAGATTATTTGATGGCAGTAATGCAAATTGTTCAATAAGTGAAAATGACAAAACAAGACATTAATCTGTTCATGAAAACAAAAGGTATTACTCCATTGCAAATTTAGGTTTTCACAAATTATATATTTTAGTTCCCCCCTATCATATGCTCAGACAATATCAAGAAAACAAGTTTGCCACCTACTGACTCATCAGTCACAATGCACTGAGTTTTGAAATTTTTTTACCTGTTTTGTATATTCTCGCACAATAAAATTTATATAACTCTTTATGTGAAGTAAATAGGACAAGTTCCCCACTTTGGAAATAATTAAGAAAAATGAGTCTCACTAATACATTGTTGGTGGAATTGTAAATACATCCAGCCATTCTGAAAATGATTTGGACTATGCTCAAAAAGTTATCAAACTGTGCATACCCTTTGATCCAGCAGTGTTACTACTGGGCTTATATCCCAAAGAGATTTTAAAGAAGGGAAAGGGACCTATATGTGCAAGAATGTTTGTGGCAGCCCTCTTTGGAGTGGCCAGAAACTGGAAACTGAGTGGATGCCCATCAATTGGAGAATAGCTGAATAAATTGTGGTATATGAATATTAATGATTCTTCTGTAAGAAATGACCAACAGGATGATTTCAGAAAGGCCTGGAGAGACTTACATGAACTGATACTGAGTGAAATTAGCAGGACCAGGAGATCATTATATACTTCAACAACAATGCTATATGATCAATTCTGATGGACTTAGCCCTCTTCAAAAATGAGATGAACCAAATCAGTTCCAATAGAGCAGTAACGAACTGAACCAGCTACACCCAGTGAAAGAACTCTGGGAGATGACTATGAACATAGAATTCACAATCCCTCTACTTTTGTCTGCCTGCATTCAAAGTCCGATTCTTTTTGTACAGCAAAATAACTGTATGGACAAGTATACATATATTGTATTTAACTTATACTTTTAACACATTCAATATGTATTGGTCAACCTGCCAGCAGGAGAAAGGGTAAGGGGAAAGAGGGGAAAAGTTGGAACAAAAGGTTTTGCAATTGTCAATGCTGAAAAATTACCCATGCATATATCTTTGTAAATAAAAAGATATAATAAAAAAAAAAATTTTTTTTGAAGAGAGAAATGAGTCTCAGAGAATTTTCTAATAAGATTTCCAAGATCTCTAGGTTAACAAATATTAAAGCCAGAACTCAAATACTTTTTGAATCCAGTATCGATCAAAAGGTTTAATCACATCTCCTACTGACACAGTGGTACTAACCTAGCAGTCTGCTGATTTAACTGCTGCATATTTGTCAACTACAATAATAATTATTATGATGATTCTTCACAATAGTCTTATTCTGCTGTCTCTAGATGGCATGAAAACGACCCTGGATCTTTCAAAAGCTACATAAGCAGAACAACAAATGTTTCAAGTTATCTACCCAACATGAAAATTTTCAAGACAGCCTGACAGACTTTTTAGCTTACCTAAATACAGTTAGATTCACCAGCAAAGGTTGGCCAATAAGTGCAAAAGCATTTCATTAAACTGATAATATGAAATAGCTATCATTCCAATGTGTACCTTCAGTTTCTTTAGTTACAATAATAAGCCAAAAAAGAAAAATACATTCAAAATAAGCACACTTTACTGTTAGAAAACACAATGTATCATCTTTGTCTAACCTTCAAAACTGATAATTAGTAGAAGATCTAAAGTAACACTCAAGAGATCAAAATCAAAATTGGAATTTTAGTTAAAAGAATACCAGTTCTTACTTTACCTTTAAAGAGGATGAATAGCATAGTTCACAGATAGATATTAATATTATATCATATCATCACATACTTTATCTCACTTTACAATCTGTTCACAATAAACAATTACAGATATTTGGTTTATGATCAAGAAATGAAAAAAGACCAAAGCCTTAGACTTCTCAAAAGCTTCAGCCTGCTCTTTACAGAAAAGCCTCAAAACACACTGGAAATGGCCAAGACTTGATAACAGAAAACCAATTACTAAGATAATAGCTACTTCAGAATCAGCTGCCTCTATAGTCAAATTAACTGTAGATCAAAATTAACATTAGAAGTCTAAAGAAATGTAACTCAACCTTTTTAGATCAGAGTAAACAAGTTGCATTGAAGTCTGAACAATGCAAATTAAGTTGATGAGACTAAAAATAACTTCCTCTGAAAGAAGTCAGGGGGTAATAACACTTTTCTCCAATAGGAATCTCATTTTTTTTTAATCATGAAAAGATAGATCAGAAGATTTTAAAGCAATGCTACTTCAAACAGGGAGGGAAAATAGGAAAAATTATATCGGCAGGAAAGATTGGTTGGAGACCTCGCTCAGTCAAATGGAGGCAAAAGCCAAGTACATCTGGAAAAAACAAGCAAATGTAAAACAGGGCATTTCTCTGTAGATGTATATTCTCATAAGAAATAGTCAAGGGGCAGCTAGCTAGGTGGTGAAATGGATAGAGCACCAGCCCTGAATTCAGGAGGACCTGAGTTCAAATGTGATCTCAGACACTTAACACTTCCTAGCTGTGTGACCCTGGGCAAGTCACTTAACCCCAGGGGGGGGGGGGAGAGTCAAGAAAATCGGAGTACAATGCACTTCTAAGAATAAACCTTAAGATGAAGTTTAGAAGACCTGACCATATATATTCATATGGAATCTAAGCTGAAAATAAAGAAGGCAAAGTTACAAAAGAATGAAAATGATTAAAATTGCACTTGATGAAAAACTTGAAAAATTATTTTCTTTCATGACTAGTATTTTTTAAGTGACCTTACATACATTAGGACATAAGAGAAAAATCAATTTTTGCAATCTTCTAGCATGACTCACATGTTCATAGTTGTATGAACTATCCAAAATTTAAATTTAAAAAAAAAAAATCTGGTTGTATTCATTAAGCAGTGATTTTTTAAAAATGTGGCCTTCAAGAGTCATCACCACAAAGTGTCTTACCCATGATATCATGGTTTACTCAAGAATTCAAAAAACAAGATTCCCTAAGGATACAGAGATGCTCCAAATGCCCCCATTTACAAAATATTAACTGATCATCAAAATTGAGCACACTAAAAAGCCTCAATTAATTATGTTATTTGAAAGACGCTATTCTAAGACATCCAAAGTTGAGACGTTTTTGAAAAGCATACTGCTAAAACTGCCAATCAATACAACAATAATAGAAAGCATTTTATATTGTGCTTTACGATGTGCAAAGCACTCCACATATTACCTCAAGTATCTTGGATAGTCATTCTAAATGGATAGCATAGGGCAAGGAAATAACTAAAAGAGCAGTATGGGTGAGGCCCCTTCATATTTGGAAAAATGCTGCTTAAATTACTAAAGCTCCCCTTAACAAATATTCTACCAGTTAAAAGTTTTTAAATCAACAAATCATATAACATCATGATGTCTGAAGAATCACAACTTTACACGGCCCAAAGCCAAACTAAAATTCCCTACAAACTACTACTACCTTAATTACATTTCCCTCTCCCTATACAACATCTAATATCTTCCCCTCGCCCCCAGAAAAAAAATTAATTATAAAAACATGCTGGATATTGGTTCCAATCTGCACTGCAACCCCAAAGCAAGGAAACGACATCTTTTTAAGTATCATCTGAACAGTCTACATCAAAATCAGTGTATTACTTTTTCCACTAGTAAAAAAGTATAAATTGGCCAAAACTTGTTTAGGCTATCATTTCTATAAAAGAAAATTCAAGCAGGAAACCATAATGTTTAGGAGAAACTTTTAAGTTTCAAATAATATCTAAAAGTAAAGAGTTTGTTTATTCTAACCAAATACTAGTTCATTTCCTCAAATTAGTTCATAGTAATATATTACTTTTTGAACAGAAGCAAAAAACTAAACCTCTAATTTCATATATACAAAAATGTGAATCATCTTTGTTGTGAAGAACAGAATTCCCCTTAGATTTAAATTGGGTATTAAAAAAATATATAAAACATAGCAATATTTTATTTGGACAAATTATTTGACACTTTGATATTCAAACAAACCTTTACAAGACACATTCTATTATCTAAATTTAAGAAATATCTAGGACAAATGTGTTTTACCCTAATATAAAATTAACACCTAAAAATTTATTTATTCATTGTTAACTGATCACCTACAAAACAAGCAAAACTTGACCAACACAAGATTTCCTACTCAAAAGAATAAGTATTAAAAATAGAAGCAACCAATAATAACAATTAACAGCAGTGTAACTTGAACCCAAATCTTCCTGATTCTGAGGCTAATAGCTTTCTGCCACAGCTACCTCTCAACAATGAATAAATAAACAAAAGGTCAAATCAATAAAAAAAAAAAAAAGAAGCAACCATTAAAAAGTATTACTGAAATACTAAAAATAATTCCAGAAATAAAATTAAATAGTCAAATATTCTTTCTATTTTACTATGCTTGTTCCCTGAAAAATTAATGGATATACTGACAAAATCTGACAATATCTGATGCAAGTCTGTTCACCTTTAGGCCCCTTCTCTCTTCCCCCCATTTTTTTACATGAAATATGAAAGCAACATTTATCTCCAAAATTGGTCATTATTATTATTCAGCAACCTACTTCCAAGCTTTTTATTTTGTTCATTTAAATTATTGTTGCTGTGCATCCACAAATACCCAAATACATACTATATACAATCCCCTGATAGAATGTAAGTTTTAAAAAGTGCTTTTTAATAGTTTAGAACATGTTTAATATAGATTTCCAAAAGCTCAATGCAAACACTGTCATTGCCATTTTTCTTAGTTGTCTGTCTTAAGTCACCATCTAACTTTGTTCTATCTCCAGAAATAACATATATAAAATAAAGATATATAGATATATACACACACACACACACACACACACACATATATATATATATATATATATATATATATATATATATAAAAATAAATAAAGCAAGGATGTTCTATTTTCAAATAATCAATGAAAAGTACATAAGCTACTTCTTTTTCAGGCACAGGACTAGACACTAATGTACAAATAAAAGAGTAAATTCTTCTTAAAATAAGCTTTTATTCAAAGCATATATATGTGTGTGTGTGTGTGTGTATATATATATGTATATATATATATATATATATATATATATATATATATATATATATAAAACTTAGTATTTTTGAGATATATATATATATATATATATATATCCTATATACACAAAAATTAAATACTAATTTGTCTAGATAGAACTGAAACCAACAGGTGGAAAGATTAGGAAAGGATTCATAAAGAAGATGATAACTTTAAAATAAATTTTCAAGGCCAATTGGTATGAACTGAAAAGTTCAGGAGGGGAAGTAATGACCTGTGAACATTGAAAGGATAGGAAGCTTAAAAGAGTTTATATTTTATTCTAAAGGAATTAAGAAACCACTTATGTTGGTTAAGGAATAGTCATATGATCAGATTTACACTTAAAATTTCAAGTTCTAGGCTCTCACACTGTACTACAAAAATCAATATCATCAGAACTGGCTAAAAAAATAGAAACGTGAAGCAATAGAATAGATCAAGCACACAAATAATTGAGAAAAAAAAAACTTTTACAGCTAGTTTCTCTTATAAAGAGATGGTACCTAAATATGGAATTGACAAATATATAAGAACAAGAGCCATTCCTGAGTAGATAAATGATCAAAGGTTTAACTACAGGAGAAAAATGCTTCAAAACACTAATAATAATTGAATTGCAAATCATAGCAACTTTAAAGTTCACAAAAATGTAGACAGTTGCACTATTTGTCACAGCAACAGAGAATGAACTTGCCATCAATTGAGAATGCTGAACATAAGATTTGGGGGAATTTGGGAAGATTTATATGAACTGATGCAGAGAGAAATGTTCAAATGTAGAATATAGGATCACAAATAAGATAAAAGAAATGCAACTTTGAAAGACTGCAAACTTATCAAAGGAACTGACTAATCATCACCTCAGAAGACTAATAGTGAAGCACATTGTCCATGTATTAAAGAGATATCAGACTAATCATTTTCAGACTCATACACTTAACTACACTTGTCTGTGAAAAGAGAGGTTGAAGTTGTCAATAAAATATTTAAAAGTACATGCCGTTACAGACAAAATTCAGAAGGTGATACAGGACAATTTGTTTCTAAAATGTTCAAGTTAATTTAAAATAATAAACTACATTAGTTCAGTTTCATACACATTTGATCAGTATTAATAACAAACTTTTATTAATTAAGGAATCCCAAAGATTCCAAAAGGTGAAATATATTGATTTGAAGATTTAACATATGCTTAATGATAAGAATAGTTATGTCTTTTTGTCCCTGAAAAACTTAAATGGAAACTAAAATCTAGAAACATTTAAAATGGCCAAACTAGGAGACTAGACTGTTTGCTTTGTAAAACGGTAACTATGAAATCTTTCTGAATTTTTTCAACATAAGACTAATGAAAATGCCATCCTCATAAACACATCAAGAAAATCTCTAATGCACAAATATAAAGTTTAATAATAAATAGTTCAAATATCACAATCAGTATAAACATACTTTTAAACAGAATTTATTTAAGTAATTTTTAACTTTAGGTAGAAATATCACCCAATTTTGCATATACCTAAAATTCTCACTTGACTTAACCTCTCATTTCATCACATTTCTACAAGTCTCAATTTTATACTACAACATTTGTCAGGCTTCCACTACAGCCATTCCAAATTACACACAAATCAGTAATAACAATAATCTACTCCTCATATTTCAAATAAGGCAAAAAAAGTTGTTAAAAATATGCTTCTATCACTGCCATTTACCACCAATTACCACTGTATATTCCTTGAAGTTGTTCTCTCCACCCCATCCTGACATTTATGTCCTTGCTTCTCATGACTAACCTCAAAATTACTATGAGACATTAGTTAGGGCAAAGCACGTTTACTCTAGAACATCTATTACTTTACTTCCTGGATCTTCAATCTCTGAGTGCATTTTCTGTCTAAATAATAAAAATAACTTTAATAGTTAGCATTTACATAGTACTTATAAAAAGTTTTCAAAGCACTTTACAAATACTGTCAGTTGATCCTTCTAACAACCTTGAGAGGTGGTACTATCATTACTCCATTTTACAGAAGAGGAAATTCTGTCAGAATTGTTCTACTGACTCTACTGTGGCCCGCACAGTGGTTGAGAGCAGATCTAAACTCGAGTCTTCCTGACTCGAGGTCCAGTAATTTATATATGAAGCTACCTACTAGTCTAGATCATAAATCTAGAATCCTCTAAAAGGTAACACTCACCACACAAAGCCCCCTACTATCCAAATTTTCTTTAAGACCTCTAGTGAGAAAGAACCCACTATTACATCAAGCAACCCATCCACCTTTCTGTTGGCTTTAGTTTGTAGAAAGCTCTTGCTTAAATCAAGCCTAAATTTGCTACCTATGTTCGACTTTCAACTACTCATTGCTCTTAGTTCTGCCTTTTGGGCAGAATTAAACATTTAATGTTTGAGGAATTGACTAATAGGAAGGAAAACTGTTTAGAGGAGGAAAGGAAAATTAAAGACAACATTTAGAGATTTAAACTTAGGGTACCCGAAAAATAAGAATACAAAGGAAATAAGTATTTTTAAGCATCTACTATATATCAGATAATATGCTAAGCTTACAGAGTGCTATTATTATTAACATTTTATAGGGAAGTAAATTTAAAGCAGATGTAGGACAAACGACCTGCCCAAGGTCTCAAAGCTAGAAAGTATCTGAGGCTGAATATGAACTAAGGTCTTCCTGACTTCAAGCAAAACATTCCCATTTACTGTATAACACCTAGCAGTCATTACCTAATTTTTAAGAATAATGATATTTATATGTTCTAATTATTTCATATTCATAAATTACAAGAGCATAAATTTAAAGCTAGAAGAGAATTTAAAGTGCATCCAATGCCAAACTTCATTTCAGAAACAGGGAAATTGAGGTTCACAGACTACGTTACAAGACTTGCCCAGGGTCAAAAAGGCAGTGGATAAAGCCCAGATTTGAATTTGCATCTTCTAAATTTGGAACATTCAGGGAAACAACTATTCAGGAGGTGCAGTTGGGGATAAAAATGATGCAAACTGAGATCTTTTTGAGAATAATGATGTAACCCTGTGGGGGAAAGGGGTCGGATACTCCCAAACCCTGGGAAAAACATTCCTTTCCCAGACAAGCCCTTCCCAAGTTAAATGGCTTCATTTCAATCTGAGATCTTGGAAAAAAATCACCCTCCATTGGAACTGATATCTTTGGGGGGTGGCCAGGAGCCCCTTCAGGGAATTCCCAAACTCTGGGAAAAATCCTTCAAATTCCCAGTTAAGTGATTTTATTCAATTCAATTTTATTCAATCTCTGTCCAATGGTCCTTTATTGACTAGCCCAGACAGCTCCCAACCCCAGGCCAACATTTTGCCCAAATAACCAGGGGTCTGTTAACACACCTTTGCCAAACTTCATTAAGAGAGCCTCTTTTAAATGGAATAATTAAGTGGATAAAAGACAATGTTAAAACCAGGTCACATAGGGAGGCACATTCTCTAAGAAACCAAAAAGAAAACAGTTAGAAAGGTAAGATGGGAAGGACATTAAAGTGGTAGAAAAAGCTTAAGGACATGGACAAGAAGACATGGGTTTTGGTCGTTAGGTTATTGGTGACTTAATAAAAGCACTTTCTAAAAGTCAAATGCCAGAATATATGGATGACCTGATCATTAATTTGATGACCAGTAAGAAAAACTCTTATCTATCAGTTTATTAATAAAAGGAATAGGGGATATGAGATGATTATGGATTATAACAGTGTCAAAGGAAATTATGTTATTTTTTAAAATAAGACAGACACGTACAAGTTTCCAAGGAATTGGGGGAAAATGAGATATGAAAGTGAATTTAAGAATACAGATGACTAATGGAATTAGGTCCCCAATGGAGCAAAAATCTCCCATTTTATTTTTAAGTCTGAAGGAAAAAGATTGGTTGAGTATTTTCAAAAGTTTAAGAAATGATGGAGGGGCAGCTAGTTGGTATAATGGAAGTCAGAAAGATCTGAGTTCAAATCTGACCTCAGACACTTAACACTTCCTGGTTGTGTGACTCTGGGCAACTCAACCTCAATTGTCTCAGCCAAAAAAAAAAAAAAAAAAAAAAAAGAAATGAAGGAACTCATATCTAATGACTTCAATCTCTTCCACCACAGTAGGAAGCGGGATCAATTGATGATAAAATAGTAAAAAATTTTGTTAAAGATAGGTCTTGTCTGAAATAATATATTAAGACAATATACATTTTGAGAATCAAAAATGAATATATCCAATTCTTGGTTATTACTAGGTATCAGAATCAAATCAAACCAAGAATATGAACATTTTTCACAAGATTTTCAAATGAATGACCAGGCTCCAAATCATTCAAGGAAGAAATGTAAATCAGTATGTTGAGGTTTTATCTCAACCCCAGAAAACCAATCAAGATGTCAAAATACTAAAATCATCAGTGTTGGTAAGACTGTAGGAAAATATACTAGTCCACTGTTGCTGGAACTAGGAATCGGTTGTTAGATAGCAATTTGGAATTATGCAAAAAAGTTCGCCTTGACAAAATAAATGAATGAATGAATATATAAATAAATATCCCATTTCTTACAGGATACCATTTTTAATCCATATTTAATTCTAATGCCTTTCCTTAGTTGGTTTATTTAATTCTAATGCCTTTCCTTAGTTGGTTATTTCCAATTTATCCTATATACAGCTTGTTTTTACGTATTTGTATGATTGTTGCCTCCCCCATCACATTGTTTGAACTTCTTGATAAAAGATTTGTTTTTTTAGCTATCTTTATATTCCCAGACTTTAGCACAAGAGACAGGGATATAGTAGGAGCTAAACGTATGCTTACTGACAGATTGAGATTCCACTATTTAGTTTAAACACCAACAGGGATCATTGGTAACAAAGCCATCCTAAAAAAAAAAAAAAAAAAAAAAATTTAAAGCAGTACTTTGTGTTAGCGAAGAATTGAAAGCAAAGCAGATACCAACTGACTGAGGAATAGCTAAATAATTTATAGCACATGAAAGTAATGATTCCTATATGAAGTAAGGCAAACAAAGAATACAGACAAGCATGAAATGGAAAGAACTAATACAAACTGAAATAAGCAGAATCAAGTATATTTAATGACTGTCAATGTAAACAGGAGAAACTATCACAAAATCAAAAATGAACACTGCAGTTATAATTAATATCACATTTCTTATCTTTACAATGGGTGGAGGAAGGGTAGGAGGGAAAGAATTCCAAATTCAAATCTTTTTTTTAAATGAATGCTAAAAAATAATAAAAATTTTTAAAGTGTTAAATATTTCAAAATTACAAAATATGGCCCCAAAGAAAAGATATGAGAAAATAAATATCCCTACCCTATTCCTCTGAAGAAGTGAAAGATCCATAGCTGTGGTATATTACATGTTTTCAGATTTTTTTTCAATGTCAATATAAGTTTTGCTGATTTATTTCTCCTCCTTTTATTTAAAAAAAAAAAATTCTTTGTTATATGAGATGTTAGCTCTCTCTAGGAGGGGGAAGGGAAGTATACTAGGAGAAATTTGAGCAATGTAAAAAAGATACAAATAAAATTTTATTTTTAAAGAAACTTTTAATGTTTTAAATCTTATATCCTATCCCTGTACCACTAAGTTAGAAAGTTTATTTAAAATGCTAAAGTATAATAAATGTAAGAAAACTAGAGATCTAGTCAATATACAAATGCTATTTTGGAGTAAATGACTTTATAAAAGCAAAAAATACAGCAAGTTGTTTTGCATAAAAGTGTCCAGTTGAACCAAGACACTTGCCCAAATCCCCAAATGAGAGAAAAGTAATGTATTTATGAAATGTCTGCCTAAGGACATAAGTTCAGAAAAATAGTTAAAAACTGATCAGCCCTTACAAAGGTCAAACTCCTAGAGTTAAAGTGACCTTGCAGGCCATCTGGCCCACTTTGAAATACATATGTCCATGGCCCTTCTTTCATCACCACCAAGTGGTTAGGTACACAGTCTTTGCTTTTAACACCTCCAATGCCGCACTATAAGGTCCAAATCTGTTAACTTCTTTCCTAATTATTCTAAAGGTACCCTTCTCTGCAGGTACTTTATTAGTAGTCTCTCTTAAAAAATGTAAGTTCCAAATTAGGCACAATATTTCTGATACAGTCTAAGAAAGAATTCAAATTGCCTAAGAGGACCAGCATATGTGGGCTCAATTCCCTACCTTCCTAACAAATAAAATAAGTATCTGAAAACATAGATAGCCTTTAAGGAAGAAGTTCTTTATTTCTAAATATATTCAAGCTAGAAATAAAACAACCACTTATGATTGCTGAAGGGGATTCATACATTAGCTAACGGATGGTCAGATTAGATTTAACTGCCTCTTCCATCTCTGAAAGTCTGATTTACTTTTAACATAAGACTATTCTACTATACCATTCTGCTAAGGAATATCACAAATGTATACATTTTATCAATGGAGAGAAATAAAATAGAGAAACTACAACTTGTAAAATATATTTCAAGGAAGATAATAAGCTCATGGACCAGGACAACAGGAGTCCTGGCAGACTACAGTCAACACGAGGATATTAAATAATGAAAACAATTTCCTCAACCTCAAAACTTTTCTCACTAGCTCACACAAAGGGAGGGAAAAAAACCTATCTTAGATGAATAGTTCTATGATCTCTAATCAAAATACCTAGTACCTGATCCAGATACTTTAAAAATATTTTTTCTTAATCCAAATATGATAAGAGAATAATTAACCATTGGGATTTATGAACACACTAATATTTCTTCTATCTGCTAACAAAAGAACTAAATTATCCAGTAAGACTAGTTATATGATTGGCATTCACTTAAATTCAGTCACTTTTGAAGAACTTACTTGAAATAGTTTTACAATTGCTTATTTTTATGGAATACAAAAATTTCAAGCATAATTTTTTTAAAATTAGCACAAATTTAAATTTCAACAACTTATACCTGGAATTGATTAAGAAAAGCAAGAACAAAATAAACCTTCTAAAGAAGGGTAATTTTTAATCTGTGGGCCATTAGCTTTTCAAAAAATATTTTGATAACTACATTTCAATATAATTCATTTCCTTTGTAGTCCTATATATTGTATTTATTTTATGCATTTAAAACACTACTTATAGGCTTCACTAATCTGCCAAAGATGTCAATGACACAAAAACCCTTTGCTCTGAAGAAAATCATTTCAGTTAATATCTAAAATGGAAAAGAACTAAATTCCTTAAAATTTTGGTAAACCTTAACAAATCTTCTGGGGGGGGGGGGGACCTCAGTAAACCTACCACCAGCAGTAAGATGGTAAGTTAACATATACCATATCTTCCCAACAGCTTAAATAATTTAAAATTGCTTTCAAAAACATTCAATACAAAATATAAACAGTTCCCCAACAATCTCAACTTTCACTATTGTTAGTAATGAATCCAGTCTTGGAAAAGCCAATCCCGTCTCAAGAATTAATCCAGAAAATTTCTTTTTTGTACCTTTCATTAACTGAAATTTAAATTCAAATCTAACTTCTTGTAAGGTATACTTTCAATTCTCAGTGAATGGTCATTTCATGAGGACAACTAAAAGTTCTGGTTTGTTTTGGTTTTGGTTTTGATTTTGAATAGGACATTTTATAGTATAGTAAACAGCCTAGTATATAGTAGAATAAGTTTTGCTTGACCATCAGGATTATCTAGGTTAGTCTCAACTCTGCCATTAATTGCCCATGAGTACAATTTCACTGACCTGAGTCTGTTTCCTTCTCTGAAAATAAAGGGGGTTACCCTAAGTCTTAAAGTCTCTTGCAGCTCTAAACTCCTAGGATTCCATGTCCTCAAAGAACTCTAAGAAAATACAACCTGAGTAAGAAAACGCAAAGATTAAAGAAAAGAATTACACAGAAAGTAATTCTCATCTAAACTGAAATATTTTACATTAGAACATTAGTTTGAATCATCTGATTTTCTATTATCTACATTCAACATTACTAATAGTACAATATCTAATTATAATTTGAGGCAACTACAAAAAGACATTCTGTGAAGGTGCTGACTAGTAGGGACTCTTAAGAAAAATGAACACCAATTTGAATGTTTAGAAGTACCTAATTAATAAAAGTACAAAAAGCTAGACTATCAAATGAGGTAAATAGAAATGACTGCCACGCATGTCTATCAGGGAAAATTTCTATAAGAAGGGACAAGAAAGGCAATCTAATGCAGCCTATAAAGATGAACAAAGACAATCCAATGAAGAGAAAGCTAAACCCATGTCCAATTAGACAAATTTGCCTTCAAGAGACTTAACACTTCCTTGGTAAGTAAGCCTGGGCACCTTTAGTCCCAATTGCCTCAGCCAAAAAAAAAAAAGGGGGGGGGGGGGAGAAGGAACCATTTATTAGATTATTCCTATTTTATAAAAAAGACAATTAGTTATTTTGATTATTCAAGGCAGTTAACCATTTCAAAATTTCAGGTTAAGTAAATTTTTATATTGTTTTAAATTAGATGGTATAGTGAAAAACAGACAGACTTCGGAGTCAAAAAGACCTGGTTTTTAAATCTTACTTCAGAAAGTAGCTGTGCCTTACTAGATAAGTAAATCACAACCTCTGAAGCTCAATTTCTTCAATTGTAAAACAGTAATATCAAAAGCACTCATATAGCTCACAGGATTCTTGTGAAAAATCAAATGGTACACTATATATAAAGCACTTCACAATCCTTAAATTTGTTATTATAATGTTTTTATAAATCTAAGCCACCACCACTATTAATAAGATAAATCTAATATGCAAAGGCACTGAAAGAAAAATAAATTGTCATCTCTCTATACTAGATTACAGAACTTTTCATTTGTGTTTATTATCATAGTGAAATAATGTACATCTTGTCCTTTCTTTCCCCTATGTTGAGTAACGAAAAGATGAAAAACACATAAGAAATATTTGAACACTAACCACCTTGAAGTAGTTAAAATCCAATGTCACATCAAAAAAAGGTGCTGAAATGGAACAAGGTGTGAAGCAGTTTTGTATCTATAATTTTTGTTAAAAGATTCACCTATTAAGAGTTTATTTTTAATCTAATATTTTAAAAGGTATCTATATATGTCTTTTAAATTCAAATAAAATAAGATTAATTAGCCTTACCTTTAAAAATTGCTAGATGAATTTGGAAGCTGTTTTCCACAGGCATAACATTTTTCCATTTTAAATGCAATCATACATCCCTCCATTCTCAGAAACACTACTCTCTAACATATAAAATTCTGTGGCTTTGGATTGGATGTGATTAACTTTTCTCGAGCATTTGGTGTTTACTGCACATTTATGCAATAACCTGTGAAACTTGATGCAGCGCCCCTAGCGAAAGTCCTAAAAATCCAGATTAAACCAAATTCCAAGGGTTCCCAAAATACAAGAGGTACAGTATTAACATTTGTCACTAAATTACCTTATAATCCAAAAATATTAAAGACAAGAAAGTTTCATATGAAGCAAATTACAATCATTAAGTTCCAATTTTCATTTAACTAGTATTCAGTATATAAAAATATGTCTAGCATCAAATTTGTAAACTTTGGTAATCAAGGCAAATAAGGGTCATTGGTCTGCTCAGCAATTAAATTCAATAGGATTGAAACAACACAAACTCGAGGTACCCAGTTTCAATGCTTTAAGAAGCATCTTAATACCCATTCGACGAAAAGTCATCCTTTCTAAAATAAATACCAAAGAAAAAATTAGTTCTCATTTTTCCAATCCCTTCTGTGTATTCTCCATCAGGAGAGGGTGGGAGAGGATGCCTAGGGACAGATCCGCATAGTATCTTGGGTCGGCGGGTTCCCGCCCGTAGACTCTAGGGGGCACCAGAAAAATGCCCTCCCAGTGCCCCCGCCCCGGGAACCTGAGCAGCTGCAGCTGCAGACCGTCGTCGGGGAGTTCGGGCTGGGATTGCGGCCGCAGGAGCAGCACAGCGCCCACCCCCGTCGTTTCTCAGCCAGTCCTGGGTCTTCGCCCTGGGGGCAGCTGCCACCCGAGCAATGGCTCCTCCTCCTCTACACAACAGAGGCCCGCGGCGAATCCCAGAGGTTTAACACCCCCCTCACCCCGGGGCTAGGCCCTCAAAAAGAGACAAATAAAGAGAAAAGGACTCACAATGGGGGGCTCTCCTCCGTAGTTTCGGCCAAAGCTGCACCAGATGGGGCTGGAAACAATTCTTGGTCCTAAGAAAATAGAGAAGAGATTTGAACCATAATCTAGTGGACCCAAGAAGGCCGCGTCCCAAGCCCGCGTCCCCCCAGCCCCAGGAGAGGGAGTGGAGGAGGTCGGGCCTTATTTCCTCCCCACACAGCCCCGAGGGCCGCCCCCCATCCCTGCACTCGAACCGTGTCTAGAGCCGAAGCAGAAAAGGGCGAGAGGCGACATCGGCCAGCACGCATCCGCGCCCTCTCCTCTGGGAGGGGAAAGCGAGAGCCTCGACGCCAGAAGAGGTCCAGCCCGCCTCCTCTACCACAAATCCCGACGTCCGCACCATACTCCCGTAGAGATCACGTCACCGCCGGGCCGCGATCTCTCCATCTGCCCCCAGCAGTTGCCCCAGGCCCGGGGTTGGCCCCCCCTGCAGTCGGCGGCCGGCAGCACTGCCTCCCCGTCCGCCATTAGAGACCCAGGCAAACAATACGGGAGACGCAGAAGCGTCGCAGGGCAGCTCCTGGGACGACGGGGGGCCGACGACCGAGCTCTCCGGGGAGAGAGGGCAGTTCCCCAACAACTCGGAAAAAAACAGCGGAGGCGGTAGCCTGTCCGAAGCGGGGGAGGGGGGGTGCTCCGGTCCTCGCCGCCGCCGCCCCCCTCCAGCTCCCTCAGCGGCTACTCCCCTCTCAGAAACAGAGACGGAAAGGAAAAATACCCCGGCCTCCGAACGCCCCGACTGCCAAGCCCGCGGGGCTGCCCCCTTCGCGGCCTCGTCTCTTCGCCGGTGCCCCGGCCTTGTCCCTCGCTGCGTTTCACTGCCCGCCGAGCCGGGCGGTAATGCGCCGAAAAGGGCCTCGGACCCGAGGGGAGGGAGGGAGCCCGGGGCAGCCCCCGAGGCCCTGCGCGGCCGCTGCGCCGCACTACGGGGTAACAAGCCCGAGGAGGTGGGAGGCTCCTTCGGAGGTTCACCCGTCTCCGCCTCCCCAGTCGCCTCCTCCGGAGGCAGTGCTGCCCTCAGCCACCCCCACCATCAGCGGACCGAGCTGGGGAAAGACGGGGGATAATCCTCACCCGGTTCTGGCTGCGGCTCCACAGAACGAACCTCCCCTCCCCCGCCCCTCCCCCCCTTCGGTAACACGCACAACTCCACTCGGTCCAGTCCCGGGCTAAGCGCAGGCGAGGAGGAGGAGGAGGCGGCCCAACCGAGCCCCACGAGGCTCCGCCTACTCGGACGCGGACTGGCTGCCGGGAGACACGGGCGGGGGTGTTTAGAACGCGTCGATTGGCTAGCAGGATTATCTTTCACTGTCCCGCCTTCGTAGGGTAGTCTAAAATGTTGTCCGTCAAATCTTGGCCACACCCACAATCTCCCCCTACCACTTTTCCCCCCCCTCTCCCCCAAGCCTCCTCCCCCTTCCTCTTTCCCTCCCCAACTCAACCCCCGCTGGATCTTTCTGGTTTGGGCAAATGTGAATTTGGTAGCCCACTACCACCAGCCAATGATTGCTACCTGGGATAACAGGCGGGTGAAAACAGAAGCTACAGCAAATGGGAATGGGGATAAGGGGCCACTCTCTCTTCACCCAGGCCTGGGCACTCAGTCTTGTGTAGCAACTGCTGCAGCTAAAGAACTCTCCCTGCAGGAATAACTGGGGAAAGACACCAATAGCCCAGATGCCCCCAAACCTTCCCCACCCCCACTCCAGTGTCCCTCCCCTCCCCCCCCGAAGAAGGGACTAGAAGTGGACTGGAGCTGACAGCGAGATACCAGGCTAAGGGCCAAGGATAGGGAAAAACTCTTAAAGCCTCTTGAGGGAAGGGGAGCTTCACTCTTTCTAACTCTTCCCCTCCTCCAAGGGGAAATACTCCCCTCCCTCCCCCCATGTAATGGCTGCAGGAGGAGGAGACGCGTCCTCCATTTTGTCGGAAGCTGCTGTGGGAACTTGGGACCAATTCAAAACCAAACCCAGTGGGGCTAAAACCCCTTTCCCCCTGCTAAGCCCCAGCCCGGATCTGTCGTTTGACTGTGGGAACATCCGGTGTCTCGTGCATGTAGAGGTGAGGGGCAAAAGGAGGCAACAGGGACTGGATAGAGAGGTGAGAGATCAAGGCGCTCCTCCCCGCCTCCATCAACCAAAATGGAGGAAACTGCGGACTCCCCAGGAGCCTGGACTCCCGCTAGTTGGAGGGACTGGAGCTTTTCCCTCAGTCCGTCACAAGACGGTGCCACCCCGCCTCCGTCCCTGCAGCCTCCTCGCCTTCGCCTCCTCCCTTATCCTTAGGCGGCCGTCTCAACAGCCTTGCACCATCTCTGGTCGTCCAAGGTTGGCTAAAGCTCCAGCCTCCAGACTCCTCCATAGCCGGGGGGGCGGGGCGGCCACCAGGCCCCCTGAGCGCTTCCCGAACCTGGGGGTCCTCTCAGTCCCTCCCACCCTGTCCCCGGGCCTCTGGGAGTCGGAGGCCCAATAGCTCTGATCTCAGTGTCCGTCTGAGGCCGGCGGAAAGGTGGCGCTCCATTTCCGAAGCTCCAGCGTGCTCGAAGGGAGGAGCGCCCGCGAGGACGCCGCAGCCCGACTAGAGAAGTCGGAGGGCTGGAAGTGAGCTGAGCGGGCAAAGAAAAGCCGCCCGTCCGTCCGCCTGCAAGCTCAGCATTGTCTGTCTAAATTCCGGGTGCCGGAGCTCCCCACCAACTGAACGCCCGGACTCGAGGCCGGGCGAGCACGAAGTTTTTAATGAATAATCATCCATGAAGGGCGCTGCAAGAATGATACACAAGCCTTCCTAATAGATCCAATTTAGAAAAGAGTAGTTTGGTAGTTGAAGATTTGAATCAAATTGGATTGGATTGGATTGGTTAGTCATGTTTCGGGAGGAAAAAAAGAGCAACTAGGCGTGTCCTTTTACCTGGGATTTAAGGTCTTGAGTGTGAATTTTTTTTTTTTAATAAAATAAACAGCAGGTGTGTGATCCTGGGAAAGTCATTTCTCCCAAGCTCCATTTCCCCACCGGTAAAAGCATGTGCATAATACCTACACCCACTTTACAAGGATCAAATGAGCTAACATGTAAAAACTTTGCAAAGCCTAAGCCTATATAAATTTTAGCTAATATTATTATTAGTTATTATCTGAGACCTTCATAACTTAGTCTCCTCCTCCCTTTCCAATCTTATTACACCTTACTTCCCTCTTCAATCCAGGGACACTTACTTCCTGGCTGTTCCACCCATAAGATTCCATCTCTTGGCTATGGGTATCTGTAAGGCTGCCCCTACTCCCCCTTACCCCTCCCCCCAAGTCTGGAATGCTTTTCCTCCTCTGCTCTAACTACTGACCACCTTAGCTTCCTTTAAGACTCAACTAAAATGCCTTTCCCCACAGTGAAGCCTTCCCCAATCCTTGTTTATTTTTTATTTATCCCATTTATAGCTTGCTTTGCATATATTTGTTAGCCTGTTTCTCCCCCATCACCAGCTACCGTTAGATTGTAAGCTTCTTGAAGACAAGGATGTCTTTTGTCTCTTTGTTCATCCCCAGCACACCTGGCATATAGTAAGCGCTTAATATGATCAAATGATCAAAATAGACTGAATGATCAAAATAGACCTTACTAATAGTTCATGCCAACATTCTCAGTAGGATTCTTTTTAAAGTTGTTTTTATTCCATAGTAGCATTCAAGCCTAAAATTCTTTCAACACCTTGATATTGAAACTGATACATATTGCTATACTTCTGTTTTAAGCCTAGTATCACCAAGTAACCAGTTCTCTTTCCCATTCCCAGGCTTACTTACTTGAAGTAAATAAATAAAATAAGCAAAAGTTGAACTAAGATTATGATGTGTAAGCAAATAACACCATCCTAAATTGGTAATAGCTAGCAATCTGCTGAATTTAGAGTAAGAGGGTCTGATGAGAAAACATTTGGAATTGGATTTCTCAAAGATCTGAAAAGGTTGTCTTAGAGTCAGGTACTATATATTACTGGATTATAAGCATGCAATTTAAATCTCTCTTCTACTTCTCTCCCTCAAAGGCTTCCTTACTACAGTCTAAGACTGGAATAGTAAAAGGAAAATAGAGTATTTAACCTGAAATGGATAAAGATCATAAGGTCCAGTTCTATTTGCCTATGAATACCTTTTATTATAATTCTAAAAGCAGACATGACAACAGGAAGCCTAAAAAATATGAAAGAGGAATATTTTAATATAATGTATAATGTAATTTAATTACTTTAAATTTTATATGAGCCTATCACTGAAGGAATATTTACAAAAACATACTAAGTCCTATAGTACTATACCTATAATCCAGAAAACATGAAGTTAGTAATGCTTATGTATTATACTTTAACATATTTAACATGTATTGGTCAACCTGCCATCTGGGGGAAGGGGTGGGGAAAGGAAGGGAAAAATTGGAACAAAAGGTTTTGCAACTGTCATTCCTGAAAAATTACCCATGCATATACCTTGTAAATAAAAAACTATAATAATCAAAAAGTAATACTTATGTTTTTCAAAAATCTTTATTCCATATTTTCCCATTAAAATAAACCTGTGTATACCTTACATGTACATATATATGTTCATATATATACTATATATCATCTGAAAATGAAATGCTGCAGATTTCAGAAAAAAAATGGACTTACATAAACTGATGCTGAGTGAAGTGAGCAGAACCAGAAGATTGTATAGTAGATGATCACTATAAATGACCTAGCTATTCTCAGCGATAAAATGATAAAAGAATTCCAAAAGACATGACAGAAAATGCTATACACATCAAGAAAGAACTGATGTTGTATGAATGCAGATAGAAACTATTTTCACTTTCTTTGATTTTTTTTTCCCCTTTTATGCTGTTTCCTTCACAACATAAGTAATGTGGGAGTGTATTTAACGTGATTGCACATATATAATCTATTGCTTACCATCTTGGAAAGGGGGAAGGAAAACAATTTAGAATTCAAATTCTTATAAAAATGAATGTTGAAAATTATTTTTACTTGCAATTGGAAAAAATAAAATACTATTTACATGAAAAGAAAAATGAAATACTCAATACCACAAGGAAATTTTGCAACATGCACCAAAGTATATCCTTAAAACATGTGTTTAAAGGAACTGTCTTCCAACTATACTAATAATATTCAAACACTTAACCTTTTGGAAACCAAGAGCTCACTTGCTTTTCATAATTCCTTTGATGGTATGTTTGAAAGAAACAGTTTCTAAAATATTACAGATAGAACCTAAACCATATTTAACTTTCAAAGTCAAAAGGTAGAAGTGGGCTCTGCAGCAGCATATATCACACTTTTAATTCATAAGTGAATATACTGTGATTCATAAGTAATTGAAAATAACATTCCTCCTAATTCCCTTAGAATGTATCACTAGAAAACCAATATAGGGACCTGGACCCAATAAAGAAGGAAATTCACCATATCTAGGATGAAAAGAAGAAACCACATAAAATTTATCAATCATTAAAATTAATCACATTCTGCCAAAAAACATTAAGCATTTACCAAACAATAAGCAAAGCACTGGGCTATGGATTAGGGATACAAAAATAGATACAAAAAGTAATTTTCCTTAAATCCAGATCTAACCATGTGCTTTTCAACCAACTTCAATTGGCTTCCTATTTCTCCAGGATCAAATATGTAAACTTTTCTGTTTAGCATTTAAAATCCTACAAAACCTACCCTAATATATTTTTCTAACCTCAGTAATGATTGTTTCTCCTTCCTCTGCGCTAAAATGTAGTAAAATGGGGGTTTTGGTTTTTTTTTTCCCTCTATTCCTCTTTCACAAAACCCTTTCTCCTATCTCTCTATCTCTGCCCTGCTAGCCTTCTATAACTGGAGTTGTACTCTCCTCTTCTTTCTTCCTCAGAGTCTCTCATTTCTTTTAATTTACAATTCAGGCCCCTTTTTATGCAAGAAGTGCCTGAATTGTAAATTAAAAAAAATCACTTCCAGTGACTAGTGCCCTTTCTCCCACTATACTTTATTTTTAACTTTGTGTGTGTGTATATATTTATAAATTTTATCTGATACATCCATCCAAACATATATATGTAAAATATGTACTTATCTCCTCCATTAGAATATAAACTTATTAAAGTAATACCTGATTGCTACGAGCATTTACATAGCATGTTAAGGCTTGCAAAGCACTTTACAAATATTATCTCATTTTATCCTCACAACAACTCTGTTATTATTCCCAATTTAGAGATGAGGAAACTAAATAAGATAGAGGCTAACTTGATCAAATTCATACAATAACCATCCAAAGCAGGATTTGAATTCAGATCTTCCTGACTCTAGATCCCTCACTCTATCTACTGTATCACCTAGTTCTAGATAGCTCTAAACAGGGATTTCATTTTTTGAATTTATATACACAGTATTTAGCACAATACCTGGTATATAGTAGATATTTAATAAAGACATTGATTGACTAACACTCTACTATGAAACAATATACAATCTAATAGAGGACATATATATATATATATATGCTAACTAACATATATACTAATAACTATGATATATATGTGTGTGTGTGTGGTATAATTAGGGATAAGTCCTAAGACTCATAATTCACAGTATGAGATATAGAGAGGCAATGTGACTGAGAACTTCTCATATATACATTATTTTTATATATATATATATATATATATATATATATATATATATATATATATATATATATATATATATATATATGACTGAGAGCATCTTGATGAAGTTTGATCCATCTGACAAAGGTGAAGGGTAGTGACTTTATTCTTCTGCCTTTGAAGAAATCCCCTGATTTCCTCTGTCATTGACTGAGTTATGATACATATTTCAGATACAGACGATGTGAGGGAAATCCTTGGACTTGGATCTATGAAAGGAAGCCAAACAAGTTTGCCAGAGATCAGCGAACCAAAGAAAGGAGGAAAGCATACAGTAACATCCACATAGTGTGTGCTGTTCCTAAACTTTGAAGCTCCCCAGGGAATTCCTCAGCTCAAAAGAGAGTGGTCATGGAGAACACTGGAAAAAATAGCCAAGAAGTTTCTGGACCTATGAGGAGCCATGTGGCCTGAGAGATAGAAGCACCCTAAAGCACCAATGGAATGGTGAGAGTTCCTGGACCATCCAAAGAGAGGAGAAAGAATATCCTGGACAATATAAAAGTTCTAACTATCCCAAAGTGAAGAGGAGAAAGAGCATAGCTTCAGAGAGCATCAAGAGCCTCAAACATAAAAGACTCAATCAACAAGTATTTATTTATTAAGTACCTACTAGATACATGAATCATGGCCTGCACTTATAATCAAGAACTTTGCACAATCTACAGGTAAAATGGAAATGAGAGTTGACATTAACAACACTAAATGTAGGGACTTCTTGAAATGAAAAACAGCAGATGTGAAAAGTTTTATGTACTCAATCAATCTAGAGAACTCCATACATCTCTAATGAAGTATGGATTGACCACACAAAGAATTGGACATGACTGAACCCATCTAGTGTTTTCTTATTGATATTGGAGTAGTTTGCCATTTCCTTTTCCAGATCATTTTACAGGTAAGGAAACTAGGCAAAAAGGGTTCAATATCTTGTCCAGGGTTACACAGCTAATAAGTCTAAGATCAGATTTGAACTCAGGAAAATAAGTCTTCCAGATTCCAAGCCTTTTATCCACTGGACCATCTAAATGCCCAGTGGTGGGCACATAATTAGCATTTAATAAATATTTATTGATTGATAACTAAGAGGTCCCTGGAGACATAAAGAGACTTGAGGAAATAACTATCAGTGTCATCATATCCATTTTGCTACACCAGAGATTTTGGGGAATTTCCCCATGGATAAGATAGGGAACACTATTTTGGTTGAGGTATCTTGCTCCCAATGGGAAAGCTCATCCACTGTATATTATCTAGTTTATCTTTATAGCTTCTCTGATTTCTATTTACTATCAGCTTGAATACCTATTTTTATTCTCTATTCATTATGTGTGATGGTTTTTGTGTAACTTGTATTTGATGGGAACTGAGTCAAACTTTTGAATTTAGCATAAGACACTCCTTTCCTGTTTAAAGAACAAATTTGGAGAGGGATTTAAAGTTATTAATTACTTTCCCAGGATTAATAATATTTATGGGAACAGAAAGATATAATTCTAGGCTAGTAATTCCTTTCTAAAAAGAGCCAAAATGACTAGCCTCAAGATCTCAATCTCACTACTAGCCTGGCAGGAAATTGTCTCCATTGGGGAAAAGTAGGCAGAGGAGACTAAAGATATCCACTCAGGACTCCTGGTAAGCCATATCTAGACATATGGGCACATACCTTATGGAGTTGTATCTGCAGTTCCCTAGAGAGACATGCTCAATGGAAACAAAATGAACCAAATTCTAAAGTTGTCAGGGGAGATACCAGGTGAAAGCACATAGGCAGATCCAGAGATTGAATTAAGTCTACATGAGTTTAAAATGGGGGAAGGTAGGCCTTGTATTACATAAGAAACAATAAGGTAAATATAAACAAGAGGTCTAAGCAAATTGCAAGGAAGGATTTGGAAGGAGACATCACTTTCATCTAACACAACGGGTGATAATCAGTAAGACTTTCTTTCATAGAAGAAGTAACATTAATTGTTGGGATTAAAATAAACAAAATATTGGAAGAAGGCAAAAAAACAGGAGAGTAAAGGACTAGAAAAATGAGAGCCATGAAATAGTATGAAATAAGATGAAAAGATAACAGACTGTCATATTGTACAGCCTGGTCTGACCTTAAAATTGATGATTGTGGCTTTTGTTTTCAAAGAAGACCAAAATATCATCACTATGTTAAAGTCAGTTACAGTGTATCCAAACGTGGCTACTCTAATCAATACAAGCTCAGAATGCTCTGCCTCAGGTCAGACACAAATAGTCCCTATGAACATTTGGTGTGGATTCTAACTTTGTACATCTTGACTCTTTTTAGCTAATTCAATTCTGTTTTGCTCATAGAGCACGGCATCTTCTCTGATGAGGACATGCCATGATGGAAGGGCCTGTACCAGTGTCTCCCATGTCCTACAATTGATTCTAAAGTTCTTAAGAGAGACATTGAGAGTATCCTTGTATCACTTTTTCTGACCACCCTGTGAATGCTTGCACTGTGTAAGTTCTCCATAAAATAATCTTTTTGGCAAGCGTAAAATTGGCATTCGAACAATGTGGCCATTGCTAAAAAGCTTTCCAATGTATCCTTATTTCCTCCCAGACAAACATGATTAGATCCATGCATAAAGAATTCTTGGCAGATGAAAGATTAATTAAAGGGGAATAGAGATGGAGCCATATTTCCATATATCTAGTTTAAAAAAAAGACACAGCTACCACAAAATAGGTAGAAAATCTGAATTATTTCTCTGTCACATTTTATTTTAAACAAACCTTCTCAAAAACTACTAGAAAAAGCACTCTTACAGCAATTAGGTTTAGACCAACATCTACATTCCACAATAAGCTCCAAATTAATAGATGATCAAAGTAAGAAAAGTTACATTACAAAAAAATTAGAGAAAACTGGAAGTAAAGTACTTTGGTTCCACTAAGGCTATAGGGAGTTAATTAAATGGAGAGAAGTAATCACAGAAATCAAAATGGGCAGTACTGATTATAAGAAATTAAAAAGTTAAAATTAAAAGAGAAACAATTAATTGAGGAAAAAAACTTTACGACATATACATTTCATAAACATTCAATATCTAGCAGTAGTCCTCAAACTTTTTAAATAGGGGGCCAGTTCACTGTCCCTCAGACTGTTGGAGGGCTCGACTATAGTAAAAACAAAAACTCACACTCTGAATCGCCTCTCAGCCCATTTGCCATAACCTGGCAGCAGGCCACATCTGGCCCACTGGCCATAGTTTGAGAACCCCTGATTCCAAGGCATATGGGGAATTGAAATAATATGTATGAACAAGTCAATCTCAATTTATAAGAAGCCAAAACATATGAATGGTTTTAAAAAATATTTATATTTTGTTAAATATGTCCCAAACATATGTTTAAAAAATTTAATATTCATTTTTAAAATTTTGTATTATGAGCAAGGTACAAATATGTGTAAGAATGTTTCAGTTTACTAATATAAAAATGCAAAAATAAAACAAATCTAAAATTTTACTTCATTCTCTTTTGATTAGTAATGATGACAAAAGACAAAAATAGTAAATGTTGAAAAAGCTGTCAAACGATAGGCACATTAAAGTCCTGTAGATTGAGCTGTGAATTGACCTATTCCAGAAAATCATTTGGAATTATACCAAAAGTATCACTAAATTGTACATAGCCCTTGACCCAGAGACAGCAAGACAAGGCATGTACCCAAAGAGGTCAAAGACAGATGGTATTATATATGTAGAATTATTAATAGCAGTATGTTGATATAACAATAACTAAAAATAAAGCAAGTGTTCATCAATTTGCAAAATGGATACATAAATTATTGCATGTGAAATCTCTTACATAGTAAAAAAAATTGACAAATATGAACAATTCAATGAAAATGAGAAGAATCTGTATGACCTATTTAAGAAGAAATACATAAAACCATGAAAACAATTTTCATGATGACCATAACAATGCAAAGTAAAACAGTATCAAAAGACTTGGGGGAAGAGGAAAGAAAGTGGGAGAGAAAATAAATGCTTAATTGAAATGGAAAAAAATGGTTTTCTTTAAACTTCAGAAATCCAATCAATAATGACTTCAGCAAAATGATGATGAATGATCGCTTCTCTCTCTCAGAGAGGGAGCAGGGGAGGGGGGGCTAAATAGATAAAATAAAGCACTCCTTTTCAGGTTTAGATTTATTTTGCTTAATTATACTTATAAGTTAAGGGGAGTCAAAAGAGAGAAACCACAAATTTCTTTTCTCCCTTTCTCACTATAGTATCCTAGAACCTAGCTTTCACAAAACAGTGTATTTTGGAGGGTCTAAATAAGGAATTAAATAAAGGTCTGAAGTAGGATAGTCAAATTGAATGAATTTACAATGACAACACTAGAAAATAGCAATCAAAAAGTATCCTCATTTTGAAAAACTCATTCAAACTCCCATCTGAAACATGCAGAACTGGATCAACTACAAAACTTAAGAGCCCTACACAATTCAGAGGGCAAGTGATTTGCCCTAGGTAATACAAGCATCCACAGGGTCCTAAACATCAGGACTTCTGTGGCTTGAGTTTGCCCTTTCTCCACTACACTTTCATTCACTATTACTATAGAAAAACAAAAGGCCCAAAACATATGTGTCTATGGAGTGCCTATAGAAAAATATAGAGACAAATGGGATGAAATCAAATTAAGATCTCTTTCAATTCTTCAAATTTTACTTGATATTTTATTTTCATATATGAAAAACAGTACAGAAAAAAAGTCTAACAACCCTTTTATCTTCTTTCTCATCTTAAAGATATTATGAGGTTTATGTATACTAAAAATATTCTTAACAAAAACAATAAAGCAAGAAGGCTTTTGTGGACAATTTTCTACAGCCAACAATATCTTCATAGATAGATATCTTCAGATAGAATACAAACTGTGCCCAAGCTTTAACACTTAAACTAATACTAAAACTTTTGAAAGACTTCATACAAGATCCATCTGTGACTATTTGAAGATTTTTATTAATTGATGCAACAGAACAAAAATTTTCCACAAATTCCATAAAAATTATAATAGCAAATGCTACAATGAAGAGAACACTGTCTGGTGATCCACTAAGCAAAAACAATGGAAAACCAGGGTATTTTATTTCTAAATGAAGAGGTCTAAGAAATTGTCAGACCACATCTGGAATATTGTTTTGGGTTCTGGGAATTCTGTTTCAGGAAGGAGATAGACAAGCAAGAGCATGACAGGAAAACAGGAAACAGAATGAGGACAGGAGTAAAAATCATATATTAGAATTAATAGAAAAACATGGGAGGTGTAACATGGAGAAGATTCTAGGTACAGAAAAGTACAGGAGATACATAATAGCTACCTTTAAATATTTTTAAATAATTTGTAAGTAAATATCCTCCCTGACTCAAAACAGAATGATTAAAAGAAATGGGTAGAAGTTGCAGGGGGGTGGTGGGAGGTGAAGAAAAATTTCCTAAGAGATCTATTCCAAAGTGAACAGGAATCCTCTATAGCAGAGGTTCTTAACATGTTCTTAACATCCACTCTTTGGGTATATTTCTCTGAAATCTATCTATGAATTGAAAAAAATTGAGAATTTCTGCTCTAGGGGTAGTAGGTTCTCCTTACAGGAGATCTGAAAACAAATGATGACTTGCTACTTATCAGTAACAATGTATACTGAATTGTTGGTCAGGTATTAGTTGAAAGTACTTAAATTTATGAAGTGCTTACTATATGCCAAACAGAGCAAAAACACAAGTCTCCCTCAAAGAGCTTACATTCTCATGGGGACAGGCAGTGCAGAAAGGCAGAATAGGAGGGAATCAAGGGGGAAAGTATCAAAGTGCCAGTGAAGCATAGTGTTAAAGTTCCAGAAAATCAGAAACAGAATAAAAGGAGAATTAAGATTGGGAGAAGAGGAGGGGCTTGGCAAGAGATGTTTCAGGATAAAACAGCAGCTGAAGCACAATGGGAAAATGGGACTAGCCAGCTTTAAGGTGCTTTCCAAATTTTAATATAAGACTGTGGGTCAAATAAATAAACATTGTGCTGGCATATCTTTGCCAGGTGAACATCAACTATAAGCTCTAGACTAAGTGTAAAATGTTTCTAATTGATGAGGAAACTCAATAATGCTGTATGAGACCTGAATAAAAGCAGGAGCTATTTCAGAGTCCAGGAGAAACGGGAACAAACTAGGGGACTCTAGAGAACTCTAGAGAAAGAATATTGTGGGGGGGAGTCAGGACTGAGTCATAGGCTCCGGGCTCATTTTCCAAGTCTTTATCTACCTTGATAAGAAGGGGATCTCATGAATTTCTGCATCTTCTGAGTTTTTGGATCGATTTCCAACAATTTTTGAATTAAGAAATAAAGACAGAAGATGCAGATTCAAGGTTCTATCAAGAACCTGAGAAAGAGGTTGCCTCATATTTAAAGGAAGCCTCTTAAAGACTACAGCAAAAAGACTTCCAGGAACTGTTACCGCTTGCTAGATGTGCTAGTTAAATTTAAGGCCATTTTCTTCTTACTCTAGTATGTACTCATGTTAACACTCTATCACAGACTCTCGGTGGGGGGGATGTGTTGTATCAAATATACTACCATAGTAAAATACCCCTTTCTAAAAGATAATTAGGTCTGGTTAATTGATAATCTAGAATATGGCAAGAAGTACACCAGTAGATGAATATACTAGAAAATTACCAATGTCAATTACCAATTACCAATGTCAAATCTCTCCAACCCTAAAGGGAGACACAAAAACCAGCTCACTACGGGATCATGGCTTATACCAACAGCATGAGTGTGATTTGGACTTATAATTCTAGAACAGTTATTTGTGATTGACTTCCTAAGCAGCTATTCTAACCTCAATTCTTATTTTTTTTCTTTCTTTTTTTATTTTCTTCTCTTTTCGTGTGTGTGTGTGTGTGCGCGCGTGTGTGTGAAACAATTGGGGTTAAGTGACTTGTCCAGATCATATACCTAGTAAGTATCAAGTATTTGAGCCTGAATTTGGACTCCTGACTCCAGGGCCCCTGCCATATCCACTGCACTGCCTCGCTGCCCCTCCAACCTCCTTTCTGCTCAAGTCCTCAGTTACACAACAATCACCACAATACTCAGTAAGTGACTTTAACTCATACTTTACTGATAATCCTAAAATAACAGATTCAAAAGTGAAAAGAACCTTAAAGACCCTTGACTCTCGACCCTCTATTTTTCAGATGAGGTAACTAAGCTGCAGAGAGGCACAGAGAAGTAAGAGAACTTACCCAATGTCACACTAACTGGCATTAAAGATTTGAAATCACATCAGAAGATTAAAACTGGGAAGGTTTAACATGGAAGAGAGAAGGTACAAAATAACCAACTTCAAGAATCAGAAGGATCAAAAAACCAGAACAAAACAAAAAGAATCAGCACAGTCCCCCATTTTACAAATAAAGACCCTAAAGCCTGGAAAGGATAAGGCATGCCTAATACCACACAGCAGAATTTAAACCCAGGTCCTCTTGACTCCAGAGCCAGCCATCTTTTCACTATAATGATGACAGTGCTCATATTGAGGCATAAATCAAGAGCTCCTTTCTGCACTCCTCAAAACCTTATAGAGAGAAGGACTAGAGAGTCCTTAGCTCTAGTCTCAGAAGATGATCTGCCAAGACTAAATACCATATTTATGCTACAATGAGAATACAGCATAGGAGCAGAGAGCCTCGATATTATCTTTCAATATGGAGGAAGCTAAAGATTTAACTTCTCTGAAAATCAGGAGGAGGTGAAATGGAAATAATTTAGAGAGATGGCTCAGAGAGCATGTCTGTAACTAGTTCTGCCGGTCTGACCATTCCTGAAGATGAGGCTCTCTGATTGGCACTGGAAGCATGCAAAACAGCCTCTCAGCCTCAGCCCTGCCCTTCTGAATTTCTGTTCTTTTCCTCAAGGTTCTTGAAGAGCTCACAGTGAGCAGTGAAGGGACTCCGGACCTTATCACCGCATGAATTCAAAAGCTCTAAAGGCTTCCCAACATTCCAACATTCTGGCCTGAATCTGCAGATGGTACAACCAAGGCTCCCAAGACATGAAGGGAATGGTGCCTCCCTCAACATCCTGGCCTTCAAGGATTCAGGGTTACAATCAGCCCAGCATCCAACAGCCTGATGACCCTAACCCAAAACAAGATCTCACCGTGCAAGGAAGGCTGATTTAGATATGAACTTTTTGAGACCACTCTATATACAAAGGGAGCTAAACTGAGATATGAGTGGGAGAGCAGGCTCAATAGCTAAGAATTACCTGGAGACTGGACTGATTTCTCAAAGAAAAAACCTTTGTTGTTGTATAAGACTGGACAGCATCAGGGGATTGGTTGGTTTGAGGGGGAAATTCAAGATGGATACTTATAAGAAAAGGCAGGACTGGGGAGGATGTTAATCTTTGCCCATTGGTTAGATCTTCTTGACCAGATTTTGTGAAAAACAAGGACTAGAAATATGTAGCAGGACACACACTTCCCCACATCCTGTTTATCAGGACCCAAGCCCTCTACACCTGTCCTGGTGGGCAACAACTTGTTTTTCTGGCCCCTGACCTTAACTACAGAGGCCCTACTAGAGCCCATTCCAAGGGAAGAGTATGGCCCTGGGTATTGAGGGAAATGTTTATATTTTGTTCTTGCTACATATTTGAAATAAATATCTCTGCCTAAAGAGTAGATATAATGGGTCTGGCTAAAGACAATGAGCCAGAATATACTTAAAATTCCTAATTCCTATGATCAAAGCTTTATTTCATCAATTATTTCCACTTTTCATTGTTGTCCAATCATTTCCATCATGTCCAATATTTTATAATCTTATTTTTGAAGTTTTCTTGGCAAAGATACTGGAGTAGTTCGCCATTTCTTTCCCCAGTTCATTTTAGAAATGTAGAAACTGAGGCAATCAGGGTTTAGCAATTTGCCAAGGGTCACAGAACTAATAAGTGTCAGGCCAGATTTGAACTTAGAAAATGAGTCTTCTTGACACCAGACCCAGCACCCTAACCACTACGCCACCAAGACATCCATTTATCATATCTTTAGATTTTTAATGCCTCCTACTCTTCTTGCTCTTTATGTGCTACCTATAAAATTGATATTTCTTTGCGCAAAGCACCCATATATAAGTGCATGGTAGCCTATATGGATAGAGGGAAGAGAAAGAATGAAAAGAAAAGGAAGGGGAAGGGAGGGGAAGGAAGGAGAAAGGAGGGAACAAAAGGGGAAGAAAAGGAAGAGGAAGAGAGGGAATGAGGAAGGGAAGGAAGGGGCAGGGAGGAAAGGGAGAAAAGGAAGAAGCTGTGTTGCCCAATTGTTGAGTCTCTGTTGAATCCTCAATGGGGTAGCTCCTACTACTATTAATAGAGGTTGTTGTTTGTCCTTCATTCTCAGAGGACCAAGACTTCAGGGAGGGGATGCCATAAATGCAAGCTAGTTGGATTTACTGAAGGAGGGCTGTGCAAGGTAACCTGTCTCACTTTGTCCTCCAGAGTCATCTAAGTCCAGTAGCCAGATACACATGAGGACAAGCAGAGATGGTCCTAAACGCAATGGGAGAAGTTGGCCTTTTTAGGTTATAGACTTTAACAGGTCTTAGTCTGATTAAGGTTAGGCAAGAAATTTTAGAGCATTTCTGAGTTCAAATTTGTAAGAATATAAGTTATATTCCAATTGATAAATGTTCAAAAGATATGAACACACAATTTTGAGATGAAGAAATCAAACCTACCTGTAGTCATATAAAAAAAAATCCTAAAATCACTAAGCGTTAGAGAAATGAAAATTTAAATAAGTTTGAGGCACCACTTTACACTTATCAGATTGGGTAACATGACAGAAAAGAAAAGCAATAAATTTTAGAGGACATGTGGAAAAACTGGGACACTAGTAAGTACTAGTAATAGAGTTGTCAATGGATCCAAACATTTTGGAGAAGAATTCAAAGCTGTATCCAAAGGGCTATAAAAAATTATGCATGCCCTTTGATCCAGCACTACCACTAATAGGTCTATATCCCAAAAAGATTTTTTTTTAAATGGAGAGAATCTATTTCTACAAAAATATTTATAGCAGCTCTTTTTTGTGATGGCCAATAATTGGAAAATGTGGAGAAGGACAGCAATTGGGGAATGGCTGAACAAGTCCTGGTATATGATTGTGATGGAATTCTATTCTTCTGTAAGAAATGATAAGCAACATGGATAGATTGAACTAATATAATAAAAATGAAAATTCTACCTAAATTAACCTATTTATTCAGTGCCTACCAAGCAAACTAACGAAAAACTATTTTATTTGTTTTTAAAAGAACATTTTAAAATATTTTTATTTTCAAAATACATACAAAGATAGTTTTCAACACTCACCTTTGAAAAACCTTGTGTTCCAAATTTTTCTCTCTCCCTTCCCCCATCCACTCCTCTAGATAGCAAATAATTCCAAATATGTTAAATATGTACAATTCTTCTATAAATATTTCCACATTTATCATGCATGCTGCACAAGAAAAGTCAGATCAAAAAAGAAAAAAAAAAAAAAAAAGAGAAAGAAAACAAGAAGCAAGCAAATAACAACAAAAAGGTAAAAAAACTATGTTGTGATCCACATTCACTCCCCATAGTCCTCTCTCTGGATGCAGATGACTCTCTCCATCATAAGTTTATTGGAATTGGCCTGAATCACCTAATTGTTGAAAAGAGCCACATACATCACAGTTGATCATCACATAATCTTGTTGTTGTATATAATGTTCTCTTGGTTCTACTCACTTCACTTAGCATCAGTTCATAGAAGTCTCTCCAGAACTTTCTAAAATCATCCTGCTGATTATTTCTTATAAAATAATAATACTCCAAACATTCATAACTTAATTCAACCATTCCCCAACTGATGGGCATCCACTGTTTCCAGTTCCTTGCCACTACCAAAAGAGCTACTACAAACATTTTTGCACATGTGGCTCCCTTTCACTTCTTTATGATCTCTTTGGGTATAGGCCCATAGTGACAGGGCTGGATCAAAGGATAAACACAGTTTGATAGCCCTTTGGGCATAGTTCCAAATTGTTCTCCAGAATGTTTGAATCAGTTCACAACTCCACCAACAATGTATTAGTGTCCCAGTTTTCCCACATCCCCTCCAACATTTATCATTATCTTTTCCTGTCATTTTAGCCAATCTGAGAGGTATGTAGTGGTACCTTAGAGTTGTCTTAATTTGTATTTCTCTGGTCAACAGTGATTTAGAGAAATTTTTTTTTTCATGTAACTAGAAATAGTTTTAATGTCTTCATTTGAAAAGTGTTCATATTCTTTGACCATTTATCAATTGCAGAATGGCTTAGGGGTTTTTTGTGTTTTTTGTTTTTTTGCTGAGGCAATTGGGATTAAATGACTTGCCCAGGGTCAAACACCAGGACGTGTTAAATGTCTGAGGCCAGATTTGAACTCAGATACTCCTGACTTCAGAGCTTGTATTTTTATAAATTTCATTCATTTATAGAACTAGAAAAGGTAATAAAAAATTCATCTGGAAGAATAAATGGTCAACTGAAAAAAAAATTGAAAAAATTTGAAAAAAAAAAAAAAAAGGCAAAGAAAAGTAGCCTAGCCTCACCAGACCAAAAACTGTATTATGGAGTGAGAGTCATCAAAAACATTTGGTACTGGCTAAGAAACACAGTGGTGGATCAATGGAATAGATTAGCTACACAAGGCACGATATTCAATGATTATGGTAATCTAGTGTTTGGTAAACCCAAAGACCCCAGCTACTAGGATAAAAACTCATTATTTGACAAAAAATTCTGGGAAAACTGGAAAACAGTATGACAGAAACCAGGCATAGACCAACATCTCACACTCTATACCAACATAAGGTCAGAGGGATTCATGATTTAGACATAAAGGATGATACTATAAGCAAATTAGGAGAGCAAGAAATAGTTTACTTGCCAGATATTTGGAGAAGGGAGGGATTTGTGGTCAAAGAAGAACAAGATAATATTATGAAATTTTAAAATGGATAATTTTAATATATTAACTTAAAAAGGTGTTGCACAAACAAAATCAAGACAGCCAAGATTAGAAGGAAAGCAGAAACAAATTTTACAGCCAATGTTTCTGAAAAAAGCCCCATTTGTAACATATAAAGAGAATTGAGTCAAATTATAAGAATAAAAGTCATTCTTCAATTGATAAATGGTCAAAGTAAAGGAACAGATAGTTTCAGAAGAAGAAATTAAAGTCACCTATTATAGTTCCTGTGGGGGAAAAATGCACTAAATCATTTCTGATTAAAGAAATGCTAATTAAAACAACTGAGATGTTATTTCATACCTATGAGCTTGGCTAAGGTGATAGGAAAAGAAAATGATAAATGTTGGAGAAGACTGGGAAAACTGAGGTACTAATAAAATATTGATAAAGTTGTGAATTGATTCAATCAATCTGGAGATCAAGTTGAGACTATCCTCAAAGGACTCTAAAACTGTATATACCCTTTGATCCAGCTGTGCTATTACTAGGTCTGTATCCCAAAGAGATCATAAAAAAAGGACTCACATGTGCAAAAATGTTTGTAGCAGCTTTTTTTTTTTTTTTTTTTTTTTTTTAATAGTGGTAAGAAACTGGAGTGGATGCCTATCAGTTGGGGAATGGCTGGATAGGTTGTGGTATATGAATGTAATGGAATACTATTGTTCCATAAGAAGTAATGAGCAGACTGATTTCAGAAAATCAATGACAATTGTGCAAAATGATTTCAACAAAACATAGATTTAGAGGAACTGATATAAAATGAGGTGAGCAGAAACAAGAAAATAGTATACACAATAATGGCAATATAGTGTGATGTTCTGTTAGATTTAGCGCTTTTTAGCAATACAATGATCCAAAATAATCCCAAAGGACTTGTAATGAAAAATGCTACTGACCCCCCCCAAAAAAAAATTGATGGGAGTTTGAATGCAGATCGAATCATGCTATTTTTCCTTTTCTTTTTTTTTTTTTAAATTTCTGCCTCCTTTCACTACATGATTAATATAAAAATCTATTTTTCCTGATTGCATGTGTATAACTCATATCCAACTGCATACTTTTCTTTCATTTCATTTTTCTTCCTTTTTTCCTTTTGCAACATGTCTAATATGGAAAATCAATTTGTATGATTTCATATGTATAAATGAATGGAGAAGGAGGTAGAGGAAAAGGAGAAAATTGAGCACTGGAAAATAAAATTTGTTTGAAAAAACAGTATATATTGAATTCAGTTCTATAAATTAATCAATTTTCTAAAACATTAACATATCTGGAAATATATGTTATGAATCATAAAGACTACATACTGTTTTAAAACATATACTAAATTAAATGTATAGGCTGAGATGAACATGAATTCAATTTAAAAATCTTATCAAACAATATGAACAATAAGCATTTTTCATGCTAACTTTGGATGAAGATCAAACTTTAAGTCACTAACTTTATTACCTGTTATTCTTCAAAAGATAAAATTGAGGATCTCCATTTATGAGTGAGGAAACCTTACAGTGATCTTCAAACTTTTAAAATAGGGGGCCAGTTCACTGTCCCTCAGACTGTTGGAGGCCCGGGACTATAGTAAAAAACAAAAACTCACACTCTGTCTCTGCCCCTCAGCCCATTTGCCATAAACATCCTCAGCAGGGGCCCTCGGGCTGTCGTTTGAGAGCAAGACTTACTAACAGAAAGAAACTATTTTAGGAAACTAACAAAAATGGTAGGAATTATTGGAGATTAGAAAAAGACCTGAAGGGAAATATCTTTTCTTTCTGTTTCATCTTTTTCATTGTTTTCATCTTCCTTCTGAAAGGCTGAGTAGTTATATATTTCATCAAAAAGAAATCTCACCACTATAAAAGTCAAAGTTTATAAAACTTTTTTTTGAAGAGCATAAATTTCATAGCAAAGTAAATAACAAAAGATTGGATTTTTCATTTTGTGCCATGAGGCCATCCTGAAGGTAAAAATTAGCTTACTACAAGGTCCTTTGGTTTTGTATATAGACTGGAAGAGACTCTGAGCATAATAAATTCTATTCAAAAGAAAAGTATTATAATTAAGGGTCAATTGTGGCAGATAGGTGGCTCAGTGAATAGAGTAATGAATCTGTCATCTTCCTCAGTTCAAATCTGATCGCAGACACATATTAGAGAGTGTGACCCTGGGTAGTTTACTTAATCCTATCTGCTTCAGTTTCCTCATTTTTAAAATGAGCTGGATGGGACAATTAAATGGTATAATGAATGGATAGAGTACCTGCCTTGGCTTCAGGAGGATCTGAATTCAAATGTGACCTCAGACACTTAATACTTATTAGCTGTATGACTCTGGACAAGTCACTCAAACCCAATTGCATCAAAAAAAAAAAAAAGTAAAATGAGTTGGAGAAGGAAATGGCAAACAACTCCAGTATTATTGCTACGAAAACCCAACATAGGAGTCACTAAGAATTAGATATTTCTCCTTAACAGCTGACAATTTCAAGTAATGTTTAAAATTTCAAAGAAAATTCTTTTTATGTTATACATGTGTAATCATATTAATCACATTTTCACATTGGTCATGTTGTGAAAGAAGAATCAGAACAAAAGGGAAAAAGCACAAGGGGAAAAATGTGAAAGTAGTATGCTTTGGTCTGCATTCAGACTCCACAGTTCTTTCTCTGGATATGTATAGCATTTTCTATCAAGAGTCTTTTAAAATTATGTTGGGTCATTATATTGCTAAGAAGAGCTAAGTCTATCATAGTTGATCATCATCATAATGTTTCTATTGCTGTATATAGTATTCTCCTGGTTCTGCTCATATCACTCAGCATCAATTCATGTAGTCTTTCCAGGTTTTCTGAAATCCACCTGTTCATCATTTCTCATAGCACAATACTATTACATTATATTTATATACCATAACTTGTTCATTCTCCAATTGATGGGCATCCCCTCAATTGGCGAATTTCTAATTCTCAAAGAAATTACTAAAACCGTCTTCATAATCTTTTTTCCCCTATGACTTAAAATGAAAGGGGCAAGAGAGATTATGCAAATTTAGGGCCAGATAGTTATTAGTTACAGCATCTTCAGTCTCTTAAGTGGCCCCTGAAGTCAGCTAGACAGTACAACAGATGGAAAACTGGTGAAAGAATTTAAATTCTGACCCAGACACTGAGTTGTGTATTCCTGAGCAAATAAATCACTTAACAACCCTGTGACTCTGATTTCCTTATCTGAAAAATGAGAATAATAACAATAGCACCTATCTCACAGGGTTGTTAGGAGGATCAAATGTGATAATTTAGGTGCTGTGCAAACCTGAAAGTCTTACATAAATGCTAAATAATTTTTTAAATATCCCATACTCATGAAAGAGAACACTGGATTATATCATTAACATCTAACTAACAAGAACTGGAGTTTTGGCCCTCTAGGAAAGGGATTATCACTTGCAACCTTTGGAGGTCATCTGTGCATTAGGTTGAATTACAAAGTTGTGCCCTCTCCTTTGAGAAATGTTCAATGGTCAGAAAGTCATTTTAGATAACAAGAGGAATATGGAAGGAGCATAATTGTAGCACATATCCCACTACAGCCTCAGTGGCTAGAATGAGCTTAAAATTATAAAAGTTAAAGAACTTGTCAATATTATGCCTGAACTCCCTCTTACTACCACTAGCAAAAGAGAATGTAATCCCAGAAATTCATTATGGGTCCGAGGTTAAAGATCAAATCCAATGCCATAGAGCTGAATTCTTCATTGATTTCCATTCTCTATACCCACAAATTTGCTGATGAACGCCAAGCCATTGCCATAATATAGCTGCCATTCTGTCCACTTAAGGTGGGAGCAAAGTAAACTGGGGCTGAGACAGTAAAAACCCCTATTACAGAGAAGAAACTATTCATCATGGCAGAGATACCTTTTATCTACATGAGTTGAAACTAAGCAAATCTGGCAAAAATCTGATTCACTCTGATAACCTGGTGGTTTTGTACTAGGCATGGCTCAGAATGCCTGTCCATAATCTGACTATATATAAATTGCTTGTATTTTGCCTCCTTAACTCTAAAAATACAGAAAAAAAAACATTAAACACAATCAAACAAAATATTGCTCAAAATAATTAAGTTTTTCTTACCAGTTGTGTGTATATTTATTTTTGGTGAGGTAATTGGGGTTAAATGACTTACCGAGGGTTACACAGTTAGGAAGTATTAAGTGTCTAAAGTCACATTTGAACTCAGGTTCTCCTGACTACTCAAGTCAGTGTTCAATCTACTGCGTCATTTAGCTGTCCTTTTATATTTATTTTTTAAGACAAAAATGAGCCTTGACCTGTATAAAAATATAGATCATCTACTCTTAAATATCTCACTTGTATTCTAAAATACTATTTCTGTGCAAGTATAATTTTCCAATTATACAGTAAAATCAAATATTTAAAATACACTCTTAAATAAAAATTTTTATACCCTTTTCTTAAACTTTAAAAAAAAATTGAATGTCAATAAATTAAGTAAGTCCTCATTTATCTCTGAAATAAATCTTCTAAATTCCTAGGCATTGAGTAGTTGGTATGTAATCTTTCTTTTTGTTAGTTAATAAATATTTATCTTTTCTATCACCTCCCTGTTGTTGTTGTTCATTTCAATTGTGTCCAACTTTGTGACTCCATTTGGAGTTTTCTTGGCAAAACTGAAATAGTTTACTTCAGCTTATTTTACAGATGAGGAAACCGAGGCAGACAAGGATAAATAGTTTGCCTAGGTCACACAACTAGTGAGTGTCTCAGTCTAGATTTGAATTCTGGAAGATGAGTTTTTCTGATTCAGGCACTCTATCTACTAGACAACCTAGCTGCCTACCCCCTCCATAGATTATTACAATTAATTAACAACTATTGAGTCCCTGATTCCAAGCAAGTTTGTCCTTAGGATAGAATTCCTGTTGCGTATTACTTTTATTTAAGGTGTAGTTATGGGTACCACACTTGTGGTAAGTTTTGTACCTTAAGATAATCATTCTGTTATACATTCTGTTATACTAGAACACACTACATATCACTAGCTATGGTTGCTCTGGAAATCAGATCATAGTACTTGAAAATGCAAGGAATTTAGTGCTCATCTAGAACAGTACTTCTTAACTAGGGGTCTTATACTTGTTTTTTATATACTTATGTATATAATATATAAGTATAGTTTATATATTCTCATTACTATATTTAATATGATATCCTTTATAAACAATGTATTCTACCTCATTCATGTAAGATTATTATTCTGAGAAGGGGTCTATAGACTTTACCAGATTACTAAAGGGTTACATCACACACACACACACAATTAAGAACCTCTCATCTAAAACAACTCTCATTATTATACATATGAGAAAACTGAGAATTAGAAAAGTAAAATGACAATAATAGTAACTGACATTTGTACTTTAATGTTTTAATAAGCAATATAATAACATTTATCTTTTAAAGCACTTTAATGTTTGGAAAGCATTTTAAAATTTTTATTATCTCATTTAATCCTTAAAAGAATTCTGAGGGTGAGGTCCTACAATTGCTATGTCCACTTAATAGATGAACCAACAGTTCACATAGCTGCTCACAGTCACATCAAACAGCAGAACTAAGATTCAATACAGATACATTGTCTCCATATCCTATAGTCAGTAGAAGCATATGAAACATCAAGAAAATATAATTGTTTCCCGATTTGTTTTAAACAATCAGTCAAATTTAGTGGATTAATGCAACTGGCTCATGTTGAAGCTAATACAATGAAAAGATCAATGCTAACTTCTCTTAAAATAGAAGAAAATTCTGTTTATCCTAGAAAATGTTTTTTACAACGAGTTTTTCTGCATTTCTTAAAGTATTTTGTTGAAGCAAAATGTATTATTACAATGGATTTCTTTGTAGGCTTATAAAAAAAATCTTGCTATCCTATTTTATCTCATACAACACAATATTTTGTAATTTCATTCTCCTTATAGCACCTCACTTTCTATAGTAATGAAGAGTTAATAAAGTATTTCTTTCCCATAACCATATAAGGTAGATGGGTAGGAAGAAAAGAAACAAGGAAAGGAAAGAAGCAAGGAAAGAGAGAGAGGAAGAAAGGGAAGAAGGGAGGAAGGGAGGAAGGAAAGAAGAGAGGGAGGGAGGGAAGGAGGAAAGAAACTATTTTTTAACTGAAAGTACTGAGGATGCAAATGGTAAGCAAGACAGGTTCTCAAGGAGTTCATGTTCTAAGACTATGCCTTAAACATGAAGGTTTAAGCTGCAAGTCATATGGAAAGGTCTGATGGTTCATAAGGTACAGAAGTAAAGGAGACAGACAGTAGCACACTTTACAAATGAAGAAATGGAAGTTCAGAGAAATCATGTAACTTGACCATGGTAACACAGCCATTAAGTACCAAAGCTTGAGATGGAAATCAGGCCTTCTGATTTGTCCTGTTCTTTTTCTACACATCTCAGTCAATCATTCACAGGCTTGAGGCTAAATGTGATGAGTCTCTGAAAGCCATTTGACGAAATCATTTAGAAAGTCAGTTCTAACTGGTCAAAGAAACTTGGTGTTACCTATAAAATTCCCTTGAGATTATCTAAAAATTATTAAATTAATTGAGAAGGGAATTACTTTAGAAACAAATGTTGCTTTCTAACAGACCCCCTAAGAAAGAGTCATTATGAGAGGGAGCAGTGGGAAAAAGAGGTCTCACATCACCTTCAGCCTTGGACACATCTCTTGCTGATTTTGGACAGAGAAAAATTTTATACTTTTCCAAGGGTCTCAAATCCTATGGTGAGTTAGAGAGTGGGATAGGTTGTCCACCTCAAGCATGTAAAGACTTCCCTGGTGGAATGAGTGGATGAGAACAATTTGTTCCAAGAGTCCTGAAGGCAGGTGAAGCAGGTGTGTGGAGTGATTGGAGTTTGGTCAGGCCTGGAAGACACCAGGCTCATCCACTGCATCTCAGGTCTTCACCAGTTGTCACATGCTGCTTAGTTACCTGCCCTTTCACCACAGGGTTTTGGGGATAGAAAGGGTAAAATGGTGTGGTGATGGCTTTTGATTAGTGCTTAAATTGGATTTAACTGAGGCAAAGCTGCTCAAAATTGATGGCTTTATTCTCTTTTCCAGAGCCACCATTGTCCTGTCAAGACAACTGTCCACAGATGGTGGGGCCACATCTTCTCACAGGAAGCAGCAGTGGGATTCAGCAGCCCCCCGGTATCTCAGCAGCTTGTTAGTGATCACACTGCTCACCTCCAAGTATGAGAAAGAGGCTAAGAAAGATGTCCTAAAAAGTGTCTGCTTACCCAACCCTGCCCTGATTACCATGGTAGGCAGGGATCCCTCTCTGCAACCGAGACACTAAAAAATAATGTGCAACAACTTCTGAAAAAGTTGATTCTGCTCACCATCAATACATGGAATGTGTGCACACTTACAGACAACACAAAGTCCTGAAAGAAGAACAGCTCTTGTTGTGAGAGAATTCCACAGGTATTCCATTCAAAGAGCAGCTCTGAATGAAAGAAGGCTGGCTTACTGAAGTAGGAGTTGTATACATGTTTTTCTGGAGTGCCCACAGTGAAAGGGAATGCTGTGAAACTGGTGAAGATTTTGCAATCAAAGCTAATCTAGTAAACAAGTTCAAATACCTTCCAAATGGAATGAATAACAGGCTCATGGCCATGCAATTGTCACTTGTGGGAAATGCCATTCCAACATCATCAGTGCCTATGCTGTCACCACAACAAACCCTGATGAGATCAAAGAAAAATTTTATGAAGACCTGGAGACTCTGATCATCAGCAGGCCAAAAGAAAATAAATTCTGGGTAACTGTAATACCTATGAGACATGGCAGTGAGCTCTTGGGAGGAATGGAGTTGCAAACAGCAATAGCAATGATCATTTACTATTGAAGACTTGTGCATCTCATGACCTTCTCATCACCAACACTATATTCAGTTTACCTAAGTAATAAAATTTTGTGGAGGTACCCTTGCAGCAAATATTGGCATTTAACAGTCTAAGTGATTGAAAGGAGAAAAAACAAATGTGAGAGTGACAATGGCAGAGTTAGCCTTATCCTCTCTAAACTGAATGCTCATATTCAACAAAAGCAGTGATCTCAGGGCAAAAAGAGAATTAGAAGAATTAATGTCAACAGATTAGAGTGCTTCTCTAAGAGGCAACAATGCATTGCTGTCTTGGAGGATAAATTGAGCCAACACAGTTGGCAACAATGGAACAGAAAAGGAGTGGACAGCTTTCAGAGACTTAATATTCAGCACTGCATTTGCCTATCTAGGTCAGAACACTTGCAAACATCAACACTGGTTTGTGATGACCACGTTAGGACCCTGGATACCTGAGAATCAGCCGGACTCAGGATAAGCAAAAGTCTTTATTCTCGGTCTTTAGCAGTAGAAGTGAAGGGATCTCTGCGACCTCACCTCCTCGCCTCCTGCCCAGAAGTGACCCTGGCTAGTCTCACTCCACCCCCTAGTCCCTCCTACAATTCTCTGTATACACCAAATGATTGAGCCAGCACAGGATAGTGGGAAGAGTCATTTTCCAAGCATATTCTTATAGAGTATTGTCCAATCAGTAATTAGCCTTTAGTGCTCAATTGTTCAACCTCAGTACATTAACTCAAGATTTTCAGCCCTTTACACTAGTTTAATGAAAATGATGGGGAAATTCAGAAGCTGTTAAATAAAAAAACAAGAACTCCACAGGGTATACTAGCAGGATAGTTCATCCATCTTTAAAAAGGTAGCATTCAATTCCATCAAAAGTAAAGTACAATAGAAAGAGAAAGATGAGATATTCTTGGCTCAGTCAGAAGGCAGATGAAATCCAATTTTATGCTGATAGTAACAATCCAAAGTATTTTATGATGTACTGAAGGCTATGTATGGTCCAAAGACTTATGATGCATTTCAACTATTCAGCGCTGATAGTGCCACACTGATTAGAGATAAGGACATGATTCTAGAGAGATGGGCTTCCATAGTATTCTCAACAGACCATCATCAATCAGAGCTGAAATTACTGACCACTTACCTCAAGTTGAAATTCCAACTGAAGAAGAGATTTTGTATGTCATTAGACTACTTTCATGTAGTAAAGCACTGGATACTAATTCTATACTAGTGAGAACTACAAGGGAGGGGGGTCCATTGCTCATACTAAAGCAGGCTGAAAATTTTCAGATTATATGGCAAGAGGCATATCCAAGAATGCAATGTCCATCTTTATAAAAATAAAGAGAATAGATTGTCCTTTAACAATCACTTGGCGGGGAGAGAGGGGGGCTTTCTCTTAGTCTCTGCAAGATTTTTGCTGGAATCCTCAATAACCCTACCTCTGGAAAAAAAAAAGTCATCTATGTGAGAGCCAGTGTGGAGTCAGAATGGACTGAGGAACAGTCAATATGGGTGCTAATTGCCCAACAATTCCAGGAAAAATACCAAGAGCAGAACAGAGGTCTGTATAACAACATTTGTAAATCTGACCATGGGCTTTGATACTGTCAGCCATGAGGGTTTAGGGGAAATTATGTTAAAATTCGATTACCCAGAGAAGTTCATCACTATAGTACTTCAATTTCATGATGGCATGCTTGACTTGGTTCTGGACAATGGACAAGCTTTCTCAATCACTGATGGAGTGGAACAAGGGTATGTGCTTGCTCCTATGCTTTCAAGCATGACATTTTCAGCCTTGATGTTAAATACCTTCAATGAGAACAAACATGACATCAAGTCAATTATCACACCAACGATAAACTCTTCAACTTGAAAAGGTTACAAGCCAAAACTAAAGTGGAGGGAGTGTTGATGCATGGTTTTTTTGTTTGCAAATGATTGTGCACTCAATGCAATCTCCATAACTGAGATGCAACAAAGAATGGATCAATTCCCTGCTGCTCATGCTAATTTTGGCCGAACAATTAACACCAAGAAAACAGGTTCTCCATCAGTCAGTATGACAACATCCATAAGTGGAACCATCAGCTACAATAAATGGTGAAGTTCTGAAAGCTGTGAATAAGTTCTCTTACCTTGGGAGCATACTTTCCAGTGATGTACACATGGATCATGAGATTGATACATACATTGTCAGAGGTAGCTCAGTGTTTGGGAGGCTCCAAAGGAAAGTGTGGGAGTGAAGAGGTATTAGACTGACTACCAAACTGAAGGTTTACAGAGCTTTTGTGCTGACATCATTATTATATGACTGTGAAACCTAGGCAGTATGCTAGTGCCATGGCATAAAACTGAATTGCTTCCATTTGGTTTGTCTTAGGAAGATTCTGAAGACCACCTGGAAGAATAACATACTAAATACTGAGGTCCTTTTTTGGGCTAAACTACTAAGTACTCGAATTCTATTTCAGAGTGTACAATTCTGCAATGTGGGCTGGCCACATTGTTCAAATGCCAAATATATGCTTGCCAAAAAGACTATTTTATGGAGAACTCACACAGGGCAAGCACTCACAAGATAGTCAGGAAAAAGTGAGACAAGGACATTCTCAAGGTGTTAAGAACTTTAGAATTAATTGTATGACATGGAAGACACTGGCACAGGACCTTCAGCATGTCATACCCTCATCAGAGAAGATGCTGTGCTTTATAAGCAAAGCAGAATTGAATTAGCCCAGAAGAAACACTAGATCTGAAAGAAGCCATCCCAAATGTTCATGTGGACTATTTGTGTTTGACCTGTGGCAGAGCATTCCAAGCCTGTATTGATCAGCCATAGATGGACACACTGTAACTCAACTTTAACATAGTGATATCATTTTGGTCCTCTTCGAGAAGGACAACAACAATGTGTCAGAGACAGGACTTAGGGGCTCTAAGTCAGGCTCTCTATTATGCTATGCTGCATATTTCTAAACCAAGAACTATCATTTAAAAAAATCCTTTTTGGATCAAAGATAACTTTAACTTCATAATAATAGTGAATTTTGATATAAGAATGAGAAAGGGAGGAAGGGAGGGAGGGAGGGAGGGAGGAAAGAAGGATGGAAGGATGGAAGGATGGAAGGATGGAAGGAAGGATGGAAGGATGGAAGGAAGGATGGAAGGAAGGAAGGAAGGAAGGAAGGAAGGAAGGAAGGAAGGAAGGAAGGAAGGAAGGAAGGAAGGAAGGAAGGAAGGAAGGAAGGAAGGAAGGAAGGAAGGAAGGAAGGAAGGAAGGAAGGAAGGAAGGAAGGAGAAGAAATATTACTTGAGTCAAGGAGTATACATTTTAGTGAAAGTAGAAATTTCTTGTGAAATTTTGAATGTTTTCAGACAAATTTGGGAATGCTTATATTAACTGATGCAAAGTAAAATGAATAGAAATGGAAGGAAATATATACAATGACAATAACATTGGTAAAAACAAAATAATTAAGACTTAAGAACTCTGATCAATGCAATGATCAGCTATACTTTGGAGTGTCAATGATGAATTATGCAAGCTCCTTTCCTCTCCACAGACTGTTGATGAATTCTAGGCTCAGAATGAAACATACAATTTTGGACATGGTCAACATACAGATTTATTTTGATTGAATAAGTATATTTGATATAAGTGTTTTGTTTTTCTTTCTATTTAAAAGGGATTAAAAAGTAAAGAGTCAAAAACATGGTTACCTGCTGGAACTCTATCTTTCCAGAAATCAGCAGGAGTCAGGATCACTAAACGTCTTTATTCTAGATCTTTACCGTCGCCTCCAACGCCAGGTCACGAGTGCAAGTGAGCGTGAGTTCCACAACCCAAGTTTTTCTTACTCCTCCCACACAAGTCACTTCCCTCTCTTTGTCTCACCAATCAAGTCAGCACAGAACAGCTGGGGAGGGTCAACCTTAAACAAGTTAATAGGGAACCGTCCAATTGGCAATTAGTCTCACGTGCTTCATCATCCAAGTGCATTGCTCAGTTCTACCCCTTTACAGTTACCAAAAATAGAAGACAAAAAAAAAGGAAAAAAGATTATTGACATATTTCTTAATGTGGAAAAGAGAACAGAAAGAAAGTCAGTAGAAAACTAACATCCAAGAAGACTTTGAAAATAACACATTGAATATTTAATATGTATTGGTCTACCTGCCATTTCGGGGAGGCAGTGGGGGAAGGAGGGAAAAAGTTGGAATAGAAGGTTTGGCAAGGGTCAATGCTGAAAAAATACCCATTCATATATCTTGTAAATAAAAAGCTATAATAAAAAAAGAAAATAACATATTGAACTTAATACATACTTAAGTATTTTTGCAGTATTTTCTACAATTTGTGTACAATCCTCTTTCTATTCTAATTGGTATTCAGTAGTCATTTTATTTGTTGTTTTTAATTGCAAAAAAAAAAATTAAGCAAACTAAGATGGTATCAAAAAATGTCCCCTTTCCTTATCTAGAAGCCAAATCATGCATCCTTGGGAAAAAAAAAACAAAAACAAACTAGGTAGTAAGTCCTTACAGGAGACAGGCAATTCTTCAAGTGTTTAACAATTGTCACCAAATCTTTTCTTCTCCATTCTAAACATCTCTAGAAATTCAATCTGATTGACATAAGTCCCCTTACTATCCCTTATGGATTACAAGACAACACAATGCCAAGAGCTCTCTCTAGTATATTGCAAGATTCCCAGTATATCCATATCTCTAGTCCTACATCCAAAAGTAGGACTAGGAGGCAAGGACAGAATATAGTCCACATATCTAAGATCTTAGAACAATAAATGGAAATTACAATGAGATAGACTTAATAATAAAAAAAAGAAGAACTTCTTAATTAGAATTGCCACAAAACATAATGGGAAGACAAGTCTATCATTAGAAGTCTTTATGCTGCAACAATATAATAGCTTGCTTGGGATATGATTGCAGGAATTTTGGCTTCCAAAAGGAGATGATATAAGAGCTCTTAAAGCTCTAAGATTCTGTGAGTCTATGCTTCTAAATAGAACAATTGCTTTTAAGTTGTGGAAGCTAATGGGCAACAAAGGGTGAAGATGAGTTGCACCTGAGAGGATGAAAAATTGCATGGTGGGAAAAAAGGTATGATGTTTCTCTAAGGACCCAGGTGTGGCTGATAAACCTCCAGAGGACTTTGTCAATTGAAAGAGAAACAAAGTTAGGGCAAAGAAAGCTCTAAGGAGCAGAATGCTTCTCCAGAAGGGAGGCAAAACCTCGGGGGCAGAAGGCAGCAGGCCCAACAAATAAGAGAATAATAGCAGACAGGTTTGAAAAAGCTTATGACACCTTAAATACATTCTCTCATTGGATTCTCTCAACAATTCTCTAAGGATGGTACTATGTTATTATCTTTGTTTTAGACTTGAAGAAATGAAGGGTCAGTCAGAGGTTAGAACTTATTCCCTAGTCATAAAGCTACTCATCCTTGAAGGTGGGAATTAAACCTACATTTTTTCCTGAATCCAAATCTAAAAGTTCTTTCCATTACTATACTATACTGCTTCTCTAAAATAGTGGCCTAAAACACAATGGTTCCAGGAAACAAGTGTGGAACCTCATAAAAGTTTCTCTTTGTCACTACTCAATAATGGCAGACTCTTCAGAACTATATTTGGAGTTTTCTTGGTGAAGATACTGAAATGGTTTGCCATCTCCTTCTCCAGCTCATTTTATAGATGAGGAAACTGAGACAAACAGTACTAAGTACTAAAATCACATATCTAGTAAGTGTCTGAGGCCATATTTAAACTCAGTTCTTCCTTGATTCAGGCTTGGATGGAGCTTTTATCCACTATACCACCTACCTGCCCATAAAAGCTTCTCACATATTCCCAAAAGACAAACAATTGTATGTTCAATTCTTGTATTTTTAATGTCTTTTCATTATTAAAAGATGCTATCTATCTTTTAGGGGATAGTTCAAAGCCTACATCCTAAAAGAAATATTTTTGGTCACTTCAGACAACACCAATATTGTCTTCCTCACTTGAACTTCAAAACATCTACCTTGATGTACTTCAAAATCTACCTTGAATTACAATCAGACATCATGTATGGTGTTTGAAAATCTAAGAAGGGGAATTGATGTTAATTTCTAAATTCTTATATCTGAAGCCCTCAACAACATATTATAATTTTATAGTACATATTTAACCTATATCAAATTATTTGCTGTCTTGGGGTGGGAGGAGAAAAGAGAGAGGAGGAGAAAAATTTGAAATACAAATTCTTACAAAAATGAATGTTGAAAACTATCTTTACATATTTTAAAAATAAAGTATTGTTGAAAATTTAAAAATAAAAATAACAAAAAAAACTAATATAATTTAACTCTGAAACTAATTGATATGCACTGATAGGAAAGAAGGGGTGGAAGAAAGAAGAGAAGTGTGCTCCCAATGACAATATCTTGAAGAGACTATTCCCTAGAGACTACTGAATAATGACAGTAATAAAAAAAAGTTCATGCAGAGTAAGAAGCTTTAAAAGAGAAACTAGCTCTTACATGTTCCTATTTAAATCACTCTCAAATTTATATATTTTTCCTCCTTCTACTCTATACCTACTCTTGATGAGAAAAGCTAATGAAATACTGAACCTTCTGGGATGCCAGGGTTCTAATCCCAGTTCTACCTTTTATCACCAAGAGGCACTGGACAAGTTTTTACCCTACTTAGGCCTACCTTCCGCCATGACTAAAATTAAAAGTGCCAGACTTGAATTAAAAGTATCTTGCAACTCTAAAATTCAATGAGTCAATTCAATCAGAAAAATTACTTAAAACCTGCATTGTTGCCACAAAACCTTCTCTCACCAAAAAGTAGATGGGTAATAAAAACAGGTCAGAGCCTGTGATGAATCAGGGCTTGGTCAGAAACAGCCAAAAAGAATGGTACTGGAATAAGAGCAAAGTTGGGGAGAAGCAGTCAACATCAAAAAATTTCAGGACTAGTTAGCTGGGATCAAGTTCCAGGACCTGGCATTCAGGAAAATATTCTAGTCCTTAGGATGACATAGGCAAGTCTTTTACATTCCAAAAGAACTGGGGAACTGGGCAGCAACTCAAGTACAATGGAGAAAAAAAAAAAAAAAAAAAAAAGACATAGGTTGGATTTTTTAAGTAGCCAAAAGAAAATCAAAAGTTACTAACCCATAAGCCCATTCCACCTATAAAAAATCTGTGAGAGACATTTATATACAAATCAAAGCATGCTCACTAAAAATATTAGGAGGAAAGAAGCAACTTTAAAAAATGGTATTCACAGCTACACCCAGAGAAGAAACACTGGGAAATGAGTGTAAACTGTTTGCATTTTTGTTTTTCTTACCAGGTTATTTTTACCTTCTGAATCAATTCTTCCTTTGCAACAACAAGAAAAAAAATCAGTTCTGCACACATATACTATATTTAGGATATACTATAACATGTATGGGACTGCCTGCCATCTGGGGGAGGGGGTGGAGGGAAGGAGGAGAAAATTCAGAACAGAAGGGAGTACAAGGGATAATGTTGTAAAAAATTACCCCTGCATATGTACTGTCAAAAAAAGTTATAAAATTAATTTTTAAAAATAAAGTAAAAAAAAATCTACACCCCCCCAAAATGGTATTCAACAATGGACCATATCTTAACCGCTTCAAAATTGAGAACTATATAAAAAATCCCATTGAGCTTATAGTTTTGTTGATCATAAAAAAGTACTTGATCCAGTGGAACAATGCCAACTTATTAGAAGCTCTCTTTCAACAAGATGTCTTCCATTCAAAATTCCTTAAAATATTGAACAGAAATGACACTACCTGTAATAAGCATCAGATGAATCATAAAACAAGCTGATGTATGTTCCCTGAAGGTGTTTGTCACTGTGATAGAGAAGAGATAGCACAAAGTTTATGGTGAAAAAGGAATATCTATGAATGGTGAAGTCCCGCCAGACTTTCATATTTGTAGAAGACATTGAATTGTTTACATCAAGCCATTGACTATCATTACAAAACCTCATAGGAGAAGGTTGTTTTTTGTTTTGGGTTTTTTTTTTTGGGGGGGGGGGTTCTTTTTTAGTAATCCTCAGGAATTTAGTGATCATTCAGACATTTGGCCTGACTGATGCACAAAAAGAATGAACCTGACAATCCAAAAAATCCATTGCATAAATTATTATACTGTTATTATTGTTGGTTTTTCATTCTTGATGAGAACCATAATATCAGATGATATCATGCCATACAAATGAGTTGAATTTGAGTATACTGATACACATGTAGGGAATATGTATATAAGGCAACTCACATCTACAGTACTTCAAAGTCTTTTATGTTTCTTTTCCTGACATCTTCATACTCTCTGGCCTGGCTGAATATGGTATTTGTGTTGGGTTCTCTGGGCCTACTTCTGTCTTCAGCTTGAGCCCCAATTACCAGAGTTTAGTTTTCTTGAGTCCATAGCTTTCTCTCTTCTCTACTGCCAGGAGTCTTACTCAAAACTGTTATCTGACTCATCTTTCTCCTGGGTCTGTCCCCTAATGGGTAAGAAGCTCAAATGTCAAGTGTAATGGCTGAAAGAAGAAGATCAAGTAGAAAAGAAAAAGTTTGCTTTTTTAGCTTCACATAAAGATCCAAGGGGAAAAGCAAAAAGCAAACCCTTCCTTCCCAAGAGCTGTTCTTCCTCCACAGGTGATTAGTCTTCTAGACTGATTTACAAATGTCAACTCTACTCAAAGCTGCTGACCCTTAGATAGTGTATTTTGAGATTTTTTTAAAGCTCCAACAGAGCCAATCCTTTGGAATCCATGGTTAGCAGCCCACACCCCCACATGAAATTTTTATTTGGCTTTTTAAAAAATTAGGTCAATTAGGTTGAGCTATAAATTGCTCAGGAGCATCTTGATCAATTCCCTTCTCTCTACCTCTCTATTATGTGCTCTCAGATTCTTCCATAATGAAATAAAAGATTAAATAGGCTGAAAGTGTTATACTAGGAAAAATAATGTGGAGTAGGGTAATACATAAGAGTGAAGTGGAAAAGTCATGATCCCTGGATCCTCTTACCTTTAAAAAAAAAATTTCCTTAAACCCTTCAAATAGAAGCAAAGGAAAATTCCCCCAACAGTATCAAATCATCTAGGGACAGCCTCCTTTGAGGTGTTCCTAAGACTACATTCTGTCATAAATAAAAAATTTCTCAAATAAATGGTAAAGGAGTTATTGTCATATGTTTACAGTACAGTTGTGTCTCAAATGAATTTATACAATGTACAATATTAATTTCACTTTATTTTAAAATGGAATCTCCTATGGTTGGAATTACATCTGAAGTACTGGTAAAAAGTTGATAAAATGAATAATTGAGGCAAAGATCCTTGAGATAACTTTCTAGTTCATCTCTATTTGAATAACATAATGGAAATCACAAGAAGCAAACTGATTCAACTAGCAGTGCTTTATGATAAATATTTTCTAGAACAGCTGTTGTTGAGCTTTGAAATCCTAAGGGTGTGGAGAAGTTGGAAAGTATCCAAGCAAGTGATATTAAGATATTAAAAGTATTAGAAAAGAAAACCTATATAAAAGAAATTGGGATGTATAACCTTTAAAAATGTGCTTAAGTCTTCAAATATTTTAAGAAAGATAGCATGTGAATGTTTAGAAAGGGTCTTTAGAAATCTAATATTAGTCTAACATTCTAATTGAGGAAACTGAGAAACTTAAATAGGTAATGCATCTTACCTATGGTAACTCTAGGCTTACATTAATAGAGTTTTAAAATATTTTGTTTTGCTTTTCTGCTCTTGTGTTAGGAGCAAGTCAGCTAGTCAAAGGCAAAATAATTCCAAATAATTTCTTTTTTTCCTACCAAACAAGGTACAGTTCAGAGTTCCTGTTATATTCAAGCCCTAGCAATTGCTGCCCCAAAGACCAAAAACTAGAAGTACTTTCTTCATTAAATCTGCTATGTAGGGTAGATTATTGACTGACCATTTGGGTCAGAAGATGATCCCTGAAAATTTCTTCATTACTATCTACATAAGCCCCATCTGGAAGAACCTGTTTACATTCTCAATACTTAAGACAATATTCAGAGGGAAAAATTCTCCAGGGTGAATTTTTAATTCTAACACTGACAATTTCTCTCTCTTTTTTAAATTATAACTTTTTTATTAACAGAACATATGCCTGGGTAATTTTTTACAACATTATTCCTTGCACTCACTTCTGTTTCATTTTTTTTCCCTTCCCTTCCTCCGCCCCTTCCCCTAGATAGCAAGCATTCTTATACATGTTAAATATGTTATAGTATATCCTTGATACAATATATGTGTGTAGAACCTAATTTCTTGTTGCACAGGAAGAATTGGATTCAGAAGATAAAAACAACCTGGGAAGAAAAACAAAAAATACTAACGTTTCCATTCATTTCCCAGTGTTCCTTTTCTGGGTGTAGCTGCTTCTGTCCATCATTGATCAACTGGAACTGAGTTAGACCTTCTCTTTGACACTGACACTCTCTTAACAAAATTTACACATGTTGAGAGATTAATTATAACCTCTCATAGTCATGTCTTTTCTTTTACCTCAAAAATATTCCATGTGAGTGTCATTTTATTTTCAATTCAATGTGATAAGCATTTAAGTGCCTCATTATGAGGTACTGGGGATACAAAGATAAAGGAAACAGTTCCTGTCCTCAAGGTAACTTTATACTAGATAAGTGAAAAAGGGAACAGGCTAGAAATTAGGAAAACATAGGAAAGGCCTCATGTAGGGGAAGAATGAACTGATTATAGACTCGAGTTTGGGATGTCAAGAGGCAGAGGTGAAGTGCAATTTCAGACACTAGGGATAGCCACTGCAAAGTTATGATCTATCTGTATGGGGCACAGCAGATAAGCCAGCTTTACTGAAGCTAGACAGTGTGAGACAGGGTAATAAGAAATTAGTCAGGAAAGAAAGGTAGAACTAAACTGCAAGGAGCTTCAGTTGCTGGCAGGGGTTTATAACTGCATCATAGGAGCACTAGAAGCCCTGGAGTTCCTCTATTTTAGGGCTCTTAACCTCAAGTCCATTACCTTGGTCATTTGGGTAGGGATCTTTTTCTTCTCAGTTTGGAGAAGGGCAGCTAGATGGGACATTGCACAGATCACTGGCCCTGGAGTCAGGAGGAGCCAAGCTCAAATGTGATCTCAGATGGTTAATACTTGTTGACCCTGTGAGTTAACATTGTTGTCTGTGTGATCCTGGGCAAGTTATTTAACACAATCTGCCACACATAGATACATTTGGATAACTGCATTTCAATATGATTTGTTTTCTTTGCAATCCTTTGTATTTTATTTTATGCATTTAAAAACATTCTAAGAAAGAGTCCGTGGTCTTCACCTGATGGCCAAAGGTATCTCCATGACACAAAAATAAAGAACCATTACTCCAGAGGGAAGTGACATGGTCAGAGCTATGCTATTTATTTATATGCAATTTGGGTGAAGAATGTTAATGGCTACTGAATAATTGCATCTATGTAACCAGGTGATAAGCAAGCCTGAAGTATTTTAAATAAGATCTCAAATAAAGATTCAAAAATATGGGCTTGAGAACTTTGGAGAAGAGAAACATTCTTCAATTCTGTTTCAAGAAAGAACTATACATCATTCCATCTCTCCTCTAGACCAAATCTAAGGAAAAGCAATAATAGAAAGACTTCTACACTCACATAGAAGAGAGTCAATGCTTCAACAAATTCCTGATTTTTAGCTTGTTTCCTGAGAGACTTCAGGAAATTTCCCTTTTGGTGAGATTAGGACATCTTTCTTGGCTGAGATGAAAGCTCACTGCCATCTAAAAAGCTTGATCGCTCTTGTGCATTTTTGTGTATATTCTAATCTGCAGAAATTTTCTGTTTTCCATCTACTTGGATAAATGAGTTTAATCACTAGTCATTCATCAGCATTTAGTGAGAAGGCAAAAAAACCTATAAGTATAAACGTAATGTATTTTTCCCCTTTAAAGGATGGCAACAAGGGATACTAGCAATATTGTTGCTTTTGAACTTAAAAATCAGCCTCTGTTATAGCAAAATTTAAGGAAGTTGATAAATATATTCTAATCTAGTACGTCTTCTCAAAGAACAGGGTATTCCAACTTATCACCTTCTTTGCTCATCCCTAGGCAGAAATCAAAGTCTCTCCCCTAGAGAGATAGGGAGGCTTACAGAGATAGCTATATTTGCCTCCCCCACAAACTGCATTTAGATAAAATGTGAACACATGTATCGCAAATGGATTAATTTTAAAAACATGGTCTTTGTTATCATTACACAATTATCTTTTAATATTGGTACACTCTGAAGACAGATTTGGACACAACTTGGATATAAACTAATGGTAAAACAGTAACTACATTAAAATAAAGGAAAACATTTTTGAAAGACTTTAAAACTCTGATAAATACAGTGATCAATCATGACCCTAGAATACTGATGAAATAGAACACATAGAACTACATGAAGTCCCTTGGGGAGACAGGCAACATTTTAGAAGTGAAGAATGATATATTTGCAGTCATGACCAAAATGTTGATTTGTTTTGCTTGATTATACTTAACTTATTTCAAGGGGATAGAAGAACAAAATTAGTGGGCATCCATGACATTCAATAAAATGAAAGAAAAAAAATCAATAAATTAAAAAGACACTGAAGCAAACCAAAAAAAAATTTACATGGAAGACCAAACTAGATAGTTTTATTACTATCCTGTTAAATATAATATACACTTTTTAAAAATAGTATGCAACAGAAGTTCACATATTTGGATGTAAATCTCTTTTTTATTCTTCTTATCTCAAGATGTTTGTGTTTGCTGTCCATTCTATGTACATACTAAAAAACAAAGTTATGTAAAGCTTTTCTTTATAGAATTAAAATAATTTTAATCAGTAAATTTTATTCTTCTGAGAATGTTTTTTTTGGGAGTTCAGAGAACATCTGTTCTCCATCTGTAGAGTACAATCTACATGTGTATGTTAATTGAAAATAAACAAACCAACCCCTAACCTAAAGAAAACACCAAAGGAAGTTTAGAGATGAAGTTACTAAAGCTGAATTCACAAGATAGAACTCTGTAAGAACTTTTAAACTTGAAAATTATCAAACTGTGATATCCTCTCAGTGAAGATGTTAATTGTTTAAACATTCCAGAGACAATAATTTTTAAAAAGTGACTAATTTTTAAAGTAGTACCAACCAAATGGTTTTCAAAATTGATGCTTTATATAATCTGAGGTCTGGCTGTGTTGTTTCTCCTTTTGTAATTTCCTTCAAATTCTACATTTTTTGTTTCTCCAAATAAAATTTATTGTTGCATATGTTTCTATAAAGTATCCCTTTGGTAATCTGATATAGTACTAAATCTGTAAATTAACTTTGGTAGTATTTTAATTTTTATTATATTAGTAGAGCATAGTCATGAGAATTGATTATTCCTCCACTTATATGGTATTCTTCATTTGGCAATTATGTTTTAGTAGGTTGATTTCCAGATAGTGTATTCATTTCATAGTTATTTTTTTCTTTTTTTATTTCATAGTTATTTTTAATAGGATTTCATTTCTATAATTGTTTCTTGGGTTTTATTATTACTATATAGAAAACACTATTGATTTTTGTGGGTTAACTTTATGGCCTATAACTTATAGCTATAAAGTAGTTTTTTTGCTGATTCCCTAAGAGTTTATAAAATAAGTTATAATAGACTAAACAAAAGATAAAGTATTACTAGATATAAAATGGATGATTTTGATTGTATTAAATTAAAAAGGGGTTGCACAAATAAAACCAATGCAACCTTGAAGGAAAGTTAAAAAATGACAATTTTTATAGCAAGTGTTCCTGAAAAAAAGACCTTATTTCTCAAATTTGAAGAGAACTGATTCAAATTAATAAGAATACAAATCATTTGCCAATTGATAAACTGATAAAACAGAAATTAAAACTGAATATATAAAAAGACTGAATCACTACTGATGAGATGTAAATTGAAACAACTCTGAAGTACCACCTCAAGCCTATCAGATTGGTTAATATGACAGAAAAGAAAATTAATAAATGCTGAAGGGATTGTGGGAAAATTAGGACACTGATAGAGGAGATGTGAACTGATTCAACCATTCTTCATGGTTCTGGAGAGCGATTTGGAACTATGTTCAAAAGGCTATAAAACCTATGCATGCCCTTTACTCTCTCACTTAAATCCAGTTTACTTGCATGTCATGGCATCACTTCACTAATATCATGGTACTCTTTGAGAAAAGGACAAACAACAATAACTATTACTAAGTCCATATCCCAAAGATGGTGGGAGGAAGTAGGAAGGAAGGGAAGAAGGAAAGAAGGAAGGAAGAATGGAAGAATGGAAAGGAGGGAGGGAGAAAGGAAGGAAAGAAAGAAACAGAGGAGGGAAGGGAAAAGGAAAGCAAGGAGGAAGGAAGGGAGGGAGGAAGACAAATGTATTTGTATAAAAATATTTATAGCAGCTTTTTGTAGTGGCAAAGAACTGGAAACTAAGGGGATGCCCATCAATTGGGAAATGGCTGAGTAAGCTGTGGTATATGATTGTAAAAGACTATTACCATGCATAAGAAATAGCGAGCAGGCTGACTTCAGAAAAATCTGAAAAGACTTGTATGAACTGATGCAAAGTGAAGTGAGCAGAACCAGAAGATATTGTACACAGTAACAGCAAGTGTATGATGATTAACTGTGAATGACTTAATCTCAGAAGTATAATGAAAAAAGACAATTCCAAAGGACTTATGATGAAAAATGCTATCTCCTGCCAGAGAAAGAATCATAGTATCTGAATGCAAATCAAAGCATACTATTTTTCACTTTCCGTATGTTTTCATGACTTCTGGTCCTGTGTCTTTTGTCCTAACACTAATAAGGAATTGTTTTCCATGATTGAACATGTCTGACCAGAAGGGTGGAGGGGAAGAAAGGAGAGTGAAAATGTAGATTTTAATTTATTAATTTTAAATGAATGTTAAAAATTGTCTTTACATATAAGTAAGGAAAAAATAAAATATTATTTTAAATAAATAAATGACACATAACAACAAATAGGGAGGTCTTTGTCTTATACTTTCCTTTCATTGTGCCTTTAATTTCTTTCTCTTTGATAATCACAATTATTAGCTTTTTTTTTTAGCTGTCAAAATATCTGTGAGGAGAAGGAATATACTTGCTTTTTATTCTTATATTTAGTGATTCCTTACAGGGGTGTTTTCTCACACTATAAACAGTGAATATATTAATCAAACCATTTGGTAGTTTAAAAAAATAACAAGTAGATTTTTAAAAAAGACTTAAAAAGGAAAACTCAAGAATAATATAAACAATCTAAACTTGAAAATATAAATTATCTAGGAAAGAAATGCCAATTTAACCAGCATTATTAAATTAGAGAACAGTCCAACAGAAATAAGGTTTAAAACAAAATTTTATACCATCTACTACAAAATAGTAAAAATGGATATATGACCCATATATCAAAGATCATACCATTATAAAAGTACAGAAGAAGCAGGTCATATAGCTTTACAGGCATGGTTTGAGGAAGAGGGGAGAAATAGGGGAAGTCTTAGCCAAATAAATCACAAAATATTTTTTTAAAATATAATTTTGATACATGAAATTAAAAAGCTTTAACACGAACAAAACTAATGCAACCATGACAAAAGATATTAACTAGAAAAAAATCTAATATTTCTGAAAAAGGTATGAAATCCCAGATACAGAGACAACTAAATAAAACATAGAACAAAAGCCATTTCCCAATAGAGAACTAGCTAAAGAATATGAACAAATAATTCTCAAAAGAATTTTGTGACATAAAAAGTCCAAGAGACATAATTTCTGGATAATCCTATTATTAATCATGTTAACAGATAATTAATAAAAAAGCCCAAACTCCTTGTTTTCTTTTCATTTCTTTCTTCCTGCCCTTCTCTTCCCTATATCCACATAAATTATCATACCCATATCTGTAGGTGCTCTGCCCAAAAGAATGCAAATTTTGATCATTAAAACTTCACAAAAAATCTTGAAGTTTTCCAACAGGATCATGCCTCAAAGCCAAATCTCTCTGCTGTCACTGACTGACCAACCATAGGTCCCAGACCAAGCCAGCCCCACTTGATCATAGGGCCCTCATTGAGTCACTGTGAAGATAAATAGCAATTGTTTCTATTTTGGCCAGAAATTGTGAATCTTCCCCTCCCAGATTGGGAGATACATATGTGTGCATATATATATATATATATATATATATATATATATATATATATATATATGTGTGTGTGTGTGTGTGTGTGTGTGTGTGTGTATACACACATAAATAAAGTCTTTTGACTAGGTAAAAGATATCTCTGCCTCAATTTCTTACCTAATCTTAATCACTTGTTCAGACACTATCTCAGTCAAATCTGTTAAAAATTTTAGTTTAAAAAGGCAAAGGTGGACTTCCGGCCAAGATGGCGGTGTGGAGGCAGACAGCTGCTTGAGCTCTGTGTTTTCTCTCAGGACTTACTTCATGACAAGCCTCAGAGTTAATGCTTGACCAGAAAAGAAACCCACAAATAATCACCAACAGAAGACATCCTTGAAATTCGCCAGAGAAGGTCTGTGTTTGCTTGGGGAGGGTCGAACAGACTGGGCGCAGACTGAGGGCAGGCAGCAAGAGTGAGACAGGCAGCTCACACAGCTCAGACCGGAGGGGGGAGGGGTACGATCTCTGCCGTTCCTGCAAAAAGACTTTTACCCCAGTGCAGATACTCTGTCTTGGCAGCAAGCCAGGAGCAGCAAGAGGGTGTAAACACTGGAGGTGAAGATTAAAACCCTGGAAAGCTAGCGTCTCTCAGAACCCGGCCACCCCCAACCCCCACCTGGAGTGACTCCGAGTTCTCAGAGCCTCAGAGCGTAGACTCAGTGCAGCCATCGATGTCCTGTTAGTGGCTCTCTGCTCCCTACCCCCAGTCTGTAGAGGAAGCCCATTAACACCATCCAGCCCCATCCCCCCCAAAACAGACCTATTGTTTCTCTTGTCAATTTATTTTCTTCAATTCCGCTCTTGACAAAATGAACAAAAAATTCAAAAGGGCTCTAACCATTGACAGCTTCTGTATGGAGAGAGAGCAGACTTCAAATACTGAGGAGACTAAAAACAGACTGTCCCCAGAGGAATCCCCTAAGGGGGATATGAGCTGCTCCTCAATACAAAAGAATCTCATAGAGGAAATCAAAAAGGCTCTCACAAGAGAGCTAGAAGAGAAATGGGAAAAGGAAAGGGAAACTTGGAAAGAGAGCCTGGAGAAGTTATCCAGAGTGGATAAAGAGATCAAATCATTGAGAAACAAAATTAGTGAATTAGAAAAGGTAAACAACTCCAAGGAAAACAGGATTAGTGAATTAGAAAAGGTAAACAACTCCAAGGAAAACAGGATTAGTGAGCTGGATAAAGAAATCAGCTCTCTAAAAAATAAAATGGATAAAATGGAAAAATATTCCATAGAAGAAAAAAACTCACTTAAAAACACAATTGGACAATTACAAAAAGATATAAAAAAAGTGAGTGAAGAAAATACATCATTGAAAATTAGACTCGAACAAATAGAAATGAATGACTCAAGGAGAAACCAAGAGGGAGTCAAGCAAAACCAGAGAAATGAAACAATTGAAAAGAATGTCAAGTACCTTATTAGAAAGACAACAGACCTGGAAAACAGATCCAGAAGAGACAATTTGAGAATAATCAGACTCCCTGAAAAATGTGAGGAAAAAAAGAGCTTGAACACTATTTTCGAGGAAATTATCAAAGAGAACTGCCTAGACATTTTGGAAACAGAGGGTAAAATAGACATTGAAAAAATTCATCGATCACCTACTGAAAGGGACCCTAAAATCAAAACGCCAAGAAATATGTTGGCCAAGTTCAAGAACTATCAGACAAAGGAAAAAATATTGGAAGCTGCTAGAAAAAAGCAATTCATATATGGAGGAGCCACAATAAGGATAACCCAGGATCTAGCAACGTCCACATTAAAAGAACGAAGGGCCTGGAACATGATATTCCAAAAGGCAAAGGAACTTGGTATTCAGCCATACCCAGCAAAAATGAGCATCCTTTTCCAGGGAAGAAGATGGACATTTAACGAAATAAATGAATTCCATCTATTCTTGATGAAAAAACCAGACCTACATAAAATGTTTGATCTTCAAATACAGAACTCAAGAGATTTCTAAAAAGGTAAAAGAAATCTTGAGAACTATACTTCTGCCAAAAAAAAATATGTAAAGAACATATATACAATTTCTTTTAGAAACTAGAGGTGGAAAGGAAATTATATCATAAAAAAGTGTTAAAAAAAAAAAAAAAGGCAAAGGTGTCCCACTTCATTCGGGACCATCTCCAGTATTCTTGACCTATATTGTGCCATTGGACTTAAGACTGCATTGGAGGAGAAAGTAAGGCTAATAACTTTTCTTTTTTTTATTATTATTAATTTTATAATTATAATTTTTTTGACAGTACATAAATTTTTTTACAACATTAGCCCTCGTACTCATTTCTTTTCTGAATTTTCCCCTCCCTCTCTCTATCCCATCCCCTAGATGACAGGCAATCCCATATATAATAAATGTGTTACAATATATCCTAGATACAATATCTGTGTGTAAAACCGAATTTCTTGTTGCACAGTAAGAATTGGATTCAGAAGGTAAAAGTAACCTGGATAGAAAGACAATAGTGCAAACAGTTTACACTCAATTCCCAGTGTTCCTTCTCTGGGTGTAGCTGATTCTGTCCATCATTGATCAACTGGAACTGAATTAGATCTTCTCTATGTTGAAGATATCCACTTCAATCAGAATACATCTTCATACAGTATCATTGTTTCCATGTATAATGATCTCCTGGTTCTGCTCATTTCACTCAGCATCAGTTCATGTAAGTCTCTCCAAGACTCTCGGCATTCCTCTTGCTGGTCATTTCTTACAGAGTAATAATGTTCCATAACATTCATATACCATAATTTACCTGACCATTCTCCAACTGATGGGCATCCACTCCGTTTCCAGTTTCTAGCCACTACAAAAAGGGCTGCCACAAACATTTTGGCACATACAGATCCCTTTCCCTTCTTTAGTATTTCTTTGGGATATAAGCCTAGTAGTAGCACTGCTGGATCAAAAGGTATGCACAGTTTGATAACTTTTGGGGCATAGTTACAAAAATGTGGATTCTTTCACAACTCCACCAACTGTGTCCCAACACCATCAGTGTCCCAGTTTTCCCACATCCCCTCCAACATTCATCATTATTTTTTCCTGTCATCTTAGCCAATCTGACAGGTGTGTAGTAGTATTTCAGAGTTGTCTTAATTTGCATTTCTCTGATCTATAGTGATTTGGAACACTCTTTCATATGAGTGGAAATAGTTGAAAATTGTCTGTTCATATCCTTTGACTATTTATCAATTGGAGAATGGCTTGATTTCTTATAAATTAGAGTCAATTCTCTATATATTTTGGAAATGAGGCCTTTATCAGAACCTTTAACTGTAAAAATATTTTCCCAATTTGTTACTTCCCTTCTAATCTTGTTTGCAGCTAATAACTTTTCATAGCCTACCCTCACTTAAATCCAATTCACTTGCAGGTGATGGTGTTACCTCCTTGGTATAATGATCATCTCTGAAAACTTGGGCAAAGATACTTATTTCTTATCCAGACTACCCCTACCCAGGTACTCTAGACAAAAGGGAGTCCCCTTTTGCTTAGACCTGAATAAATGGAACACAATAGGCAGGAACTCACTTTAAATTCTTTTTAAGGTTCTCTGGTTCAGTTGAGTAACAATTCCAAGATTCCCTTCATCATCTACCCTGACCTTTAGAGAACTAAACTTTGACCTAATCTCCAAATGAAGAATGGAAAAAATCCTGGAGCTCCTCAATATTTGGTTATTTAATAATTATTTCTCTCAATTTCAAACTATTAACCATCATATGAAAGAATGTTCTAAGTTACTAAGAATAAGAAAAATTAAAATTAAAACAACACTGAAGATTCACCTCACAATTACTAAATTGGCAGAAATGATAAAAGATGAAAATAGTCAATGTTAGTGGGGTTATGGAAATTTAGGCATGCTGATGCATTACTGGTAGAATTGTGAATTGGTGCAAGCATTCTAGAAATCAATTCTAAATGATGTGAAGAGAGTGATTAAAACGTTGACTCTCTGACACCAAAATTGTACAACTAGACATATAAATAGCAAAAAGAAAAGTTTCATATAAAACAAAATACTTGTAGCATTTTTGTAGTATAAGAAAATTGTAAATGAAGTAGATGCATCAGATATCAGTTCAGAAATAGATAACAATCTTTGACACATAAATGTAACAGAATATTGCTCTGCTGCAAGAAATAATTAATATGAAGGAATAGCGAGAAGCATGGGAATGTTTGTATAACAATTGATGAAAAACAGAATAAACAAAACCAGAATAGAACACAGACAATAACTACAACAATATAAAAGCAAAGAACAACAAAACAATCAAAACTGAATTGATTAAATTATATGTTTTTCTCTCTTTTTTTTTTTTGGATTTGACCTTTTTATTATTAAAGTTTTTTATTTTCAAAACATGCATAATTTTCAACATTCACCCTTACAAAATCTTGTCTTCTACATTTTTCCCCTCCTTTCCCCCACCTCCTCCCCTAGACAGCAAGTAATCCAATATGTTAAACATATGCAATTCTTCTATACATATCTCTATAATTATCATGCTGCACAAGAAAAATCAAATCAAAATGGGAAAAATGAGAAAGAAAACAAAATGCAAGCAAACAACAACAACAAGAGTGAAAATACTCTCTCTAGGTGCAGATAGCTCTCTCCAACCCAAGACCACTGGGACTTGTTTGAATTATCTTGAAAAGAGCTATGTCCATCAGAATTGATCATCATATAATCTTGCTGTACAATCATCTTCTGGTCTATTCACTTCACTTAGCTTGATGAAATTATATTAAACAAACCTGGTTTCACATAGAAATAGAAAAAGATAGCTCCCTCCATTTTATAGCAAAAGTGAAGAACCATGAATGAGAACTATTATTTTAATCTATTTCTAAAGTTAGTGCTGTGCAACTTCCCCTCCCTTTTTCCTTTTTTAAAAAAAATTATTATTTTAAATAATAGTTTTTTGGAAGGGAAAGAAGTAATATAATGGTAAATCTAAATATATAAAACAAAAGATGTCATAAAAAATTTCTCTGTCAACACTTGTTTCAAGAAAAGATAGAAAATAGATTAATGATGGGCAGCAAGGTGGCAAAGTAAATAGAGCACTATTCCTGAAATCAGGAGGTCTTAAGTTCAAATCCAGCCTCACACACTTAATGTGTCCTGGCTGTGTGACCCTGGGCAAGTCAATTAACCCTAATTGCCACAGCAAAAAAAAAAAAAAAAAAAAAAAAAAAAAAAAAGATTAATGAATTAGGCATGAAACATTAAAAAAAGTTTTTTTTAAACAAATCAAAAAACCCAATTAAATAAGAAACTAAAAATAAAAAGATAAAATCAAAGAGATTAAGTTAAAGATTACTTATTTATTAAAATAATTACTAATAATACTAAAACAAATAACTATTAAGGAGATTAAAGTTTTTAAAAATTTAAACAAACGTAAGATTTGATTTTTTTAGAAAAACTTCTAGTTTGATTTAAAGAAAAAACCCAAACTATCAAAAAAGGATAATTCATGACAATTAAAGATTAAATAAAGAAAACTATCAGAAACTATTTTCTGATTAGGTGCCAACAATACTAATGACTTAAATGGAATATATGAATATTTTCAAAAATATAAAATACATTAGCAGAACAAGTAATGTGTTATTTAACTTCAAAATCAGAAAAAGAAATTGAACAAGGCATAAATGAACACATAAATGTAAGTGGATGGAGTTTACTTTCCACAGAGTTATGAAAACTGAATTATAGAAATATAAAGAAATTAAACTAAAGATAAAATTGAAACCTAAGAAATGGCGGCTAGGACATGAAATAAGGAAATAAAAAAAATAAAAAGAGAATGTAATCAAGGGCTGGAGATTCAGACTTGAAAAGGAAAGAGAATGTGATCAGAGGAGGAGATTTAGAATAAGAAACACTGTAGTAATGTAATTAGAGGTGGAGAACCACTTACAAGTGGTGGGGCAGATGTAAAGAAAATGAGTAGGAGACTTAGACTCATGTGGGAGAATTAGACTCTTCACAGAGAATAGTACTCAGTCAATAGGGAATCAGGGGAAGGACTAAACTACTTCCAAATAAGGGACTTGCGTTTCAGGTACAAAAAGAGACAAATAATGACTTCAAAGGTTCCTATTTCATAGGATACCTATTTCTGCAGTTGTATAAGAATTTTGACTCCACCCCTCCAAAGTCCAATGGAATAATTTCTCACATAAAGAAAAAAAAAAAAAAAAAAAAAAAAAAAACAGGTCCAGAACACATAAATGAATCCTATTGAACATCCTAAGCACAATTAATTGATGGATAATCCACTTTTTCTGTTCTACTTTGAAAAATAAAGCATAGAAGTATTTGTTACCTTGAGAAAGGAAGAGAGAAAGAAAAGAGAAACACACACACACACACACACACACACACACACACACACACACACACACATACACTCAGAAAAGCTATACCAGTGATGTGTTCCTGGCTAGCTTAGATAGGTCCTGGGTTTAGGAAGAAAAATCTAGGGACACTGTTAGGATTACAATATTCTCTGGGGCAAGCAGGGGAGGGAATCTTTCAGTGAGCCTTTTATTCTTAAATAGGTTTTTTGTTCAAGTAGACTTTCTATACAATCCCACCCCAGGTGGAGGTCTCTAGAAACCCTGCCTTATTGCATTCAATTAGAAAGCCACTTCAAACCCCTGAGGTTAATTTCCTCTCTAAAAGATCATCTCATGCTCTAACTCTTCATTAGACCTTTTTCAGGATTAGCTTGCCATAGCTCCCAGCTCCAAGGTATCTTCTCCTCTCCTCTTCTCCCTCCCTTACCCCATCGTCTCATAACGTTTTTCTTTTTATTAATTGTTAAAACCCATTTCTTTGCTAATTTCTCTGTGTTAATAAATTGCACTTCTTTGTACCTGTAATACATGTCATAGTTGTTCCATGTTATGAACTGAATTTCTATTATGCCATTTTTATATAATATTCTTTCTACAATCAATTGCTCCCCTGAAACCATTTAACATTTACTGCTCCTGGTGCCTATTTTACCTCATCATAAATTGCAATTTTATCTTTTCCCAGTTCTTTGTGCTAAAATACCTAGGAGACAAATACAAGTAAAGAAGACACTTCCTGCTCTCAAGAATCTTATATTCTAGTGGAGAAGACAACAAATTAAGAGATAATGGAAGAGGGGTGGGGTGAGATATGGTACCAAAGTCAGAACAGAGAGAGGCACTGATGGAAAGACGGGCCAGCAAGTGGCATGGAAGCCACAAGAAGATTGATCCAACAAGACAATACAAAAACTCACTTATCACAGCCCCATAAGTCACTTAAAAGTTCATACCTTTTGATACAGGTCATAGTCCATACCTTTGATCCAGTGATAGGATTGGTAACAATTATAGAAGCCAGAGAAAATTAAAGTCCTGAGACCATATAAGTTTAAAGATAAAAATGTTTATCCCTAAGCTCAAAGTGAATGATATAATTTTCTAGCAATGAAAAAAAAAAAAAAATAAAGTCACTTACAGTCAGTCAATTAATCAAGCAATCTGCCTTTTTTTTAGAGCTCAACAAAAAAAATTTTTTTAAGATTAAAACATATAGTTATAATGATTCTTTCTTTTCTTTTTTGTCTTCCAATAGTATTTTATTTTTCCAAATGCACATATACTTTTCAACATTCATTTTTGTAAGATTTTATGTTTCAAATTTTCTTCTTCCTCCATTATCGCCCTTCTCCTGAAGACAGCAAATCATCTGATAAAGGTAAACATATATATATATAAAATATATATCTTTTATATAAGGTACCTTTTAAACATATTTCCATATTTGTCATGTTTTATTTTTTTTAAAAATGAGAAAGAAAAAGCAAAAAAAATGAACAAAAAAGGTAAAAATACTGCGCCCCAATCCACATTCAATCTCCATAGTTATCTCTCTGAATGGCATTTTCCATATCCAGTCTATTAGAATTATCTTGAATCATCACAGTGCAGAAAAGAGCCAAGTCCATCACAGTTGATCATCACATAATTTTGTTGCTGTGTATCATGTTCTCTTGGTTCTATTCACTTCAGCATCAGTTCATGTAAGTCTCTCCAGGCCCTTCTGAAATCACTACTGATTATTTCTTATAAAACAATAATATTATATAACATCCATATGCCACAATTTATTCAGCCATTCTCCAATTGATGGGCACCCACTCAGTTTCCAATTTCTTGCCACTACAAAAAGGGCTGCTACAAACATTTTTGGACATGTAGGTTGCTTTCCCTCCTTTATGATCTTTTTGGGATACAGGTTCAGTAGAGACCCTGCTGGATACGGGTATGCATAGTGTGATATCCCTTTGGATGTAGTTCCAGAATGTTCTCCAGAATATTTGGATCATTTCACAACTCTACTAGCAATGCATTCATGTCCCAGTTTTAACACATCCCCAATAACATTTATCATTATCTTTTCCTGTCATCTTAGCCAATCAGAGGGATGAAGTAAGATACCCACAATCTCAAGATAAAATGAGGTGCCCCTCTAAATAGAGAAGTATCCTGAAAGAAGTCAAGAGCTAAAACATAGCTTTAGCTACTTTCTAGCTAGATATATAGTTGTCTATCTCAATCTATTTAACTATAACATAAGGATAATAAAAGCACCTAATTTATCAGGTAGTGGTAAAAAAAAATAAAAATGAGGCATTTATAAAGCACTTAGCAGAGCACCTAACACATACAAAGCATTTAAATGCTTTTTTCCTTTTAACAAATATTATTGAGGGGCAAAGGCAAGATGGTGGAGAGCAGTGTCTATGTGACCTCATCTGAGCTTCCCTCAAATTAACAGCAGATTAAGCCTCTAGACTGGTTTTGGAGTGACAGAAATCACAAATATTTGGAGTACAACAAATTTCTAGAAGAAGATACTGTGAAAGAACTTCAGAAAATGTCTATTTCTATCCAGCAGGGGGAGAGGCTGCCAAGCCTAGACAGAAACATCGGGAACCAGAAATGGGAGCCAGGATAGTGAGCCAGGGAGGTGCTGCATCCACACACCAGGTCTACTGTGAAGCTCTTAAACTACTCTGTCCTGGTTGCAAGCTAGTGGTTAAGCAGATTACCTGTAAGACACCCAAAAGCAAATACAAAAGGCTAATTGTAAGCCACTGAATTCCAGAATCTGGCTTACCCAGTCCTAGAATTAAGTCAGCAGACCTGCCTCGGGGCAAACTAAAGAGTCTGTCACCCCTTTGCCTTAAGAGCAGACCTTAATCCTTAAAAAATGAGCAAAAAAGCTCTGACCATAGACATTTCTTTTTTGCCTGAGGCAATTGGGGTCAAGTGACTTGCCCAAGGTCACACAGCACAAGAAGTATTAAGTGTCTGAGGCCAGATTTGAACTCAGGTCCTCCTGACTTCAGGACTGAATCTATATCCACTATGCCACCTAGCTGCCACCATAGACATCTTTTATGGAGAAAAACAACAGATCTCAAACCCTGAGGATCCTAAAGGCAAATCAACATCAGATGAAACCCCAAAGGGTGATGTGAGTTGGTCCCCATCTCACAAAGCTTTCTTGGAAGAATTAAAAAATGATCTTAAAAGAGAGTTAGAAGGAAAATGGGGAAAGGAAATGAGATCTTTATAAGAGGGTATGGAAAAGGAAAGCCAGAAATTATCTGAAGAAAACTCCCTTAAAAAAATTAGACCTGATGAAATGGGAAAAGAATATAACTCCTTACAAAATAGATATGAAAAAGAAACCAATTCATTAAAAACAAAATCTGTGAAAGGAAAAAAAAATGCAATGAACAAAACACTTCATATAAAAGTTCAAGTGGCCAAATTCAAAAAGGGACAAAAAAGCTAACTGAAGAAAATAATTCACTAAAAATTAGAATTGAACAAAGGGAAATTAATGTATTGATGAGATTTCAAGAATCAGTCAAACAAAATCAAAAAAATGAAAAAAAAATAGAAGAAAATGTAAAATACCCTATATATATGTATATACATATATATATTCAGAGAGAGAGAGAGAGAGAGAGAGAGAGAGAGAGAGAGAGAGAGAGAGAGAGAGAGAAGGGGAGAGGAGACAAAGAAAGAATAAATTGTTTCCCATGTTAAGTGGGACTCTTTAGCTGGGACTCAAAGCAAACCAGAAGAGCCAGAAGGCAGAGATGAGGAGGAGGAATACTCACTGGCCAGCTGGTGAAAATGTCTTGTCAAGGATATGGTGTGTCTTATTCAAGAAATAGCAAAGAGGCCAATGTCACTGGATCACAAAGTACATAGGGGGAACAAGAAGATTGGAAAGGTAAAGGAAAACCAGGTTATGGGAATTTCCTATTTGATCATGGAGATATATTAGGAAGCTACTAGAGTTTCCTTAATAGGAATATAACATGATCAGATCTGCATTTCAGAAAGATAATTTTGGTGGTTGAGCAGAGAATGGACTTGAATGGGGAGAGATATATGGTAGGGAGACTAACCAGCAGTGTGATACAACTGTCCAGGGAGGAGGTGATGAGGTCCTGCACCAGGGTGGTGCCAGTATCAGAGGAGAGAAAGTATCATATATGACATGTTTTGAAGGTAAGATTGATAGGACTTGGCAATAAATTAAAAGTGGATTGTAAGAGATAGGAGGAGTCAATGATAATAATACTGAAATTTGAAACCTTGGTGACTGAGAATATGGTGGTACCCTCTAAAATAATGGGGAAGCTTAAAAATATATAATTTTAAATGCAATACTTTGAGAAGGGAAGCTCCTACCCCCAAATATATCCTCCTCATCCATGATATTTGAAATAGTGCTCAATTTCATCAGAGGCTTCAACACGAGACTATTTGAGCCTCTTCCAGGTTAGTGCAATGGTTCATTTATGTAGTCCATTTTTTTCTGAAGCATTCTTTTTTTGAATGCTTACAACCAACTCCTCAATACTTCCTCATGTTTGTTAACATTCTTCTCTGAGTTTTCCTTTCATCTAGTCTGTATAAATTGTGTATTAGCTGGTTATTTACTAGATAACCCCATTCAATCTTCCCATTAGAAACTAAGGACAATCTTTGCCCTTCTTTGTTTCCCAACCACTTTTCATAGTACCTGACACATAATAGAACACCTAATAAATACTTGTTAACCAAATGACTTACAGAAGAAATAGACCAAGGTAAAACTCTAAACCGAGTAATTTATTTTTGAAACCCTCCCATTTTCCGTCCACAAGCTCTTGATGATCCTCTTGCTTCCTGGAGTTTCCCACCAATACTTTCAGTATTTCATGTCCTAAGATTATTGGCTCTATCTTTCCTTTATCCCATCATCCTTCCAATTCCTGTAGTAGCAACTAGTTTCACTTTAGGCAAAAAGCCACCTGATCATAATAATTCATATGAATGTATGAATAACTGATTTTCTTGATTAATCTTTAATATTTCCTAGATGCATTTCTATTTTTTAAAAGAGGAATTTATTATCACAAAATTTGTCATGTTCTAATCTAGTGCTGATTTGCAATAGATTTTTTTAGAGAGAAGAGAAATCTTTCTTGCTTATTACCCTTTCCACTCAAAGGTACTAATCCTATCCTCACAGTAGCATTTAGTAACAATTCTAGCCCAAAGAAATCATGTTTTCCTAACCAGGTAATTGAGGCTGGGAGATCGGAACTGAATCAGAAGATAAGTTTATTTAGAAATGGACTGGAAAAGAAGAGAAGGTAGTTCCTCATTGATTTCATCTGCATCTAGACTGTTTGTCTAGGATTGTGACAGCTGAAGCCAGGGCTTTTGGTTTACTAGGAATTAGCTTAACCCTACCACCCTACCAAGAGAAGACTCCTATCAGAGGACTTACTTTCAACTTTCCATAGTCCATTGAGTCTCAGTGAGTCTCCCTACTATATTAAGCCTTCATCCTCATCTCCACATTACTCACTACTCCCAGTCTTGAACTCTAACCCCTTCATCAAAAACCTACTCGAAACAATTCACAGCTTTAGCAAATAGAATAGGATCAGAGGAATAGATTAAATATACATGATACAATAATCAAGGGTTATAGTATTTGATAAACCCCCAAACTCTAGCTTCCGGAATAAGAACTTACTATTTGAAAAAACTTGCTGGGAAAACTGGAAAATAAAATGTCAGAAACTCAGCATGGACCTACATCTCACATCCCATACCAAAATAAGGTCAAAATGGGTACATGATTTAAGCATAAAGGATGATACCACAAACAAATTAGGAGAGCAAGGAATAATTTCTCTATCATATTTTTGGAGAAGGGAGGAATTTATGACCAAAGAAGAACTAGAGAATATTATGAGAGGCAAAACAGACACCACCAATTACATTAAACTAAAAAGGTTATGCACAAACAAGACCAACAGAAACAAGATTAAAAGGAAAAATACAAAGCTGAGAAAAAACCTTTACAGTCAGTATTTTTTAAATTAAAGATTTTTATTTTCAAAACATATGCATAGATAATTTTCAACATTCACCCTTGCAAAACTTTGTGTTCCAAATTTTTTTCTCTCTTTTCTCCCATCCTCTCCCCTAGACAGCAAGTAATTCAACATATGTTAAAATATGTACAATTCTTCTATACATATTTTCATGATTATCATGTTGCACAAGAAAAATCAGATCAAAAAGGAAAAAAATGATAAAGAAAACAAAATGCAAGCACACAACAACAAAACTGAAAATACTCTGGTGGGATCCACACTCAGTCCCCACAATCCTCTCTCTGGGTGTAGACAGTTCTCTTCATCACAAGACCATTGGAACTGACCTCAATCACCTTGATGTTGAAAAGAGCCACATCCATCCAAATTGATCATCATATAATCTTGTTGCCATGTATAATGTTCTCCTGTTTCTACTCACGTTACTTAGCATCAGTTCATATAAGTTTCTCCAGGTCTCTCTGAAATCATCTTGCTGATCGCTTCTTATAGAACAACAATATTCCATAGTATTCATATATCATAATTTATTCAGCCATTCCCCAACTGATGGGCATCCACTCAGCTTCCAGTTCCTTGCCAGTGCAAAAAGAATTACTACAAACGTTTTTGTACACACATTTGTCTTTTTCTCTTTTTAATGATCTCTTTGGGATGCAGGCCCAGTAGAGACACTACTGGATCAAAGGGTATGTACAGTTCTATAGCCCTTTGGGCATAGTTCCAAATTGTTCTCCAGAATGTTTGGATAAGTTCGTAATTCCACCAACAATGTTTTTCCATATCTCCTCCAATATTCGTCATTATTTTTTCCTGTCATCTTAGCCAATTAGAGAGGTGTGTAGTGGTACTTAAGAGTTATTTTAATTTGCATTTTTCTGATCAACAATGATTTAGAGCATTTTTCACATGACTAAAAATGGTTTTAATTTCTTCATCTGAAAATTATTTGTTCATATCCTTTGACCATTTATCAATTGGAGAACGAATTGAATTCTTATAAATGAGTCAATTCTCAATAATTTTAGAAATGAGGTATTTCAGAACCTTTGGATGTAAAAATGTTTTCCAGTTTATTTCCTTCTAATCTTGTTGGCATTGATTTTGCTTATACAAAAACTTTTAAATTTAATATAATCAAAATTATCTATTTTGCAATCCATAATGCATTCTAGTTCTTCTTTGGCCACAAATTCTTTCCTTCTCCACAGATCTGAAAGGTAGACTATTCTTTGTTCTTCTAATTTAGCCAGTGGTTCTGATAAATGTCTCCTTTCTAAAATATACAAAGAACTGTGTCAAATTTATAAGATACAAGTCATTCCCCAATTGATAAATGGTCAAAGGATATGAACAATTTTCTTTTTTAAAAATTCATTTAATTATTTATTAACACACATTACTTTATGAATTATGTTGGGAGAGAAAAATCAGAGCAAAAAGGAAAAACCAGGGGAGAAGGATAAAAAACAGAAAAAAAGAAATGAATACAGCATGTGTTGATTTACATTTAGTCTCCTTACTTCTTTTTCTGGATGCAGATGGCACCTGTCCAAAGTCTATTGGGATTTCTTTGGATCACTGAACCACTGAGAAGAACCAAATCTTTCATAGTTGATCATCTTACATTCTTGCTGTTATTGTGTACAGAATTTGCTGGTTCTGCCTGTTTTGCTCAGCATCAATTCATGTAAATCTTCCCAGGCTTTTCTATAATCAGCTTGTTTATCATTTTTTAATAGAACAAGAATATTCTATTACCTTCATATACCACAACTTGTTTGGCCATTCCCCAAATGATGTTTTTACAATTGATGATATTTTACAATTCTTTGCTGTTACAAAAAGAACTGCTATAAACATTTTTGCACACGTGGGTCCTTTTTCCTCCTTTATGATTTCTTTAGGATATGGACCCAGTCATGGCACTGCTGAGTCAAAGGATATGCACAGTTTTATAGCTCTTTGGATATAGTTCCAGATTAATCTTCAAAATGGTTAGATCATTTCACAACTTCACCAAGAATGTATTAGTGTCCCACTTTTCCCACATTCCCTCCAACATTGATCATTATCTTTTCCTATCGTCTTAGCCAATCTGAGAGGTATGAGATGGTATCTGAGTTGTTCCAATTTGCATTTGTCTAGTCAATCGTGATTTAGACATCAATATTTTTATATATCACCAACAAAGTCCAGCAGAAAGAGATACAAAAAGAAATTCCATTCAAAATAACTGTTGATAGTATAAAATATTTGGGAATACATCTGCTAAATAAAGTCAGACCTAAACAACTGGAAAAATATCAAGTGCTCATGAGTAGACTGAACAAATATAATAAAAATTACAATACTACCTAAATTAATCTACTTATTTAGTATTATGCCAATCAAACTCCTAAGAAATTATTTTACAAATCTAGAAAAAATAGTAACAAAGTTCAACTGGAAGAATAAAAGATGAAGAATTTCAAGGGAATTAATGAAAAGAATGCTAATGAAGATGGCCAAGCTGTGCCAGACCTAGAACTATATTATAAAGCAGTAGTCATCAAAACCATTTGGTACTGGCTAAGAAATAGAGTAGTCAATCAGGGCTATAGGTTAAGTTCACAGGACAAAATAGGCAATAACTATAGCAATCTAGTATTTCACAAACCCAAAGACCCCAGCTTTGGGGTTAAGAATTCACTATTTGACAAAAACTGCTGGGAAAGTTAGAAACTAATATAGAATAGTATAGAAGAAATTAGGGCTTGACCCACACCTAACATCACATACCAAGATAAGATCTAAATGGGTTCATGATTTAGATATAGTGATATCATAAACAAATTAGAGGAACATAGGATAGTTACCTCTCAAATATTGGAGAAGGAAGGAATTTGTGTCCAAAGAGGAACTGGAACTCATAATTGAACACAAGATAGATAATTTTGATTATATTAAGTTAAAAAGGTTTTATACAAACAAAACTAATGCAGACAATATTAGAAGGGAAGCAATAAACTGGGAAAACATTTTTATATTCAAAGGTTCTAATAAAGGTCTCATTTCTAAAATATATAGAGAATTGACTCAAATTTATAAGAATTCAAGCCATTCTCCAATTGATAAATGATCAATGGATATGAAGACAATTTTCAAATGAAGAAACTAAAACTATTTCTAGTCATATGAAATCCAAATCACTATTGATCAGAGAAATGCAAATTAAGACAACTCTGAGATACCACGATACACCTCTCAGATTAGCTAAGATGACAGGAAAAGATAATGAGAAAACTGGGACACTGATTCATTGTTAGTGGAACTGTGAACAAATCCAACCATTTCTGGAGAGCAGTTTGGAACTATGCTCAAAAAGTTATCAAACTGTACATATCCTTTGACCCAGAAGTGTTACTACTGGTCTTGTATCCCAAAGAGATATTAAAGGAAAGAAAGGACCCACATGTGCAAAAATGTTTGTGGCGGTCCTTTTTGTAGTGGCTAGAAACTGGAAATTGAATGGATACCCATCAATTGGAGAATCCCTGAATAAATTATGGTATATGAATGTTATGGAATATTATTGTTCTGTAAGAAATGACCAGCAGTATGATTTCAGAAAAGCTTGGAGAGACATGAACTGATGCTAAGTGAAATGAGCAGAACCGGGAGATCATCATACCTAGCAACAACAAGATTATACTATGATCAATTCTGATGGATGTGGCTCTCTTCAACAATGAGATGATTCAAACCAGTTTCAATTGTTCAGTGATAAAGAGAGCCATCTATACCCAGAACGAGGACTGTGGACTATAATTTAGCATTTTTACTCTTTCTGTTGTTTGTTTGCATTTTGTTTTTATCAGTTTTTTTCTTCCTTCTTGATCTGATTTTTCTTGTTCAGCAAGATAACTGTATAACTTTGTATACATATATTGTAACATATTTAACATGTATTAGACTACCTGTCATTTAGGGGAGAAGATGGGGGAAGGAGGGGAAAATTTGGAACAGAAGGTCAATACTGAAAAATTACCCATTCATATATCTTGTGAATAAAAAAATTATAATAAAAATTTTTAAATAAAATAAAATAAAATTCCAAAAAAATTTTAAAAATAATAAAAATTAAGAAAAAGACACTAAACATAATGACCAAACATCACCCTGCCCCCCCCAAAATGAAATTTCTTACCTATTAGCAAAAAAGAAAAAAACTGGTTACTGATGTGTTAGGTATTTATGAATCAAATTTCTGCTTGTAATTAGATCATTGACCAATTAAAGTGAGTCAAAAACAAAATAAAAATTAAAGATAATAGGGCAATTAAGGCAGCTCTATGAAGACCTATTCAAGTAAGCTGCTAGTATAAATTTAAAATGGGAAATAAACTTCAACATGGACTATCATCAGTTCCTTCAGACTTTTAACTATGTACAGCAATCACCACAACAAGCAGGCTCAAAGAACCTGGAAAGTGCCTAAGCCAGCAAATAAATTCATTTGCAAAAAACTTTATAAAAGGATGACCATGGGATATAACATATAATTTTGTTGTATCTCACAAAACAACAACAAGCAAGGAAATGGAAAAAATACTATAGAAAAACCTAGCATGAAACTCAACTAAGTTAGATCTCCTCAAGAATATTTATAGATGAATGGAAAAGAGAAAAAAAAACACAAAAGATGGAACATATTTATTAGCATTTCTAAAACATACTACCTTCATTATTAATGACAGTAGAACCACAACATTGGGACAGATTTGTTCCTGATGTTATGCATGACACAGAAAGACATTAAAGAATAGCTGAATCATACAAACTAGACACAAAAGAAATCCACGCTGAAGGGGACAATTTTGAAAGCACTTAAGGAATGATTTTCAAAGTGTTTGTAATTAATAATACTAGCTAGTATTTCTACAACACTTTAAGGTTGCAAAGCACTTTACAAATATCTCATTTGATCCTCACAGCAATCCTGAAAACTAGATGCTATTATTGTTCCCACTTTAGAGATTAGGAAATTTAGGACTGAGAATTCTATGACTACTAAGTCATAGCAGCTGCACAGTACTTTGTATATAAAGACTGGAATTGAACTTAGATCTTCTTCCTCAGTAAGTCCAGTACTATATCTGTGAAGTTCAGGATATTAAGGACTGTTAAAAGGTCCCTTGACCTTGCCTTTTTGAGTTGCTTTCCAGACACAATGGACACTGAGCATGTAGGAGGCCTGGATGGGTCAAGGACAACACTCCTCCTGAACTGACAATTTATTGTTGCACCTCAAGCTGGATTTTCTGTGTCCTTGGGAGACAAGCCAAGTGTCAGTCAGTCTGTGCCACACTGGGATAATGCTTGTGTAACTGGGGTCTTTTGCAGATAAGCAGACCCTCCTATCTTCATAGTCTGGTGATTCTCAAGGGAAAAAGAACACAGCTTTTGCCATTGTCTTGTTCCTTCAGGTGGCATTTTTGCACCTTTACTCTCCTATGCCATGTCCCTTCTTGTTTTCTCCTCTTTTTGCACAGTCATAAGTACACAAACTTCTATAAGGACTGTGAATCCTTTCAGTTCCACATGCATGTTCATTTCTCTTGTAATAAACCTGGTTTTCACATTAGTCTCCTAAAGTTATGATTGCCTGTTGACCAAACCATACCAGATCTTCTATATAAAATGTTTCTAATAATGAATTACTTTTATATATAAAATGTCTTTGACAAAAAAGAGAACAGGCAAGCTTTTGAAAATTTTGTTATAAACAGCAAATGAATATTTTAATATACAAACAGAAGAGAGGATTGTTTGAGAAGCTGTTACATAGTTTTACTCATTTAAAGCATATATTAAATCCAACATAATGACAATGCTGCCTACCTTCCCCATATCACTTTCTGAACTTCTTTCTTTGATGTTTTTAAATATCTCATTGATGTTCTTGCTTTTTTCTCCTATTTTTCCTACATCAGTAATACTATACCAGGCAGCTAGGTTATACTATGGATAGAGCAGGGCCCTCAAGTTAGGAAGACCTGAGTTCAAATCCACCTCTCTACCTCTAGATATCAGCCATAAGACTTTAGACAAATCACTTATTTTCTGTCTGCCTCAATGGGGTTAATAGTACCTACTTCTCAGCATTCTTATATACAACATTTAAACAAGCGTCTGGTACATAATAGGAGTTTAATAAGTGTATATTTCCTTCCTTTCTTGTAACAAGCAAGTATAAACAAGCATTAATGATGTATATCTCTCACTCAACATCTTTCTACTCAAAGGTGGTAAGTATGTCTTCTGGAGTCATGATTAATATTGACTGTATTGTCAAGAATTAGGAAATCTTTTATGGTTACATTTCATAACATTATTGTGATCACCGTATAACATAATTTTCTGGTGATGATTATTTTATTTTGAATAAGTTTGAACAAGTCTTTCTCATTTCTTCAATTCTTGTCATTTTTGTTATTTCCTTAGGAAACAATAATATTTCATTAAATTCACATACTATAATTTGTTCAGCAGCAAAAAGTGCTGCTATACCTTTGTAACATGGGCCCTTTCCCTCTATTTCTGACCTTTTGGGGATAATACCTATTTATGATAGCTCTGGTTCATAAGCTATATATTATGTACATTATACATTTGTATATACAATTTCAAACTGCTGTCCAGAATAGTTGGTCAAATTCAAAGATCTAACAATAATATTTACCTGTTTTCCCAAATTCCTTACAACAAATACCATTTCCCTTTTTATTATCTGTACCAATATAATGGACATGAAGTAGAACTTTCTGATTGTTTTAGTTTACATTTCTCTTATTGTTGGTGATTTGGTGAAAGTTTCTTTCATATGTTTAATACTTTGTGTTTTGACTTTTAAAGATAATCTGTTTATATTACTTAACCATTCTTCTTACATGTTTATATCAATTCTCTACTTACCTTACCTTAGAAACCAAAACTTTTATCAGAAGAATTAGTTCCAAAGATTCATTCTTAATTTCCTATTTTCCTTTTGTGAGGATTTTGTCTTGTAAAAGCTTTTCATTTTATGTAATCTACTTTATCTCTTATGATCATCTCTATCCCTTACTTGTGAAAAGTATCTTCTTTTCTTCTCTAATTTTATACATCTTTTTTACTTTGGTGATATATCATTTTGGAGCTTACTCCACCCTATGATAAACTATACATTTGTAATTATGGGCCAGAACTCTGAAACAAGGATTCTTACAAGGTGTTAAGTCAGTGGAATTGATAAAGACAATGATTATCTAGTTTAGCATGGTGCTTAATAATTCTCTAGTTCACTACATGTACTTAGTACTTAATATAATTCCACAAGTTTCACACCTATGATAATGTAATTATAAGAGAACATATAACTAGGAGCCTCAGCCAGAGTCAGAGCTAGAGAAGATGGAAGACTACAAGAGGGAGCTCAAGCTCGGAGCCAAGGAAAGAGAGATTCAATTCCATCTTCATCAGCCTTGTGGTGGCTGGCCTGTCCTCCTGCATTTTCTCCACTGAAACCAAGTCCCTTCTGAAGGCCCCAAGAAAGCTAGCTGAGCACCAGGCAAAGGAGATAATAAAGACTTTTGGACTTTAACACCTGGCTATTCTAGTGGAGATTACTGAACTGAAATGAAGGATGCTCCAGGGATCTCCAGAAAACTAAACAAAGAACTTACAAATTAAGTATAGGGGAAAATAGAGCAGTAATGAATTGAACCAGCTAGAGCCAGCAAAAGAACTCTGGGAGATGACTATGAACCACTACATAGAATTCCCAATCACTCTATTTATGCCTGCATTTTGGATTTCCTTCAGAGGCTAATTGTACACTATCTCAAAGTCCTATTCTTTTTGTACAGCAAAACAACTGGACATAATGTATACAGATATTGTATTTAACTTATACTTTAACATATTTAACATGTATTGGTTGACCTGGAGGGGAAGGAGGGGAAAAATTGGAACAAAAGGTTTGGCAATTGTCAATGCTGTAAAATTACCCATGCATATATCTGGTAAATAAAAACTAAAATTAAAAAAAAAAAAAAAGTATAGGGAAAACAAGATCCTAGTTCAGAGTTCTTAAACAAGGGTTCATGAACTTGTGTTTTTTTTTGAATTTTTTGATAAATGTAAGTCATGCCCCAACTTCATGGGGTGTTCCCTTTCTATTGGGTAATTGTAAGTTCCACTAAGGAAGTTGTCTTTTCCATCATTATTAAAATCTCTTTTTATGCTCTCCCAATTCTATTTCATCTTTATCATTCCTAGTGTCTATTTTATCTCTTCATTTTCTCTATAACCTTTTTCTCCTAAATAAATAACCCTAACATTTGGTGTCCACTATCATCTGGTGCCTAAATAATAGTATGTGGTGCCACATCATTAAAATTATACAAGATCCCTTTATAAATATGACCACAGAAAGAATCCTCTGATTATCAATATTGAGCTAAGCATGAAACTGGGAGACATGCTGAAACATTTTCACGACAGTTATAAAGTATTATAGACAAAATTCAAATGGAAAAACTATCTATATGGTGGGGGTCCTTCATATATCCTTAGAACATTCATTACAAAACCTCCCCAACAAAATCCAGTGAGATTTATTATCACTTTGATTCCACTAAACAACCTATAGAAGTAATAGTCAAATGACTGAGAATTGCTGATCATTCAGGCATAACTACAGTTAATGGGTATCCTGAATAAATCTATGAGTGACTATAACTTGTACAGGCATTCTACAAAGAACTAGATCCTTAATTTAAGGGGAGAAAGAGAGATTAGATTAGGTTTGAGAAATTTTACTGTTTTTAAAGAGGGTAAATACTCCCTGTCAATATAAAATATCTTAAAGTTTTAATAGCCCTAAAACTTCACTAAAACTTGAAACACTGTGTTTATACTACAAATCTTTCTCCAGTTCCATTATGACTATGAATAATGGAACACTTTAAACTCTGAAGAATTGCTTGAACACAGTAATGAATGAACTGAACCAGCCACACCCAGCGAAAGAATTCTGGGAAATGAGTATGAACCACTACATAGAATTCCCAATCTCTCTAATTTTGTCCACCTGCATCTTTGATTTCCTTCACAGATTAATTGTACACTATTTCAAAGTCCGATTCTTTTTTTACAGCAAAATAATTGTATGAACATATATATATATATATATATATTGTATTTAACATATATAGCATATATTGGTCAACCTGCCATCTGGGAGAGAGGGTGGGGGAAAGGAGGGGAAAAATTGTAACAAAAGGTTTTGCAATTATCAATGCTGAAAAATTACCCATGCATATATTTTGTAAATAAAAAGCTATAACAACAACAACAAAAAAGAGCATTCCTAATAAATTTTAACTGATTATATATGGAAAAAAAAATAATTGCTTGAACAATTAACCCAGACAATAGTAGGAAATTGTAAGGTGGAAATAAATAAGTAATAGCACACAGTACCAATGATGATTTGTGCACCAGTGGCAAAAAGATACCATCTAAGAAAATATTGGCAAAGGAGGAAGTGTAATCATGTAATGAGAGCAGGGAACAGAAGATGATAACAATAATAGCTGACCCTTTATACAGCATCTACTATGAGTCAGGAATTGTGCTAAGTGTTTTATAAATACTATTTCATGTGATCCTCACAACAACTCTGGGAGGCAGATCCTATTATAATCCCCAATTTTAGAGATGAAGAAACTGAGGTAAGCAGAGGTTAAATGACTTGCCCAAGTCACACAACCAATAAATCTCTGAGGCCACTTTTGAACCTCAGCCTTCCTGTTGGATCAGCTGCAACTGCTGAGTGCTGGAGCCATCTCCAAACAACTTAGGTCAATAGTAAAGTTTTCAAATTAGGGCTTGATTTGTTGATAATCTTTGGAAAGTGTTGCAGAAAAAGTTAATAATGCAGATTAAAATTTAAAGTTTGTCAGTGATGTGAATCTCAAAATACTCCCTTGCACTTTAGAAAGAGTTTGCAGGAGACTAACTAAAGTTAAATTTCCACAAAACAATTAAGTTTTAATATCTCAGAATTCTTGAGTAAACAAGGAATTGGGTATTTAGGAAAGCATAGGTGGACTCAAGTCAATCAAAAAGCACTTCCCAGCTACCAGGCCTTTCTTTTTTTTTTTAATTCTTTTTTTAAAAACTGTTTTCTTTCTTTTTTTCTTTTTTTCTTACAGCTTTTTATTTACAAGATATATGCATGGGTAATTTTTCAGCATTGACCCTTGCAAAATCTTCTGTTCTAACTTTTCCCCTCCTTCTCCCTCCCCCCTCCCCCAGATGGTAGGTAGACCAATACTTGTTAAATATGTTAAAGTATTAGATCAGACTTTATTTTTGTGGAGAGTGTTTTGTTATGTATACATATCCATACAGTTATTTTGCTGCACAAGAAAAATTGGACTTAGAAATAAGATAAAATTGACCTGAGAAGGAAATCAAAAATGCAAGTGGACAAAAACAGAGAGATTGGAAATGCTATGTTGTGGTTCACACTCATTTCCCAGACTTCTTTCACTGGGTATAACTGATTCTATTTATAATTGAACAAATGGAACTTGTTTGGTTCATCTCATTGTTGAAGAGAGCCACATCCATCAGAATTGATCATCATATAGTATTGTTGAAATATATAATGATCTCTTGGTCCTGCTCATTTCACTTAGCATCAGTTCATATAAGTGTTTCTAAGCCTCTCTGAAATCATCCTGCTGGTCATTTCTTAAAGAACAATAATATTCCATAACATTCATATACCACAATTTATTTAGCCATCCTCCAATTGATGGGTATCCATTCAATTTCCAGTTTCTAGCCACTACAAAAAGGGCTGCCACAAACATTTTTGCACATACAGGTCCCTTTCTTTCTTTAAAATCTCTTTGGGATACAAGTCCAGTAGTAACACTGCTGGATCAAAGGTTATGCACAGTTTGATAACTTTTTGAGCATAGTTCCAAATCGCTCTCCAGAATGGCTGGATATATTCACAATTCCATCAACAATATATCAGTGTCCCAGTTTTTCCACATCCCCTCCAACATTCAGCATTATCTTTTCCTGTCATCCTAGCCAATCTGACAGGTGTGTAGTGGTATCTCAAAGTTGTCTTAATTTGCATTTCTCTGATTAATAATGACTTGGAGCTTCTTTTCATAGGGCTAGAAATAGTTTCAATTTCTTTATCTGAAAATTGTCTCTTCATATCCTTTGATCAATGGGAGAATGGCTTGATTTCTTATAAATTAGAGTCAATTCTCTATATATTTTAGAAATGAAACCTTTATCAGAACCTTTGACTGTAAAAATGTTTTCCCAGTTTATTGCTTCTCTTCTAATCTTGTCTACATTAGTTTTGTTTGCACAAAAGCTTTTTAATTTGATATAATTAAAATTATTTATCTGGTGTTCAATTATAAATTCCAGTTCTTCTTTGGACACAAATTCCTTCTTCCTCCATGGGTTGAAAAGTAAACTATGCTATGTTCTTCTAATTTATTTATAATCTCATTCTTTATGTCTAAATCATGAACCGATTTTGACCTTCTGTTGGTGTTCGGTGTTATGTGTGGGTCAATGCCTAGTTTCTGCCATACTAATTTCCAATTTTCCCAGCAGTTTTTGTCAAATAGTGAACTCTTGTCCCAAAAACTGGGGTCTTTGGGTTTGTCAAACACTAAATTGCTATAGTTATTGACTATTTTGTCCTGTGAACCTAACCTATTCCACTGATCAAATAGTCTTATTTCTTAGCCAATGCCAAATGGTTTTGGTGATCACTGCTTTATAATATAGTTTTAGATCTGGTACAGCTAGGCCACCTTCATTTGATTTTTTTTTCATTAGTTCCCTTGAAAATTTTGACCTTTTGTTCTTCCAGATGAATTTTGTTGTTACTTTTTCTAGGTCATTAAAATAGTTTCTTGGGAGTCTGATTGGTATAGCATTAAATAAATAGATTAATTTAGGTAATATTGTTATCTTTATTATATTCACTCGACCTACCCAAGAGCACTTAATATTTTTCTAATTGGTTAGATCAGACTTTATTTTTGTGTAGAGTGTTTTGTAGTTTTGCTCATATAGTTCCTGACTTTCCTTTGGCAGATAGATTCTCAAATATTTTATATTATCGGCAGTTACTTTAAATGGAATTTCTCTTTGTATCTTTAACTGTTGGATTTTGTTAGTGGTATATAAGAATGCTGATGATTTATGTGGGTTTATTTTGTTTTTTGTTTTTTCTTTTTAAATTATTTTTTATTAATTTTATAATTATAACTTTTTTTTTGACAGTACATATGCATAGGTAATTTTTTACATTATCCTTTGCACTCACATCTATTCCGAATTTTCCCCGCCTTCCCTCCACCCCCTCCCCTAGATGGCAGGCATTCCCATACATATTAAATATGTTATATTATATCCTAGGTACAACATATGTGTGTAGAACCGAATTTCTTGTTGCACAGGAAGAATTGGATTCAGAAGATAAAAATAACCTGGGAAGAAAAACAAAAGTGCAAACAGTTTACATTCATTTCCTAGTGTTCCTTCTCTGGGTGTAGCTGAGTCTGTGTGGGTTTATTTTGTATCCTGCAACTTAGCTAAAGTTATGGATTATTTCTAATAGCTTTTTAGTAGAATCTCTGGGGTTTTCTAAGTATACCATCACATCTGCAAAGAGTGATAATTTAGTTTCCTCATTACCTACTCTAATCCCTTTAATTTCTTTCTCAACTCTTAATGCCGAAGCTAGCATTTCTAATACAATATTGAATGGTAATGGTGATAGTGGGCAACCTTGTTTCACTCCTGATCTTATTAGGAATGGTTCCTGTTTATCTCCATTACATATGATGCTTACTGATGGTTTTAAATAGAAGCTACTGATTATTTTAAGGAAAAGTCCATTTATTCCTATATTCTCAAGTGTTTTTAATAGGAATGGATGTTGGATTTTATCAAATGCTTTTTCTGCATCTATTGAGATTATCATATGGTTTTTGTTAATTTGGTTATTGATATATAGTCAATTATGCTAATAGTTTTCCTAATATTGAATCAGCCCTGAATTCCTAGCATAAATCCTACTTGGTCATGTGTATTATCCTGGGGATGATTTTCTGTAATCTTTTTGCTAATATTTTATTTAAGATTTTAGCATCAATATTCATTAGGGAGATTGGTCTATAATTTTCTTTTTCTGTTTTCAACCTACCTGGTTTAGGTATCAGTACTATGTCTGTGTCATAAAAGGAATTTGGTAGGAGTCCTTCATTCACTATTTTTTCAAATAGTTTATATAACATTGGAATTAATTGTTCTTTAAATGTTTGGTAGAATGCACATGTAAATCCATCTGGTCCTGGGGATTTTTTCTTAGGGAATTGATTAATAGCTTGTTCTATTTCTTTTTCTAAAATGAGACTAATTAAGCAATTTACTTTCTTCTCTGTTAATCTGGGAATCCTATATTTTTGAAGGTGGCCATCCATTTCACTTAGGTTATCAAATTTATTGGCATAAAGTTGGGTAAAGTAACTCCTAATTATTGCTCTAATTTCCTCTTCATTGGTGCAAAGTTCTCCCTTTTCATTTTTAAGACTAACAATTTGATTTTCCTCTTTCTTTTTTCCAATCAAATTTACCAAAGGTTTACCTATTTTGTTGGTTTTTTCATAAAACTAACTCTTAGTTTTATTAATTAATTCAATAGTGGTTTTTTTTTACTTTCCATTTTATTAATTTTTCCTTTTAATTTTAGAATTTCAAGTTTAGTATTTGATTGGGAGTTTTTAATTTGGTCTTTTTCTAGCTTTTTAAGTTGGAAGCCCAATTCATTGATCTTCTCTTTCTCCATTTTATTCAAGTACTTCTCTAAAGATATAAAATTTCCCCTTATTACCGCTTTGGCTGCATCCCACAAATTTTGGCATGTTGCCTCATTGTTATCATTCTCTTGGGTGAAATTATTAATTGTATCTATGATTTGCTGTTTCACCCATTCATTCTTTAGGATGAGATTATTTAGTTTCCAATTACTTTTTGGTCTATTTACCCTTAGCTTAGCTTTTTGTTGAATGCAGTTTTTATTGTATTGTAATCTGAAAAGAATGCATTTACTATTTCTGCCTTTCTGCATTTAATTTTGAAGTCTTTATATCCTAATATATGGTCAATTTTTTGTATAGGTTCCATGAACTGCTGAGAAGAAATTATACTCCTTTCTGTCTCTATTCAGTTTTCTTCAAAGATCTGTCATACCTAACTTTTCTAGTATTCTATTTACCTCTTTAACTTCTTTCTTATTTGTTTTGTGGTATGATTTATCTAATTCTGAGAGTGCAAGGTTGAGATCTCCCAATATTATAGTTTTGCTTCTATTTCTTCTTTCCACTCTCTTAACTTCTCCTTTAAGAATTTAGATGCTATATCACTTGGTGCATATATGTTTAGTATTGATATTGCTTCATTGTCTATGCTACCCTTCAGCAAGATATAGTTTCCCTCCTTATCTCTTTTAATTAGATCAATTTTTGCTTTTGCTTGATCTGAGATAAGGATAGCTACCCTTGCTTTTTTGACTTCACCTGAAGCATAGTAGATTCTGTTCCAGCCTTTTGCCTTTACTCTGTATGTATCCCTGCTTTAAATGTGTTTCCTGTCAACAACATATTGTAGGATTCTGGCTTTTGATCCAGTCTGCTATCCACCTCCACTTGCAAGCCTTTCTTTAGGTCTGCTGACCTTCTCTAGTTGCCTAAATGATTATGGATTAGAGAAAACCACAAACTCAAGATAATGGCCTATCCAGTTCAAACTGATCAGGGTCAATGACTTTATTCAACTGCATCACTAGTGCATCTGCTTAAAAGATAACTGAACATTAAACAACACACACCATAGCAGGAGTTTTCCACCATTTTTGAACATGGGATGTATAATAAAGGAGGGGGAACATGCTTATATATATATATATATATATATATATATATATATATATATATTTATATATATATATATTTAGGGGAAAACATATAGTAAGCAGAAAGATTGTAACAGGGAAGGAAAAAAATCCAATCCCTTCTCTGAAGGGAGGGGACTGCACCAAGTTAACAAGTACAAAGCTTCTCTCACTTTTGTCCTCACAGTGTAATTAAAACTCTATTATACTATAAAAAAAAAAGAAATAGCTTTTTATTTTCAAAATATATGCAAAGATAGTTTTCAATATTCACCCTTGCAAAACCTTTTTTGTTCCATATTTTTTCTTCCTCTCTTCCCCCATTCCCTTTCCTAGAAAACAATTCAATATATGTTAAACATGTTCAATTCTTCTATATATATTTCCACATTTATGATAGTGCACAAGAAAAATCAAGTCAAAAAGAAAAAAAATGAGAAAACAAAAGCAAGAAACAACAACAAAAAAGGTAAAAATATTATGTTGTGATTCACATTCAGTCCCCATAGTCCTCTCTCTGCATGCAGTTGGCTCTTTCCATCACAAGTCTGTTGAAATTGCCTTGAAAAATCGAATTGTTGAAGAGAACCACATACATCACAATTGATCATCACACAATTTTGCTGTTGCTGTGTACAATGTTTTCTTGGTTCTGAATGGGATTGATTGGATAAAGTTTTCTCAAGTTTATGTTTCTTGGTCTAAGCCACAAGATCCCTATACCTAGTTGAGCCTTGGGTTTCAGGAAGTTACATGATCCCTATATCCAGACCTTGAAACTTGGGATGCAGGAAGTTAAAGAAGTTAGTTGCAGGAAGTGTTATGGCCTATGAGAGGCAACAAACATTGGTGACCCTTGGTCAAGGATGGTTACATCCTTTTAGTCTATCCAATGAGAAGGCTGGGGTCTTTTGCTTTTAAGTCCTGAACAAGCCGGAAGCTGGCTAGGTTCCACGAGCACATGGCAGTTGGGATGGCTCACAGATGTGTCTGAGCCTCATCTGTCTCTAATGTCTCTGATTAGTTAATTTGGGAAAGGGGGTGTTGCACCTGTCCCATACAATTCTACTCACTTCACTTAGCATCAGCTCATATAAATCTCTCCAGGCTTCTCTGAAATCATGCTGCTAATCGTTTCTTATAGAGCAATAATATTCCATAACATTCACATACCATAATTTATTCAACCACTCTCCAACTGATGTTTCCAGTTTCCTGCCACCACAAAAAGGGCTGCCACAAACATTTTTGAACATGTGGGACCTTTTCCCTTTCTTATAATCTCTTTGGGATACAGACCCTGTAGAGACATGGCTGGATCAAAGGGTATACACAGTTTGATAGCCTTTTGGGCATAGTTGTGATGAGATCCTGAATGGTGTTTTGAACCAAAAGAAACTAAAGAATTGATCCCTGAAGCAAGCAGGCAGAATGCTCTAATAGAAATCTGTTCAGCTACATGGTACCACCCTTTGGGGAGGTGGTCCAGTCTGAAATCTAAGCTATGCCAATGTCAGCTCCATCCTCTGTAGAAATCCCAGTCATGTCCCTGAGGTTAAATTTTCTCTATAAAATCTACCAGTTGGTCATCCCATGGCTGCTACCTTCCTTCCGATCAATCTGCCACAACACTCTGCCTCATGGTGTCTTTCTCCTTACTTCTCTTCCTCCATGCATATGTTTCTCCACTCTGCTTCACAACCGCACCTCTCTTCCTTACAGCTTAACTAACTTTTAGGGCGCTAAGTCCCTTTTGGGATTTAACCTGTCAGCTAAGGGCATGCCCCAACCTCATGGGGTGCTCTCTTTCTACTGGGTAATTATGAGTTCCACTGAGGACCTTGTCTTTCATATGCTCTCTCACTCTATTTCATATTTACCATGCTCAGTGTTTATTGTATGTATTCCTTCATTTTGTCTGTAACCTTTTCCCCAATTCTTTTGACAAAAACAATGACCATTGTGAATTCTTCACATGACTGAACCCCAAATTTTGGTGTCTGTCATCATTTGGTGCTAAACCCCCCATCATAGATCACATCAATTCCATATTGCTCTCTAGAATGAGAGAGCATTCTCTCTCTCTTAGTTTCCCAGTTTTCCCACATAAGTCCAACATTTATCATTATCTTTTCCTGTCATCTTAGCCAATCTGAGAGGTGTGTAATGGTACCTCAGAGTTGTGTTAATTTAGATTTCTCTGATCTATTTTTTTTATTTTTATATAAAATTTTTTACAACCCATTATCCTCCCAAATCTATTTTATATTTACTACTCTGCTGCCTGTTTTACCTCTTTATCAGTTTACATTTTTGTCCATGGAACTAGAACCCGATAACTGGTAGTTAAACATTTACCTGCACACCTCTGCTGTGTGCTATGAGGTATTGGATAGATCTTGTTTGGAAGATATGTAGAGTGTCAGAGGCAAGGATATCATCAGATGAGAAGGCATCCTGAATTGCAACCTTAACACTGGCTTATGTACTCACAATTGATAAGATCATGCATCTATGGGAGGATTTCAAAAAATTATCTTAATTCCTATCATTTCCCAGGAAACTTGAATTTTTTTCTCTCTTAAAATATGAAGCATTTCTTTTCCCTCTAGAAGCCATATAATATTAAAAGATACCTCGTACAAAATCCCAGCTCTGGAATGTCCTCTTCAAAGCCCAGTAATGTAAATCTACTTTTGAACAATCTAAAAAAGTGGTCATCTAGTCTCTATTTAAATAAGTCTAAGGATAGTGTATTTTAGGATTTAATGCAAGCTATTCTACTTAACTAAGAGTAGGACAAAGAGAAAGAAAAATTGTATATTTATCTCAAAATAAAAAACTGTATAACTGATATTTTGAGAGACAGGAGAACTCATTTACGAGCCACCTAAATCTTGGCTCTGCTACTCAGAGTTTATGAAACCTTGAAAAAATCATTTAATCCTTCTGGGACTCAGTCACCTAATCTCTAAAAGAGGGAACAGGACTAATTGACCTTTTTGATTCCTCCAATCCTGTTTTGATGATTTTAGAATAGCCAAGTGAAGAATCTCAAAGATTTCAGTCATTCATTCCTATCAGGTCTCCTCCATTTTCCCCAAAAATAGATATAAGAGCTAAAATAAAAAGAGAAAGGGGGTGGAGGGGAGAAAAAAGGTAGAAACCAGTGTCATAGGAAAATAACTTTCCTAAAGAAAGAACAAGGAAGATGATCAAGGAAACAGAAATTTTAAAAATCATCTAATATCAAATTCTATGGATTATAAAGATTCTGAAGAGAAATTACCAAAAAGAAAGAAAAAATACATGGATACAATAAGTGGACTCAATAAAGCTATTTGAAGTCAAGGAAGGAGGATATGGCATCAGTAAATAAAACTGTGTCTTCTATTTTTAAAAAAAATCTGCACTCTTTGCAGATGATATGATGGTATATTTAGAAAACCCCAGAGATTCTAATAAAAAGTTATTAGAAATAATTCACAACTTTAGCAAAGTTGCTGGATACAAAATAAATCCAAATAAATCCTCAGCATTTTTATACATCACCAACAAAATGCAACAGCAAGAGATACAAAGAGAAATTCCATTCCAAACAAATGTTGAGAGCATAAAATATTTGGGAATACATCTATCAAAGAAAAGTCAGGAATTATATGAGCAAAATTACAAAACACTTGCCACAAAAATAAAATCAGATTTAAATAATTGGAAAAACATTAAGTGCTCTTGGATAGGCGGAGTGAATATAATAAAGATGACAATACTACCTAAACTAATCTATTTATTTAGTGCTATACCAATCAGACTCCCAAGACACTATTTTAATGACCTAGAAAAAATAACAACAAAATTCATATGGAAGAATAAAAGGTCGAGAATTGCAAGGGAACTAATGAAAAAAAAGTCAGATGAAGGTGGTCTAGATGTACCTGATCTAAAGCTATATTATAAAGCAACAGTCACCAAAACCATTTGGTATTGGCTAAAAAATAGACCAGTCAATCAGTGGAACAGATTAGGTATACAGGACAAAAAAGGGTACATCTATAGCAATCTAGTGTCTGACAAACCCAAAGATACCAACATTTGGGATAAAAATTCATTATTTGAAAAAAACTGTTGGGAAAACTGGAAATTAGTATGGCAGAAATTAGATATGGATCCACACTTAACACCGTATACCAAGATAAGATCAAAATGGGTCCATGTTTTAGGCTTAAAGAATGAGATCATAAATAGATTAGAGGAACAGAGAATAGTTTACCTCTCAGACCTGTGGAGGAGGAAGGAATTTATGACCAGAGGAGAACTAGAGATCATTATCGATCACAAAATAGAAGATTTTGATTACATCAAACTAAAAAGTTTCTGTACAAGCAATACCAATGCAAACAAGATTAGAAGGGAAGTAACAAATTGGGAAAATATTTTTACAGTTAAAGATTCTGATAAAGGTCTCATTTCCAAAACATATAGAGAACTGACTCTAATTTATAAGAAATCAAACCATTCTCCAATTGATAAATGGTCAAAGGAGATGAACAGACAATTCTCAGATGATGAAATTGAAACTATATCCATTCATATGAAAGAGTGTTCCAAATCACTACTGATCAGAGAAATGCAAATTAAGACAATTCTGAGATACCACTACACACCTGTCAGATTGGCTAAGATGACAGGAAAAGATAATGCTGAATGTTGGAGGGGCTGTGGGAAAACTGGGACACTGATGCATTGTTGGTGGAGTTGTGAAAGAATCCAGCCATTCTGGAGAACAATTTGGAATTATGCCCAAAAAGTTATCAAACTGTGCATACCCTTTGATCCAGCATTGCTGCTATTGGGCTTATATCCCAAAGAAATACTAAAGAGGGGAAGGGGACCTGTATGTGCCAAAATGTTTGTGGCAGCCCTTTTCATAGTGGCTAGAAACTGGAAGATGAATGGATATCCATCAATTGGAGAATGGTTGGGTAAATTATGGCATATGAAGGTTATGGAATATTATTGCTCTATAAGAAATGACCAGCAGGAGGAATACAGAGAGGCTTGGAGAGACTTGCATGAACTGATGCTAAGTGAGATGAGCAGAACCAGAAGATCAACAACGGTGCTGTATGAGGATGTATTCTGATGGAAGTGGATATCTTCAACCTAAAGAAGATCCAACTCACTTCCAGTTGATCAATGATGGACAGAAACAACTACACCCAGAGAAGGAACACTGGGAAGTGAATGTAAATTGTTAGCACTACTGTCTATCTATCCAGGTTACTTATACCTTCGGAATCCAATACTTAACGTGCAACAAGAAAATTGGATTTACATACATATATTATATCTAGGTTATACTGTAACACATGTAAAATGTATGGGATTGTCTGTCATCTGGGGGAGGGGGTGGAGGGAGGGAGGGGAAAATTTGGAAAAATGAATACAAGGGATAATGTTATTTAAAAAATTATTCATGCATATGTACTGTCAAAAAATTTATAAGTATAAAATAAAAAATAAATAAATAAATAAAGATCATAAAATCATAACAAAAAAAATCTGTATATTTAGTAAAAATGGAATAAGACAAATACTATAGCAAACACCAACAACAGGGAGAATATGGTGGAATATTTGAATAAAGGAATGGAATCAACAGAAAGTAAAATTCTCAGGCTAGAAAAACACAACCTGCAGAAGAGTCAGTCAAAGCAGCCTAACAAGACCAAAAAAACAACTCAACTGGAAAAAAGACTTGAAAACATTTTGAGCCATGGTGCCTGAACTAGCAGTCAGGATTAGGAGAAAGTAACTAAAAATAATCCAATCAAAAAAAATTTTTTTCATGGAACATTTTTTTCAAAGATTAATAGTCAGCACTCACACTTGGACCGTTGCAAATAGTCTGCTGGTTAAGTTTTACTTCCTATGTCTCCCCATTCCCATTCACCTTCATTCAGCTGTGAAGTTGAGGGAGGATGTGGCAATAACCCTAAAGTTACCTGGCCCTACCCTTAAGACCATCTGGCCTTGGGAGTGCTGTAATTCCACAAACAATTCAGGCTGTCAGATAACAATCTGTTGGTCAGTAAGAACAAATTTTCTGAGACAATCTAAAGCGCAGATTTCAATAATGGAGTACAACTCACCACTAAACTATAGAATTCAATACTAAGACCACTCCTCTCTTGAAATTAGCATGTAAGTGACATGAAATACTCAATCTTTCAATCTTTTTTTCTATAAATTTATCTTCTTGCTCCTAGTCTTTGCTAAATTCTTTTGGAATTTAGCTGGCTTTAATTGGTGTTACAATTATAATAAACTTTGCTTCTTAACTTGGAGATGGGTTCAAGCCACCAAATTCTTTTGAGACGGGGCTGGAACCTCAATCCTTTGGGCATCTCTTGTGAATTCCAACAAAACAATCTTCTTAAAGTTAAGATCTGACCATAACCATAGCTTCCAATTCACTAAAGTCCAGTGTCTGTTTCCCCCTATCAAGTCAAGGATCAAATATGTTTTGTTTTTGAAACACTTCATAAGCTGCCCATTTGCTACTTTTCTTGTTTTTTCATACCTTCATTACCTCTGCAATCAGTGGTACTGGCCTCCTGGACATTCCACAAAAACAAGACTCTTACAGCCCCATGTCTTTTCCTTCTCATCTCTATTTTCTGACTTCCTGGCTACCTTTAAGTCTCAGCTAAAATTCCACATTCTATATGGAGCCTTTTGCAATTCTCCTTAATCTTAGTACCTTCCCTCTGTTGATTATCTCCAATTTATACTGTACATATTTTGTTTGTATGCAGTAATTTGTGTAATAACTAGTAATAATGGCTAACCTTATATAATGCTTACTATGATATGCCACGCACTGTGCTGACTACTGCTTTCCAATTATGATATCATTTGAGCCTCAGGACAATTTTGGGAGGGAGATGCCGGTCAATCTCTAAAATGTTTGGGCCATGAATTAACTCCCACCTCCGTGTTCACACTCAGAAGAGAAGAAGCAGGCAATCTTGTCATTCCCTGAACTACCTCAAAGAAAGACAAACGCACTTCTGTCCCAGTGTTAGCACTGCCTAATTTAAATGGAGAGAGGAAGGTAGGCTATTCTGTGGTGAGCCTCAATAGTACCTTGCAGACTAAGATGCTCTTTCCTCCCCTTTTCCTCCCTCCCCACCCCCCAACCTCTGCAGAGTCATTGCCCACATCAGAAATTTAGAATTGGGGAAAAGCATGAGAGTGAACATCTATATTGACTCCAAATATGCCTTTCATGTCTTGCATGCTCATGGGGCTATATGGAAACAAAAGAAATTTCTGACAGTTAAGCATTCTTCCATTAAGTATTCAGAGGAAATTTTATAATTGTCCATGGAACTAGAGAGCTTTTTGTTATATTTTGTAAAGGACACTGGAAGGGGGATTTATTTCAAGCCAAGGGAAACAGACTTGCAGATTCAGCTACTCCTGGGTGCCCCTGATATTGATGAGGTTTAGATTTGGGGTACCCAAATGAAATTAGGATTTCTGGTGATCAGAGAATTAAATGAGGTCTAGTGGCAGGTTTGGGGTTCAAGGAGTCAAATGGAGCTTCCCTGCAACCCATCAGAATTTGGCGTAAGGGTAGGGAGTTAAATGAGTTCTAGTGGTGGAGCAAGCAGTTCTCTGTAAAGGAATTTACAGACCCAAAAACCTAGATTGATAAAAGAAGGAGGTTTATTATGGGGATTGAAAGTAAGGTTAAAGTCTAGTTAAGGAAATAGATGAAGGTAGAGATAAGAGGGCAGCGGAAACAGTATTCCAGTGGGCAGAGACCCTTGGCGTGCCAAATGTAGGGCTGGCATGTTTGTAACCTCTGCAAAGAGAGGGTTTTAGTTTGGCTCTTTTATTATAGGGGCCTTTGGTTACAAGCTGAAGGGAACCCATGGGTGGAATCCCAGGTTGGCTCCTTGCTGGGTTTCAGCTAGGATTAGAATTTGAATTGAATTCAAGGGATTTCAGGTTAACCCCACCCAGATAACAAAGATGAAACTGTTTGTGCTTGGGGTGCAGTCCCCTCACTAAGGCAGAGTTGAAGGAGGTTTTTTCCTTTAAGGATTTTCAGTTTTGGGGTTCCCTCTTCAATATGACACCTTTGATTTCCTAATTCCAAATTCTACATTTCCTTATATAGTTCTCAGGAACAGGCCTTTGCTAAAGAGGATATACCTTTTCTCCTTCTGGGTAGTTTCAAACATCTTTAGGCCAACTTCTAATCCCAGATATAAACTGATAGAAAATTCTTTTTGACCTATACCAAGTTACTTACTTGGGAAAGAAAGCCCTCCAATACTTACCCTAGTGAACTTATTTTCATTGGTCAGATAGTTAGACAGGTCTGCCTCATCGTAACTTTTTTTTTTTTTTTCTTTTTTTTTTTTCTTTTTTTTTTTTTTGGTTATCCTTCATTTCCTTTGCCAAGTTAATTGTTTTCTCCCCTTCTTATGAGCTTTGTTTCTTCTAGACTCCAGGCCATGAACTTCCCAACCTGAATACCAATAGCTACCAAATCCTAAAATTCAATACCTCCTGGATGCTACTGCTGCCACCATCAAGTTTCCCCTCCTCAGTCTGGATTCAACTAAGCAGGACCAGCTCTATACCTGCTATTAGCCAAGTAGTCCCAGAAGATGAGACCTTTCTCCCTTTGCTCTAAATGAATTTGGATTTTGATTGCTTGAGGGGGAGAATGATGAGGTGTGAGAAAGTAGCTATTCCTGATGAATCCTAAGGCCACCTGACCTTAGGAGTGCCACAAACAATGCTGGCCAATCTGTTATAAAATGTGGAATTCAATGATGGAAACTACCCCACCTCTATTACTCTGCAATTGTATCTCTATGCTTAATATTAGCATCTCAACCTAATCTTTGCTTCTTTTTCCTCTAAAATTATCTCCTTGATTCTAACACTTTGCTAAATTCCCTTAAAAATTATCCTGCTCTCAAACAGCATGTTTGTTTTTGGCTCTTTGCTAAAAAAGTCCCTTGGAAATTAGTCTGCTGTCAAACAGCATAATAAATCTTTACCCCTTAACTTGAAGAATGAGTATGTAAATTCTTTCATCAAATCCATGATACTGATCTGGGTGACCCCAATCTTATTGGGGTGTCTTTTACTTCAGTAACCTCACATCCATCAAAACATTGAGGGAAAATAGGTACACTAATGAATTACTGTTGGAATAGTGAACCAGTGCAACCATTCTGAAGAACAATTTGGAACTATGCCCAAAGGACTATTAAACTGTGCATACTCTTTTACCCAGCAATATTACCACTAGGTCTGCACCCTAAAGAGATATAAGGAAAAGGACAATTTGTACAAAAATATTTATTGAAGCTCTTTTTGTGGTAGGAAAGAAGTAAAAATCTAAGAAGGCTCATTAATTGGGGGAATGGCTGATCAAATTATGGCAATACAATTATAATACAATATGAAGAGGTTGATTTCAGGGAAAGTGGCAAGGCCAATGGACTAATGAAGAAAGAAAAATTGGGTGATCATTGTACATAGTAACAGTAATGTTATAATGATTATGTGAAAGGCTTGGTTACTGTGATTCAGGACAATTACAAAGGACTCATGATGAAAAAAATGCTATCTACATCCAGAGAGAGAACTGATGAACTTTGAATGCAAGTTGAATATAATTGTCTCACTTTATTTTTCTTGATTTTTTGGGAAATATGGTTAATATGGAAATATATTTTGCATGATTTCATATGTATAATTGTTATTGCTTGTTTTTTTAGTAGATAGGATAAGAGATGGGAAAGAGGAAGAGAATTTAAAAATCAAAATTTAGAAAGAAAAGAATGTCCCAAACAAATAAATAATGATATTTTAAAAAATAAATTACCAGTTTTCCAATTACCTATCCTTGTAAGTACAGATTTTTTTAATACTCAAATCAGAACAGCATATTGCAATAGATTAAATGTAGAAGCAGATTTAAGAATCCAGTTATCTTTTCTCAAGCCAGACATTAGAGATTCTCAAAAATGTGAGAAACACTACTTCTTTTTCACTATTTTTATTTTGTAAAATAGAGTTATTTTCCACAAATTGTATTATTTTAATATGTAATTAATGTAATTATTTTAAATGAATTGATATATATATTAAATTTTTTTCAGTTTTAGTTTTCAGTACAAAAATATCCATAGATATAATTCACATAAATTAAAATTCTTTAGAGTGTTCAATAATTTTTAAGATTGTAATTATTGGTCCTGAGACCACAAATTTTTAGAATTCCTGATCTTGTCTTTACTCAGAGATCCTTTAGAGGAGGGAATATACTTTGTTTTTAATGTTTTATTGTTATTTTTTATAAACATCACCATTATATTCCAAAGTTTTTGCTACCCCAGAATAGAATATTCTTTTATAATAAATAGTTATAGTTAAGCAAAACAAATGAGCTATATCTAAAAAGGTGTGCCTAATTCATATATTGTCTGAAGTCAAAATAGTCCACTGCATTGAACAGAAGAAACCAAATTTCTACTGTCAATCATTAAACATTTATTAAAAGCTTACTATGTACCAAGCATTGTGCTAAGATACAGAGATATAGAGAAAGCAAAAGGTCATCCGTGTCCTCAGAGAAGTCATCTTCTGATGGAAGAGAATATATGTAAATAACTAGGTAAACACAAGACATGGAAACATAGAAAAAGATCCAGTGCAACCATCGAGATAGACTAGGACATAGATATAGAGAATGTACATGGAAGGCTGGGAAGAAGAACTCGGAAAGGCCTCCTGAGGAAGTGGGATTTGAAATGTTTTAAGGAGCCAAGGAAGCTAAGAGGAGAAAGTGAAGAAGTTAAATTCCATATTTAAGTGAGAGCCAGTGCAAAGAAAAAAGCTAAAGTGGCGTATCTTTTGTAAAGAACAGCAAATAAGATAGGTAGCTGCTTCATAGAGAGCATAGGACTTGGGACCAGGTTTTGAAGAGCTTTAAATACTAAACAGAGGAGTTTATAGTTGATCCAAAAAGTAATAGGGGATCACTAAAACTCAATAGAGAAAGGAGATGGTGTTATACAGTCATACCTGTGTTTTAGGAAAATTACTTTGGCAGTTGAGTAGAGGATGAATGGGAGTAGTAAGAAATTGGAGGCATGAAGACTAATCAGAAAGGTAATGCAATAGTATAGTAAGAAGGTATAGAGCTCTGGGCTAAGATGGTGATTGTATGAATAGAGAGAATGGGACTATATAAGATGTTCTAAAGGTAGAAACAAGATTTGACAACAGATTGATTCTGTGGGTTGAGTGTGAATGAGGAGTCAAGGATGATACAAGGTTGTAAGCTTGAAACAATGGGAAGATAAGGATATAGCTAACAGTAATTGGAAAATTGGGAAGAAGCATGTTTGAAGGAAAAAAATAAGTTATTTTTTAAAAATCTTAAGTTTGAGTTGCCTATGGAGCAGCTAGTCTGAGATGTCCAAAAGTTAATCATGATGGTAAAGAAAGAAAAAGAGCAAAAATAAGGGAAGGAAGAAAGGAAAGAAAGAAATAAGGAAGGAAATAAGAAAGGAAGACAGAGAAAGTAAAGAAGCAAGGAAGGAAAGAAGGAAGAGGGAGAAAGGGAAAAAAGAAAGAAAGGAAGAAGGGAGGCAGAAAGGTAGAAAAGTGAATGAATATATATGCGATATTTATATACGTATATATTTGTGTGACATCTACATAGAAATGGTAACTGAATTCATGAGAACTGATGAGATCACCAAGCAAGATAATACAGAATTAAGAAGAGGGCTAAGTACAGAATACAGAGTTATAGTCATGGTTAGGGGGAGTGACTCTAATGAGGATCAATCAACTAAGACTAAGGAGTAGAATCAAGTAAGAACAGTGTTAGGAAAACCTAAAAAGGACTAGGGATGTGGAATATTAAATATACTGTAATAAAACTTTGATATGTTTGATATATTGATTGGTTTTGCTGAACTGAATCTTTTCTTTTCTTTTTTCTTTTTTAATCTTTATTACAAGGGAAGGCTCCATGATTCAGAATAGGGAACAGGATTTATTAGGACATTAATGTATATAAAAGCAAAAGACATCATTTGTTTTAAAAAGTAGTACCTAGTACAGAATTTGGTACTCCAGGTACAGTAGCTCCAAAATAGATCAATTGCTTCATGTTCCTTATTCATTCCAACTACATACTTCAAATCATCTGTACTTTATTCCCTCATACTCTCCTACTTTGTTCCAGTTTCCAAGGAAAATTTAGCCCTTCTACTGGTGCTCATAATCTCATCCTATCCTGTGCCCTCCCCCAAATGATCTTTTTGACTATCTCCTCTAATTATTTTTTAAAATTTTTGATTTTAACAAAAATGAAATAAAATGAGAATTGCTATGTACATAGCAGAAGCAAAACTGTGAAGCACTATTATGTACAGCTTATGTCTATTTAAATATAAATAAATGTAAGTAAAATTTACTTTGGAAAATTTTAAATATTCTTTTATATAAGATATTTCATATCTCTTTGACCTCATTTTCTTGCCTCACTGTATGAAAAAACTGAAGTAGGTGATTCTGTTATTCATGTTGCCACCTTCTCTTCTATAAGATCTTTTTTTCTATAAGATTCAGTTCCTTTTAATAATTTAAAAATAATAATGATAATAAATTTATCATGTAACTTTCAAAGCTGTTGTTTGTGATTCTTTTTGGAGTTTCTTGTGTTTTTGGCATTTAAAAAATATTCAATGACCCTCTTTTGTTGTTCTTTGTTGTTGTTGTTTTGTTTTTTTTTCTGAGACAGTTGGGGTTAAGTGACTTGTCTAGGGTCACACAACTAGGAAGTGTTAAGTGTCTGAGGCCAGATTTAAACTCAGGTCCTCCTGACTTCAAAGCTGATGCTCTATCCACTGAACCACTTACCTGGAGGAGCAGAATAAAATCATCGTAATAAATTTGTGTACTCAAAACAGATTTCTACATTATCTTTTCCCAAAAATGTATGTTTCATTTTTAATTTTGGATCTATTAGCTCTCTAGTAGGAGATAGGTAACACGCTTCATCCCCAGTCCTGTGGAATCATGTGCTTGGTTTGTCATTGAATTGATCAGAGTTCTTGAATCTTTCAAAGTTGTTCATCTAGATAGTATTGTTGCCATTCTATAAATTATTCTGCTTCTTCTCACTTTACTCTATACCAATTAATATAGGTTTCCTAGGTTTTCCCAAAATGTAGTTTTTTTGTCATTTCCTATAATTCAACAATATTCCATTACTTTCTTATGCCATAATTGTTCAAGTCATTTCCTAATAGAAGGGCATCCTCTTTATTTCTATTTTTTTCCCACTACAGAAAGAAGAGCCAGATTTTTGAACACATGGACTCTCTTTCCATTACCTTGGATCTATTTGGGATACTGGACTAGTAATAATATCACTGAATCAAGGAGTATGTTTATTTTAGCAACTTTCTGTATATAATTCTAAAATGTTTCCCAAATGGCTTGACAAACTTACAGCTCCATCATCAATGCATTTTTTTCAGGGATAAAAACTTTAAAATTTAATATAATAAAAATTCTCCATCTTACACTTCATAATGTTCTCTATTTCTTGTTTGGTTATAAATTCTTCCCAATATCCATAGCCACAGGTAAACTGGTGTCTAGTGTTGGCGATGAGGTTAATGGGATGGGACCTTGCTGTGGTACAGACTGCTCACTTGCTTGGGTGTTTACTTATTTGAAGGAAGACAGGGTCTTATTGCTGGATTGCCTGAATTTTGGCACCCTGCTGCAGGCCCCCTGCTGTGAGGTTGGCTTCTACTGCTGATGCTCTTCTCCCATCCCAGTGAGACAGACCTTTCCAACTGGGAAGTAAACTGTTTTCCCTCACTCTGAGACCACTTCTGAGGCAGTTTTCTAGTTGTTTAGAGGGCAATTTGGGAGGGCTTTATAATGTTCCTTCCTCACTATGCCATGTTGGTATCTGAAGTCCTTTCCCAATTTTAACTGCATTAGTTTTGTCTGTGCAAAATTTTTCATAATCAAAATTGTCCATTTTATCTTTTGAGATCTTGTTTGCTCATAAACTCTTTCTCTAATAATAGTCACAAATTTTTTTTCCTTGCTTTTCTAATTCATATTCACTTTTTTGTTTGTTTGCTTTTTCTTTCTTTTGGTCTGATTTTTCTTGCACATGACAAATATGGAAATATGTTAAAATGATTGTACATGTATAATCTATGTTAGATTGCTTGCTGGCTTGAGAAGTACACAAAGGAGGGAGGGAGAAAAAAATTTAAAATCAAAATCTTACAAAAAATGAATATTGGAAACTATCTTTACATGCATTTGAAAAATAAAATACTATGGAGGGGGGAAGATTTTCCTAAAGGACAGGCCTAATCATGCCACTTTGCTACTTTGTAAGCCTTTGTATTTCCCTATTAACTCCAGGATAAAATATGAGCTTCTCTGGCTCTTAAAGTCCATCACAACATAGCCTTTTCTTTCTATCCTCATATGATTCCCATTCCCATGTTGTACAATCTAATTGTATGATTCTCTATGTACCTCACACACAACATTATTTCATTTATCTTTGTCTTTGTACTGACTTTCTTCAATGCCTGGAATATACTCCTTTCTAATCTTTGTCTTATAGCACCCAAAACTTCTCTTTAATCATCACCCTCTACAGAATGCCTTTCCTGATCCTCAAAACTGTTAATGTCCTCCCTACCTTATTCCTTTCTATCCTTACATATATTTTTGTATTTATTCTGCACATATCCATCCTGTATACAATTATATATGAGTATGTAGTCTCCCCAACTTAAGAGCCTTTAAAGCAGGAATTGTGTCCTTTTTTCATTTTATCCCCAGCACAGTGGCTGGCATATGGTAGGTGTTTGAATGAATTTAAAGAAGCAGGGGGAATCATAAGAAAAGCACTGTACTTTAAATATAAAAATGAAAAATTACACAGGAATGCTGGGAAATGGATAGAAATTAATAGCGAGGTAGTGGTTATAAAGCTATTAACATATACATAGAAATTAATCTTTATATAGAAACAGTTGTCATGGCATATTTCTTTGATTTCGCTCAAAGTATTTAATTTAAAAAATAAAAATTCATAGCATCTTTTTAAAGTAGTCATATGAGTCAGAAATTGCTGATGTCTTCTTTGTTACCTATTTCTATTCTATTGAAATATTCTATTCTATTCTCTTTATTGTGAAAATCATTCCAAGAGTATTAAATTTTTTTACATGTAATTGGGAAATATTTTACAAAATAAATAAAAACATATTGAAAGATTAGAGAAAAAATGAAATCACATTGCCTATAGCTCCAAGTAACTTCCCAACTAGTTTTCTTAAGTGTCAGTATCATTTTCTTCTTGGTGTAGCTGGAACTACTTCCCTATGTTATAGGATCAGCAGCTTGTTTTAAGAATTTCAAATTTGAACCACTACACATTGTAACTATATTGTTTTTCTTTCTGACTTTGGCCTTTGCTTAATCAAGCTCTATACTAAGCTTTCTTTTTTCTTTCTCTGAACTCTCTCAGTTGGGGACTTCTCACTTATATTCTGTGTGATATAGAGTTTAAATGAGGCCATTCTATGATTCAACATTGGTAGTTCTGTTTCATTTAACATCTATTTGTTATCTTTTTCATTTAATTTACAAGTGTTCTCAAAATAATCTGTCTTGACTGTAACTTTTGCTAAGCTCTCTACAAGCTGCTTCTTCCTGTTTTTTATCACCATAATATTTTACAAATGAGCTTATTTTTTTAAACCTCTCTGGCTCATGAGTACCAAAACTTTAAACTTGACAAAAGTCCAGTGTTTGGCAGCAGAGTCAATTTCTGTTGGGTGTTTTTTAAGTCTGATCAATGTGATAGATAGCTAGTTTACATTTGTTAATTTTTTTTCTGGAAAATAATAATAGTGTTAGTTATTACTTTTCCCTTTATCATCTTTCAGCATCAGTAGCTTATTTGAAGAGATTCAAGTTGGGCCTATTAAGAATTAAATGCATTGGTTTTGTCATTTTTTTCTTATATCTTTGATTTTTACTTAACCAGAAGATCTGGTTGCATGCACAATCATACAGACTACTATAAGATTTCAATGTGTAATTATTTCATTTTTGGACACTAGATGGCAATATAGCAACATTACTTTACTATATTATACTATCCATATCTTTAACTAATGGAGATTTTTAATGTTAAGAAACATCCTGAATGACTTTTTAAAGAGAGTAATTAAAAAGTACCATAAAAGATATCATATTAGAAGTACTTAAAAAACAAAATGATCCTCTCATTTTCTTGCAAAGGTGGAGTACTATGGCTGGGAACTAGTGTGTATTAAAGACAATATCAGACTTTTGAGGTTAGTTTTGATAATCTTTTTTCAACTTTTTCTTAAAACTTTGTTATAAGAGAGCACTCATTGGGAGGAGGAAAGATATGTCAGGAGCTATAAATGATATAAAAATAAAAGATATAAATCAGTTAAAAATTTACTTTAAAAATATATGATATGCCTTGCTTCAAGAATATCACATGGTTATATAATTCTAAAAATAAATCAAGAAAAGCTATGAATGCTATATTGATTTAAATTACCCAGTAACTCTTCATTTTAGTGATTTCCAGCACATACTTTGGGCACTGTTTAACAATTAGCTTTTTGGTGGGGGGAGGGAGGAAGGAAAGAAATGTACACAGAAAACATTTTAAAATTTGATCTATGATAATATTTTTCCCATAACTTTCTTAAGTTTAAAAGATAAGGAAAACAATATATCAAACTCTGATTTGTAGATTTCCAGTGTTGTTACACTGAAAAATGAACAACTTACTCTTGCATACTTCTTCTAGTCCTATACAACTAAGACTTTTCTTGAAGTAATTCACAGGAACAGTGACTGTTTCAGCTGAAAGTCTTTTCTTCCAGGAACTAAGTACCAAAAAGGAACCATAATCATTCCTTCTCCATGCTGGTGATGATTAAAATAAACTGAAATTATATCTCATATATTTATGATTTAAGAACTGCAAGTTTTTTAAGATTCTCTGCCCCCTTTCCTCCACTCTAGACATGAATGGACAGAACATTTAACAGTAAGTCAATAAATGTTTATTAGATACTTACCATGTACCAGACAATAAAGATTCAATTCCTTTAATTCAATTCCTTATTCCTTTAATCCTCCAAAAAATGTGTGGCTGATGATGAATGCAGAGAAGAGTTGGTCATTATTCATATATAAAGTAAATTTTTTTACCTAAGGATTGCACATTCTAATGGAGGAGACAACATGTAAGTAACTATATATATATATATATATATATATAGCGTTCTAAATTTGTATCTGTTAAGGGAATAACTGTACTTACAAAATCATAAATCCATTAAAGCATCAAAAACTTATTTGGGGGTTACTTGTTCATTTAGCAAGCTTTATTATGTGGAGACCTCAGAAAGGAAATAGCCAAGGATTTGTAAATAATAGAAAATATTGTTTGATAGGGATAGAAACAGTAGATGTACTAACTCAGTATATTATAAATTCGTTAGAGTAGCCAGTTGGACATGTTTTTGGTTTTGTAACAGGATTCTGAGTATATTATAAAATAATAGGAGATTCATAAATATTTGTAAAATTGAATTTTAGTAGTCCTGGAGTCTTGATTTTGACAGTATTTTAACAGTTCATGTAAAAAGTGAAGCAAAAGGGAGAGCTGCATAGAAGTAGCTCACAGAACCTTCCAGTTCTGCTAAATTATGGTTCTTTCATTCCCAGGAACAACTGAGAGCCTAAGAACAAGGCATGAACCAGAAACATTATGAAAGCAGACAAGAGAATTTAGAACATACATATTAGTTCTGGACAACTGCTTTCAGTACACAAAAGGTCTACTCAAAGATAGCTGATAACCAGAGACAGGTGCAAAGCAGCTGATTGGAGGAGAAAGTAGAACCAGTTGCCAGGATAATTTAGTAGGGTCAAAGAAGAAGTTCAGATTAGGACTCAGTTCCTAGAAACCAAAGGACAGTGCAAATTCTAAATTCCTTGGGAACAGACAATATATAACATCCTAAATGAACATCTGTTATTTTCATTTAAGTTGCTCTAAAACCAGATGAGGCCAAATTCCACATTTGAAAACAGTAAACAAGGTAGCTTTTAGAACAATTCCCTGTTAATTAGATCCAGAAGCATAAGACTAAATCTAAGGACAAAGACTAATTATCAGAATTCTAGAAAGCTAGAGTCAGCTAAGGAGAGGAAGGGTCAAAGCTTAGGTCAAAATTACTGGTAATTTATAACACTGGAAGGATGGGAAAAGGCAAGGTGATAAAAGGCCATTAAAGACAGGATTTTATAGTTGCACCTAGAAATAAAGGGAACCATTGAAATTTAACTGAATGGCACAAATTGTAACTTCCTCAGCTTCTCAGAGAAATAGCTCAATCACATCTCCTGTACTAGTATTCCCTCCTAATCAGAGGCTCAGGCACAGGGGCTACATCTTGGTACAGGCAGAATGGAGTTTCTTGGTCACCAGCAAATGCTGACATCTTCCTTTTTCCCCTCTTCCTTAAACAGAATACTCTCTTATACAACTGCATGTTGCATTTGGGAAAAGAGTAGCTGAACACTTAGAGCACTGGTAGCAGAAAGCCTTATACACTTAGGGCACAAGCATGGCAAAGACAACTCAAACTTCTGGCATTGTAGGTTTCCCCTGGCCTTCTTGTACTGCTTTCCCTGGGCATTGTACCTCTGATGGGCAGGTTGCTCACATAGGTTCCTTGAGCCCTGAGAGTCTAGGAACAATTTCCTCTCAAGAGCTGGATTCTTCTGCAGCAATCTCTCTGCTACCTCCTCCTCAACTGCCTCTTCAGAGAGTGTCTCTTGATGGTTTGGTTAAGGGACCATTGAGGGTATATCTACTTTTTTGTCCAAGCTCTTTACACACTTCTTTTATGGGAGATTCTACCTCTTGTCTTCTCCCTTCTCCCAATGTATCCCTCTTTATCACCCCTTAATTTATTTTCACCCCATCAATTCCCATCTATTCCTTCTATGTATATTCCTTCTAACTTCCCTAAAAATTATAAAGTTCTTAGAAATTACAAGTATCATCTTCTCATTTAAGAATGTAAACCACTTTAATCTTACTGAATCCCTTATGACTTCTCTTTCCTGTTTACATTTTTATGCTTCTATGCCAAATTTTCTATTCAGCTCTGATCTTGTCATTAGAAATGCTTGAAAGTCCTCTATTTCTTTAAATATCTATCTTTTCCCCTAAATAATTATACTCAGTTTTGCTGGATAGGTGATTCTTGGTTGTAAGCCTATCTCCTTTGCCCTCTGGAATATAATATTCTAAGCCCTCTGATACTTTAATGTAGAAGTTGTTAAATCTTGTGTTATCTTGACTGTGCCTCTGTGATATCTGGAATTTGGTTATAATATTCCTAGGAGTTTTACTTTGGGCATCTCTATTAGGAAGTGATCAATGGATTCTTTCAATTTCTATTTTATCTTCTGGTTCTAGAATATTAGGGCAGTTTTCCTTGATAATTTCTTGAAAGATGGTGTGTAGGCTTTTTCTGTGTTCATGGTTTTCAGGTAGTCCCTTAATTTTTAAATTATCTCTCCTTGATCTATTTTCTTTTTAAATTTATTTTTGTTTTTTTATTTATTTTCTAGATCAGTTGTTTTTCCAATGAAATACTTCACATTTTCTTCTATTTTTTCATTCTTTTGATTTTGTTTTATTGTTTCTTAATGTCTCAAGGAGTCAATAGCTTCTACTTGCCCAATTCTAATTTTTAAGGAATTATTTTCTTCAGTGAGCATTTGACTAATTCTGCTTTAAAGGAATTCTCTTTAGTGAATTTTAGATCTTTTTCAGTTGACCTATTTTTAAGGTGTTACTTTCTTTAGCATTTTTTTGTGCCTGCCTTGCCAAGCTATTGATTCTTTTTTCATGGTTTTTTAAAATATCATTTCTTATTACAATTTTTTAAAATACTTTTTGAGTTTTCCAGAATTCTTTTTGGTACCAAAGACCATTTATATATTTCTCTGAGACTTTGGATATATCTGTTTTGATTCTGTTGTCTTTTGAGTTTGTGTTTTGATTTTCCCTATCCCCATAGTAACTTTCTATAGTCAGATTCTTTTTCTGCTGTTTGCTCATTTTTTCCAGGCTATTTCTTGCTTTTAACTTTTTGTTTAAGTTGGGATCTGCTTCTGGAATGGAGGGGGCAGGGTTCCAAGCTATGTTCAGAGCTAGTTCTGGGGATCTGTAAGTTTTCAGTTCTTCCAAGGTGCTACTATGCTCTGAGGAGAGGTGTGGTCATTGCTTTCCTCATCTGTACTCTGATCTGTGAGTGACCACAAGCATTCTTTTCCCTCCTGGAATACTAATTTTTAAGGAATTATTTTCTTCAGTGAGATTTTGTACCTCTTTTTCCATGTGGCCAATTCTTCTTTTTAAGGAATTCTTTTATTCAGTGAATATTTGGGCCTCATTTATAATCAGACAAATTCTGGTTTTTAAGGTATTATTTTGGTCAGCCTTTCTTGGGATGCCTCTTTTACTAAACTGTTAATTTTCTTTTCATAATTTTCTTGCATGACTGTCATTTCTTTTAGCAATTTTTCTATTTTTCTTATCTCTTTCTTTAACTGTTCCAAGAATTCTTGCTGGCCTTGGGTCCAATTAGCATTTTTCTTTGAGGTTTTGTTTGTAGCTGTTTTGTACTGTTAACTTTCTTCTTAATTTATGTCTTAGTCTTCCCTGCCATTGCAGTAATTTTTTATGGTCAAATTCTTCTGTTGTTGTTTTCTCATTTTCCCACCCTATTTCTTGACTTTGAGCTTTATACTAAAGTTGCGCTTTGCTCACCTGGGAGTGGGGAAGTATTGTCCCAAGCTTCAGGCTTTTTTGTGTTGCTGTTTTCAGAACTAGTTCTTGGTGGGAGGGAATCTTCAAGTTTTGGGTGCTTCCAAGGTGTAATCCTGTAAGAGATATTGTCACTGTTCTTATATTCTTCATTCTAATTTTTACCAAAGAAGGACTCTGGTACCTTGTAGCTGCACCTTTTGTTTAATTCCAATAGTTTTCCCTTATACAAAGAACAGGAAAAAAAAAAAAGGTATTACATATGAAACCAGAAAGAATAGCTTATCTTTTTAAAAAGCATATAATAAGTTCATCATTATGCCCTACATGCTACTTATTCTTTATGAGATTATCAAGTTGCCTAAGGCAAAATTAATTAGTCAGGATGTTCTAATTAACTCTGTCCCTCCCCTTTTATGTTCTCTAGTGTCTATTGAAATGGGAAAGGAACCCATTGTTATTTATGCTTCTTATCATATACTGGTCAATGGGATAACTTAAAGTGTTTCTGCCATACACAGCCTTTTGGAAGGAGTAGTGAATGGAGTGCTGGATTTGAGAATCACAATGATGTGACTTTTGAATACTTACTTTGTGAGTCATAACTTCTCAGTAAAAGAGAGATAATAACAGCATCTAATTCATAAAATTGTTAATTGATAGGATTTTTTTTTGCTTCAAAAGAGTATGTATTTCCCACTTAGGATTTATATGAAATTGTCCTTCCCAAGCCTCTATTGGTCATTGCCCTTGTAATTCTTTTTTTGTTTGTTTAATTCCAATAGTATTTTATTTTTCCAATACCATGTAAAGATAGTTTTCAACATTCATTTTTTATTTTAATTTAAAACTTTTTAAAAATAATTTTTAAAGTATTTAAATTTAAAAAATAACTTTTTAATTTTCAAAACATGCATAGATAATTTTCAACATTCACCCTTGCAAAACCTTGTGGTCCATTTTTTTCTCCTTCCCTCTCATCCCCTCCCCCAAACAGCAAGTCATACAATACATTTTAAATGTGTGTAATTCTTCTGTATATATTTCTACATTTAATGTGCTGCACAAGAAAAATTGGATCAAAAAGGAAAAAATGGAAAAGAAAACAAAGAGCAAGCAAACAACAACAAAAAGGTGAAAATACTATGTTGTGATACACACTCAGTTCCCACAGTCCTCTTTCTGGATGTAGATGGCTCTCTCCATCACACAAAAGTCTGTTGGAATTGGTCTGAATCACCTCATTGTTGAAAAGAACATATCAATCACAGTTGATCATCACATAATCTTGTGTACAATGTTCTCTTAGTTCTACTCACTTCCCTTAGCATCAATTCATGTAAGTCTCTTCAGGCTTTTCTGAAATAATTCTGCTGATCGTTTCTTATAGAACAGTAATATTCTATATCATTCATACTCCATAACTTATTCAGCCATTTTCCAACTAATCCATTCAATTTCCAGTTCCTTGCTACTACAAAAAGAGATCCTAAAAACATTTTTGCATATGTGGGTTCTTTTCCCTCCTTTATGATCTCTTTGGGATACAGGCCCAGTAGAGGCACTGCTGGTTAAGAGGATATGCACAGTTTGATTGACCTTTGGGCACATTAACATTAATTTTTGTAATATTTTTGAGTTACAAAATTTTTTCTTCTTCCCTTTCCCCCTTCTCAAAACAGCAAGCAATCTGGTATAGGTTATATGTATACATTTATTTTATTATTTTTTAATTAGAGCTTTTTATTTTTCAAAACATATGCATGGATAATTCTTCAGCATTAGCCCTTGCAAACCAAACTCTGTGTTCCAATTCCCCCCTTCCCTTACACCCTACTCTAGATAGCAAGTAGTTCAATATAGTTAAACATGGTAGAAATATATGTTAAATCTAATATATGCATATATATTTATATAATTATCATGCTGCACAAGAGAAAAAGAAAGAAGCAAAATAAAATGCAAGCAAATAACAACAAAAAAAGTAAAAATACTATGTTATGAATCACACTCAGTTCCCACAGTCCTCTCTCTGGGTGTATATGACTTTCTTCATCACTGAATAATTGGAACTGGTTTGAATCATTTCATTGTTGAAGAGAGCCATGTCCATCAGAGTTGATCATCACATAATGTACATTCATTTTAAACATATTTCCTTATCAGTCATGTTGTGAAAGAAAAATCAAAACAAATGGGAACAACCATGAAAAAGAAAAAAGCAAACAAAGAAAAAAGAAGGTGAAAATAGATGTTTTTATCCTCATTCAGTTTCCATAGTTTTCTCTCTGGATGTAGATGGCATTTTCTATCCCAAGTGTATTAGAATTTTCTTGAATCACTGTATTAAAATTGCTTTTACTGTATACAATGCTTTCCTTGTTTTGCTCACTTCACTCAGTGTAGTGTTCTCATATAATGTTCTTCTCTAAAGATGTAATCTTCTCTGGGAGCAGATTTCTTGGGGAGCTTCTGGAGGCAGCCTTCGTTTCAGTTCAGTTCAATAATTGTTAGGATTCTTACAAGCTGCTAAGTCGATGTAATGGATATAATTATCTAATTTAGCATGGTACTTAACAATTCTCTAGTTCAGAGTTCACATCTTTCACACTTTTAAGAGAGCAAACTTTTAAGGAGCTCTCACAAGCCCAGGGAGTACCCACAAGTCCATTCTCTGGGAAGATATAAGGAGCCAGGATTTGGGGAGGAAGAGTCAAGATTTCATTCCCATTTCGACATTTGTGCTGGCTGGAGAAATTCTGACAAGAGCTCACCAGGAACCAAAGAGAGAGGAAGGCCTACAGAAAGCTAGCTGAGCCCCAAGTGAAGGAGACAAGGCTTGAAGGAGACAATAAAGGATCCGGAGATTCTGTAAGAAATGACCAGCAGGAGGAATACAGAGAGGCTTGGAGAGACTTACATCAACTGATGCTGAGTGAAATGAACAGAACCAGGAGATCACTATACACTTCAACAACAATACTGTATGAAGATGTATTCTGATGGAAGTGGAAATCTTCAACATAGAGAAGATCTAATCCAGTTCCAATTGATCAATGATGGACAGAAACAACTACACCCAGAGAAGGAACACTGGGAAATGAGTGTAAACTGTTAGCATTTTTTGTTTTTCTTCCCAGGGTATTTTTACCTTCCGAATCCAATTCTTCCTTTGCAACAACAACAACAACAAAATTCGATATATTAATGCCTGCCATCTAGGGGAAGGGGTGGAGGGAAGGAGGGGAAAATTCGGAACAGAAGGGAGTACAAGGGATAATGTTGTAAAAAATTACCTATGATATGTACTGTCAAAAAATGTTATAATTATAAAGTTAATAAAAAAAAAAAAGAATCTGGAGATGATTTGGAAAGAGACAATAAAGGACTTTAACTCCTGGCTGCATTCGAGGTGATTATTGGAACTAAACAAAGGCTGCCTCCAGAAGCTCCCCAAGAAACCTGCTCCCAGAGAACAATTACAATCTAGAGACAACAGAACATCACAAATAATCACCCCAAATGCAGCCAGGAGTTAAAGTCCAGATCCTTTATTTTTTCCTTCAAAGTCTTGTCTCTTTTCCTGGGGCCTGATTAGCTTTAGTAGAGGCTTATCTGTCTCCTTGGTTCTGAGAGCTCTTGTCTGAGTGTCTCCAGCCAGCACAAAGGTGGAAGTTGGAATGAATCTTGACTCCTCCTTTCAGAGAGTGGATTTGTGGGTTTCTATGGGCTTGTGGGTCTGGCCTTGAGAGCTTCTTTCTTATAGTTCTGCCCGACTTATGAATCTCCTCCTTAAATATGCTCTCTAAAGATGTGAAGTCTAATAAGTACTAAGTACATAATCACTTAGCATCTTGTTTCAAGTTCTGGCCCATAACAACTCAGCATCAGTTCTCATATAAGTCTTTCCAGGCTTTTCTGCAAGCTGATAGGATTTAATGAGATAAAGTGTGTAAGGCATTCTGCAGTCATGTTCTTCCAATACAAGGAGACTATTGTATCTTCACATATATCTATTTATCAGCATTTCCTTCCTCAACTCTTCCCTTAAAATGTCCAGTGTCATTTAACACCACATACTAAGATTAGATCAAAATGGGTCCAAGATTTAGGCATAAAGAACGAAATCATAAATAAATTGGAGGAACATGGGATGGTTTACCTCTCAGACTTGTGGAGGAGGAAGGAGTTTGTGTCCAAGGGAGAACTAGAGACCATTATTGATCACAAAATAGAAAATTTTGATTACACCAAATTAAAAAGTTTCTGTACAAACAAAACTAATGCAAACAAGATTAGAAGGGAAGTAACAAATTGGGAAAAAATTTTTACAGTTAAAGGTTCTGATAAAGGCCTCATCTCCAAAATATACAGAGAATTGACTTTAATTTATAAGAAATCAAGCCATTCTCCAATTGATAAATGGTCAAAGGATATGAACAGACAATTTTCAGATGATGAAATTAAAACTATTTCCACTCATATGAAAGAGTGTTCCAAATCACTATTGATCAGAGAAATGCAAATTAAGACAACTCTGAGGTATCATTACACACCTGTCAGATTGGCTAAGATGACAGGAACAAATAACGATGAATGTTGGAGGGGCTGTGGGAAAACTGGGACACTGATGCATTGTTGGTGGAGTTGTGAAAGAATCCAACCATTCTGGAGAGCAATCTGGAATTATGCCCAAAAAGTTATCAAAATGTGCATACCCTTTGACCCAGCCATACTACTACTGGGCTTATACCCCAAGGAACTACTAGAGAAGGGAAAGGGTCCTGTATGTGCCAAAATGTTTGTGGCAGCCCTTTTCATAGTGGCTAGAAGCTGGAAGATGAATGGATGTCCATCAATTGGAGAATGGTTGGGTAAACTATGGTATATGAATGTTATGGAATATTATTGTTCTATAAGAAATGACCAACAGGAGAAATACAGAGTCTTGGAGAGACTTACATCAACTGATGCTGAATGAAACGAGCAGAACCAGAAGATCATTATACACTTCAACAATGATACTGTACGAGGATATATGCTGATGGAAGTGGATTTCTTCAACATAGAGAAGAGCTAATACAATTCCAATTGATTAATGATGGACAGAACCAGCTACATCCAGAAAAGGAACACTGGGAAATGAATGTAAACTGTTATTTTTACCTTCTGAATCCAATTCTTCCTGTGCAACAAAAAAAATTCGGTTCTACACACATATATTGTATCTAAATTATACTGTAATATATTTAACATATATAAGACTGCTTGCCATCTGGGGGAGAGGGTGGGGGGAGGAAGGGAAAAAATCTGAATAGAAGTAAGTGCAAGGGATAATGTTGTAAAAAATTACCCATGCATATGTACTGTCAAAAAATGTTATAATTATAAAATAAAATAAAAAATTAAAAAAAAAAAAAAGAAAATAGATCTAGGAAAAAAAAAAATGTCCAGTGTCTCTCACAAAGCACAAGATTTAGAAACAGAAGGAATCTTCATGAATATGTAATCCAAATACCTTCTTCCTTCCTTCTTACCCACTCATATCCTATGTTTTTATAAATGAAGAAAATAAATTCCAGAAAAGTTAAATGACTTATCTAAGATCACACAGTATAGTATATCTCAAAACCTAGATTTGTAATTGAGGTTCCTATATTCTACATAGAGACGCATGTAAATATTTTTCTACCTTTTCATCAAATTTCTTTAACTGTTAAAAAAATTAAATGTAATGTGGAACATTCCCATTCTTCCTCCCAGACCTTTTTAATTTTTTTTAATCCGGTAATACCCAAATTAAATACCCAATGTATTGCTCTTTATTCAGAGTCTATAACCTCTCTCATATATATTTTTATGTATCTATTATGATTATAATATAATTATATTTTTGTACCATAATTCTTCTTTTCTAATAGCCAATAATCTATATTCCTATTAGTATATTTACTATATTACTTCTGATATATCTGTAATCCAGGTTTTCAGCTAATCCGAGCATTCTGACTGACTTGAGGCAGCTAGGAAGGTTCTGTAGTCAGGAACAGCTGAGTTCAAATTTGATCTTGGAGACATCCAGCTATGTAACTCTGGGCACATACTTAACCTCTGTCTGCCTCAATTTTCTCTACTATAAAAATCAGTTTAGGATTGTTGTGAAGATCTAATGAGTTTCTGTACAAGCAATACTAATGCAAACAAGATTAGAAGGGAAGTAACAAATTGGGAAAATATTTTTACAGTTAAAGGTTCTGATAAAGGTCTCATTTCCAAAATATATAGAGAAGTGATTCTAATTTATAAGAAATCAAACCATTCTCCAATTGATAAATGGTTAAAGGATATGAACAGACAATTCTCAGATGATGAAATTGAAATTATATCCACTCATATGAAAGAGTGTTCCAAATCACTACTGATCAAAGAAATGCAAATTAAGACAACTCTGAGATACCACTACACACCTGTCAGATTGGCTAAGATGACAGGAACAAATAATGATAAATGTTGGAGGGGATGTGGGAAAACTGGGACACTAATACATTGTTGGTGGAGTTGTGAAAGAATCCGGCCATTCTGGAGAGCAATTTGGAACTATGCCCAAAAAGTTATCAAACTGTGCATACCCTTTGATCCAGCAGTGCTGCTATTGGGCTTATATCCCAAAAAATACTGAGGAGGGGAAAGGGACCTGTGTGTGCCAAAATGTTTGTGGCAGCCCTTTTCATAGTGGCTAGAAACTGGAAGATGAATGGATATCCATCAATTGGAGAATGGTTGGGTAAATTATGGTATATGAAGGTTATGGAATATTATTGCTCTATAAGAAATGACCAGCAAGATGAGTTCAGAGAGGTTTGGAGAGACTTGCATGAACTGATGCCGAGTGAGATGAGCAGAACCGGAAGATCGCTGTACACTTCAACAACGGTGCTATATGAGGATGTATTCTGATGGAGGTGGATGTCTTCAACATTAAGAAGATCCAACTCACTTCCAGTTGATCAATGATGGACAGAGACAACTACACCCAGAAAAGGAACATTGGGAAGTGAATGTAAATTGTTAGCACTACTGTCTATCTACCCAGGTTACTTATACCTTCGGAATCTAATACTTAATGTGCAACAAGAAAATTGGATTTACACACATGTATTGTATCTAGGTTATACTGTAACACATGTAAAATGTATGGGATTGTCTGTCATCTGGGGGGGGTGGAGGGAGGGAGGGGAAAATTTAGAAAAATGAATGCAAGGGATAATATTATAAAAAAATTACTCATGCATATATACTGTCGAAGAGAATTTTATAATTATAAAATTAAAAAATTAAATTAAAAAATTAAAAAAAATTTAAAAAAAGAAGAAAAAAACCCCAAAAATAAAAATTAAAAAAAAAAAACTCTCGCTTGCTTCTTCCATCTTTACTAATATATAATTCTTTTTTTCTGGTTATAGTTGTATATTAACTTTTTTGATATACATTTCTTCATGAATCACATTAGGGAGAGAAAAATCAGAACAAAAGGGAAAAATTACAAGAGAAAAAAAAGAAAAAAGGTGAACATATCATGTCTTGATTTACATTCAATCTCCATAATTCTTTTTCTATATCCAGATGGTATTTTCTATCCAAAGTTTATTGGGATTGCCTTAGATTACTGAACCACTGAGAAGAACCAAATCTTTCATAGTTAATCATCATACAATCTTGCTGTTGCTATGTTCTGCTTATTTCAGTCAGAATCAGTTCATGATAAATCTTTCCAGACCTTTCTAAAATCTGCTTGTTCATCTTTTTTTTAATAGAACATAATATTCTATTACCTTCATATACAACTTATTCAACCATTCCCCAATTGATGGACATCTACTCATTTTCCAATTCTTTGCTACCATAAAAAGAACTTCTACAAACATTTTTGCACGTGTGGGTCTTTTTTTTGCTCTTTTATGATTTCCTTGGCATACAAACCCAGTAATGGCACTATTGGATCAAAGAGTATGCACATTTTTGTATGTAATTCTATATCTGTTCTATATTTTCTGATTAAGCAATTTGAGAAGACCATTCACAATAAGTGTCTTCCCTTTTTCTCTTTTCTTAACTTTTTCTTTCAATCTGATTTTTTACCTCATTATTCAACCAAAACTGTTTTCTCCAAAGTTATTAGTGATTTCTTTTTTTTTTAATTTTTATTAGCAGTTTTAATTTTATTTATCATTCTATTTTGTCAAATACATGTAAAAATGATCATTCTTTTTTGTTTTTTTTCTATTTTGTCTTTGTATTTCTAGTTCCTTTTTTTATTATAGCTTTTTATTTACAAGATATATGCAAAGGTAATTTTTCAGCATTGACAATTGCAAAACCTTTTGTTCCAACTTTTCTCCTTCTTCCCCCCCATCCCTTCCCCCAGATGGCAGGTTGACCAATTCATGTTAAATATGTTAAAGTATAAGTTAAATACAATATATATACACATGTCCAGTTATTTTGCTGTACAAAAAGAATCAGACTTTGAAATAGTGTACAATTAGCCTGTGAAGGAAATCAAAAATGCAGGTGGACAAAAATAGAGGGATTGGGTATTCTATGTAGTGGTTCTTTTGCTGGGTGTAGCTACTTCAGTTCATTACTGCTCTATTGGAACTGATTTGGTTCATCTCATTGTTGAAGAGGGCTATGCCCATAAGAATTGATCATCATATAGTATTGTTGTTGCAGTATATAATGATCTCTTGGTCCTGCTCATTTCACTCAGCATCAGTTCATGTAAGTCTCTCCAGGCCTTTCGAAATTATCCTCCTGGTCATTTCTTACAGAACAGTAACATTGCATAATATTCATATACCACAATTTATTCAGCCATTCTCCAATTGATGGGCATACAGTCTCTGGCTACTACAAAAAGGGCTGCCACAAACATTCTTGCATATACAGGTCCCTTTCCCTTCTTTAAAATCTCTTTGGGATATAAGCCCAGTAGTAACACTGCTGGGTATGCACAGTTTAACAACTTTTTGAGCATAGTTCCAAATCGCTCTCCAGAATGGCTAGATGTATTCACAATTCCACCAACAATGCATCAGTTCCCAGTTTTCCCACATCCCCTCCAACATTTTGTATTATTTTTCCCTGTCATTCTAGCCAATCTGACAGATGTGTAATGGTATCTCAGAGTTGTCTTAATTTGCATTTCTCTGATTAATAATGACTTGGAGCATCTTTTCATATGGCTAGAAATAGTTTCAATTTCTTCGTCTGAGAATTGTCTTTTCATATCTTTTGACCACTTATCAATTGGAGAATAGCTTGATTTCTTATAAATTAGAGAAATTCTTTATATATTTTGGAAATGAAGCCTTTAACAGAAACTTTGACTGTAAAAATGTTTTCACAGTTTATTGCTTCCCCTCTACTCTTGTCTGCATTAGTTTTGTTTGTACAAAAACTTTTCAATTTCATATAATCAAGATTTTCTATTTTGTGATCAATAATGATCTCTAGCTCTTCTTTGGTCATAAATTCCTTCCTCTTCCACAGGTCTGAGAGGTAAACTATCATATGTTATTCTAATTTATTTATAATCTCATTCTTTATGCCTAGGTCATGAACCCATTTTGACCTTATCTTGGTGTATGGTGTTAAGTGTGGGTCAATGCCTACTTTCTGCCACACTAATTTCCAATTTTCCCAGCAATTTTTGTCAAATAATGAATTCTCATCCCAAAAGTTGCGATCTTTGGGTTTGTCAAACACTAGATTATTAAAGTTATTGGCTGTTTTATCCTTTGTAGCTAATCTATTCTGCTTATCAACTAATCTATTTCTTAGCCAATACCAAATAGTTTTGGCAACCACTGCTTTATAATATAATTTTAGATCTGGTACAGCTAGGCCACCTTCATTTGATTTTTTTTTTTTCATTAAACCCCTTTAAATTCTTGATGTTTTGTTTTTCCATATGAACTTTGTTGTTATTTTTTTCTAGATCATTAAATTAGTTTTTTGGGAGTCTGATTGGTATAGCACTAAATAAATAGATTAGTTTAGGTAGTATTGTCATCTTTATTATATTTGCTCTCCCAATCCAAGAGCATTAATATTTTTCCAATTGATTAGATCTGACTTTATTTTTGTGGAGAGTGTTTTGTAGTTTTGCTCATATAGTTTCTGATTTTCCCTTGGCAGATAGATTCCTACAGTACTTACTTTAAATGGAATTTTACTTCGTAATTCTAACTGTTGGATTTTGTTAGTGATATATAAGAATGCTCATGACTTATGTGGATTTATTTTGTATCCTGCAACTTTGCTAAAGGTGTGGATTATTTCTAATAGAATCTCTGGGATTCTCTAAGTATACCATCATATCATCAGCAAAGAATGGTAATTTGGTTTCCTCATTACCTACTCTAATTCCTTTAATCTCTTTTTCAACTCTTAATGCCGAAGCTAGCATTTCCAATACAATATTGAATAGTAATGGTGATAGTGGGCAACCTTGTTTTACTCCTGATCTTATTAGGAATGGTTCCAGTTTATCTCCATTCCATATGATGCTTACTGATGGTTTTAAATAGAAGCTACTAATTATTTTAAGGAAAAGTCCATTTATTCCTATATTCTCAAGTGTTTTTAATAGGAATAGATGTTGGATTTTATCAAATGCTTTTTCTGCATCTATTGAGATTATCATATGGTTTTTGTTAATTTGATTATTAATATGGTCAATTATACTAATAGTTTTCCTAATATTGAATCAGCCCTGGATTCCTGGTATAAATCCTACTTGATCATGGGGATGATTTTCTGTAGTCTTTTGCTAATAGCTTATTTAAGAATTTAGCATCAATATTCATTAGGGAGATTGGTCTATAATTTTCTTTCTCTGTTTTCAACCTACCTGGCTTAGGTATCAGTACTATGTTTGTGTCATAAAAGGAATTTAGTAGGACTCCTTCATTCCCTATTTTTTTTTCAAATACTTTATATAGCATTGGGGCTAATTATTTTTTAAATGTTTGGTAGAATTCACATGTAAATCCATCTGGTCCTGGGAATTTTTTCTTAGGGAGTTGATTAATAGCTTGTTCTATTTCTTTTTCAGAAATGGGACTATTTAAGCAATTTACTTCCTTCTCTATTAATCTGGGAAGCCTATATTTTTGGAGGCAGTCATTTCACTTAGGTTATCAAATTTATTGACATAAAGTTGGGCAAAGTAACTCCTTATTATTGCTCTAATTTCCTCTTCATTGGTGGAAAGTTCCCCCTTTTCATTTTTTAAGACTAACAATTTGATTTTCCTCTTTCCTTTTTCTTTTTTTTTTAATTTATTAATTTTATAATTATAATTTTTTTTGACAGTACATATGCATGGGTAATTTTTTTACAACATTATCCCTTGTATTCATTTTTCCAAATTTTCCCCTCTCTTCCTCTACTCCCTCCCCTAGATGACAGGCAATCCCATATATAATAAATGTGTTACAGTATGTCCTAGATACAACATATGTGTGTAAAACCAAATTTCTTGTTGCTAGGTAAAAATTGGATTCCCGAAGGTATAAGTAACCTGGGTAGAAAGATAATAGTGCAAACATTTTACACTCCTTTCCCAGTGTTCCTTCTCTGGGTGTAGATGTTTCTGTCTATCATTGATCAACTGGAACTGAATTAGGTCTTCTCTATGTTGAAGATATCCACTTCAGTTAGAATATATCTTCATACAATATCATTGTTGAAGTGTATAGTGATCTCTAGGTTCCTCTCATTTCATTCTGCATCAGATCATGTAAGTCTCTCCAAGCCTCTCTGTGACTTATCCAGAATCACACAGGTAGTATATCTTTTTTCCTGAGGCTGGGGTTAAGTGACTTGCCCAGGGTCACACAGCTAGGAAGTGTTAAGTGTCTGAGACCAGATTCGAACTCGGGTCCTCCTGAATTCAGGGCTGGTGCTCTATCCACTGTGCCACCTAGCTGCCCACACACAGGTAGTATTGATAAGAACTAGATAAGGGGTACCTAAATGAAATTAGGCATAATTGAGGTCTAATGGTAGGTTTGGGGTACAGAGAGTCAAATAGAGCTCCCCTGCAACTCCTTTGGATTCGGCGCAAGGATACAGAGTTAAATGAGGTCTTGTAGCAGTGCAAGAGTCCTCTGTAAAGGAATTTACAGACCCAAAATCTAGATTGATAAAAGAGGCATATTATGGGGTTTGGAAGTAAGGTTAAAAGGTGTTAGGTAAAGAGAGGAAGGATACCAGAACCAGTGTGGTTCCAGTGGGCAGAAATCCTTGACATGGCAGGTGTAAGGATGCCATGTTTGGGACCTCTGCAAAGAGTGGACTCCAGTTTGGTTCTTTTTATAATGGGGGCTTTGGACAATCTGAAGGGGCTCATGGGTGGAGTCCCAGGTTTGCTTCAGGCTTGAGTTTCAGCCAGGGTTAGAATTTGAATAGAATTCAATGAGTTTTGGGATTGAGCCAGGATAAGGATGAAATTATTTGTGCTTGGGGTGGAGTCCCTTCCCTGAGGCAGAGTCCAAGGAGGTTTTAAGAGTTTTAGGGTTTCCTCATCAGGATATATGTGAAACTAGATTTGAATTCAGGTTCTTCTGTTCCCTACCTGTCCCTGTAGACTCTTACTAAATGATTTTTCCCTTCCTTGTATTCTTCATATTCATCATTTTTATGGTATAGTAATCTTAAATTACATTCTTGAACATGGGTTGAAAAAATCTGTAAAGATATTTTCTGTCTGCTTTCCAATAATAATATGTATGATTCAAAGTGAATTAATAACAAGCAGAATCATGAATACATTGCATACATTAACAGCAAGATTAAGCAATAATCAATTATGAAAGATTTGGATCTTTTCAGTGATCCAAGGCAATCCCAATAAACTTTAGATAGAAAATGCCATCTACATCCAGAAAGAGAACTATGGAGATTGAATGTAAAGTAGGACATGATATGTTCACCTTTTTTCTTTTTTTTTTCTCTTGTAATTTTTCCTTTTTGTTCTGATTTTTATCTCCCAACAAGATTCATAAAGAAATTTGTATTTAAAAGGTTAATATACATGTATAACCAGGAAAAAAAAAAAGTAATTTTAAAATGCCCTGTGGGAGTACATTAACTTATAAAATCACATATTAATTTTAAAAAGTGAATTTATTCCCTAACTCCTTGTAAACATTTGGTAAACTGAAATAATTTGGTATTTTGGCACAGCATGGCAAACCCTAAGGGGTCTCTTGGTCTATTTTGCCATAGCAGAGGATTTGGGTGCTATGTCAGTCAAAAAATGATAGCTTCCAAATCAGACTTTTACATCCTCTCATCTCCAAACTCCCGGTAAGGACAATGGAGTATAGATTATGCTCTTTCCTCTAATTGAGCTTCTACTCCTACGTAAAGTATGAGCTCAAGATTTGACTTTATGTCTGGGTTCCTGGTTATTTTTCTACTTTGTTTTTCCTTTTCCAGGCAGGAGGCCAAACATCAGCCTCAAAATGAGGTAACCTTGTTATTTTAAGAATTCTGGAGGACTTGAGCCTAAAAGAGTGAAACTAGCAAGAGGTAAGGGAAATTTCTGCATCAGAGATTTGGCCAGACCCTGACCCATTTTACTGGCATACATATGCTGAAAGTCGTTGGATATTGCAGAGTCAAAGTGAAGTATATAAAATATCTCATCAGTTTGACAAAATTCAGCACTCTTTCCTAATAAAAACATTAAAGAGCATAGACTAAATGGAGTTTTCCATAAAATGATAAGTGATCATTTTGTTTTGTAATAATAAATGATCCCAAACCATCAGCAATCATTGTATGTAATGGGGATAAGCTAGAAACATTCCCAGTAAGATCAGGATTGAAATAATGATGCTTATTATCACCACTATTATTAAATATTATACTAGAGATATTAGCTTTAGCAATAAGAGAAGAAAAATAAATGCCTTATGTAAATATGTAATTTAAAACTTGACCCGACCTGCGGGTCTCGAACTAGGGGGGTCTGAAGCCCCGTGCCAACCTGTAAGCAAAGCTCGTAAGGTGACAACCTGGGAATGGGTGAAGAAAGCAAGAGGCGGAGACAACTCTATGTAAGGCAGAATAGCTTATTTATTGAAGGAAAATACAAGGTTTATATATGTTTCCAGAGTATAGGTTTGAAAAAATAGTTCTGTGACTATTTGATGATTAAAGAACATCTGGTGGTAGATATGTGTGACCTTGTGATATTTTATGGCAGGATGCTCTCAGGCTAAGAGAGAATGTTTTATTGCTAGCACCTGGGCTTAATGACCTTCAAGGCAGGATGTTCTCATGCTTCACTGTATTGCTTATCAATTCTTTGGTATTTGGGATGTGGGGCAGAGGCTCCAGCATGTCTCCCTTCTTCAATTTAAAAAATAGGAGGGAAGGCATTTTGACTCAGAAGAATCACGTCTAGCCAATTTGAAATTTTAATTATTATAATCCTGTTGTTATGGTTTTTCTCAATTCTATGCATAGGGAGGAGAGCACTGAACAGAGCAGAGAATTAGCAGAGGCTTCTATCCCTAGGGTCAGATGGTCCACTGCGACCAACAGCTATGGGGAACACCAATTTTTGTTGAGTTTGTCTGTCTTTGTTAGGCCATTGAGTCATAGGTGGTCCTGTCTATTCTATGGTAGGCAGAATTCCTAATGACCATATGTATTGCAGGCTAATTTGAGACGGGTATCAAGCATACAGTCCTGATGATCTTCCAGTGCTCGTGTGTTGCTGAGGTCAGTACCTTTCTGCCTTTCAGGGAACAGCCAGTGCATTATGAGTTTTGCATCTCCATCTCTGTATTTCTCTCCCCTAGCAAGAGTATGAGAAAGCCTGGCCTTTTATAAAGGCTTATCAGCCAATTAGAGGTTAGAATTTGAGGGACTAATTCTTATGAATATCATTTTGCCTTCTCTCTTATCAAAGGTGGGAAAAAAGATTTTTGTGAGAGTAAAGGCCAATGCCTATTGATGTACAACAATTTGCATTACATCAGATAACTGTGAGATTTTATTTAACATTATCCGATCCAAACTTTCTTGATGCCGCCAAGCAGCATTGTTTTTTATCATAAATTGTGGTAGACTCGCAGCTAAAAAAGCTACCTCCTGTTGTATTTTATATATTTGCATTTCCTCTATCACATTAAGAGCCAAATTAACCAATGATATAGCTGTATCAAAAGAACTGTCTCATTTCATTCTAGTTAATTTTCTTATCATGTCTATAGACAAAGAAGGATTTTTACCAAAAAATTATTTAAGGGTTTGGCACATACATCTGTGCAGGTGCGGGGTACGGAAGGGCTTCCCTAGTTGACTCGTTCCGTATCGTCTGTATCTTGACAGTTCTTTATTAATTGTCTATGCTCAGGGAGGGAGCCACTCTTCTCTGGAGCACAAACATCTCTAGGAATGGCTAGTTCCTATCATCTAGTGTCAAAAATATACAGAGTTCATGGAACGGTCAAGTTCCCATAATTTGGAAGCTGAGGCCTGTTAGATTTGAGTGAGCTTATAATCCTAATATGAAATTTTAAATTTCTTATTCATTTGGCCTTAAGATCACAAAAATAATAAGAGGACTGAGCTAGTGGGGTGAAATTAGAGTAAATTAATTTCATTTTCCAATACATAAGACAATTATACATACATAATATAACTAGAAAGAGTAATAATAATACTATGGGTATAGCCAAACTACTAAAATAAATGGTAGCGCTACCTGATCTAAATAAGAAATCATACCAATGGTGGTTAGTATCTGATGTCACTAAATGAGAGGCCTCGATAAGTTGTCCTGCAGCTGTAAGAGTCTGTATTCGATGTTCATTTAATGCGCGCTGATAAGACTCTAATAGTTTCTTCATAACTAAAGATCTGTTTAGGATATCCATATATATGAAGTAAAGCAAAGTAATTAGGTAAGACAAAAGGTAACACATGAAATTAACACATAAGAGCCCATATCTTAACTTGACAATACACAATAGTTCCAGTACACCAAAAAGAAGTACACGTAGCATTTTCAGGTCATTGTTTCTTCCATGCTTCTAGTAAATTAAACATATAATCCCACATTGCAACAATCTTTGAGCATTTTCTTTTTGTATCAAGGTATACATATTTTGTAAAGGGTATTTGGTCCACTTAAATAATTTACTAATATTTCCAGTAAAACCCAAACTAGTAATAATACTATCATCAAAAATCTGTAGAAATTGGCCTTGATATTTTAAAGTATTTTGGTGGGGTAGGATCGTCGTGGGCAACTATTGAGCATTTACAGTCAAAGCCTGAGAAACATCTTGTCCAGCACTGCGCAGTCTGCTGGCCAAGGTCTCAAGGTCTATTGAATTAACTATACCCAAACCAGTTCCAGCACCACCAAATAGGGTGTCATACCAGGTTCTTTACTTTCTAACACAATTCATCAGAGGAGGAAAAGTTACATTATTGGTACAAGTTTTTAGGAACTCTTATGATTGATAGAGGATGTTTTGTAGGAGGGGGAGGTGTCAGTAATAGATATTTTATCTAATAGTGAGGTTTCAATACCGCCATCAAGATTTTACATGCACAGTTCATCAGTCGCTTTTCAATGTTTGTCTCAGTTTGTTCTCTGCATTCAGTTGGGAAGTCCACACTCTCGGAGTCCACCAGTCCTTTAATTCTGATGTGCTGAGTCCACTCTCTTTCCTGTGTAGCACTGCTGTATCTGGATCTGGATCAGTCCTTTCCAGCTCGGGGTCAGCTTGTCCTCCTTCCATGTCCGAGCCAGGACCCCGTCTCCAAGCTAGAACTCATGCATTGTGAATCCTAAGGAGGAGTCTGAGCAATAAGCCTGTTTAGTTGTAAAGTTTTCAGATGTTACAGTAAAGACATAACATATTTCCTTAAAAACAAATCCTTGGTTTCAAATATTGGATACAAGGAAGAATTTTGAATCCCTTTTGGATAAGGGTGACCATACAATAATTCATAAGGTGACAATTCCACATCTTTTCAGGGGTTTTGTTTTAATTCTTAATAAGGCAAGGGGAAGGCACTTGGTCCAGGGCAATTGTGTCTCTAATGCCAATTCAGTCAGTTGCTGTTCAATTTCCTTATCCACCCTTTCCACTTTACATGATGAGGGAGGATGCTATAGCTTGGGCCACAGATTGGAGGATCTTAGCTGTGAAACAGGTGCCTTGGCCTAAATCTACCTGCTCTACCATCTCATACCCTGGAATGATATGCTCAAGAAGTACATGTACAATTACTGAGGCTGTTGCCCAGGCAAGGGGAATGGCCTCCACCCATAAGGTCAGATGGTCCACTATGACCAACAAGTATCTGAGACGCCCCACTGATGGCAGCTTGGTAAAGTCCACCTGTATGCTTTGGAAAGGCCTGATACCAGGAGGCTTTCTTCCTTTTAGACTTGTCATTGGGCCGTCCTATTCATCCTCTGACAAACAGGACACCCGCTGACCAGTTGCCTGCTATTGTGTACAAGCCAGTGCCACAGACCTAGTCAGCACCACATCACACAGGTCTCGGACACCCCAATGACTGCCCTGATGTAAATGTTGGGGTACATGTCTCATACCTGCTGTGGTCAGTACCTCTCTGCCATTGGGGAGGAGCCAGTGCCCCTCTTTTATCCTTCTGAGCACCAAGACTTTTAGATTTCCTGCTTCTCTTCTGGGGTAAGGGAAGGTGGAGGCACTGGAGGCAGAAATGCCAGAATTAGCACCATCATCTCCTCTGTACTTACAGATTCCTCTTCTCTAGGCCGCTTTGCCTCCTCATCTGCAAAGCAGTTTCTCCTTATCTCAAATGAATCTCCTCTTTTGTGCCCCTGCACATGAATCACTGCAGCGTTCTTAGGTAACATAAAATTAGTCAAAATTTCAGTGACCAATGCCCTGTGTGCCAATCCCTTTCCTTTATTGTTTACCATTCCCCTTTCTTCCCATATTTCCCAAATATATGAACAATTCCCCAAGCATATTTTGAATCAGTCCTTCAAGCAATTTTAGGGCTTGATTTACTGCATATAATTGACAAATTTTGAGCTGACCATTCTTTTGGTAAGAATCCAGCTTGAACCAGAGTCAAATTTTCCCCATCAACAATAGCATAACCATTTTTTCCTTTTCCCATTAACTATTTGTGAGGAACCATCTATGAACTATTCAGTGCCTTTCAACAAAGGGACTTCCTACAAATCTTCCCTAACCTTAGTTTGGTAATCAATCACATTTGGACAATCATGTTCAAGGGACACATGTTCCCCAGGGGAAGCGGATAAGAACATGGCTGGATTAAAGTTATGATCTGGTGAGAGTGCCAAATCATCTCTTTCCAATAGTATTGCTTCATATTTTAAAATCCTTGAATCAATTAGCCACCTCCTGGCCTCTTTGATTCAGAATTGATTGAACCTGGTGCAGGACACTCACTATTAAACTCCCCCAAAGGTTAATTTCTCACTTTTCTTCTACCAAAAGTGCTGTGGCTGGCCTCGCTTTAATTGTGATAATACTCCTAAAACCACATTGTTTACTGTATTTACATATTGAACTATATCAGGCTTCTCTTCCAACAAATGAGTTAATAAAGGCTTAGTTAATAATGCATATTCATCAATCCAGGTTCTACAATACTCCACCAATCCCAGACATCTCTGCAGACTCTTTTTCGTTCTAGGCTTAGTAATTTGAAGAATCCCCTCCACCTCTACAGGATCTAGTTTCTTTTTTTTTTTTTTTTTTTTTTTTCTAAGCTTATAAAATGGCCTAAATATTTTACCTCATGTTTCACAAATTGAAATTTGTCTTAAGAAATTCTCAGTCCCTGTGCTCCTAAATAATTTAACAAACTGATAGTGACTTGGACAAGGTCACTCTTTTTCTTCCTGTCACAAAAAGATCATCTACATTTTGTAAGACTTTTAACAATAAGAAATTTATCCCAGAATGTTCACACAATTCTTATATATCCAAGTAGATGCTCCATAAGTTGAACATTATACCAATTATTTTGCTTTTAAAATACCCAATACACAGAAAAATCCCAAATTACATATTGCCATAACAAAAACATTTTCAAAAGGACAAAGGCAAGAACTATTATACTTGGAGTCCCTGTAAATAATTGGCATCAATACAATTAATTAAAACTTCTATTTTCACATAAAGGAATCTGAAAAATTCTTAAAAACATCAATTAAACATTTTTTTTTATAAATAACCCTTTCAGACTATATATCACATTTCTGATCATATTCTTTAAACACAAAAACCATTATTTTTTTTTGAATTTTTTATTTTATTTTATAATTATAACATTTTTTGACAGTACATATGCATGGGTAATTTTTTACAACATTATCCCTTGCACTTACTTCTATTCAGATTTTTTCCCTTCCTCCCCCCACCCCCTCCCCCAGATGGCAAGCAGTCTTATATATGTTAAATATATTACAGTATAATTTAGATACAATATATGTGTGTAGAACCGAATTTTTTGTTGCACAGGAAGAATTGGATTCAGAAGATAAAAATAACAGTTTACATTCATTTCCCAGTGTTCCTTTTCTGGATGTAGCTGGTTCTGTCCATCATTAATCAATTGGAATTGTATTAGCTCTTCTCTATGTTGAAGAAATCCACTTCCATCAGCATACATCCTCGTACAGTATCATTGTTGAAGTGTATAATGATCTTCTGGTTCTGCTCGTTTCACTCAGCATCAGTTGATGTAAGTCTCTCCAAGACTCTCTGTATTTCTCCTGTTGGTCATTTCTTATAGAATAATAATATTCCATAACATTCATATACCATAGTTTACCCAACCATTCTCCAATTGATGGACATCCATTCATCTTCCAGCTTCTAGCCACTATGAAAAGGGCTGCCACAAACATTTTGGCACATACAGGACCCTTTCCCTTCTCTAGTAGTTCCTTGGGGTATAAGCCCAGTAATAGTATGGCTGGGTCAAAGGGTATGCACATTTTGATAACTTTTTGGGCATAATTCCAGATTGCTCTCCAGAATGGTTGGATTCTTTCACAACTCCACCAACAATGCATCAGTGTCCCAGTTTTCCCACAGCCCCTCCAACATTCATCGTTATTTGTTCCTGTCATCTTAGCCAATCTGACAGGTGTGTAATGATACCTCAGAGTTGTCTTAATTTGCATTTCTCTGATCAATAGTGATTTGGAACACTCTTTCATATGAGTGGAAATAGTTTTAATTTCATCATCTGAAAATTGTCTGTTCATATCCTTTGACCATTTATCAATTGGAGAATGGCTTGATTTCTTATAAATTAAAGTCAATTCTCTGTATATTTTGGAGATGAGGCCTTTATCAGAACCTTTAACTGTAAAAATTTTTTCCCAATTTGTTACTTCCCTTCTAATCTTGTTTGCATTAGTTTTGTTTGTGCAGAAACTTTTTAATTTGGTGTAATCAAAATGTTCTATTTTGTGATCAATAATGGTCTCTAGTTCTCCCTTGGACACAAACTCCTTCCTCCTCCACAAGTCTGAAAGGTAAACCATCCCATGTTCCTCCAATTTATTTATGATTTCGTTCTTTATGCCTAAATCTTGGACCCATTTTGATCTAATCTTAGTATGTGGTGTTAAATGTGGGTCCATGCCTAGTTTCTGCCATACTAATTTCCAGTTTTCCCAGCAGTTTTTGTCAAATAATGAATTCTTATCCCAAAATTTGGGATCTTTGGGTTTGTCAAAGATTAGATTGCTATTTTTATTCACTATCTTGTCCTGTGAACCTAACCTATGCCACTGATCAACTAGTCTATTTCTTAGCCAATACCAAATGGTTTTGGTGACTGTTGCTTTATAATATAGCTTTAAATCAGGTACACTTAGACCACCTTCCTCTGACTTTTTTTTCATTAGTTCCCTTGCAATTCTCGACCTTTTATTCTTCCATATGAATTTTGTTGTTATTTTTTCTAGGTCATTAAAATAGTTTCTGGGGAGTCTGATTGGTATAGCACTAAATAAATAGATTAGTTTGGGGAGTATTGTCATCTTTATTATATTCGCTCGGCCTATCCAAGAACATTGAATGTCTTTCCAATTATTTAAATCTGACTTTATTTTTGTGGCAAGTGTTTTGTAATTTTGCTCATATAATTCCTGACTCTCCTTTGGTAGATATATTCCCAAATATTTGATACTATCGACTGTTATTTTGAATGGAATTTCTCTTTGTATCTCTTGCTGTTGGATTGTGTTGGTAATGTATAAAAATCCTGAGGATTTATGTGGATTTATTTTGTATCCTGCGACTTTGCTAAAATTCTGAATTACTTCTAATAGCTTTTTAGCAGAGTCTTTGGGGTTCTCTAAGTATACCATCATGTCATCTGCGAAAAGTGACAATTTGATTTCTTCATTTCCTACTCTAATTCCTTGGATCTCTTTCTCGGCTCTTATTGCCAAGGCTAGAGTTTCTAGTACTATATTGAATAGTAATGGTGATAGTGGGCAACCTTGTTTCACTCCTGATCTTACAGGGAAAGGTTCTAGTTTATCACCATTACATATGATGTTTACTGAAGGTTTTAAATATATGCTCCTTATTATTTTAAGGAATAGTCCATTTATTCCTATACTCTCAAGCGTTTTTAGTAGGAATGGATGTTGGATTTTATCAAATGCCTTTTCTGCATCTATTGAGATGATCATATGGTTTTTATTAATTTGATTATTAATATGGTCAATTATACTAATAGTTTTCCTAATATTAAACCAGCCCTGCATTCCTGGTATAAATCCCACTTGGTCATAGTGTATTATCCTGGGGATGATTTTCTGAAGTCTATTTGCTAATATCTTATTTAAGATTTTAGCATCAATATTCATTAAGGAAATTGGTGTATAGTTTTCTTTCTCAGTTTTCGATCTACCTGGTTTAGGTATCAGTACCATGTCTGTGTCATAGAAGAAATTTGGTAGGACTCCTTCAATCCCTATTTTTTCAAATAGTTTACATAGCATTGGAGTTAGTTGTTCTTTAAATGTTTGGTAGAATTCACCTGTAAATCCATCTGGTCCTGGGGACTTTTTCTTAGGAAGTTGGTTAATAGCTTGGTCTATTTCTTTTTCTGAGATGGGACTATTTAGACTACTTACTTCTTCCTCTGTTAATCTGGGCAAGCTATATTTTTGAAGGTATTCTTCCATTTCATTTAAGTTATCGAATTTATTGGCATAAAGTTGAGCAAAGTAGCTCCTAACTATTGTTCTAATTTCCTCTTCATTAGTGGTGAGTTCACCCTTTTCATTTTCAAGATTATCAATTTGCTTTTTCTCTTTCCTTTTTTTAATCAGGTTTACTAAGGGTTTGTCTATTTTGTTGGTTTTTTCATAAAACCAACTCTTAGTTTTATTAATTAATTCAATAGTTTTTTTACTTTCAATTTTATTAATCTCACCTTTTATTTTTTGAATTTCAAGTTTTGTGTTTGTCTGGGGGTTTTTAATTTGTTCCTTTTCTAGCAATTTTAGTTGTAAACCCAATTCGTTGGCCCTCTCTTTCTCTACTTTATGCAAGTAGGCCTGTAAAGATATAAAACTTCCCCTAATTACTGCTTTGGCTGTATCCCACACATTTTGGTATGATGTCTCATTATTGTCATTTTCTTGGGTGAAGTTATTAATTATGTCTATGATTTGCTGTTTTACCCAATCATTCTTTAGTATAAGATTATTTAGTTTCCAATTATTTTTTGGTCTATTTTCCCCTGGCTTTTTATTAAATGTTATTTTGATTGCATTATGGTCTGAAAAGGATGCATTTACTATTTCTGCCTTACTGCATTTGATTTTGAGGTTTTTATGCCCTAGTATATGATCAATTTTTGTATAGGTTCCATGAACTGCTGAGAAGAAAGTATATTCCTTTCTGTCTCCATTTAGCTTTCGCCAAAGATCTATCATATCAAACTTTTCTAGTATTCTATTTACCTCTTTGACTTCTTTCTTATTTATTTTGTGGTTTGATTTATCTAATTCTGATAGTGCAAGGTTGAGATCTCCCGCTATTATAGTTTTGCTATCTATTTCCTCTTGCAGCTCTCTTAATTTCTCTTTTAAGAATTTAGATGCTGCACCACTTGGTGCATACATGTTTAATATTGATACTGCTTCACTATTGATGCTTCCCTTTAGCAGGATATAATGCCCTTCCTTATCTCTTTCAATTAGATCAATTTTTGTTTTTGCTTGATCTGAGATGGGGATGGCTACTCCTGCTTTTTTAGTTTTGCCTGAAGCATAATAGATTCTGCTCCACCCTTTTACTTTTAGTTTGAATGTCTCATCCTGTTTCAGGTGTGTTTCCTGTAAACAACATATAGTAGGATTCTGACTTTTAATCCAGTCTGCTAACTGCTTCCTCTTTATGAGGCAGTTTGCCCCATTCACATTTATGGTTAGAAGGACTAATTCTATATTGCTTGCCATCCTATTAACCCCTGCTTATGCTTTTCCCCTTTCCTTCCCTTTTACCCTCCTATCCAGTATTAAACTGGTAAACACCACTTGCTTTTCACAGCCCTCCCTTTTTAGGATCCCTCCCCCACCTTAAAGATCCTCCCCTTATTTTATCCCTTTTCCTCGAAATTACTGTATTCCCTTTCCCTTAGCTTACTCCTTCCCTTTCACTTTTCAATGAAGTGGAAGAAGTTTCACCATAAATCGAATATGTCTATTGATACACGCTATGTTCATCTCCCTCCTTTCTTTCTCTCAGATATAATAGGTTACCTTTGCCTCTTCATGAGATGTAGTACCACCACTTTGTACTTTTTTATGATATAATCTCCTTTCCACCTCTATTTTCTAAGACAAATTGTACATATGTTCTTTACATATTTTTTTGACAGAAGTATAGTTCTCAAGATTTATTTTTACCTTTTTTAGAAGTCTCTTGAGTTCTGTATTTGAAGATCAAACCTCTTATGTAGGTCTGGTTTTTTCATCAAAAATAGATGGAATTCATTTATTTCGTTAAATGTCCATCTTCTTCCCTGGAAAACGATGCTCATTCTTGCTGGGTAAGTTATTCTTGGCTGCATACCAAGTTCCTTAGCCTTTCGGAATATCATGTTCCAGGCCCTGCGTTCTTTTAATGTGGACGCTGCTAGATCCTGTGTTATCCTTATTGTGGATCCTCCATATCTGAATTGTTTTTTTCTAGCAGCTTCCAATATCTTTTCCTTTGTCTGATGGTTCTTGAACTTGGCCACTATATTTCTTGGCGTTTTGATTTTAGGGTCCCTTTCAGTAGGTGATCGATGAATTTTCTCAATGTCTATTTTACCCTCTGTTTCCAAAACGTTCTCTTTGATAATTTCCTCGAAAATGGTGTCCAAGCTCTTTTTTTCCTCCCATTTTTCAGGGAGTCCAATTATTCTCAAATTGTCTCTCCTGGATCTGTTTTCCAGGTCTGTTGTCTTTCTGGTAAGGTACTTGACAGTCTTTTCAATTGTTTCATTTCTCTGGTTTTGCTTGACTCCCTCTTGGTTTCTCCTTGAGTCATTCATTTCTACTTGTTCCAGTCTAATTTTCAATGATGTATTTTCTTCACTCACTTTTTTTATATCTCTTTGTAATTTTCCAATTGAGTTTTTATCTTCTATGGAATTTTTTTCCATTGTATCCATTTTATTTTTTAGAGAGCTGATTTCTTTTTCCAGCTCTCTAATCCTGTTTTCCTTGGAGTTGTTTACCTTTTCCAGCTCACTAATCCTGTTTTCCTTGGAGTTGTTTACCTTTTCCAGCTCACTAATCTTGTTTCTCAATGATTTGATTTCTTTATCCATTCTGTCTTTGAATGCATGGGATGACTTCTCCAGGCTCTCTTGCCAAGCTTCCCTTTCCTTTTCCCATTTCTCTTCTAGCTCTCTTGTGAGAGCCTTTTTGATTTCCTCTATATATATCTAAGGAAACAAATGTTCAATAAATTAACATCTTGTAAGAGCAGCCTGACCCTTTATCAGTTTGCTTTCTTCAACCAAAAACAGCTGCAGCTTCCTACTGCTGTTCTCCCCCTGTAAAAACACATCCTGTCTCACAGTCATCTCTCCGTGACTCCCCTTTCCAACTAGTTCCTTCTTTTCCCCACTGATTTCTTCTTGAAATCTTTTGCTCCCACTAATCAATCCTTCTTAAATCACCTTCATTCTCCTGTCCCATCTCTCTGTCTCTCTCTTCCCAATGCTTACTTACTTAAACCTAACACTTCCAAACCAATAACTCTTCTGACTTCATTTAAACTATTGATTGCTTTTGTAAATCAATCTCTCTTGTCCCTTTTCTTTAATCACCTTTTTTTTTAAACTTTAAACTTTAAGATTCATAACCCATAATGATAACAAATTACCCAATGTTTCAGAAGCAAACCAAATAGTTTTTCTTTTTCTTTTTTCTTTCTTTTTTTTTTTTCTTCTGCCTGAGTGCTTCAAGGCCACTAGTAAGAAGCTTCCCAGGCGGTATTAAGCAGATAAGATTGTAATGCCGTTACTCCCCTTTAGCAGGCTTTGAAAATCTGCTTTTCAGAGAAAACTTCCCCACCAGTTTAAAATAGTCAAGTTTTTTTTTTTTGTTTGTTTTACTTACAAATTGGTACAACAGGTTAAAAAGTTTAAAATCACAAACAATTTTTATATTAAGTAACATTAAAATAATCAATTCCCAAATTTCTTAATCATTGTTTTTAAAACTTAACAAAGCTCTTAAATCACCAACGCAAACTAGAGGCTTTTCCTAGGACCCCCGCTGCCAGAGAGAAGTTTGTTTCACCTTGAACATTCTTCCCTCCCAGAATTCAAACAGAGCTTCTCTAAACTTCAAAGCCCATTTTACTACACTTCTCTGCCTTCATAGGGAATGCCTAGATATTCCATGATTTAAGACCACTCTGAAAGAATTACTAGTCTGAATGAATTCCAATTTCCACAATTCAGCCTGTTATTTTTCTAAGCCTGTAACACAGAGGCTGAATTCTTATCTCTTATGAGCTTTGCTAACTTTTAACACAGAACAAAAAATTCAAAGCAGACAAACATACACAGACAGACACAGAGGTCTATTTTTCTTAACTTTTAAGCCTCTTTCTCTAAAGCTTTCTTTTAAGATCTTTTATAAAAGCTTATTCTTTAGAGAGTTGGGAACCCATGAATGCGGCAGATGGCATACTCACCGTTCGCAGTCTTTTGGCTGCTGAAGTAGGGGGGTCTGGCCAGACGGGGTATGTTCCTTCTCCTCGCCGATCTGCCGGGCTGCCACGAATCTTCAGGTCCCTGTTCGAGGGCGCCAATTGACCCGACCTGCGGGTCTCGAACTAGGGGGGTCTGAAGCCCCGTGCCAACCTGTAAGCAAAGCTCGTAAGGCAACAACCTGGGAATGGGTGAAGAAAGCAAGAGGCGGAGACAACTCTGTGTAAGGCAGAATAGCTCATTTATTGAAGGAAAATACAAGGTTTATATATGTTTCCAGAGTATAGGTTTGAAAAAATAGTTCTGTGACTATTTGATGATTAAAGAACATCTGGTGGTAGATATGTGTGACCTTGTGATGTTTTATGGCAGGATGCTCTCAGGCTAAGAGAGAATGTTTTATTGCTAGCACCTGGGCTTAATGACCTTCAAGGCAGGATGTTCTCATGCTTCACTGTATTGCTTATCAATTCTTTGGTATTTGGGGTGTGGGGCAGGGGCTCCAGCAAAAACTGCACTAAGACTTGTGGGATAGTGTATGTGTATATATGTATATTTGTATGTGTATATGGTGATAATTTTCTCCTTATGTAATAAGTAGGTAATAATGTTAGGAAAAGATCCAGCATCAGTGGAGGCTTGCTTTGAAACTTTGAGAAGTTGCTTAAAGTCTACAGAGACTGGGGCCTAAGGAGATTTTATCTCAGATAAAAGGGACTCATCCAAGTATTTCCCTGTGTAAATGTTTATTTGCATTCAGATATTGGCTCAGGAAAAAGTGGCTTAGGGGTCAAATCCCATTTTTTCTCTTATATCTAAGGGATGTTGAACCATCTTAGGTTATTAATTTTTCTTCCCTTAAAATTTCTTCTGCTTAGCAACTGGATCTGAGAAATGAGGGAGGAATTCAGAATGACTCCAACTTGAACTTTGAACTTGAGTAACTGGAAGCATGGTTCAATAGGGAAGTTCATAAGATGGGGAGAGGTAATAAGCCCTGCTTTGGATATGTTAAGTTTAAGATGTCAATATTGAGGTTCCTCAGGAGATAGACAAGGATATATCAATCTGGATATCACCTACATGGAGATGTTAATAGAAATCATGGGAGTTGCTGAGATCACTCAGAAAGAAAAAGAAAAGGATAGTAAGACTCAGGGTAAAGCTTTGGGGAACCACCATATTTAGGGGGATAGTGAACCAACAAAGTGCTATAGGGCATAGCTAGATAGGTAGGAGAACCAAGAGAGAGCAGTGCCATGTCCAAATAAAGAACAATATTTTGGGCCTTTTGAAACCTGAAGATCTCTGGACAAAATACTCCTTTTACTTTTTTGTTAAGCTTCTCATGTCTGACCCCTTTTCATTCTATAGAACATCTCATTTGCCACTGAAGACAGATAAAAATATTTGTACTAACATTTTATATATTTAAGAAGTAAAATAGTCTTTCTATTGTTATAGTCCAATATTCTCTCAATTTTATTAGTGATTTATTGCATTGTTTGAATCATTTCAATTTATATTTCCATGAGTATCCATAAAACTCTCTTCAGTGTTGTTTGCAAATGACCCTTAGATTCTTGAAGGTATTGTAATGGAGCCTAAACTCTTGCAGATTCTACTTAGAAAAGAACGTAAAGTCCCTGAGGTCTGAGACTATTTAATTTTTGTCTCTGTATCCTTAATATTTAATTCAGTACCTTGTCCATAGTAGGCACTTAAAAGTGAGATTTAGCAGCTACCTCCGGCAAAAGAGTGGAAAGGAACATGGAAATGTGATGTTCCCAAAAGGTAAAAGGTATATCCATAGTCAAAGAATAACTAACCCAGAAAAAAAATGACAAAGTATAGTCTCATAGGGGAATATATTCATCTCAACAGGAAGACACACAGAAAACCAGGAATATGAGTGAAAGAGAATATAAGAGGAAGAATAGATTCAGGGAATCAAAAACTATAAGCAAAAAAAAAAAAAAAATAAGCAAAAACCTTGTAAGTTTATAGAGTGAATTGTGAAGAGGGATTTAAAAGAAAATAAAGGATAAGAACCTTTAATAAAGAGGGATTGAAGAATAAAGAGAAGAAACATAAGTGAATAGGATGAAGAGAAATGTATAATTAACTATCAAACCAGACTATTTCTGGCACAATGTAGATGTTTAGTAAATACTTGTTCCCTTCTCTTCCTCAGCCCAATCATAATTTTGAATGTAAATGGGATAATTTAATTCATCTTAAACAATGGGGGACAATAATAGAATGCATTAGAAAGCAAAATTCAATCCTCTTCCATGTCTGAAATCATAATTGATACCTCTGCTTTTTTATGTTTAGCTGAGGCACAATAGAATTTATCCCAATCCCTTATTTTAACTATTTAACTAAGTTTTAAGGAGCTTCAATATACCTATTTCATTCCTTTATACATCTAATCAAAAAAGAACCAAGAAAAAAATTGAACAGAAATTTAGAGAAGTTATATACAATAGACCTCTCATGATTACTGAATGGGAAAGGAACATATATATATTTTACAACTGTATGTGGCGCCTTTACAAAAATTCACTCTGATTTACACTATAAAAAGTCACAAAAAATCAGTAAGTCAAAAAACAAATTATAGAAATAATAGATAATTTCATTAACTATAATTTCAACAATGAGACAACAAAAATTTTGAGATATGGCCAGCATAGTATTTTGGGGGAATATGTATATTTATAAATACGTTAATTTTTTTAAAAAGGAAAGCACCAATTAACAAATTGGACATGTGACAAAAAATTCAAAATCAATAAACACTCAACTCCAAATAAACACTAGAATATAAATCCTGAAAAGCAAGTAAGAAATTAGGAAAGTTTAAAACAAACAAAAAAATTTAAATGAAACTAAGAATTGTTTTTTTTTTGTTTTTTTTTTTAAACAATATAAGTCATGGGGGCAGCTAGGTAGTGCAGTGGATAGAGTACCAGCCTTGAATTCAGGAGGACCCAAGTTCAAATTTGGTCTCAGACATTTAACACTTCCTAGCTGTGTGACCCTGGGCAAGTCACTTAACCCCAGCCTGGGGGGGGGGGGGAAATATATATATATAAAAGTCAATTTTTAGCTAATTTTCTTTTTTTTTAAAAAAAGGAAAAGTAAAACCAAACTACCAGTATAAAAAACTGAAATGGAGAATTCACAATAAATGAAGAAATACAATGATATTATTATAAACTATTTAGTCCAATTATATATCAACAGAAGTGATTTAAATAAAATAGTTAACAAATTTTTTTTAAAACCCCACAGATTAGCAGAACAAGAAATAAAGAACTCAGTCTCAAAAAAAAAAAAAAAAAAGAAATTTAGTAAGACATGAATGAACTTCCAAAGGGGGAAAAAATAATCCCAGGACAAGGTAGATTCATGCATAATTTAATATTCTTAAACATTCAAAGAACAATTATTTCCCAAATTATAAAAGCTATCTACAAAACCAAAATTGAAATCCTTCTAAATTCTTCTTATGATATAAATAGGGTCCTGATAACGCAAACAACAACAACAAAAATAGACTGTCATCTCTAATGAACATTGATGCAAAAACATTTTTAATTAATAGTATTTTTTAAATACATACAAAGATAGTTTTCAATTCACCTTTGCAAAAAAGCTTATGCTCCAAATTTTGCTCCCTTTCTCCTCCCCAAGTCAGAAAGTAATCTGATATAGATTAAGCATGTGATGCAAAAATTTTAAATAAATTATTAGCAAAAAGGGTATAACAACATATTGCAAAGATTACATATTATGACCAGGTTGGATTTATACTAATACTGTAGCTAGTTTAATATTAATTAAGAAAACTAAAAACTTAATCAATTATAAAAGTTTTTATTATATCAACAGATATCCTAAAAAGCTTTGACAAAATATTACACCAATTTCTGTTAAGAACATTAAAAAACATAGAAATAAGTGGACTTTTCTTTATCTTATAAGTGGTATTTATCTAAAATCAAAAGCTAGCATTATATGCAATGGGAATAACTAGAATTCAATCCAGTAAGACTAAGGTTGAAATAAAAATATCCTTTGTCTCTACCTCTATCTGACAAAGTATTAGAAATGGTGATTATTGTTATTTAGGCAAGACCAAGAAATAGAGAGAAGAAATATAAGTAAAGAAAAAAAAATATCACCTTTTGCAGATAATAGGATGCTTTATTTAAAGAACCAAAGAAAATAAAATAAACTTAACTGAAATAATTAATTACTTCAGCTAAGATGCAGGATTAAAGTAAATCCAAAGAAATCATCCTCATTTCTAAAAAATATCAATAAAATTCAACAGGAAATTCCATTTAAAATAATTATAGAATGTATAAAATATTTCAGTCTACAAACCAATATGTGTATATATATATATATATATATATATATATATATATATAAAACCAAGAACTATATAAATAGAAAATATTTTTTACAGAAATATAGATCTAAATAATTGGAAAAATATTAATTGCTCATGTGAAGTATCAGTAAATATGATAAAAATGATGATACTGTTAATTTAATTATTCAATGTCAAACTAATCACACTGCCAAAGGATTTTTTGTAAAACTAAAAAGTAATAATAGAATTAATCTGGAGGAGCAAAAGATTGAGTATCTCAAAGAAATTTTAAAAAGTGCTAAAAAAATGACCTTGCAGCACTAGATTTCAAAATAGAATGCAAAGCAGTGATCATTAAAATAATTAAAAAGTAGAGATTGATTAGTAGAATAACTTAGTTACATACTATATAGATAATGACCATAACTACTAATTTAAGAACTTGGTATATGATAAAAAAAAATTATTGAACTAATAAAACAATAGCACTGAAAAAAATGAATTGGAACAACACTTCATAGGTTATATCAAAATAAGTTCCAAATAGATATAAAAGATCACATCACAAAAAAACTAGAAAAACAAGTAAAAATTTTCATATGAGCTCTCTGGATAGAAAACCAAGGGAATGAGAAAATCACAAAAGATAAAAATGAATAAATTTAATTATGCTGAATTTGTTTTTACACAAATAATTTTGATATAGCTAAGATTAAAAAGGAAGTAATGAATTGGAAAAATCTTTGAGGAAAACTTCTTTGATAAAATTCTAATTTCCAAGGTATTTTAAAAATTGATTTAAATGTATTTCTTTTTCTTTTCTTTTTTTTTTTTCTCTGTTGCAGACTTTTTTCCTTTATTCTTTTTTTTTCCTTTTTTTGCTGAGGTAACTGGAGTTAAATGACTTGCCCACAGTCACACAGCTAAGAAGTGTTAAGTGTCTGAGACCACATTTTAACTAAGGTTTTCTCCCTTTCATCCCCTCCACCTCGCCCCAAGCAAGCTATAGTTAATCACAGATATATTTATATATGTGTATACATATACATATACATAAATATGTATATATATACACATGGAACACAAACACACAAATACATTCACACCCACCCATAGACCCATACACATATACATACATCTATATACACATATATTTCCTTCCTATCCCTGCTAACTCTACTACTTTAATTCTGCTCCTTAACTTGCCTTGCTTTTATTTGATCTCCCCCAACCATCGATTCCTCCCTTGTCTTCTTCCCCTACCCTTACTTCCTGCTGGGTCCATCCCTCCCCCCTTAATTCTTTATAGATTTGAAGGGTGCTATACTCTTCCTAGTATCTGCGAAGTGTTGCCAATTTTTCCCATTTTTGATGTGAGTAGATTTCAGAACTTTGAGCCCTACTCCCCCCTCTAATTCCTCTGTAGCTGTTTTTCCTCTGCACCTCATTTGTATACCATAATTACTCTTTTTACCTTTTCTTGGGTGGTTTTGTTTTTTAGAGTCGGATCATAGTCAACTCTGATCCAATACTTCTTCTGGGATACCCAATTGCTGATGTCAATCTTATTTTTATTTTTTCATATGGGGGTGAGAGGGTGAGGCAATTAGGGTAAGTGATTTGCTCAGGGTCACACAAATAATAAGTATTAAATATCTGAGGCCAAATTTGAAGTCAGGTTGTCCTGATTTCAGGGCTTATATTCTATTCATGGTGCCATCTAACTTATGTCAGTTTTAATGATATGCATTTCCATGTAAAAAACATGAACAATTTGTTAAGTTCTTTAAAGTGAACTTGGATATTGGTTAACATAGGAGATACTCATCAGGGAATGATAAAACAAATTAAATTTTCTATTGAGTTTGGATTTGGTTGAAAGAAAGTCCTGAAAATCTGCAAGTTTGTTTTTCATTTAATATTATGGATAATTTTGCTAGTTATGCTATTTTTGGCCAAAAGCCTAATTCTTTTGATTGCTGGCATATATGATTTTAGAACAGGCTGTCTTTTATCGTGGCATCTGATAAGTCCTGTACAATGTTAATTGTAGCTCTAGTGTATTCAAAATTTTTTTTCAATTCTAGAGAAATTTTCTCTTTGTTTTGGAGGTTTTGAAATTTGGCAATAATATTCTTTTGTGTTTTCCACAAAGGATCCTCTTTGAGATGGCAATCGGTAAATGTTTTCTATTTCTACCTATACCTTCACTGGCTTCCCCTTGCCCAATTCTAATTTTCAAAAAGTTTATTTTCATCTTTGAACCTCTGTATCTCCTTTTCTAGTTGGCTAACTTTTTTTTTTTTCATAATCTTGTTCTTGGATGGTTTTTCATTTTAGTTTTAGTTTTTTCTCAGTGTTTTTCATTTTTTAAAATTCTTTTTTGAATTCTTCTATAAATTCTCTCTGGGCAGGGAGTAGATTACTTTTGGGAGCAGAAGAAGCTTTTTTTTACTTAAGTGTCCTCTTCTGAAGATGAACCCTGGTCTTTCCTGTCCCTATAGTAAGTTTCTATGGTTGATTTCTTTGCTGATTTACTTTTTTTTTTTTTTTTTTTTTTTTTAAATAAGAAGTATTAGTATAAGTACCTCTGATGTAGGGTGAGGAGATCGTGCCTTTAGTTTCACTGTGGCTCTCCCCTATGATGTGGAGCTCCAAACTAAGGGTTCCACCATCCTGCAAGTGCCAGCAGCCCTGCCCCACTGCCTCTTCACTCCTGATGTGTTGGTTTCTTCTTGTCCAGGGCTGTCTCCTAAGCAGTCAAGGTTTCCTCAATCATCCTGACTCCCCACTCAGTTTGGGAGCTAAAAATTTCTGTGGTTTTGGCTGAGGCTCCGAGGTCCCAATTTGGTGTTTCTATGGAGCTATGTTTACATTTCACATGGGTTAATCCTGGCCTGGGGTCTTTCTTTGGATCTTCTGGTGTCCTATTCTGTCCCAAGTGTTTTATCATTCTGTTTGCCCTGCGGAGTAAATTTCTTCTGTTTATGGGATAGTCTGGAGAGCTTGAAATTTACTGATCTCAGAATCCTTTCAAATTTATAAGAGCTATTCCCTATTTGATAAATGGTCTAAGGATATCACAGTCAGTAGTCAAAGGAAAAAACTCAATTCATATTAAAAAATTGTTCTGAGAACCATATGAAAAAAATGCACCAAAAGTCATGTCTAAAACCATATGAAAATATGCTGTAAATCACTAATTAAAGAAATGAAAATAAAAGCAATTCTGAGATTTCACTTTATACTCATCAGGTTGACAAAGATGACAAAAAAGTAAATGGCAAATATTGAAGGGATTATGGGAAAAATGACACATTGAAAAACTGGCACTGATAGTAGAGCTGTGATTAGGTACTACCATTCTGAAAAGCAATTTAGAATTAGGCACCAACAGTGTTACCAGCCATATCACTCTAGGCTTATACCCTAAAAATATCACAGAAAGAGAAAAAAGCCCTATAGATACAAAAATGCTTTTTTTCAGCAATCACTTTTTATGTGGTAACTTTTTATGTGGCTGGTAACATAGGAGATACTCATCAGGGAATGATAAAACAAATTTTCTTCTATGAATTTAATGGAATATTATTATACTGTAAGAATGGGGAGAATAATTATTTCAGAGATATGGAAAAATTTCTATGAATTGATGCAGAGTGGTGAGCAGAAAGGTGTAATAATTTTGATCAGTGTGGTGATCATCCAAGATTCAGAGGATGAATGATGAAACATGCTATCTATCTCCTGAAACAGGGGTGATAGTCTCAGAAAGTAGAAAGAAACATGCTTTGTTTTTTGATTTAGTGATATCCAGGATAGACAGTTAATTTAAAAAATGATCATTTTATTTTTTTCTTTTCAAGATTTTTTTTTCCCCCTGAGGCTGGGATTAAGTGACTTGCCCAGGGTCACACAGCTAGGAAGTGTTAAGTGTCTGAGATCAAATTTGAACTCTGGTCCTCTTGAATTCAGGGCTGGTGCTCTATCCACTGCGCCACCTAGCTGCCCCCTTTTCAAGTTTTTTTTTTTTTTTTTTCAGATTCATTAAATTTTATTTTATTTTATTTTTTAAAATTAATTTTATAATTATAATTTTTTGACAGTACATATGCATAGGTAATTTTTTTTTGTTTTTTTTATAACATTATCCCTTATATTCACTTTTCCAAATTTTCCCCTGCCTCCCTCTACTCCCTCCCCTAGATGACAGGCAATCTCATACATGTTAAATGTGTTACTGTATATAGGAGATACAATATATGTGTGTAAAACCAAATTTCTTATTCCATGATAAGAATTGGATTCCAAAGGTATAAGTAACCTGGGTAGAAAGACAGTAGTGCAAACAGTTTACACTCAATTCCCAGTGTTCCTTCTCTAGGTGTTGCTGTTTCTGTCCATCATTGATCAACTGGAACTGAATTAGATCTTCTCTATGTTGAAGATATCCACTTCAATCAGAATATATCTTCATACAGTATTGTTGTTGAAGTGTATAGTGATCTCCTGGTTCTGCTCATTTTACTCAGCATCACTTCATGTAAGTCTCTCCAAGCCTCTCTGTATTCATCATGCTGGTCAAAAAATGATAATTTTAAAAAGAATAAAAAATAAATAATAATATAAAATTTTAAAAATAATAATAATAATAAAAAGAAATAAAAAAGAAATATACAAATTTTCAGAAAATAATCTATCCATCCTCAAGTCTTCTATTTTCCTTAGTTAACTCCATAAATATCCTTCAGAGCAACAATCAACAAGAATTTAGTAAGCTTTTATGTTCTAGGCCCAGCTGGGCACACAAATTTAAGCAAAAAGACAGTTTTATTTTCTAATTGGAAAAGATAACACTATCCCCTGAATATAAAAAGAAAATTGATCATAACTACATTGAAAAATGTTCCAAATCTTTAATAATTAGAGAAATATAAATCAAGACAAGGCTGAAGTTTTACTACCCAACCAGAAAATTTGCAAAAATGACAAAAAAATGGCAACAATCATTTCTAGAGGGGTGTGAGAAAATAGACACACTAATTTTTTGTTGGTGGAGTTATGAGTTAAAGCAATTTGGAATTATGCAAATAATGTGACTAAAATAACCTTAGTTTTTGAACCAGAGATGACATCACAGAGACTATTTATAGCAGGATTTTTTTGATAGCTAAAAATTAGAAATAAAGTAGGTGCCCATCATTTAGGAAATGGTTAAACAAAATTGTGGTGAATATAATGGAATACTGTAATATAAGAAATGATGTGTGTGATGAATGGAAAGCATGGAAAGATATATATGAACTAATGCAGAATGAAGTAAACAGAACCAACGAAACAAAATACACAACTACAAGCATATAAATAAAAAGAACAAGCCACCAAAAATTCAACTGTAAATGTAACAAAATTATAAAGATCAAGTGGGACACAAATGAAGAGATATGAGAAGACATTCCCAACCCACCCCTTTGTGGAAACGGAAAGTCCTTTATTGCATTTGTTTTTTCACTTATCAACTTATCAATTAGTTGTAATGACTTTTTCTTATTTTTCTACTCTTTTAAAAAATATTATTTGTCATATGTGATGGCTCTTGGGGAGGGGAGAGATACTGTTGTTTTTATATCTAAAAAGGGGAAAAGTCTGAGACATAAAACTTCCCATTATAATGATTTAATTAGCAAGATTGACTATTGCCAGTCAATCAGGTCATTTAACTTCTCAATGATCAGAGACAAACAAATGATTTATAGAGCTTAACAGAAAAAAAAGGAATGAAAAATTACAGCAGTCTTAGAAAACTTGTATTGAACATAATTCAGATAGACAAGGCAAGTCATCTGATTAGTTTACTGCTCCAGGGCTTTTCTAACCCAAATTCTTATTGTTGGCAACATTTGAAGTATGGGCATGTTGGGGGCATTACAGAGAGTTTTTAGAGTGGAACCACTATTAAATCTGATATTATATTGGATTAGGATCTGTGTCAAAGTGAGATTAGAAATCTTTGCCCTGTAGCTGAAGTATTTTGCAATTAAAAATGTTACTTTTTAAGGGACCTATAGATTTATTAACATATTTTTCAGCTACCAAAAAAGGAATCTTACATCAGGAAAGTCAAGAAAAGAGAGGCATTTACCACTAAGACTAAAAGAGGAATTTGTAGTCAGTAAACTAGACATCAAACCCCATCCTACAGATGTCTGGAGCTTAACCTTTTTTTTTTTTTTTTTTTTTTTTCCCTGAGGCAATTGGGGTTAAGTGGCTCAGGGTTACAGAGCTAGGAAGCGTTATGTGTCTAAGATCAGATTTGAATCTAGATTCTCCAGATATCAAGGCTGATGCTCTATTCACTGCACCACTTCACCTGCCCCAAGCTTAACCCTTAATGAAGAGTCCTATGATATCTCATAACTTAATCCTATATTTATTAATATAAAGATATATGTGTACTCTATAACTACTTTTTTTTTTTAAAAATAGCTTTTTATTTACAAGGTAATGCATGGGTAATTTTTCAGCATTGACCCTTGCAAAACCTGTTCCAACTTTTCCCCTCTTTCCCCCCACCCTCTCCCCTAGATGGCTATTCTATAACTACTAATAGAGTCTTATTAATCTATTAGTTCCTTCAATACATGGGATATTGTGGTGATATTAAAACCAAAAAATAACTATAAAACTAATTTTTTAAAAAGTGGGATAACCTGGAAAGGGAAGGGGAAGGATATATAGGAATGGGTATGGCGAAAAAATCTATAGGGATGGGTGCTCTGGATGCTTGCTCAAAATGGAGGTTTTGAGAGAAAGTTACAATAGCAGAAGTGAGCTAAAGGATGGTGGCAAAGTCTAAATTGCATTTCTTCTTCTTTTTTCTTTACATATTTTTTGATATTATCTTTTTATTTTTTCAAATACATTATATATCTTCTTATAAAAATGTTTTCTTTTCATTATTCAGCTCCTTGTAATTGCTCAAATAAATTTTAATTTTCTTACTTTTTCTGATTGCTAGTGTTTATATATCAGAGTTCTGGATTTTGATTATGGCATTCTTGGAAATTTCCCTTTTTGGTTTCTTTCTAAAGTAGATTTAAAATTTTTTTAATATTTTTATTTTCATCAGTTATATGTAAGACTTTTTTTTACATTTGTTTTTAAAACTTTTGAGTTCCAGGTTATCTCTCTTCCTCTCCAATCTTCCCCCCATTAGAAGACACGTGAAATTATGCAAAACTTTCCCCTAAAAGTCATGTTGAAAGAAAACATAGATCTTTCTCCCCTACCCCCTCTCCAAAAACCTTCAAGAAAAATGAAGTTTAAAAAGCAGTCTTTAATCTGTATTCAGACATAGTTGTTTCTCTGGGTATGGAGAGCATTTTTTCATCATAAGTCCTTCAGAATAATCTTGGATCATTGTATTGCTGAGAATAGCTAAATCATTCAAAATTGTTTATCCCACAACACTGCTATTACATTGTACATAATACATTTCACTTTGCTTGACTTCATGGAGGATTTTACAGGTTTTTCTGAGAGCATCCTGCTCATCATTTCCCAAAGAACAACAATATTCCTTCATAATCACAAAATCACACTTGTTTAGCCATTTTCCCAGTTGATTGTCATCCCATCAGTTTCCAGTTCTTTTGCTCAAGAAAAGACCTGCCATAAATATTTTTGTATATATAGATCGTTTTATTTTCTTAAGTCTCTTTTGGGATTAATGCCTACTAGTGGTTTCCTGATTTCTAATAAAGTTATTAACTTCCATTTGCTCAATTCTAATTTTCAAGTAATTATTTTCTTCAGTGAGATTTCCTCCTTCCCATTAGGCCATTTTTGCTTTTTGCATTTCCTTTTGCACAATTCAATTGTTTTCCTAATTTTCCCTCTCTCTTATCAAAATCCTTTTTGAGCTCTTCTATGGCCTGAGACCAAGTCTTATTTTTCTTGGAGGCTTTGGATATAGGAGCTTTGACTTTTATTTCTGAATTTTGATTTTCTACCAGAGTGGGAGTCCATTTTTTCACCCTTTAAGTCTCCTTTTGAAGTTGTTAGGGCGATAGTCTTTCCTTCTAGTTTACATTTTTTTTCCGGGTCTCTGAACTTGTCATAATTCCTTATAGTTTACTTTACTTTAGTCTTTGTCCCTGAATTCGGCCTTTATTACAGATTCAGACTCTTACTCCTATTGTGGTTTGAGTGGAAGGCTCAGTCCTGCTTGTTCCTGCTCTGGAACCTTCATGTCCTTCTGCTGATCTTCAGCTTTTGGGATTATACTGCTTTAGAACACTAGAGCTTCAGGGCACTTGATGGTATCTCTGGACACTATACAAAGTACTTCGGAGATGCTGGGTTTTAGATATCCTAGTCTGAGAATTTCTATGAATGCAGGCTCACCACGCTGATCTCTGCTGCTTTGGACTGCTTCCAAAATCCCTCCTGTGAGTTTCTCACTACTTTGGGGCTTTCTCTTCGTACACTTCCACTCTGGATATCAGTGGATACAGAGTTATCTGGGCTTTGATGTTTCTGGTCACTTGGTTGTATTAGAACACTTTGTTTGGTTTGCTTGTCTCAGCAGTGGTTTTGCTGGCAGGTCCCTTTTTACATGTTTTGGCTGAATTTTTGTGAAATTTTGAGTGGAAGAAGTCAATTATTATAGTTGCTCATTAGATTGCTTGACATTTACTCAATCTTTTGGAATTTTAATTTTTTTTTTTGTTGGAATTGTATTTGAGGGATGGTGTTCATACCTTTCGCCTATACATATTGGCCAGAAATAATTTATTTATTTAGATTTTTAGTCTAGCATTTAGTAAAGTATCTCAGACTATTTTGTCAAAAAAGATAAGTGCCTTTCAACCTTTGGCAAAGAAGCAAATCACTTGTTGTTCAGTTGTTATTGGGTCCAATTTTTTGATCCCTTTAAAGGTTTTATTGGCAAAGATACTGGAGTAGTTGTGAGCCATTCTCCATACATAAGAGGTGTAGCCAGTTAGCATGATTGTGAGCTAATCTCTTGAATTATTCAGCAGGATGAAAATAGGAGTAAAGAAGGAAGATGGTTCAGATAACTGAAGTAGAATGATGAGGGAGATCCTAAAAATTAAGGAGGATGATGGAAGTACAGGATTTTTGAGAGGATATCAATTTACATAAGATTCAAGTCTGAGACCAGGGAATTGTGGTGGAAAGACAGTAAGACTATAAGCTAAGTGTTTAATTCCTTGAGATAGAGAGAATGACCTGGAAATCAGTATTTAATAGAAACAATGTACTGAATAGGGTACTATAGATAGTGAACTGGAAAGGAGGAATGATCATATTGTTGGTAGAAGAATCTTGAAGTTGCATTGAGGTAGTGAGGAACATACTTGCTTCTTCTAGATCAGTGTTTCTGAGCTTGCTTGTGTTAGGCAGTGGAATGATGAATTGGGGAAAGGGTGAAAAAAAGGATATTTTGTACTTGAGAGGGAACCAGGTACATACTGTCTTCTAAATGAATCGAAGTTTGAATGAGTTCAAGTAGATGGGATTGTGAGAGAGAGATTTGTTAAATATAAAACTCACACAATTTCCTCTAGGGCAAGCATTGTTTTGTTTGGATTCATGGCATAGTTGCAATTGTTCTGTATTGGGAGTCAGAAGACCTGACTTTAAATGTTAGTTCTAATACTTACTAGCTATATAATTATGGGCAAGTCACTTCATATAATTATGGAGTTTCATAATTGGAAGGGATTTGAGACTCCAAGTTCAATGGTCTATTTTTACCATCTAACTGACTTTTATTTCAGGGGCACTAGATATCATTGAACTCCATTTAGCTCAAATATCTTAGTCATTTATATATCTTCTTAGATTAAAATCAGATGTGAACAGGGCTTAAAGACATGTGAGACTCAGTCCTTGGATGGGATCTAAAGGGACATTGACAAGACATATTCAGAATGGATTGACTGATAAGTCTTGGTCATGTTTTGCGGGTCCTTTATAAATTTTCAAAATCAGTTCAAAATATTAAAGGAGAGATTGCTTCAGTTAAACCCTGAAGAAGGGGGTGAGGAGGAGAGCTCTGGGCTTTGGTTTCAGGTTAGTCATCTTCCATTTCACAACCCCCCTCCCAAATCCTAGTAGATTCTCTGGACCAGCTAAATAATAGTCTCTGACTCAGATCCAAGGCTCTAACAAAAGCCCAGAAGAAAAGTTCTAAGGAGCATAGCTTGAAAATTTTATCAGAACAGTTTCCAGAAATTGTGTTTGTCCCCTATGCCTTTTAGGCCACTAGGAAAAGGATTAAGATTCACTGAAGACGCAGAATAATGGTTAACATTTTATAGCAGAAAAGTATTTTTAATTAAGGTATATACATTTTTAAAGACATAATAATTTTAATAGGTTACAGTATAATATAAACATAATTTCCCAAAAATTCATGTGACTTGTTTAATTGTGATATTTGCTTTACTTGGTAATCTGAAATTGTATCCACAATATCTCCTAGGTATGCCTGTACCAACCAAACCACCTTATTTGCCCTCTTTTTAAATGAAATGAAATACAACATATATATATATATATATATATATATATATGTATATACATACCTGACCAAACAGTTGTTTTGCTGTACAAAAACAATCGGACTTTGAAATAGTGTACAATTAGTCTGTGAAGGAAATCCAAAATGCAGGCGGACAAAAATAGACGGATTGGGAATTCTATGTAGTGGTTCATAATCATCTCCTAGAGTTCTTTCGCTGGGTGTAGCTGGTTCATCTCTATTGGAAGTGATTTAGTTCATCTCATTGTTGAAAATGGCCACATCCATCAGAATTGATCCTCATATAGTATCATTGTTGAAGTATATAATAATCTCCTGGTCCTTCTTATTTCACTTAGCATCAATTGATATAAGTTTCTCACCAGGCCTCTCTGAAATCATCCTGTTGATCATTTCTTACAGAACAACAATATTCCATAATATTCATATACCACAATTTATTCAGTCATTTGGCCTCTTTTTTTTTAAATTAAGTTTTTACAATAACTTTTCATTTTTCAAAATACATGCAAATATAGTTTTCAACATTCACCCTTTCAAAATCGTGTTTCATATTTTTCTCCCTCCCTCCCCACGTTTTCCCTCCCCTAGAGAGCAAGTAATCCAATATAGGTTAAACACACAATTCTTCTATACATATTTCCACAATTATCATGCTGCACAAGAAAAGATCTGATCAAAAAGAAAAAAGAATGAGAAAATAAAAACAAGCAAGGAAACCATCATAAGAAAAAAGGTGAAAACACTATGTTGTGACCCACATTCAATCCCCATAATCTCTATGATTGCATATGACTCTCTTCATCACAAGTCTATTGGAATTGGATTTGCCCCTTTCTAAGAAAAAAACTAATTAAGCCTGTTTGTCTAATATCATAAAAACCTATACTCATCCTAGGAAGCACAGTGGGTTGCTGGGCATGTGAGCTTGAAAACTGGAAAGATATCTCCCAACCTTCCCACCTCTAGATGAGGAGATGTAGTTCAGGAACTCTGGGGATCCAGCCTGCTAGTGTAAATGGGTGTGGAGTGGGGAAAGTCGTTCCAATTCACAAATGTATGTTTTCCATTATTTTGTTCAAAATTAACATGTCCAAATGGGACTTATCTTCCTCCTCAAACCTTGTCTCTTCTCTATTACTGTAGGATGCAACAAGATGATCTCAGACTCTTAATTTAGGAGTCATTTTGAACTCCCTGTCTCTCACCCTTTAATTTGGAAATCATCCTTGATTTATTACTGGGTCTCACTCTCATCACTTTGTTGCCAAAGAAACTCTCCTGCACTCCCCCTTTTCTCCACTGACACCATCATCTCTCCCCAGCCATTCCTTAACCCCTGGATTACTTCAGTAACTGCTGGTGGTTCTGCGTGCACCCACTCTCTCCAGTCCATCCTCCAATTAGCCACCAAGGTGATTTTACTAAAACATAGGTCTGATCATGCATGTCACTCCCTCATTAACGAACCCTAGTGGCTCGCTATCACATCCAGGATCAAATAAAAACCCTTTTACCCGGTTTTTAAAAGCTACCCCCTCCACCTGCTCCAGTCTTCTAACACTTTACTTGGAAGAGATGAGTTTTTTGGCTGGTAGGTGTTAAAGTGCATACTGAGCTGAGCTTAGACTCAGGAATACCTGAGTTCACACTCAACCTCACATACTAGATGTGTGACCTCGGGTAAATCAATTAACCTCTGCCTTAGTTTCCTTGTCTGTAAAAGGAGAGTAATAATACTTAGGGCCTCCAAGAGGATCAACTGAGATTTTAAAATACTTTGCAAATTTTAAATTGATGCATAATTACTAGCTAATATTAATCATCTTCTTCCCCTATAAAATGAAGATACTACTATCTGCACTCCGGGTCCTTAGACTGCTATATAAATAGGAATCATCCCTACTAACTATATTAGTTAGCTCTCCACAGTCACTATAGATACATTTCACATTGTGCGTGGAAATGGACAGTTCGTCACTTTGTCTAACAATATAAAATTAGTTTCTCATTCATTTGTTTGACACTGCTTGAAAAATTTAATTTTTTTCGCAAATCCATCATAAAGCTTCACGAAGCACTCTGCCAGATTCTCTTTAATTAGTGAGGTTAAGGCAGTCAGAGCGCAGTTGTCTGCGCATGTGCACGAAGAAGCTTCTTCGTATTGGTCAAAAAGAGACATCGAAAAGTTCGAGCCCGGGGCTGAACTGCGCAGGCGCAGAGGGCGCGGCGCCGCAGCATACGACGAGGGCGGGGCTTGGGCTCGGCAACGTTACAACTAGCTGCAGCTTTTGGCAGCGCCATTTTGAAAGCGCTGTTTCTGCGATTCGGGTGTGTAAAGTAGGAGCTGAACGCCCGGTTTAGTTTCGCGGCTTGCCCGGTTTTCTCTTTTATCTTACGGACATCTTCCCACCCCTCAGCCCCAGACTTCCAGCGAATTTGGGGGAGCGATCATGTTGAGAGGAAATCTGAAGCAAGTGCGGATCGAGAAAAATCCGGCGCGCCTGCGGGCCTTGGAGTCAGCTGCGGGGGAGAGCGAGACGGCGGCTGCAGCTGCCATGGCGCTGGCTCTAGCCGGGGAGCAGGCGCCGCCCCCCTCGGCGCCCCAGGAGGACCACCAGGAGGAAGAGATGGGCTTCACCATCGACATCAAGAGCTTCCTGAAGCCGGGAGAGAAAACCTACACGCAGCGCTGCCGCCTCTTTGTGGGGAACCTCCCCACGGACATCACGGAGGAGGACTTCAAGCGGCTTTTTGAGCGCTACGGGGAGCCCAGCGAGGTCTTCATTAACCGGGACCGCGGCTTTGGCTTCATACGTCTGGTGAGAGAGAGCGATAGATCTAGGGCCTGGGAGCCCTCGGCTCACTGACACGCGCGTGCGCCCCTCCCCTCCTGCCCCCCCGTCTTCCCTCCCCCCCCCAGGGTCCCTAGGGGCCGGCGTCATGGCTGCCCCTACGTTACCAACCGCGTGCGGCCTCTTCCGGGCCTGCCGGGCGCCCCCCGCCTTCTTCACGTCCAGCTCCCCCTTGCTTGGCAGTTAGCCTCGGGCTCGCGTCCTGGCTGCTCTCGGCAGCCAATCTTGTCCCGATTTAAAATCCCCTTTTCTGTCTGTTCTAGATTTCGCTTTTTTAGCCTGTCCCGAGGGAGCGCTTTGCTCTCGTTGTCCTGCAGGAGGCGCCTCAGACCGGGCTTTCTTTGTATTGGGAGAAAAAGAAATCTTTTTAGAAGGGTGGACATGGGAATAAACCACTGATGAAAGTCGCGAGAGAAGGCTGGGGAGGTATGGTCTCTGAGGAAGGCTCAGTTGAAAACTCAGGAAATTTATTGAGAGGCGTATTTTTTCACGTTATATTTAAAATACCTAGGTGACCTTCAGAATTGCTATGGGAACGGCCAGGGCACACTTATTTTATAGGCTCACAGATTTTAAAAGGGTCTATCTTGAAATACTGTCTTAAAATAAATAGTTCTAGATATAGCATATCTAGTGTAGAACAGCTGTCCATGGTTCCACTGGTAGTTGCTAGTGGTTGGGTGAAGTGACTGGTAGAGTTAATTTTGAGGAAGGTGGGTGCCATTTAAACAAAGAGAATATACACCAAAGTAGTTGAAATCTCTGGTGCAAATACAGACTTAAATTTCTAAAGGTCATAATGCTAGTGTGTTTTAGCGCAGGCATGAAGAATGACAGTTATGAAGAGTTTGGGAGGAAGAACAACTTGATAAGGTTCACTTTTATTAATGTTTTTCTTTTTATGTTTGTCACTTACACTTTCACACATCCCCAACTTACACTTCTAGAGACAGAGTCGGAAAGTACAATTAAACAAATTTACACATTACTTAGGTATGTCTTTTTCTATAGCAATGGTTTACTACTCAGAAAATGAGTTTAAATAAACTCATTTCATCTCAAATCTTCACTGTTGGCTACTGGATTGATTAGCATTTGGAAATCTTGATTTTTGTGCATTTCTTAAAGATAGAAAATTGCTCAATTGGTTTGAGGAGGGACTTCACTTTTCGGCGACTTTATTAATGATAGATCAGTAGTTTTATAATTTTAAGGTTTGTTTTCTTTAACATGATTTACTTAATGAGCAGAATTTTAAAATATTGTGTTTTCTCAGTATTTTCATACAAAAAAGTGAGTTTTATATATCTACTTGTTTTTGTTAAGACAATTCTAATATCTGTTAAAAGCAGTGACCATGCAATAAATGGAAAATTCATGATAGTGAATATGATATGCATGCTCTGAATGTAATTATATTTACATTTTCAAACAAGTATTTATCAAAATAGGAGCTATTAACCAAACTAGTTAAGAATTAAATTTTCAAAACTCAAGTTTTGTTAGTTCTTAAAAAAACTAAGTTTAGTATTAGATGATTTATTAGCCTGCTTTTACTTAGTATGAACAACCTTGTCAGTTTATAATACTGACATTAGAATAATGGTAAAACAGGATGTTTGTAGAGTTAAAAATTAACTTTTTGTTTTGAAAGATTACACATGTAAAACTTATACACTACTTGGCCTTCACAATGAAGAAGAGAGAATTTGGAATTCAAAGAGTTTTAAAAATGAATGTTAAAATTTGTTTTTATGTAAAACTGGGGGAAAATAACTTTTTTTTTTTTTTAACTTTGCCTTAGGCCTCTCATTTTGTTGTACAGTGGGCATAATTGGGTGTATAAGTTATCTGAAGACAAAATAGAAAAATTTCATTTTCCCCTTGTCCTTATGTCTCCACCATCACTCTGAGATATTTTTTGTTTTTTTTTTTGTTTTTTTTGAGAAGTAGAACTGATGGTATTATCCTGTGCTGTAAAAATCCCCTCTCCCCACCCCAATAAAAACAAAATTTTGTTTAAGTAAATGGAGATAGACTCCTTTTTCTCATTCCTTACTGCCATTGTTGCCTTTCCCCAGTTACAGTGACTGTAGAAGCATTGATGATACAATAATTTTAATTTTCTCTGGATATTGGGAAAGGGTAAATCAGAGAGCAACTATGGCAATCATGGAATTAATTCAGCTTTTTGTTACACTGTTCCTGCCCTTGTGTGTTTTTTAGACTTCAAAAAATTGCTCCTTAAAACCACTTATAAAATCTCTTTCTATAGGACCATCAAATCTGCTATTTGGATGGCTAAGACTTTATTTAATAGACTTAAAAAGTGCCTAATCTCCAATATTTTGTCTTAAAAATAAATAGATCCAGATATAGCCTGTCTAATGTTCTGCTGATAGCTGCCTGTGATTGGGGGAAGAGGTTGGTAATTAATTTTGGAGGAGGTGGGGTTATTTTAAGAAACAATTATTTTTTTTTTTCCCTTTTAGGAATGTGGTTCTATTTTCATAGGAAGTCATTGAAAGTTTGTTAGTGTGACTTTTTAGAAAGGCATTTACCATTAAAATTGAAGGATGCCTGTAAGACACTTGGGTGTCTTGTATTTTGACAATATACTTAGAAAAATCTTGCTTTTTTCTATATAGTGGATTGTGTCCAGTAGCATAGCATCAAACTCAATTATAGGAATATGATTATATGGAAAAAAATACTACTAATTTGACAATGTTTATGAGCTAAAAATATCTAAATAAAATCATTGTATTGGTATGAGTCAAATAACATGCCTATTTAGAAAATTATTTACTTATTAGAATGTGATAAAGCCAAACTTTCCAAAAAACAAAATACCCAACAACTTTAGCATTACATCCCACTCAAATAATTAAAGGTACTCTATGTTAATATCTTATTTCCAAATAGATGCTAGCAATTCTATGTATCAGGATAAAGAACCACTGGAAAATATTGTAGCAAGGTACAGTGGGACAGTATTTGGGATTTGAAGTCAAGAAGTCTGGGGTTCAAAATAGGCCTTTTTTGCTACTTCTGTGAATAGGAAAGTCATTTAACTTCTCTTGGTTTCAGTTCCTCCTATGTAAAATAAAAGTATTGAACTTGATGGCTTCTAAGGAACTTTCTTTTCTATATACATATATATATATATTTCTCCCCCCCCCCCCTGCTGAGGCATTGAGATTAAGTGACTTGCCCAGGGTCACACACAGCTAGGAAGTGTTAAGTGTCTGAGATCAGATTTGAACTTAGGTCCTCTTGACTTTAAGGCTGGTGCTCTATCCACTATGTCATCTAGCTGCCCCTATGATACTTTCTTGTTCTTAAATCATATATGATTCACATATGAAGTATGAGTTTTGTTCTAACCTTGGAAAGTGTTAATGATGAGAGTAAAATGTAAGGATGTTAGACAAGATTATCTTTTTAAGTTCTCTTTCTGGATTCTACATTTATATGAAATAATTTTTGATGGATTGTTTATGACTGTCAGTCATTTTTCTGGTAGCACTTCAGAATTTGTGAAAATGTAAGGACCACCTTGGAAAATTTCATTGAGAAAGGAGTTGAAGTGATTTTTGTAGCTGTATTTCTTCTTTGGGAATGGAACCATTTAAAAGAAACATTCCACATATTAAGTATTAGTTTTCTTTTTTCTTTTTTTTTAATATTAATTTTATAATTATAAAATTTTTTTTGATAGTACATATGCATGAGTAATTTTTTTATAACATTATCCCTTGTATTCATTTTTCTAAATTTTCCCCTCCCTCCCTCTATTCCCTCCCCTAGATGACAGGCAATCCCATACATTTTATATGTGTTACAGTATAACCTAGATACAATACATGTGTGTAAATCCAATTTTTTTGTTAAGTATTGGATTCCGAAGGTATAAGTAACCTGGATAGATAGACAGTAGTGCTAACAATTTACATTCACTTCCCAGTGTTCCATCTCTGGGTGTAGTTGTTTCCGTCCATCATTAATCAGCTGGAAGTGAGTTGGATCTTCTTCATGTTGAAGATATCCACTTCCATCAGAATACGTCCTCATACAGTATTGTTGTTGAAGTGTATAGTGATCTTCTGGTTCTGCTCATTTCACACAGCATCACTTCATGCAAGTCTCTCCAAGCCTTTTTGAATTCATCCTGCTGGTCATTTCTTACAGAGCAATAATATTCCATAACCTTCATATATCATAATTTACCCAACCATTCTCCAATTGGACATCCATTCATCTTCCAGTTTCCAGCCACTACGAAAAGAGCTGCTACAAACATTTTGGCACACACAAGTCCCTTTCCCCCTCTTTAGTATTTTTTTGGGATATAAGCCCAGTACTAGTTTTATTAAGCAATTAAAGTAATTGTGGTCAGATTAGTTTAATCAAACAGTTGCAAGCATTGCTAATTCAAGTTATTTTAATTTGACTCAAACTGTTTTTTGTTGGAGGTAAGCCAAAGTTTGTCTTTGACTTTACATCTGACAAATTTATTTCTTTTTGATTAGCCTTTAAGCATATTTAAGTAACATAAAACAGTAGAATTTAAGGAATGCTGTGTACTAGAAACTAGGACCTTGAATTGGAAGATAAGAAATATGAGTTGCAATCCCAAGGCTTTGTGACTTTGGTAATAAGGAAGATATACCAGGTGATGGAGGGGTCTTGAAATGAGACCATAAAAACAACAATTGAGAAAGGCAAATGTTTAGCTTAGATAAAAGAAGGCTTAGGGAAACAAAAACAATTACACTTTTCATATATAAGAGAAATTAGTCTTTTATTACTTAGATACATAAAATAGGTCTTAGACTAGTGGGTAGATTGTAAAGTTAAATATTGTTTCAGTATTAGAAAATTTATTAAAACAGATGTTGCAGGAATGGAAATTACTTTTGATGAAATGGGTTCCATATTACTAGAGGAATCTTTCAAGTGCTTAGATTATGGTATCCTTTTGACTTAATCAAAATTCTTAAATAAGATAGTTGGTCTAAATGATCATTAGGACCCCTTAAAACCAAAGATTTAAAACTAAATACTTTGAAACATACCTGTTTATATTTGAATTAAAATAAGCAAATTAGGTATCACAGGGTGAATTTCATAATAATTGCTAATACTTATAATATTCTAATTTCAAGCTCTGAAAGGACTGTTCCAATTTTATAAATAGATTAAGGTTCAGCCAATTTGCAGTTCAGGCATAAGATCACATTACTGGTAAAACAAAACATTGCATTCAGATTGACCTTTAAAAATTTATTTTTATTTTCAAGTCTAGCACATTTAAAGACTGTTCTAATGATTTTGAAGGCCTTTAAATGGTTTAAATTCATCTATCATACAAAATAAGTAAGATTACTGCCTATGTGCTATTAACATTAATCTTTGAGATTGATGTTAGTACTAAAATGTAGGTTGTCTTGAAAAGATGTGTTATATGTGGTATATTACTTTTAAAAAATTATTCAGTCTTGGAGATAATGACATTTGTGTCAAGAAAAGGATGCTTTTCCTAGTGCTTGAAACTCTGGAACATGTTCCAGGAAGGATAAATTTCACCTCTCAACCCTGTCTCACTTCCCTTAATCCCCCATGTGCAATGCATTTTATAGGTTAGAGAATGTAGAAATATTAGGAAAATAAGAGATAATGACTAAAGAATGTGAATTAACTACTTTTCATCAAGCTGTGTGGGGGAGGGTTAGGGAAATAGGAGGGAGATAGGCAAAATAAATTTTTTATGATGCCTTTTCAGCATGGACAGCAAGTTTAAGAATGTGTACAATAATGTGTAAATTCTCTTTTTCCCTTGAAAAAGGAGTCTAGAACTCTGGCTGAAATTGCAAAAGCAGAGCTGGATGGCACTATTTTGAAAAGCAGACCCCTCCGAATTCGATTTGCTACTCATGGAGCTGCCTTAACTGTCAAGAACCTTTCACCTGTGGTTTCTAATGAGCTTCTAGAGCAAGCATTTTCTCAATTTGGTCCTGTGGAGAAAGCTGTTGTAGTAGTGGATGATCGTGGACGAGCAACAGGAAAAGGTTTTGTAGAATTTGCTGCAAAACCTCCAGCGAGAAAGGCTCTGGAGAGATGTGGAGATGGAGCATTCTTGTTAACAACGTAAGTTAACGATATCTTTTATTTATAGCTTCAAAAATCACTTCAACTGTCTGCAGTGTGATTTTAGATCACTAACACTCCCATGTGGACAGTGACCAGTTCTGTGTCTTTGTATCATGTTATTGTACCAATTCCTGAGTGGATATTCAGTACTTTTTTTTTTTAAGTGAATAAACAAATTCAAATAGTTAAAAAAAAAAAGGGTGACATTTCTATTATATATTAATAACTCATGAAATAATTGAATATACAAACACACCAGATTATTGAAATGTATAGTTCTGTATTGCAAAGACGTCCCAATATTGAATAATATTGCAGTAGAAAACCAGAATAGCGACCCAAACTATTCTGTTGTTTCAACTTTATCCTTATCTTCCTCTTGCTAGCACAATACACAGGAAGGATATTTTAATTATTGTATAATCAGATCCTTATTATCTCAAGAGGTTTGAAGTCTATAGAACTCAGTTGAGCTTTATGATGTTAAAAGGTTTGGCACTTCAATAACCAAATGTTTCATCCAGTAACCAGAGCAGCTGCCTAGCCATTATCACTAGAACTTGTAGACTCTCTTCTTTTGTTCATTATTAAAAATCTCCTTTATCTTTGTAATCATTTCATACATTTCCATAATCAAATTATGGTTCATCCTAATGGGCTACTACTGACTAAATTAATTTTTAATGCTGGGAAAAATTCTTTAGTTTTTGGGAAATGATGGATCTGGGAATAAATTGCACTTCAGAATTCAACATACAATTATTTAAAGTGTCTATTCTTTGCAAGATATTGCTAGAGACATAGAAAAACATAGAATTCCTTTCCTCAAACTTAGCAAATTGGGGAAGGGACATGCATACACATTTGTGCATACACACACATACAACAAAATGTTGCTTTTGTTGAGTACAAAAAGTTTCAGACAAAGTACTCTTAAGAAATGTGGTGTGAGAGAAACAACACAAAAAGAGTGTACAAAATGACTTCTGAGACACCCTTCTAGTTCTAAGATTCTGTGATTTTATTTTATTTTTTCTCAGCTAGGACAAGGTTCTTAATTAGGAGTATTAAAAAAACAAAAACAAAAAACAAAAAAAAAAATTTTCAATAGAATTTGTTTCATTTGTGATCTTGTATATTTTATGCATTTAAAAACAGTATCTTGAGAAGGAATCCATAGCCTTTACCAGCCTTTCCAAAAACAAATTTAGGAGCTCTATTCCCAAAATCTCAACCTTTACATATTAAAATACCTTCCTCCTTCCTTAAAGGACTATCTAAAGGGCCATCTTAAAGGCTACATGAAAGCCTTAACCAAATGCTCCACATGTAAATCCTTTTTTCTTTTTAAAAATCTCTTTGGGATCCAGTAGAGACACTGTTGGATCAAAGGGTATGCAGAGTTTTATTTATAAAAGCCTTTGGGCATAGTTCCAAATTGGACTCCAGAAAGTTTGGATCATTTCATTACTTCATGCCTTGGTGTTCCAGTTTTCCCACATCCCCTTCAGTATTTATTATATATTCCTGTCATCTATTCTGAGAGATATGAGGTGGTACCTCAGAGTTGTCTAAATTTTGATTCCTCTAATCAGTAGTGAATTATGGCAATTTTTTCATATGACTAGAAACAGCTTTAATTTCTACATCTGAAAATTGTCTTTTAACATTTAAAAGTTTTTCAACTTTAAACATTTATCAATTGGGAAATGGCTTGTATTATAATTTTGAGTCAGTTCTCTGATTTAGAGATGAAGCTTTTACCAAAAATACTGGCTGTAAAATTAAATGTAAAAAATAGCTGTTCCCTTCTTATTTTAGCTGCATTGGTTTTGTTTGTGGAAAAACTTTTTAATGTAATCAAAATTATTCCTTTTTTATTTCATAATGTTTTTCTAAGGTTTTTTTTGGCCATAAATTCCACAAATCAGAGGTAGAGACCATCCCTTATCAAATTAAATATATTAACAAGATATTCTCCACTCCTCCTACATATTCCAACCCCCCCCCCCTCATTTTGGTAGCCCTGAAGTTCTTATAAAGTTGGTGTGACATAGGCTATAGATAAGTTGTTCCTTTGTTTATAGAACTGTGCCTCATGCTGCTATGTCAAAAGATTGCTGGACTGTGTCTTTTGAAGCTCATAAGGTTATGTGTCCTAATCTATTTAGTCTCATATGTTCACTCACCAAAGATCAGGAAAGAAGAAAACACAGCAGAAAGAGAAGAAATAAGTTCTGTGCTTTCTACAGCTTGTACTTAAATGTAGTCAAGGAAGAGAGCAAAAATTGCTTTTAAGCTTGAATGGGAGGTGGGAGGATGGTAGTATCATTAAAAACAAATTAGGGGAATGGTAAATGTTGTGGGGAAAGAGTAGAGGAGTTTTGATTTTAGACATATTTTATATATATTAGAAAACTTTCTATAATGATAATCAGATTGGAGGTTTAGAGAGAGGTAGCTTATAGAAATAAAAATGTGTCCATAAGTAGATTATTTTAAAAACCAAGAAATCTTTGGGAAAGCCATATTTAAGGGCCAGGGGAAAGATTAACAATACACTAAGAGATGTTGAATATACAAATTAAAAAACATTTTTCTCTAGAAGTTTACATTCTATCAAGGGAGGGTGTGTGTGTGTGTGTGTGTGTGTGTGTGTGTGTGTGTGTGTGTGTGTGTGTGTGTGTGTGTGTGTGTGTGTGTGTGTGTTATATGGGGAGGGAGGAGGAGTCATAATTTGGGAGGGAGAGCAGTAACATTTTGGGTATTAAGAAAAGCTTTGTGTGGTGCCTGAATTATGCCATGATGATTTAATGAGAGGGATTCTATGAGGTAGAAGTGAGGGAGGGGAGTTTATTCTATACATGAGGGATAGATATTGTGCTTGGAGAATAGAGAAGAACATTTTAGCTGGGTGGAAGAATAAAGGAAGGGAAATAATGTATATAATGAGATTGGGAAGATAGGTTGGTTAAGTGTTAAGCTGGGAGAAAGATAAAAAGTTTATGCACTTTTGAGAATTTGATAGTTTAGTAGTAGAATATCTTCAGCATAAATAATAGACTATTACAGTGCATTAAAGTGTTAGCAATAGGTTTGTTTAAAAATTATGTGAAGTTTAAAGGATCTACTTGTTTTGTCACTTCTCTGAGAGGTACCATTTGTTTTGGGGTTTAAAAGATAAAGAGGGAAGAATGGCATTTGTAGTATAGGGAGTAGCTTGGACATAGGCATAGAGGTAGTATGAGAACATAGGTCTCAAAAAAGAACAGAAGGGATCAGCAGCATCACATGCTGAAGTGAGATCAAGAAGTATTAGAATAAAGAATTAGTTAATAAATTTCCTTTGTGATCATTATTAGTAATGGGAAGTGGAGAAATCAGAATGCAGAGGGCTGAGTTGAATATGTCTAGTAGGAAAATGGCAGAAGTAAAAGTGAGTTAGACATCTTACTAGCTTCAAAGATGATGAATAGTTAATCCAGGAAGACCAGGGTTTAAGTGCTGCCTCTGATAAAATGGTGTTGTAACCCTGGACAAATCAGTCCTGTAAGACAGAGATGTCAAGACATGTGGCAATTGGCAATGGACCATTTTAAAATATAACTGGGAAATGTTTACTAAAGTAAGTAAAAATTTAGTATAATATAGATAATGCTAATTTGTGGTTTTCTAAGTATGTGGTCAGCAGGGATCTATTTCCATTTGTGTTTTATACCTCTGCACTAGTCAACTCTTACACCATAAATTCATTAGTAGAGGAATTTATTTACTTGGGAGCTAGTTATATTGCCGAAATCAAAACATGCAACCCCAAACTCCCGTCCCTGAAATCTTAGCATGTTTTATAGGCAGATTGGAAGAGCAAGCATGTAAGGAGGAGAAAGCATGAAGATAATTGAAAATGATGGCATGGACGTGACTCCAAAAGAGATTTCACTGGAGGTTGTAGTTCTTTAAAATGATACAATTTTGTAAAAGAAACAAAAGAATCAGTATTGATGTATTAATAACAATGAAAATGATATTCTTTCAGTAGCCCCAAACTGCTGTTGTTATTTAGACAATTCTGAGTTCAGGTCATTTTTCCATTAATATAGATGGCATACTGTCCATTCTTTATCCTCTTTTTCCAGGTCCCTCTTTATAAGTTTCCACCTACCACCTTTATTCACAATGGAACTGGTTTCTATGATTTTCCCCTTAGTTTTAATATTTGCCCCATTTTTTTGGTACAAGTATTACTTTTATGATATCCTTTGTATTTTTTTGAGGGGGGTATATAATTTTACTTTTTTTTTTGGTAATATGTAATTGCCAGTTCAGGTTCATCCTGTGCCTTTCCTTTGCCCTTAAGATTAGTGTTTTATAACTTTAGAGCTAAAAAAATTATCACCAGAAATATGTTGGTATTAAAAGATGGTTTTTAATTTCTTGGTAACCCAATTATATTTTAATTTGGTTGGGAATTTTGTGGGCTTGAACCTCAGGTCACAAGTCTCTACCTCTGGTGGAGAGGAGGCAAAATTATTATAAAAGCAAAGCAAAAGAACAAAAAAAAATTATTTCAGTTAAGTAGATAAAAATCATCAACTTCCAATAAGTAGATAAGAAATGTCAATTTCAGTAGGGGATTTATTTAAAAAAAAAAAGTAAAGGAAGTTTTAAAAAGGAAGTAAAAGTTCAGAAGGGAACAAGCAGGGCAGTGTTGGTATTGTTGTATTAACTTCAAAACAGGCTGCATATATTTGAAATTGTTTCATACAAAATCCTCTTTCTCTTTTATACATGGAAATGTTTATGCTTGTTTATATTTATTTAGAAAAAAAATCACTAGAGAAACCATTGCTAAATGCCTAAAATCTTATATCAAAACATACCAAGAATTTGTACAAATGCGTAAGAATATGTCTTTTTGAACAAATTATATGAGAGACTTTAACTGCTACTACATTAACAGTAAAATTGCCTACTCATATTGAATTTTGAGGGTTGTGACAGGATGGAGAAATTTTACTTTTCATTGTATGGAATTCATTATGCCAAGAACCAATGAAAAGAAAACTTCTCTATAGCTTTTAGAATAACCAAGTGATTAGACTAAGGTAATATTTAGTTAGGTGATTATCTTTTATATATAAAGCTTAGGAATCCTAGATTTAGAAAACAAGTCAAGAGAGAAGCTGCATTAGCCTTCTGCCTTTAGTGGCAGAAGATAGGAATTTGGAAAAATTAGTAAGTAGAAAAGGGTGCTGTCTTGCTTTCAAGTCTACTTCTCAACAGTTAATACTTTAGTGTTTTTAAGCAGTCATCTGATCTTTGTAAGTTTTAGTTTTTATATTTGGAAAAGAAGAGTTGTACTAGATTCCCTCTGAGGTCTTTTCTAGCTTTGTCTATTAAAATTTTTATAATTCTAACCTCTAGGTAAAAAAAAAAAATTTTGCTCTCGGTTCTCCTAAATTAATTATGGTTTGAAAGATTGTTTTCTCTTGCTTTGATTTAAACACAATTAATCTTTTTTTTTTTTTTTTTTTTTTTAATATCAGATGGTATTGTTCTTTGTTTTGCCTCTTCAAAAAATATTTCCCAATTTATTTTCTTCTTTTATATTCTCCCCTCCCAATTGGGAAAAAATAAGGATGACATAACTGTTGTAACAGTTATTCATAGTTAAGCAAAGTGGATGCTCACATTGATTATATCCAAAAATATTTCCTTCTGCATCTTGAGTTCATCATTAGTTCTCTAAGTTGCCTTTTCTTTCTGGGTTACACAACCTTTATCCTGTTTCAGCCTTACTTTGGTAAGGTATTATCAAAATACTTTAATTTTTTTCCCTATCTGTCTTCTGCTAGAAAAGGCTAAATGAGGTAGGGGAGGGATACTTAGGAACTCAAAGCCATTATGTAGGTAACTCATTTAGCTTTTGATGGGGAAGAGATACTTGGAATACTATATACATTTTAGATTTTACATCCTGTTTCTTCTGATATTTTTAATTCTTTATTAATTTCAAACTAATTAAGTCCCATCTCTCACTCCTATCAAATACTAAGGAGCTTATTCAATATAGTTGATCTAGGTTTTGGAATAACATTTGACAGATATCTTGGATACACTGTTGTAGACAGCTGAAATACTTTTTGAAGAAAGCTACTTAAAATTTAGTTGTTTGAAAACAACTAAATCAGAAAAAGGATTTTTCTGATTTAAGTGTGTTTAGTATATTGCTTCACACATTGTAGATGCTTAATAAATGCTTAGTTACTGTTTAATATGTCTAGTTTACAAAAGCCATTTTTAATGTTCATTGGATTTATATTAGCTAATAGTTAAAGCTTGAGTTCTGGATCTTGGTAACAAGTGATTTTTATGAAGGAGGAGGAAAAGAAAAGTCTTGTTATTGCAGAGTTAAGAAACAGATCAAATGATAAAGTACAGAACCTAATGCTAAATATGTGTCATGAGTTTGGATCTGAAATAAGCTTTTGTTTCCAGAGAATTATTACCAGTCATTCAAATATTTATTCTTGCTTTTCTGCTATAAGCAAAATTGGTTGGCTTGTGTTAAGATTCCTGGATTTTTGTTCCACAGATTTGGTTCTTAAACAGAGATAAGTAGATTTTTAGGCTAGGAAGGATGTGGAGATATTACTCAAACACTCTTATTAAATGTTATTGGAGCATGGTTTAGGATAGGGAATTTAAGGAATCTGAAAGAGTATACAATAAATTTATTTTTATGGTGAGACACATAGCATCAATTATTTCAAATAAGTTTTTATATCATAAAAGAGAAAATTTGTTATTACTCTAAATTAGTTTTGTAAATAATTATACCTAATTATAATTATAATTAATTATACCTATATCTAAGATTAGCTGACCAGAAGTTAAAAAACAAATTGTTTTTAGCCTTTCATTCTAAATTTCATCAATCAACTATACTTTAGGTGGGTCAGAATAGCCATGAAAAAACAGTATATATCCTTATTATAAAAACAAATATCTAATGTTAATTTAAAAAATTTATTATTAAAAACATCTCTAATCCAACTTGAATGTAATTTAATTTAAACGAAATTTTTCTTTTGAACATAGTTCTTTGAGATATTAGAATAAATGTGTTGATGAGAAAATTTCCATAAACAAAGTCAGTTTCTCAGAAAGAAAACCTCTTTACATTTAAAAATTTTTTTCCTCCTTCAGAACACCTCGGCCAGTCATTGTGGAGCCCATGGAACAGTTTGATGATGAAGATGGACTACCAGAGAAACTAATGCAAAAGACACAACAGTATCATAAGTAAGCTACTTGTAAAAAACAACTAATTATGTTTTTATTACATTCTTTGACATAATACATAATTGGCTAATCAGTTAATTTTGTTAATATGTAGTTATTACATATCCCATTGGACTGTCAAATTTTCATAGAACTAGAGTAGAATTAAGTATATAGAGAGAGATATATAAACATATATATTTCTCTCCATATAGATATATATATATATATATATATATGTAGATTAAATATATAGAGTAGGATTAAGTATATTTAACACAATCTGTATTGAAGACACTTTAATCTTTATTCAGTTCATAGTCACTTCAGGATAATAGGATGTTTATGATAATTACAAATATCATTTTTAATATTGATGTGCAGATTTGCCAGTTAATAAGGAATTTCCAGCTTCCAGAATGACAAGTGACTTAGTATTTTACTTTTATTACTTAAGTGTTCCTGTTTAGTAATTTAAAGGGGTAATGCATATCTAATGAAAAATGGGTCTTTAGTTTAACTTAGGTCTTTGTGAGTTGAAAAAATACATAAATTGATCAAGTCCTTCATTCTGCTCTCAGGGTGGTTAATGGAAAAAGTTTCCATTGTTGGTGCTAATGGGGTTGGAGGTGTCTTCCTGAAATACTTAGTTGTGACAGGAAATTGATATTCACAGAAATAGGTCATAACTGTTAATATTAATTGAAAAGTAGGTATTATGCTTCAAATATATTGTGATTAATTTAGTTATGTGTTCATAGGCTTAAAATCTTAATTACCATTATGTGGAAAATCTTTTCTATATGCAAAAAATCCAATTTGAGAGCTACCTGTATATAAATGCATATGAATTAAAATTGGAAATAAGGTATTTGAGGAAAGTATTTGTTTTTAAATGTAATTTTAGGGAAAGAGAACAGCCTCCTCGATTTGCTCAACCTGGGACATTTGAATTTGAGTATGCATCACGATGGAAGGCACTGGATGAAATGGAAAAGCAGCAGCGGGAGCAGGTTGACAGAAACATCAGGGAAGCCAAAGAAAAACTAGAGGCAGAAATGGAAGCAGCAAGACATGAACATCAGTTAATGCTGATGAGGCAAGGTAATACTAATTTTTCTCTAGTTTCTATATAACTAGCTCTGTTTATCAAAGTTCAGAGTTGTGACATTCTCTGGCAAACAAAAGGCTGCTTAATGTTTAGTTTATACTGAACTTGTACAAATGGTTTAGAGTATGGCGCTAATCATGTCTTAGTTTTTAAATTTTGTCCCTCTTTAAACCACTGTATTGTACAAACTATATTTGAAAAACTATATAAGCATAATCATGTGTACATATATATATATTTCCATTCCTGTAGCTATTTTTATACTTTCACATTCTTTGGCACTAAAGGACAAGAGCATATTAATAGACAAGAATAATTTAACAGATCACTGCAAAATCATTGCTTCTCATTGGAAAAACTAATATGCAGATAGTAGATCGATAGAAATATTTTAATTGGTGGATGACAAGTTTTTTAAAATTTTAATAACATCAGAGTACATTTTTGCATTAATTGTCTTGTTAAAAAGTGAACTTTTGAAATATTTTGCCTTCTAAACTCAATAATCACTTTCTTTTTTAAAAAAAATTTTATTTATTTTTTATTTTTTATTTAATGTTTTTCCCTAATTCAAAACAGAAAAAAAAATTTTTTACATTTGTTTTTAAATTTTGTTTTTAAAATTTTTGAGTTCTGGATTTTCTCCCTTTTCCCTACCCACAATTAAGAAACCACATATGAAATTATGCAGCACATTTCCATGAAAATCAAATTGTGAAAGAAAACAAAGATCTTCTACCCTAATTAAAATAAAAACCCTCAAGAAAAGTTTAAAAGAGAGAGAGAGAATGCTTCAATTTGTATTCAGATATAATCAATTCTTTTTCTGGGTATGAATAGAATTTTTCATCATAAAGTCCTTCATGTTAGTTGTGGATGATTGTACTACTGAGAATAACAAAGTCATTCACATCTGGTCATCCCAGAGTATAGTTGTTAGTTTGTATAATAGTAAATTTCACTTTGAATTCAGGGAAGACTTTCCAGGTTTTTTGATAATTTTTTTGAGATCATCCTGCTTTTCATTTTCCAAAGAACAATAATATTTCATCATAAACATGCCACAATTTATTGAGCCATTTCCCAACTGATGGGCATTCTTTCAATTTCTAAATTGTTTTTGTCTGGAGAAAAGATCTGCTATGAATATTTTTTGTACATATAGGTCATTTCTCTCCCACACCCCCCAAATCTCTTTTGGTATTCATGTCTAGTAGTGGTCAAAGGATATGCATGAATTTATACTAACCCTTTGGGCACAGATCCTATCTTTTGATCATTTATCAATTGAAGAATAACTTATTTTTTAATTAATTTTACTTAGTTCCTTACTATGTTGGAGAAATGAAGCCTTATCAGAGAAATTTGCATTGATGTTTTTAAAATATTAACTCCCTGCCCTCCCCTCCATTCTCTCTATTCTTTTACCCTGTCCTTTTGCAAAAGTGTTTTAGTGCTGACCACTCCCTCCCCCAATAAACCCCCTCTTTTATCACCCTTTCCCATATTTTATTTCCCTTCTATTTTCCTGCAAGGTAAAGTAGATTTCTACACCCCTATTGAGTATGTATGTTATTTCCTCTTTGAGTCAGTTCTGATGAGAGTAAGTATTCTCCTCCTTGTCTTTCCCTTTTTCTCCACTTTTTATGTTAAGTCCATGGCATATGGTGCATTTATTGTAATTTGTAAACTGGATTAAAATTGACTTAATTTACTTATCCTTCTTTTTTCTCGTTGCACAGAAAGTACAATATTTTAAATTTATTCTAAATCACTTGCCTGTTACTAAATATATAAATTAATAGAGATTGACTTGATGAAGTGGGATTTTTTTTTTTTTTTCTAGATTCTGGATTCTTGCCTTGATAGGTGATTGTGTGTGTGTGTGTGTGTGTGTGTGTGTGTGTGTGTGTGTGTGTGTGTGTGTGTGTGTGTGTGTGTGACAAACATTATGTTTTATTGGAAGAGAAAGACTTAGAAATGAATGATGTAAAAACAAAAAAGTGGAGAAAGGAAGAAACCTAAAGCCTTATGGATAGCTAGCAATTTTAAGAGCTATTTCTTTTTAGCTAGTTGACACATGAACAAGAAGTGTTTTATATACTTGCCTCAGAAACTTCTCACTTTTAGTTATTCAATTTCTCTCTCCTTCTCTTCACCTATAGTCTTCTCTACTTTTTCCTTTTTTCTATCTTTATCTCCTAATCTCCCTTAATTGCTATGGAATAAGTATATTCTTAATAAGCTGTTGTTATTAAATTATATGCTCAAAATATTTTATATTTGTTCTGAAGCATTGTGGGCAAGTGGCTAGAATATTAATCCCTTCTGTCCCTTTCTGCTTTTTACACATATTACTGTGGGATTCTGGACTAGTCATGGAGTCTCAGCGTTCCAGGAAACTTCCTAAAGATGCAAAGTACCTGTTCTTGTTCATTGATACTGTTTTCTCCCAGTGAATTTCTTACATTAGTGAAGTCACATGTAAGGCTCAAAAATTTTCCCCAAATTAGCTTGCTTTTTAAAATTTTGAGTGTGATTTTACAGTATGAGAATAAAATTCTGAGGGCAAATGGATTGCATGGCAGCCTTCCAGGGAGAGTATATGCTTTATGTATGACTTCTGAAATGTCCCAATTAGCAATGGTTTATACCTGCTTATGCATAAAATATTCTTTTGTCATCATAGGATATAATGCATTTGGGACAATTTCCCTTAGGTATTTTTATAAGGTATACTTCTTGACAAGAACTAACATCTTTTTGCTGCTTTATTTTAGGTGGTAATAGGTAGACTTAGCAGTCTATGTATCTGTCCCAATGATAAAATATGTATTTTGAAAAAAGAAAAAAATATGTAGAGAGAAGACAGCTTGTTCCTATATAGCACATCTTAAATTATGATGACCTCATGCTTTTGACCACTTTGACTCTTGCTTTAAAGGTAATGTTTGAGGGTAGAAAGTGCTTTTATAAGTATTTTTTCTATGGAATTTCTTAGTTATTAATATCTGTAAGGCAAATTTTCTTTTCTAGACGAATGCTGTGATGTTGCCATCTTTTTTTTATGAAATTAGCTATTCTCAAGCACAGGTAGAGTTCAAAAATTCATGCAATCCCTAAACTTGGAGCCTGAGAAGAAAAACATGCTTTGATTTACCAGGGGACAATACTATTGTATTCTTTATCTTTGGAACCCATGTGGCATAGAATGAATTCAGTTTTCTTTTTTTTTTTATTATATATATATATATATATATTTTATAATATTATCCCTTGTATTCATTTTTCCAATTTACCCCCCCTCCCTCTATTCCCTCCCCCCGACGACAGGCAATACCATACATTTTACATGTGTTACAATATAGTCTAGGTACAATACATGTGTGCGAATATCACTTTCTTGTTGCACAATAAACATTAGAATCCGAAGGTACATGCAACCTGGGCAGACAGATATTAGTGCTAACAATTTTCATTCCCCTCCCAGTGTTTCTTCTCTGGGTGCAGCTACCTCTGTCCATCATTGATCAACTGGAAGTGAGTTGGATCTTCTTTATGTTGAAGATTTCCACTTCCATCAGAATACATCCTCATACAGCATTGTTGTTGAAGTGTACAGTGATCTTCTGGTTCTGCTCATTTCACTCAGCATCAGTTGATTTAAGTCTCTCCAGGCCTCTCTATATTCCTCCTGCTGGTCATTTCTTACCGAGCAATAATATTCCATAACCTTCATATACCACAATTTACCCAACCATTCTCCAACTGATGGACATCCATTCATCCTCCAGTTTCTAGCTACAACAAAAAGAGCTGCCACAAACATTTTGGCACATATATGTCTCTTTCCGCTCTTTAGTATTTCTTTGGGATATAATCCCAGTAGTAGCGCTGCTGGGTCAAAGGGTATGCACAGTTTGATAACTTTTTGGGCATAATTCCAGATTGCTCTCCAGAATGGCTGGATTCTTTCACAACTCCACCAGCAATGTATTAGTGTCCCAGTTTCCCCACATCCCCTCCAACATTTGTCATTATTTGTTCCTGTCATCTTAGCCAATCGAATTCAGTTTTCTTATTTGGCTTAAACTGTCATCCCCATTTTGTGAAAATATCCCTAAAAGCACATTCTTTGATTTACTTTAGTTGTGGTTTTGTTTTTTTTTTTCCATATATAAATCATATTCTTTCTTTAGTTGTGTAAGGCATGCTGCTTTGGGAATTTAGAAAGCTAGCTCATTTTAGTAGTTGCTTTTCTATGATAATCCATTCTTCCCAACTAAATCACTTAACTAAATCATTATTTTTACAGGGCAGTGCTACTTCTTCATCTAGTTTAGAATCTGATATATTTTTTAATGTGATTCATTTTTCTATTATAATCTCAGACCCTTTTCTTTAAAAATTTATTTTTGCTTTTTAGCATTTCTGTAAAGCATTGGAAGTTATAGGCACAAAGTAACATATTTTCAGGGCATTTTATAACTCACAAGGACAAAAATTGTTTTTATAAATTCATTTAGAATTATCTACAATGGCCGGGAAATTTTCTTGTCACCATTCTTGGGAAAGTATAAAATACATGCGAATTGCTTTTAACTATTTAATAATTTGCATTAGATGATCAACCAGGAGAAAAAGGGGGGGCCTTGTGTCCTAATTTGATATGAAGTATATATTTGTTTTGCTGTACAGTGAACATGTTTTTAGCATGTTAGAAACATTCAGATTTAGGGGATGATAGCCAGACTCTTCTAAATTTACCATCATCATTAGCAGTTGATGTAGCAGTAATGAACTAATTCTTTTCCATTTAAACTTGAGTCATGAAAGTGTTTAATGGAACTCAATACTAACATTATTAGGGGTAACATATTGGAAAGAACATAGCTACTGACTAGCTCATTCTGTTTCTGTAGACAGATGTTTTTTGCTGGGTTGTTTAAAGGGGCCTTAGATATAGGCAGTTCTTAATGGTTTGGATTCTAGAAATTGACACTGAAGAATCTCTGTTTAATTCAGTCAGCTAGTTAATTGCCAACAGGGAAAGGAGATGGTATTGAGTGGTTTCTTTTCAGATAATGCTCCATTTCTTTTGTCTGTGGGGATTCAAACTTTTTGTTGTTGTTTATTGTTGTTATTGGGTTTTTTTTTTTTTTTTACTGATATATTCTATTTATTTTAGTTTTTATTTACCAGATATATGCATGGGTAATTTTACAGCATTGACAATTGCCAAACCTGTTGTTTCAGTTTTTCCCCTTCTTCCCCCAGATGGCAGGTTGACTAATACATGTTAAATATGTTAAAGTCTAAATTAAATACAATATATGTATACATGTCCAAACAGTTATTTTGTTGTACAAAAAGAATCGGACTTTGAAATAGTGTACAATTAGCCTGTGAAGGAAATCCAAAATGGACAAAAACAGAGGGTTGGGAATTCTATGTAGTGGTTCACAGTCATCTCCCAGAGTTCTTTCACTGGTGTAGCTGGTTCAGTTCATTACTGCTCTATTGGAACTTATTTGGTTCGTCTCATTGTTGAAGCTGGCCACATCTATCAGAATTGATCATCATATAGTATTGTTGTTGAAGTATATGATAATATCTTGGTCCTGCTCATTTCACTCAGCATCAGTTCATGTAAGTCTTGGGGATTCAAACACTTTAAGAATTCTCCTTTCCAGGCTGACCAGTGGTATTCCGCATATAGGTATAATCTTCAAGGGGCCATCCTATGTTTAGAGGTAGCAAAAGCAGAGGTTTTGCCCCCCCCCCAAAAAAAAAATCAGTAAAAACAGAAAGCACCATAATGCTAATCTTGGAAAACCCATGGAGTAGGGAGAAGCAGCAACAGTGGTTCTTAGACACACACAGGCTTTGAGATGACATATAGGGGCCTTAAAATCCAGGACTGTGAACTTCAAATATATAGGAAAACATAATGCAAGTTTGTGGATTATTATTGCAGAAACTCAGATGATACAGGTAAGTCTTAGGGCCTACCCCTCCATCCCAAAAGCCCTGCATGGAGGAGAACTTGGTTTTGTCACAAAGACTCTATTCAGGAGCTAAAGCTGGAGAGATGCAAAAGTCAGATGAAACAAAACATATTATAAAAATTATTGTAAATCTAGACCAATCTAGAACATAGAATAAATACATAATGGTTATAAGCTACTAAAGGGGAAAGTAAGATTTTTTTTTTTTTAAAATCAAGAATTACACGACTATTTAGAAATAAAAAGCAAGAGATTAAAAGAATTGAGATTAAAGCAATGAAAGAAAAAAAGTCTCTGTTTAAAGATAAAGAGAACACTACCATAAGATTTAAAAACAAAAAATATGAATATGTAGAATACTTGATACAAGAACAAATGATCTGGGAGAAAAAAGGAGAGTTTAATCTCATTGGACATCACCTTAACCCCTTGATTTTGTTTTTTTTTTTTTAAAAAAAAAAAAGGCTGACCAATGTTATTTTTGGAAATAACAAATGAAAATTGTCCAGATCTACAAGAATCAGAAGGCACAGGATCCATCAATCACTTCTTGAAAGAAACCCTTAAAATAGGCAAACTAGGTAGATACCAGAGCTTCTCCCACATCAGAGAAATACAAGCTTCTAGAAAGAAGAAATGGTTCATCTCTTAACATGTCAGGGTGACAGCCTTTTGGTTCCTTCTAGAGGTAGGCTTACAACCAAGAATAATGTATTCACTTATTTTGTAAAGTGGAGTGGATTAGAAGCCTCTTAAAATATTTCCTAGACCTGAATTGAGTAAGATCTTTGAAATGCAATATTCAAAAGAACCCTAGAAAGGTAAATCACTGTAAATTATTGGAAGAGGCTATATAATAGTGTGCTAACTAATATTCTAATAATTAACCCCTTCACTTTTAAAGTAATAACTCCTGATTGAAATATGGTACCTAGCCTTCTTGTTTTTGCTTATGCCATCTTAGCTGGAACTAAAATATGTTCCCCATTTGATGGATATTTCATACCCCTTCTACCACTTACTTTTTTTGTTTTTGTTGTCTTTGCCAACCTGATGATGATACAGGGAAACTATTAGAGTTGTTTTAATTTTCATTTATTGCCAAAGCTCTTCTTGAGTCCCCAGATTCCATGCTTTTCCAGTTTATTTTTAGTTGCCTTTTAGTGGTCCATACAAGCATGGACTAAGAAATAGTAAATTTATCACAGTGAATCAATGATATTTGATGTACTGTAGCACTCTCAATATAGCTTATCTATCTATTTTCGTTCCCTATCCCTCATTTAACTGCATTCTTTTCAAGATGTTCTTTATCTCCTTCCTCTCACAGTCAAAATTAGTTAAAATACTTTATATCTTTTATGTTGCCACTTCTCTGAATCTCTTTAATATTGTTATAAATTGACTTATAATTTCATTGCTCAATTGAAAAAGCTCTTTCCAATGTTACCTTGTTTGTCTTATGGATACCCACTCACTTCTGGGTTTTGTTGAATTACTCTTTCTTGGTTCTCTTCCTTCTGTCCCTGTCGTCTTTCCTGGTTAATCTTCTATGGCATGCCTCCTAGTTGTGGGTATGTCCCAAAGTGCTTAAACTCTTCTCTTTATTGCTATACTCTTTTACTTAGTGATTTCATCAGTTTCCAAATGAGTGTAATTATGCAATTTCAGATTAATATAGCTATCCCTAGACTCTCCTAAGTTTTAGTGATATGTGACTAGAACTGCCTTTTGTATCTTTTCAACTGGTTGTTCAAAAGGTGTTTCAAATTTGATATGTCCAAAATAGAACTTTTAAACTTTTAAATAACTTTATTTTTCTAAATACATGGCAAAGATAGTTCATTCACTTTTGTAAAACCTTTGTGTTCCATATTTTTCTCCCTCCCTCCTCAATTTCCCTCTCTCCCTAAAAGCAGGTAATCCAGTATAGCTGAAACATGTGCAATTCTTGTATATGCATTTCCACATTTGTTAGGCTATAAAAAAAACAAAACAAAAAAAAAAAAAAAAAAAAAACAGAGAGAGAGGGGAAAAAAGGAAGCAAACAACAACAACAAATGGTGAAAATACTATGTTATGATTCACATTCAGTCACCACAGTCCTCTCTGTAGATGCAGGTGACTCTACATCAGAAGTCTATTGGAGCTGGCCTGAATCACCTCATTGTTGAAAAGAGCCACATTCATCATAGTTGATCATTGCATAATCTTGTTGTTGATGTGTACAGTGTTCTCTTGATTCTGCTTTCTTCTCTTAGCATCAATTTATGCAAGTTTTTCCAAGTTTTTCTGAAATCATCCTGCTGATTGTTTGTTATAGAACAGTAATATTCCATAACATTCATATACCATAACTTATTCAGCCATTCTTCAACTGATGGGCATCTTACTCAATTTCTAGTTCCTTGTCACTAAAAAAAGGTGGTGCGTTTTTGCACATGTGGGTCTTATTTGCTTTTTTAAAGATCTCTTTGGAATATAGGCCCAGTAGATACACTGCTGGATAAAAGAGTATGTACAGTTTGATAGACTTTTGGGTATAGTTCCATATTGCTCTCCAAAATGATTGGATCATTTCACAACTCCACCAATAGTGTTTTAGTGTCCCAGTTTTCCCACATCCCCTCTAGCATTTGTCATTATATATTTCTGTCATTTTAGCCAATCTGAGTAGTGTGAAGTGATACAAAATAGAAATCCTTATATATTCTCTAAAAAATATAAATTCTCTAAAAGAGATTAAAAAGATCTCTTATTACTATGAAGGGAGCCACCATCATCCTTTTCCAGGATTGTAAGTTTGCAATTATTCTTTACTTCCCAATTTCTTTTGCCCCACATGTGCACACATTTGCCAGACTTCTTAAAAATTCTCACAATATTTCTTATTTATACCCTATAAATGCTCCTTATACAACCATTGGTCTTCATCATCTGTTTCTAAAACTATTGCAGTAGTCTCCTAATTTGTTTTCCACATTTAGATCTATGCACATAAAACTTTGAGGGAATGATCACATTGGAAACGAGATGTTCTGTCTGTTAGTCACTGACAGAAATTCTTCAGTTCTACAATTCGCTTCATATTTTGCCAAAAGAATTGGATCTGGAGCCATAAGATAGAGGTTTGAGTCTTCTCTGCCATATAATTCCTGGAACTTGAACAGGCCACATCTTCTCATTGTCAGTTTATTTTTCTTCAAAGAGGGTGATACTTTCATTACCTTTTTTATGTTTTTGAGGAAAATAATTTTGAAAGATTCAAGTGCTATTGTTTTAAGCTCTTTTCCTTAATTTATTTGTAAATTGTTTTGCTTAAATACTTGTTTATCTTTTTTTTTCTTGTACTTAGATGTCTTTTTCTTTTGTTTTGTAGTCATATTAAATAGAAGCATAAAATGAACTAAACCAATATGACTGATTCAAAAATGCTTTTAAGTGAGTTGTTTTTAAAACACTGTTAAACCTTAGAGTACAATAAAAATTCTAGCTGCTGTGCTTAGTAATCATTCAGCAAACATTATTAATTGCCTACAACATGCCAGGGATTATGCTAGATGCTGAGGATACAAAGATTGCCTTCAAGGTGCTTGTATTCTGTCAGAAAAAGAAAAGGGAGAAGGAACGATAACTTGAACTAAGAAAGATCTTTGGTAGAAAGCAGAGCTTGAGAGCTGAGATATAAAGGAAAGTGGAGATTCTGAGAGCAATGGAATGGTTAGAGAATATTCAGGGAGATGGGTAGTTGTTATAGTTTTCTTCTCTCTCTCTCTTGATAATAGTTTTTTATTTTCAAAATACATGCAAAGATAGTATTCAACATTCATTTGGTTTGTTCTTTGTACTGAAGAGGACTAAAAGGATAGCATATTATTGGCTTCAGTAGTACAGTGTTCAGCTGTGGATGATTATATCAATACAAGTTTGAAAGGCTTTATCACAGGTCTGATACAAATTGCCTGTATTTGGAAAGGAGATATCTAATTTTCTTTATCTTGGGTTCCTTTTGGGCAACTGCTTTGCTCCTAAGAGCATAGCATCTTCTTTGATGGTAGGGTATGCCATGCTAAACAACCCTATGCCAATGTTTGCCATATCTCATAACTATTACCAAAGTTTTTTAGACATCTTGAGAGTTCCCTTATATTCTCACCTCATGTGAATTCTGGCTTGTGTGACATCTCCAAAAACTATTCATTTAGACAAATTTATGTTTGGCATTCAGTGAGGCCAGCTCATCAGAGTTGTGCTGTCTGCAGGATTTGAATGCTTGGCAGTTCCAGTTTGAGAAAGAACCTCAAAGTTCAGCACCATATCTTGCCAAGTGATTTTCAGAATCTTCCTAAGACAATTCAAATGGAAGTGGTTCTCCTCTGGTGCTGGTACATTGTTCAGGTCTTTTGTGAAATATGGGGATAGCCATAATGAAGGCGTAGGAGAGGGAATGCTATTTCTGAATAAAAGGTTACTTTTTTCTAAGAGATAACAGTAAAATTGCCATTTTGACTGCACCATAGTGTGTGAAGGGAAATAATATATAATAAGTCCAAAAAGGCAGATTAGCTGTAGGTCATCTTGGGTATTAAATGCCACAGGAGTTTGCATTTGACCCTAAGGCAACTGAAGCTCAAGAAAGAAAGGGCAAAACATCCCAGTATCTTTGTCAGGAAATCCCAAATTTGATCATCAAAAGTTGGTTCTGCAACAACAAATAAAAAATATTAGTAAATAAATTAGAGGTTACTTTGTACTTTTATTTAATAGTTTGATATTAGTACAGACTTTTTTAGTTAACAGTACAGAGAAAAATCTTATGGTTATATGAGTGAAATTCCTAATTCTGAAAGTTCCTCATTGATGTGAATGTTTTGAATTTTCCTATTTTGAGGAAAATAATTTTGTTTTCATGAATTAATACTGTTAAAGGATTATGAGTAAGCTAGACTTGTCTTTTTCAAACCATTCTTTTAGAACATTTGAAACTATTTAAGGTTATTTTTATAATTAAACATTTTGTATTATACTTAATAAACTTCTAAAATAAAATTGAAAACCAGGGTACTATTTGAGTAAATTTTGAGTTCTTGTGAATAATTTATATAATTAATTGAAAGTATAAGAATGTGTGCAAATTTTTAATGATCAGATTACCAAATGCTAATATGGAGAAGGTAACTTCTCCAGTATATATCTCCTTCTGTCATCATTAATTAGATGGAAATTCCCTATACCTTCCTTTCACATCCCACTGAAGAATCAGCCCAATGCAAATTAATCTGGCTGATTATATCTCAGTCCTTTGGTTCACAGCAGCACAGATACCCAAATTTCTGTGTATCTACCAAGCCAACCCCATCTAGGATCCCATCACAAGAGTATAGGCAAGAGGCAAACAGATAGTTCTTGAAGGTTCATGAATTTCAAAGTTAAATGAATTTGTCTTGAGCCAGATTTATTTATACCAAATTATTATTCTGTATTACATTATCTCAACATTTGAGATGATAATTTTTTTCCATTTATATAGAAAAATCTTGAATAAATGTGAAAAGAGTAAGTTGTCCTAGATATGATGATATTTTATATGTAAGAAAAATATTTTAAAATTTTGTAAGTTTTGTATTTATATGTCTTGCATTTTACTCCGTATTCCTTTCCTGCATATAACAAATAAATTTTTTTTGCTACAAAAGTTTATCCAAAGCAGTTAAAACATTAAAAAACAATCTGACTTATGTAATATTATATCTTCCCACCTGTATAAAATTGGGGATTGGGGGAAGATAATCTTAAATTTCTATAAACAAGTATTGTGTGCTAAGTACTTGAGATGGAAAAGTAAAGTATAATTCCCTGTCCTTGCAGATAAAAGCAACTAGTTATGCACACATGCACACACAATATCTATCTCTTTTCCTCCTTCTTTTCCTTCCATCTCTCTCTTCCCACCAAAGGCTAGGTATTAACATCTATTGAGACAGGAAGAAGGAACCAGGAATTACAAAAGAAGATGGATATAATCAAAATATAGATGGATTGGGGTTGGGGAAATGGATACAGAAGTAAAGATTTAAGTGTCTGAGATCATTGGGAAAGACCTGGAATAGGCGGGTGAGTTGAATCTTGAAGAAAGTCAGGGAAATTTAAGTCATAGGTGGAAGGGAGACCATTCCTAGTATGAAGGCTAAGAGTAGTACCAAGGTATGAAAATTGTAAATAGAGTGTAATGTTGGAGAAAATACAAGCAGGCCAGCATTCATGTGATGAAGATATGGAGAAAAAAAGGAAACTACAAGAATTCATATCGGTTCTTTTGGAGCCAAACTTCTTGTTTATTATTTCACAGCTTTTTCATGTTCAGTTTTTTAAATGGTGGCTGTTCTTTCTATTTAACTTTTTCTGTTACATTTATATACCAGAGTTTATTTTGCTATGCCCCAGTTGATAGGCATATACTTTGTTTCCATTTCCTTGCTACCATAAAAAATGCTACCATAAATATTTTGGTGATTATGGAATCTTTCTGTTAATGAGTTTCTTAAAGTATATTAACATTCAATTTGGAATAAGGGGTTATAAACATTTTTAGTAGTTTATTTACATGATTTGAATGAATTATTCTATTAATTAATTTACAACTCCACCAATAATATATTAATGTAGCTCTTTTCGACCGTTCCTCCAAGATCAAGTATTTTTCTGTACTATCAGTTTGCCAAATGTGAAGTAAAATCTCTGAATTTGTTTTACATTGTTTTATTAATGATTTGAAGCATCTTTATGTTGTTAATTAGTTTGGACTTCTTTTAAAAAGTGTTATTTTCTTTGATCATTTCATTATTAGGAAAAGACTTGGATTTATGTATGTTATCTGTCTTGTTATGAGAAAGGCTTGTTCCTTGAGGTGTTGGGTTTTGTTTTGTTTTGGTTTGGTTTGGTTTTTTAGTTGACTATTATATAATTGGGATTTAAATGTCACGATTGCAAAAAAAACTATTAGTAGTTAAGGTAAGTTTAATGAATCTGGTCACAAAGATGAATATTTTTTAAAAAAACTTTTCATTCAGGGTAGTAGGATAGTTTTCAATGACAAGGGCAATTTGATTGCATGGTATATGACCTTTTCTGGAAGTGATGAACACTAGTCTATCATATACCACTGGGACCATATATTTAGCACCAGTTCTAGTCTTAAGGAATTTTACAAAGGAAATAGACTGTTAATTGATGAAAAGCTAATTTTAGAATTATTACTTGTCATTTTTCTTGGTTTCTCTTTTTGAGATGAATTAAAAAGTAATCATTGCTTTCCTGGGTAATAGATTTTTTCATCTTACTCTCCCAACTTGCTGTCTTAGGTTAGGTTACTAAATTAATTCGTAGGAATTATTTAAATCACTTTAATATAAATTAGAAATTCATTTAAAATAATATTTCTGGGCCTATTTAAATATGAAGGTAAAATAAAAGGAATGGGACTTGAAAGAACTTTAGGAAATCATCTGGCCCTTTCTGTTACTCTTATGATTTGACAAAAAAAAATTATATTCAAGATGAATGTGGTTGAATCTTAAAGCTGATTAAAGAAGAAATATGATGTAACTTTAAATATCGGAGAGAAAAATTTACTGAAGAATTTCTGGTAAGCTTTTTCTGAGTTTCTCTTTTGTGCAGAGCATGATGCTGAGAATAATGGAGTAAGACTGAAGTTTGTATCATAACAATGTTTTTAAAAATTCTAGTTGCTGATTCTAGTTCTTTTGAATTGAGTAAACTGACCACACAATTTTTATTGAATTAACCATTATCTCTTGACCACCATACACAATTGATGAGATAATTTTAAAATGAATATTTTCTAGATCTTATGAGGCGCCAGGAAGAATTGAGACGTTTGGAAGAACTTCGAAATCAAGAGCTTCAGAAACGCAAGCAAATACAGTTGAGGTAAATGGTGATCTTTTTTAAAAACAATAAATTCTTACTTTAGTATAATGTTTGAATTATATAAAATCTGCTTGCAAAATTTGGAGAAAGTAATGGTTCAGTGGATAAAGGAATTGTGTTGATAGAAGTGACAGCTACTCTTTAATTTGCTAGCTTAAAAGAAATGAAAAATAAACGATAAGAATGAAATTTTCAACATCTATTCATATTTACAAATTGAGTAATTTCCAAAATCTTTGAATTAAGGATGTAAAACTGAAGACTTCAAAATACCATAGGAACATTGCTTTTTAATATCACCACATTATTTATTTGAAAGATTTAAAGAGATTTGAACATTTTAGCTTTGCAAAGAAAGTGGGAAAGATTACATTTGGTTGAATTTAATACACATTTCTTTTTAATGTGACAGAAATAAGTAATTCATGTTCCCTGATATCACTGTATTCTAGAAGTTTCCACTGGCAGCTGTGATTTAAGATTAAATATATTAAGTACAACTGGTGATGGGAAAAATGTTTTGAGAGATAAGGAAGAGATTACTTCAGTCTTAGAGGAAAGTGAGAAGTGATTTTTTTTTTTTTTTTTAAGAGAAAGAAAGGAAGTACTTAAGCTAAGGCATAAAGGTATGGAAAGTACAGCTCTTGTTTATTTCATTTTGGTACGTGTGAAGTTCTTAGAGTATCAAGATGAAAGATTAGTCTCAATGTAACCTTAAGCTACATTTGCTTGCTATATTTACTTTAGATTACTGTGTTGCTATGTGAGAATTCTTTCACTTTATCTTCTAGGACCCTTGAGTCTTTTTCTATCTGTTCTCTCATTCATGTCATGTACTATAAAATACTTGAAAAATTATTTTAATAACTGGTTGATGACTTCCATATGCTCATTATGTAGATAATCCAATTTTTTACCTCTTGAGTAGAAAGCAAATTTGACACATATTTGGTGGAAATTTTAAGTTGATTGCTATTATAATAGAAGAATTATGCATCTGATTGCAGAATTATTATTATTTGAGTGATTTTCTTTACCTGATGTGATAGTCCTTACCATTTACATTAGTGGCCCTAGTCCAATACCTTTCTACTTTCTTTTTTAAATGGTACCGTTTTGTCATTTGTAGGGATGATAACATTAGATATCAACTAGCATAAATATACATATAATAACTTTAAAAAATCATATGATAATATCAATAGGTGCCAGTGACAAAAGAAAACATTTTTTTTCCCCCTAAAAACCTGAAAAACCAAAAACCTAGAAAAGGACTATTTAAAATTATCAAAGTCAAATATCTCAAGGCCAAGAATTAATATTCTTTGGAATGGAAAAAACACTGTTTCCAATTCAAATAACTGAGGAAAAACATTTGCTTTCTTTTTATTTTCCATACAACTAGAACTCCCAGCTAGTTGATAATGGGAAAAAGAGGAATGATGTGGAAAATATAGCATAAATTTTAGAAATTGATTGTATTTTAGATATGAGGGAGAGGGAATAGTAACAATAATACATTTGTTGTGAGTATTGGGGAATGAATGGTGATGGTAACAAAATAGAGGTTTTTGAGCAATTGAGAATATGGGTATGTTCTCCATTCAATTGTGGTAAAGTCATTTTCCTTAAAAGTAGAGAATCTATAAGTAGATTGTTATAGTTTCTTTGAGTGATCAGAATAAATACATGCGTGCCAAGTAATAGACTTGCATTGCTACAAAATAGAGCAATAAAATGAAAGTTAAATTATGAAATGGAATTCACACTATTAAGAGATTAATATGTTAATCCCTTTAGACATGAAGAAGAACATCGTCGTCGTGAAGAAGAGATGATACGTCATAGAGAACAAGAGGAACTTCGAAGACAACAGGAAGGATTTAAACCAAACTACTTGGAAAATGTAAGTAGAATACTAGTTAATTAAAAATGGTAATCTTCAACAAACAGAAGGATATACTTGAATTCCTGTTCTATTTCTTGATGGGTTTTTTCTTTATAGTTAGAGGAAGATTTTCTTTTCAGTGTTCTTATCAATGAAAATACTTGTCTGAAAGTGGTGTACCTGTGTCCTGTATTATACATTGCTTTTTGTACTAGTTGAATTTATATCGTTTTACTGATTACTACTATAATTAATGTAACCTTTATGTAATTGTGCAGAGACACTTTCTTCTGTCTGCTTTGTCTATTAATAGACATAACAAGGATGAAAAACCTTTTTTGGCTGTTCTGCTTATCAATTTTTGCAGGTTTTTCTGTTGCAAAATTTATATGAATTTAAAGACATTAAATACATTGTTTTATATATTGGCTCCTTCAAACTACTACTTATTTTAAAAATGAAATTATTCCATACATTGCTAATTTGATAGAAATAGATTTCAGAAGTTTTAAATTAAAGTAATGGCTATATTATAGCTTGAAGAATTTGCTAATAGACTAAATTTAAAGATAGCATAGGGTTCTTTTTGGCTAAATATATATATAGTATATATCTTAACAGTTCAGCTTTTTTTCAAATCCTTATTATTCAGCTTGTGTTAACATTTTGATATTTTTTCAGGTTTTTTATTTTTAAAATAGATAGCATCTATAAAAAGCTTTTAAATAGATAATTTGTTAGGTTTTTAAATGTTTTTCTTTTTAGTACTGGTAAGAACAAAACAAATATGTATAATTATGTGGTTACTTTAAAAAATTTTAAATAAAAGTAAAGATATTACATGAACTAGGAAAACTACTTTTTTGCTAATTTGAAAAAATTACATTTTGGAAAAGTGAGTCAAAAAAATTGAGTCAAACTTTCTAAAATAATGAGCAATAAACCACTTTAAATTTGGAGTGATATATGTTATATGTCATTTTATCTTTGTGTTTTTCTTGAATCCTTAAGGAATTTCAGACATGGTAACCTCAGTTAAGTGTGTCTTTATTTACATTAAGTGATAGTTTTGAGGGTATTGTTCAGCAGTTAGAAAGGATGCCAAAGCAGTATTTGAATGTTGTGTAAAAATAGAAAGCTTTGAATTAATGTTAATTTATTGAGCTTTAACCTAGCTCATTGTATTATGATTTTAAGCTAGTCTAAAATTTTCAAAATAATTGCATACTTAAATTTTTTTCCTAATGTTAAGTGTTTGCAAATAATACCTCATTTCAAATGCAGTAGCATTCTAGTGTTTTTTTGCTAAAACAATATAGTGAAGTGAGGAAATACACTTTACATATATTAAGATTGAAAATAAATTACTCTGAAGTATTAAAATATAGTAACTTAAAATTTAAAAAATCTAACATTTCATTGACTATCACTTGTTTAAAAAAAAAAAAAGGAAATTTCTCAATGTACACATTTAAAAGTGATTCTCTTCTAGAGATCATTCAGTTTACTGGTTTGCATATTAGCATATATATGCCTTGAATAGCATGTACACTCATAAAAACAGACTTTCAGAAACATGTTCATTTTTGTCCTCATTCATTTTCTTAGATAAAATAATTTCATTTGTGAGTGTACATATAAATACTCAAATCATGCATATTCAGTAATTGAAATGTATGAAATACATTCCCATTAGTATTTTTTAATACTAAGTTTTTTGACTAAAACTATTTTCTGTAGGGTGTAATTACAATTTAATTTTAATGGCATGTTATGATATTAGAATTAACAAGAAATAATCATTAATTTTTTTCTGTGTTATTAAGAGTGAATATTTAATTGCATGTGTATCATTTTGGTGACTTTTTCCTTTTGTCTGGTGCCACTGTCTTTTGCCATAGCTAACAATAATTTGTAGAACTTCCAAATTTCTTACCAAAAAAAAAAAGTATAGTTAAAAATTTTTTATATCTTCTGTTGTCTTGTTAGAGGAAAAGAATTGCAAAGAATTTTGAAAGCTTTTGTTATTTAAAAGTGAGAAAATAGGCCTTCATGTGTTATCTTAATTTCTTCATTGTTTAGTTTTAAAAGGAGAGGAACCAAATGGTAAGTTCTCAGATTGAGTTAAAACCTTCAGGGTTAGTTGTTTTGTTTTTTAATATGATAAGCCGCTTTCCCTTTTTAAAAAGCTCATAACTTATTCCTATTGTAAAGTAGGACTTTGTATTTTTATTAGTACTTTGTGGTGCAGAAATGTCTATAGATTATGTTAATTGTGGTTTTAAACTTTCTTCACTGCTATAGGCTTTTCAAAAAATACAGAAGTAACTGAAACCTAATTTCTTACAGGCACCATCCATCTTTGACTTGCTTAGTTTTTTCCTTTTGAGGTAATGAGGGACAGTAGAAAACTCACATTTTATTCTTAACAAAAATTTTTTTTAGTGACCTCCAGTGTTTGTTCTTGAGTAAAGCCAATGTTTGATGTTTCTCAGTGACATTGTTTTGAAAGGTGGTCACAAATATTTTGAAGATTAATGAATGAGGTCTCAAAGATAAGTTAAGACTTTGTTTTACTCACTAAGTTATAATAGATTTTTAAAAGTTTTCTTATGATCCAGGGGAAATGTCCAAAGTTTTATTTCTTGAATGTAAACATCTTTAAGGAATTATATGTAAAACATTTTCTCAATTTCTCTTGGACAAAAAAAAAATAATCTAGTTTTCATGGCATTCTGATCAGAATTTTTTCCTTATTTCATGTTATCTGACAATTTTTCACCACAGTAATGAGTGAATTGAGTTGGATTTGTAATTAGATTTTATTAGGTTATGTAATTTGCTCATTTTGCAGAAATACAGACATTCTGTAAGCGTAAGGTCTCTTAAAGAATCGCTTCCTATGTTAATCTTGTGATGTACTAGCTATATTATATGTTTATTTATGTATACTTTGTGTGCTTGAAGCATTGAACTTATTTGCAAAGTGGGGGTGTTAGGGTGGGAAAGGATGAATTATGGGAGAACATTATATGGGAAAAAGAAGGCATTTCATTCCTAGGAAATGAGTATTATATAATGCCTTTTTATTTGGCAAAAGTAATGTTCACAAAAGCCATATTAACAATAAAGATAATAGTCTTGTAAATTCTTAGCATTTTTATATTACATGTCAGAATTATATGGATGGAGCTATCGTGCTTCAATTATAAGGGGGTGGAGGGAAATAAAGATAGTTTATTTTTGACATGATAAAAACTTATGATGGAGATATTTCTTATCATTTGTTTTTCAGTAGTGAAGAGAATATTAACTCATCTTCAATTTACAATTGCCTATATTTTAAAAAGTCAAATTTCTAGCCCTATTTGTGTTAAGAAATCTAAAACTTTTTCTTAGTAGCCATATACTACTCATCATAAATCAAATATTACTTCATCTGAAATTATATTTTGAAAAAATTACTATATTTCTTTATGTGACCAGTTTACACTTTATGTTGATAACTATATAACTATTTATAATTTAGAATCTTAGCAGTGGTCATCTTGGGAGAAAATTTGTTTAAACCTTCTGGCAGAAAAATAATCTTTTATGTTCTATTAAGTCATAGAAGGTTCTCAAAAGCTAATTAACTATAAGCAGGAATGAGTTGTACCTTTTTATTCTGCATTGTTAATTATTGCTTAGATAACTGTTGTTAGAGTTGTTAATTCTTCAATAATCTGATTTCATTGCTTCTGGCACAATTTCTCATCAACCCCATCTTGAGAAATTTCACTGTTCCTCTACCACTCATTCCCATAAAAATCCATCTCTTTATAGTTGATTCTTTTGGATTAGTGGAGTCTCTCAAATGATGGTGATCATGGAACAAAAGAGAATATAATTCTAATTTAGGGCCAGTATTTTTCTAAGGTTTTTTGTTGTCATACTTCAAATAGGCTTTGAGAACTCAATCTCTTCATCATTGGAAAAGAGTCGGTGTGTTAGAAATGTACAAAATTTTTAAGTTCACTTTATCAAAAATTTTGAGGGTTATATATTAACTATGAAATATTTAATATGCATACACCTTGATGCTATAAAAGTTTAGTTAAGGGTAAGTACTTTTTTGATGGATTGATGACTTATATATGAAACCAATTACTGGAGCAATTTTCCTTTGAATTTTTGACTGGAAAAATTTAAAAGGGATAGTTGTTGAGACAAATAACAATTTGATTTCAGATGTAATTTGCTAAAAACTATTTTTAAGAACATCTTCACCTTTAGTTTTCATACATTTTATAACTTTTGAGAGTTGAGGACATTGGTAAAGCATGGTATTTAGACCATTAGAATTGTTGTGTCAAAACTATTTTTAAAACTTTTTAACTAATAATTTATTATGAGTTTCTTGCTCAATTTTATAATTTTTGGAAATTAACTTTAGTCATACATCTAAAATTTCAAAGTAGTTCTTGGAAATGAGATCAAAATGAGAAGTTGCGCACCGAGTTTTAGTTGTTATTGTAAATTAGTACCAACCTTCTTGTCATAATAGTCAGTGGGGATCCCAAGACTCTAGTCAAATGGCATTGCTGCAAGTTGATTTTTTTTTTGGGGGGGGCAGACAGGGTAGAAAAATAACTATGATGATTTAATAGTTGATTTATTGCTTTGAATGAATGGTTTTGTTCCTATGATCCCTCAGCCCCCTAGAAAGTGTTCTTTTTCTTGATGTACTGCTAAGTGTGTGTATATGTATTATATGTGTGTATATATAAAAGATACATATATATATATATACATATATATACACACATGCACATAGAATTCTTACAAAACAATTTGATCTCTCATAAAATGGCTTGTATTTCTTAATGATTTTTTTTAAAGAAAAAAATCAGTATATTTAAATCCAAAATAATGAGTCAAAATAAATCCCCCCCTCCCAAAAAAAATCAAATTTTTACTGGTACACTGTGTTACTAATTTTTGAAATTCTAAATGATGTCATCTGTCTAATTATATACGTTAACATAAACAGGATTTTTATTTAGTCTTAACAGGAGCTGAGAGAAAAGGACTTCTTTGACACAATAATTACCTCCTTTCAGGCAAGCGATGAATCATCAAATTTGTGAGAGAGCTGTATTTGTTCTTATGGTCAGCAGTGATCCTAACCTCTCTTAGTTTAGATTGGGCAATATTGTTGAAGAATGCATAGACCTTTATATTTGTGACTTTATTTGCTTAAAGTGTATGATTTCAAAACACCAAAAATGCCTTTTTTCCTTATCTTTCTGGTGGTTCTGGTAATTTATTCAACTAATCCTAACTTCATACTAAGTTCTACATATTTGGGATGTAGGAAAACAAATGAATGGTCCCTGGAGATTGTGGGCTCATCACTAGAGAAGTAGATCTAAGAATATTTAAATTTTGGGAATGTTAATTAACAAATTTGTTAAATGAAGGATGTGTACATTGAAGAATAGGAAACTTTAGTTTGATTCAGGACTTAGTGATGAATTTGGGGACAGTTGGAAAGAAACCAAATGGCAACAATGGAAAATGTTCATTCTTTATATGATGTAGTAGAAAAAAACTCTAGTTAGAAGTCATTAGCTTCTACCTTTCTATTTGACTTGAGCTAGTGATTTAATGTCTCCTATTTTTCTTTAATCATTTTGTAAAATGAGATGGTAAGAATAAATCATCTGTTTCATTTTAGATTTGAATTTTCTTAATCCTATTAAATAATGAACCAAATCTCACCTTGATAAGAAAATTAAAGGGGTATAATTTCCATAGATATGGCAGGTACACATAGTGCATAAGGAATAATGTACCATTGGAGCACCTTGAAGTAGATGAATAAAGGAGAATGAATAATAATGTAGACATAAGCTAATTTTAAAAATTTAAATGGGTTTCTTAAAAGTTTCCTAAGTTCTTATAAGTGGCAGCCAGGATAGATGATGATGCTGATTAATTTTTTAATGGTATTTTAAAATTATCCATTTGATCCTCATGGTAAAAATCTTTAAGGGTTAATTACTTGACCTCAGAAGATGTGATTATATTAACTTCTGAACTTTGGAAAGAAATTTATAACAGAAAAACAAAGGCATAATCCTTACACACTCCATCTCTCATTCTGCTTCTAAACTTTTACCTTATTTGGTCAGAATTTTCTCTTCCTCTTCCCCATGCTAGGCAGAGATAACATTAAACAATATTTATAAAAATCTTACTTTGAGGCTATTCCCTTGGTCATTTAAATAAAATCTATTGCACTTTTGCAGTTGGGGGTTATTTTTTTTTTTTTTTTTTTTTTTTTTTGTACTACATATATGTCTTGCAGGCTTTAGAAAAGGATCAGGAAGTCCGCATACTATAGCATAAAGAATGCTGTATGTAGTTGGACTCGGGCAGGAGAGATTTGTGTCTACTGACATGTCATTGCTTTGTGACCATAGATATGTCAAATAATCACTTAACTGTTTTTCAATTGTGTCATCTATAAAATGAGATAATAACCAGTCAACTATCTAGCTCATACTTTGTGTTAGGTACTGTTAGGTATTTGGGATGCATTTATAAAGAATGGCATAATCTGTGTTCTTATAGAGCTTGAGAAAATAGATAAAACTCCTTGTAAAACTTGAAGTCATATAGGTCAGTTAGATATTAAAAATTGGTGAATATATTTCTGGACCAAATGGATCGAGATTGTTTGGAGCTATATTTTAAGACATACCAGCAGATCTAAAGGATAGATAATAAATTTATGATATTTTACTTGAAAACAATGGTTTCATTAAAAGTTTCTTGATTTGTAACTTGACTATAAAACTAGAGCACAGAGAGTAACTTTTTCAACAAATTGAAAATGGTGTGATTAGTATATTAGCTTTTTTTAATCGAATAATTTAGAAGACCCTTTTTATCTCTTTAAATATGCCAGGAAATTAATTAAAATGCCTGCTATAATAAAAGGTGTCTATTGTTTTCTATTTAAATTTGTCAGGAAATTAAAATGCCTATTATAATAAAAAGTATCTAGAATTTTAAAAATCAAGGTAGAGAGCCTGATCAGAAACATTTGTGTATTTGTTAAATTGAGGTATTAGCTAATTAGGAACAAATTAGCTAAATAGGAACAAATTTGGGGTAGCTAGAGTAGTTGAAGAGATTTCATGAAAATGATTTTATACATCAAACTAAGAATGTTTTACAGAAATATTGAGGAAGGAGAATAGAGGTATTTGCAATGGCACAGAGGGAAGAAATAAATACATAGCATATTTTGAAGAAAATGAGAAATTCTGGCTTTTTGGAATGCAGATTTTATTTTGTAAAGTAGTACAAATAGCTGTTTTTTCGGGGGATGAATTACAGAAGAATTTGGAGTTTAATGCAGTTTATTTACAATGAGTTTAACAGTACAATATAAAAGAAGGCTGCCAGTAGTATTCTAGGACTGTAGACCTTAATAACCATTTATTGTGGAAATTCATGTGGTATATTGCATTCTGTTGACTACACTTATTTCTACCTGTTTGTGGGCTGGGATAAGCAATATGATTTTAGTTGAGTAGTATACTAAAAGTCCCAAGAGAATCTTGGTTCTAGTCCTACCTGGTCATTTTATAAGTTGGATAAGCCAATCGAACAATGTGAACTTTAGTTTTAGAGGTAGGAACAAAAGGGAATTTATATGAGATTTTGATTCATTTTTATTTCTCTTTCTTCTCCAATAATATCCCTTTCAAAACTTTTTCCCTTTAATTTAAATTTAGAATTTCAGGAATCTGGTTAGACTTAAGTGAAAAAAAACTTTTTGCACTATTTCAGGTCCTCACTGTAGCTGTTGAGTGAATCTAATATTTCTGTGATGTGTGACTATATTTAAGGGAGTTAATTGAATATAAATTTATTTATTTGATAATGTAGCATCAGTATTAGAACTTGGGAAATTTCTTCAGTAATGACTAGGATGTATTTAGCTGAGTTGAGTCACATATATGTTGCTTTTGAAGAAGGGTAATCTGGGAATAATTTTGGCTCTGTAGAGCAATTTCCCTTCAAATAGTAAACTTTTGAAGGCAATTTTCCATTTTTTTTTTTTTTTCTGGTTTTATAATCCATTAAAAATATCCCAAATGAAAGCTCTTGTTGCTGACATGATAATGCATATAAAATCTTGGTTTCTGGATTAATTATTATTGTATTGGTCCCTGTATTTGTTAAGTCATACTATTTTTATTTGAGCTACGCGAGTTAAGGTAAGTCTTAGTTACCTATCTTTTAAAACAAAAATCAAAGTAGACCAACTTTTTAGTTTGTGTTCATTTGCTTTAATTAATTTTTCTCAGTTTAAATTAATTTTAACTTCAGATTGATATGCATAGAGGAATTGAAGAAAAACATGCTCACAAAATATGTATTTAATTTTAATTTATCAGAAAAAGTTATTATTGACTGGAAAATCCACACTATAATAACTTAATATAAATATTTCCTCTAAACCCCACTTTAGTATATTAACATTTAGTACATTTTAATGAAGATTAAAGACTTCTGAAATTTGAAATCAATCAAAATATACCTTACTAGAGACATAATCTGGTGTGCAAAAAAGTGTTTTTTGGGTGCATATGTGTGTTGTTTGTTTTTTGTATTGGACAGTTTTTTCTTTTGATAATATATTTTAATTTCTGGTAATACTGGACTTTGAACTTTTGCCATAGTTAGATTAAATTGTATAGGTAAGCAGCTTTAAATTTTCATTTCATGGTAAAGAAGTGTTTAAGAAAGTATCAGACACTTTTCTAAGCATTGAGAATACAAAGAAAGACAAAGATATTCCATTCTTTAAGGAACTCATGTATAGGTAGAGGTAGAGATGAAAGGCAACATATAAATAAGATACATAGAAAAAAAGAAAGACCCCTCAGAGGGGAAAAGCACTAGCAACTTGGGAGGCCAGGAAAGGCTTCCTTCAGGAGTTGAGTCCCAGACTGAGTCGTAAAGAAAGTGGTGTGGTGCAGAGCATTTCAGGGAAAATCAGCAAATTAGCCTAGATAGTTGGATTGTAGAGTGTATGCAAGGTAGTAGAGTTTATAAGAGGTTGAAAAAAGTGGTGGTGGGGACAATAGAGTAGGAAACTGATGAAATATGGAGAAATTGATAATTGTGTGGAAGTCAAAGGACACATGGTGCTATCTACACTTCAGGAAATCCTATTGGCAACCGAGTAAAAGATGGATTTGGTAGGGAGAGAGAGTTAGGGAGGACACTTATAAAGATAACTTTTGTAATTTATCTGAGGAATGATAAGATTATAAATTGTGACTGTGATGATAACACCAAAGTTTGCATACTTTGAAGACTTGGAGGAAAGTTAGTAGGTGTCCTTGACAAAAATAAGGAATCTTTGCAGAAAGGATGATTTTGGTGGATAGAAATGAATTCAGTTTTGAAAAGGCCAATTTGGTATATAAGTCAGTCAGATTGAGATGTTGTAAAAGAAGTTGGAGTGATGCATGATTATAATTCAGGAAAGAGACTTACCTGTCTTATAAATCATTTGCAAAGTTAGACATTATAAAGTGATAAAAGAAGGGGGTTCGGAATAACAGACTTTGGAGAAATCCAAGATTAATAGGCATAACAAAGTTTAAGAACCAGAAAATAACAATTCACATCGTTCATGGGAAGCATGTTTTCTGCTGCTTGAATATAGATGGTTGTTGCTCAAAACAATTGGTATTTCCTCATTCAAATTGTCTTCAGAGTCCCTGTACAGTCTGCATAAGAAAATCAGTTGTTACTTTAATGCTATATCTTGGTTTATATTTAATACTTAAAATATTTGCTTCTGAATGGATTGTGGCTGTTTACAAAACTTTGTCTCACCTTTGGGTTATTTGCTTACCACCATTGAAGACAACTCAGAGATCATTATGTAGACTTAGGTTATTTTAGTGTTAGAATGATATTTTTAATGTTTAAATAATACTCTGAAAGTGACTCATTTGAAAGAAACATTTTCTACCTCCTTTTGGAAATTAGCCTTTGTAAAAAAATTTTTTTAAATTACTTGCTCACATTTGTAAAATATATATACGTGGGAATACAGTGTATAGTAGGCTTTCATTTCTTTAATATTTCACTTGACTTATAAATGTTATTCTATTTTAGCTTTTTGTAGAAAAGTTGTTGCTTTTAAAATAATTTAAAATACACTTTTTTTTTCCTTCTTAGGCTGTTTCATATATAACATTTGCTCTTCCATTTTCACCATTGTCCACAGCATTTAGAACTTGAAGATGTATAGTGTTGCTCCTAATGAGTTAATGAGATATAAGAGGCATAAGAAGCTATATTGGATGATTGTAGATAGTGGATATCCCTTTTTAATGGTATGGTATTGTCATATGTTGTAAATTGTGAATAATGTCAAATCTTAGGTGGAGTGGAGGTTGGCTTTTTAATTGCACTTGAGTGCAATAAATGTCCCATGATTATGAATAAGTATTCATCCCTATGGTAAATTCTTGTTTAAACATTTCACTACAAGATATGGTTAACTAATGTTATTTTTGTAATACTTGTAAAACATACTAATACATTTAGTAATTAAGATTTAATTGTTTTTATAGTTACATATGCTAATTTATCATTTAGGAAAAACACCTTTATTATAGCAATATTTTTAATTAGTGTTGGCATAATTATTTTATTTTATTTTATTTTTTTGTTTTTATACTTTTTGGGGCACTTCACATTATAGTAAATCAGTTTGGGGATCAAGAATATTTGAATTCTACTCTTAACATTGACTAATACTGGCTGTGTGAGTTTGGGCAAAATTATTTAAACTCCCAAGTGCTCCAACTAGCTCTCTAAAACGATTAAGTTTAAGGGTACAGTTTGCTGAGGCGCAAGAAATTTCTTTATGCCAGTGAAATGTCCCCCATCTCCCTCCCCTATGTATATATTTGTGCATGCATATGTATTCATATATACATGCACACAAATATATATACACAAATACATAAAGCCTGATTGAAAAGTTCTTCTAACTTTATAAATAAAATTGGAAGTTGATTGTCCTGTCAAGTGCCATTTCTTATACAATCAAAGGTAATTTTAAAACTTACTGAATGCTACCTAACGTTGTAGCTAATAAATGAAGAAAGTTGAGAATTGTCTAATAATATTCAGTGAGAAAATTGCTAGTAAATTTCGGGAAAGTAACAATAAACCAGTATTAATACTAATGCAAAATAAGTTGGTATTGTTTTAAAATAAAAGTGGGTAAGAATGCTTTTTTATTTTTGGGGGGGGGTTGGTGGGGTTATATCATCTGTTTTCTAAATTATGGACAAGGTACATTAAAATTTTTTGTTTTTATTTCTGTTTGTGCTCCTTTTTCCTTCTCTCACTATTAGCATATGTATATGGAAAATCCTTTGTGAAAAATAAGTTTTTGTTAATTTTATAATTTTGGGGGGGGTGAATTTTGTTTCATTTGACTTACAACTAGCATTAAAAAAATGTCATTGAAACCAGTGGATTTTAATATGGTATGTACTTCTGTTTCTGTTAATATTTAGAAATAATTGCTGAGAACAAATTTCATACTGTTACATACTAAAGTAAAACAACCATCATTCATTCAATTCTAGGTACAATGAATTTTGTTTTATAGCACCCTTAACTCATTTACATTGAAAGTGATCCAACATGAGCTACCAATCATACCTCTTATTTGCATATCTCCATCCTAATTAACTCTACCAGAGTAATTGCATTTCTTTATATTACTGTAGCTTTGAAATTTAATCCTTGCCATATAATTAATTTAAGTACTTAATCCAATGAAATTTCAAAAAGAAATTGAATATGATAAAATGCAGTCATTATTTCTACAACATTGTTATAGTAACATAATTATCATGATCTCTTTATCTCTGAAAGAAACTATATCAATAATTCTAGTAGAATTATTTTAAAAACCAAGAATTGGTTTTTAAAATTGCTTTAAGTCCGTATTTTCCTTCATGTTTATATTGTGGTTGGTTCTAACTCATAATTTTGCTCTAAAAAATATTTTTTTTCCTTACTCTTAAGTTTATTTTGGTAACTTGGTACCTTATTAATAAGCATTACTTTCAGAATGGAGATTGATACGTAGTTTTCATACTTGGAATATATATGCTGTTTTAAAGAATAATTTATTTTGATAATGTTAATAACTTAATTGTCGGAAAGTAGAAAATTTATTTACTAAATTCAGTTGACATAATCAAAAGGTTGGAAGAAAGACCACCAAAAAATAACTTATATAACTTAATAAGTTTTGTCTATAGAAATGGGTACATATTTCTAATATTTTTGTGTAAATATTTAATGAACCAAGTATTGAAGAAATTTAATTGGCAGAACTATTTTAAATATGTGAGGGTTTTTTTCCTGAAAGAAAAAGTATACTTTCAGAACAATTAACACCCAAACTTGATATTTCTAATTATGTCCACAATTTTATGTATAACATATTTAATGTGCTTAGTTTCCTTCCTTCCTTCCTTCCTTCCTTCCTTCCTTCCTTCCTTCCTTCCTTCCTTCCTTCCTTCCTTCCTTCCTTCCTTCCTTCCTTCCTTCCTTCCTTCCTTCCTTCCTTCCTTCCTTCCTTCCTTCCTTCCTTCCTTCCTTCCTTCCTTCCTTCCTTCCTTCCTTCCTTCCTTCCTTCCTTCCTTCCTTCCTTCCTTCCTTCCTTCCTTCCTTCCTTCCTTCCTTCCTTCCTTCCTTCCTTCCTTCCTTCCTTCACTTCCTTCACTTCCTTCACTTCCTTCACTTCCTTCCTTCCTTCCTTCCTTCCTTCCTTCCTTCCTTCCTTCCTTCCTTCCTTCCTTCCTTCCTTCCTTCCTTCCTTCCTTCCTTCCTTCCTTCCTTCCTTCCTTCCTTCCTTCCTTCCTTCCTTCCTTCCTTCCTTCCTTCCTTCCTTCCTTCCTTCCTTCCTTCCTTCCTTCCTTCCTTCCTTCCTTCCTTCCTTCCTTCCTTCCTTCCTTCCTTCCTTCCTTCCTTCCTTCCTTCCTTCCTTCCTTCCTTCCTTCCTTCCTTCCTTCCTTCCTTCCTTCCTTCCTTCCTTCCTTCCTTCCTTCCTTCCTTCCTTCCTTCCTTCCTTCCTTCCTTCCTTCCTTCCTTCCTTCCTCTCTTTCTTTTCTCTCTCTCTCTATCTCTCTCTCTCTTTCTTTTTTTTTTTTTTTGGGGGGTGTACCACTGGTTGTAAACTTGGTTTGAAATTGGTGTTTCACTATTTATTCATACATTAGATTTTTACATTATGAAATCAAGCAGCATAGCTGACTTTGAGCTCCCTAGTCCTTTTCTATGTCTTTTCTATTGGGTGGCTACTCTATTCCTTCTTCAGGGTGTGACAAGAAATCAAGTGGCAAAAATTGTAGATGGGTAAGTAATTATTTTTGTAGGATGTGGGGCAGGATGCGGTTCTGTTTGGCAGAATATAATTGTCCATCTCTGCTGTTCCATTTTAAACAGGTATGGATTTTAAAACCCTAGTTAAATATGTTTTTACATCAATATTTGGGCTTTGTCTAGAATCTACTATTATAAGGTTTATGCATATTGAACAAAAGGGTTATTTTCCAATGGTTGATTCTCCTGATACATAGAATTGCTAGCATCTATTTGGAAATAAGATATTAACATGGAGTACTTCTAATTATTTTGGAGTGGGATAAGATGCAGTACTAAAGTTGTTGGGTATTTTGTTTTTTGGAAAGTTTGGCTTTATCATATTCTAATAAGTAAATAATTTACTAAGTAGGCATGTTATTTGACTCATACCAATACAATGATTTTATTTAGATATTTTTAGCTCATAAACATTGTCCATTGTTTACTATCCATTATTTCTCAATTTTCTATCCTTTGTGTTTACTTCTAATGAGAAAGGTGAGTTGCATTGATGAACCACCTGTATTTTAACACAGAATAATAATAGTTTTTCCTTCATGTAGATGTATAGTATATTATAGGCAGTATCTTTGCTCTCTCAAGTTTGTTAGTTTTTAAGTGGATGAGGGAGAGCATTTTTTATAAGTCCACAGGATCTTATTTAGTATTAAGGATTTCAGTCGCTATTCCTTGACTTCAAATTCTTAAATGTTTTCCTGATCCTGTTTTCCTCCTCTTAAATTCTGATTCCTCAAAAGAAAAACTAGGGAATTAAACACTCTAAACTTACCATATATTCTACCTGAATACAAGATTATAGTACTTGTGGACAAATGTATTATTACTTCTTTCTCCTCCCCACCCCCACCCCCCCCCCCAGGCTGGGGTTAAGTGACTTGCCTGGGGTCACACAGCTAGAAAGTGTTAAGTGTCTGAGACCAGATTTGAACTCTAGTCCTCCTGAATTCAAGGCTGGTGCTCTATCCATTGTGCCATCTAGTTGCCCCCCCCCCCAAATGTATTACTTCTGAAATATTGATACATTTATTAATAAAGTTTTGTTTGTTTTTTTTTTTTTCCTCACCAACATAAAAATTAGACAATGTTAGTTTTCTTTCAGTCAGGCTCTGTAATATTTTTCTTGTGTCCTCAAATTACATGTGAAATTCCTTCAATTAGCTCATCATTTCATAGATATCTTGATTTTATTTTGCTTCTGACATTGAAGAATCAATTTTGCTTGGAACTTCCCAAGTATTGTCAGAGTAATGTTTATAGACAGGCTTCTTATAAATAAAAGGCTAATGTTGTTCAGTCCTATAAAAAGTAACATTGAAAAAGTTCTGTTAATAAGAGACTTCAAGATGCGGAAAATCTTTAATAAATAATGTACTTCTGATTTGTTTGTGATTTTGTTTTGAAAATCAGCATTCCATTTGAAAAGTTTTTGTTGCTTTGATTTTCACTTGACTGCTTGATATGAGGCTTTTGTTAGTCAAAATGTAATTTTAAAATTGCTATAAAATTATGTTTGTGTAGCCTTATAAGGGATACTTTGTTTAGTAATTTTTTCAGTTAAGGTGAAAAAAGAAATTTAGCAATTCTGAATCTTTCTGATATATTGATAACATTTGTAACCTCTTTTATTATAAATTCCCACAATATTAGCAGTGTTAAACTTTCCTTTTAAATCATTTTTGAGGCTTTCCTCCTCTTCTCCTTCCCCTTACCCCGATTATTTTCCGCTATTATATTGCTTGGTAAATAACCTGTCATCTTGAATTTTCTTCCCAGCTCTTTATTTCAGCATGGATTTTGTGTGCCCCTTGGAAGTATTTTTCTTTTAATTACAGCTTTCTTAATTGTAGAAGGATAGTCTTTTTTGGTCTAATTCTCACTGTTGAGATTTGAAAAGGTGATGAAAATATGTTATAATTTGTCAGTCAATAATTGTTCATTGTTTTTAACAAAAACAAAAACCTGTTGCAGACTACCTCTTAATTTAATGAACGTTGAAAAGCGTAAGTACTAAAGAAAAATGGTGATAAAGGCCTTTGAGAATTTATGTATTAAGTGTGTGTTGGGCAGGACCGCTATTAAAAATAGAATTGTTTCTTACCTTTTGTATAATGCACATTAGGAAGAGCTTTGACTTTTAAATTTCTACATAAAATGAAAAACATTTTCAACTCCTGCTTGTTGAAATTTCCTTTTATAGCTAGATAGCTATTTATCCCAGATGAAAAGCAATTCAACTCAATACTTGTACTCTGTCCCCTTTCCAGGTTACCAAAAAGTATCCTGCTTCAATCCACTTAGAGAAGTGGCCATTAGCCTTGAAGAGGACTAATAAATGATGTTAAGCAGGAGAAGGAGGATTGACTTTTCTTGGTTTTGTGGATATGAAACAAGTATAAATGATTTAGAATTATAACTTATACCCTATTGACTTAATTGAGGGTGATTTTTTTTTTGCAAAATAGCTGTCTTTTGAAGACTTAGTTTTGGACATCCTTAGAAGTAATGGGGTATAATATGTCAGGTTAGCTATTTATGTCTGCAATGAAAACTATTGAGTTTCATAAGGAGATACCATTATGTATAAACCAGATCTAAGATCAAGTTGATGTTTCTACACTGAGATTATTGCAGTCAGCTCTGATTTCTTTACAATAAGAAAAATGTTTTACCTAGAAAACATGAACATAATGTTCCTATAGATTTTTTTTATATAGACTTTTTGACCTTAAAAAACAACCATCTTTAGTTTCTAAGACAAGAAGCATTTTATGTAAAGGTAACAAGATATTTCACGAAATTCATTACCTGTCATTATAGTAGTCCATATTGATAATAGATTTAATGTTAGTCAAATATTAAACTCGTATGTAGGTCTTAGGTCCTAGGAAATAAATATATGAAATTTATTTTCTGATATATCAATAAAGTTTTAAAGTAGAGTAATAGTAAATTAAGAAAACTATGCTCTCACCTCCACCCCTCATCTGTTTTTACTCTTAAGTAAAAAAGCTTTTGATTTTTAATTCATTTTTTTCATAAGACCCCTAAAATTTCCATATTTTAGAGTGCAAAGGAGTTGATTCTTCAGTTTATTTCTGTTCTTGATGAGAGGGGGTTAGTTGATTAGGCATGATATAAGCAGGACACTTTGATTATAAAACAAATTTATTTTTCATGTTAAATCAAAATGCTAAAAGTCAAATTTTTAGTCACACATTATGCTATACACTGTTTAATAACTAATGATGACTTTGTCTTTAAATAAATGTTAAATCTTGTTCAATAGTTCAGTGTACCTAAGGAAGTAACTAGAAAAGAAATACTTCAAAAAGGTTATTATTAAAAATATTTCTTACAGGACTCAGTACTTTATAATACATTCCCCCCAAATTATGAATGTCCAACTATGTTGTTATTATTCTTTGATGCTAAATAAGTGATGGATTACCAGGCTAAAAAATGATCCTGGTTGAAGTCCCTGCTAGGCTACATTGAATATTTGATACACTTTATGTATGTGTGTTCATGCTAAGAAATTTTCTGGGAATTAGAGCATCTTAAGTGAAGTAACTCATGGTACAACATTGAAACATCTGTGTATCGCTTTCGTTTTAAGCCATTTTTCATGTGAAATGGAATTTTGGAGGGTTGCCTAATGGAGGCTTGTTTTCAAGTATTTTGGCAGGTGCAAAAAAAAGTGATAGTCTAATATGAAAGGACTTTGTAAGTAATTGTTATGTAAATAAATTAATGAGGCAAGTTTAGTATCAGTGAACTGCAAATATTTTCTGCATTTTGAAGGAGAAAAAAGCTAACCAATACCAGATTGGTGATGCTACTCCATTGACTGCATAGTTTCACAGGAAATGTCCGAAGATTTAGTCCTATCATGTGTTTAGGTTGATCTAGCAAAGTTGAAGTACACAATGAAGTGCATTGGACATTTTTACTTCCTTACATCTAGTGCTTTATTGAAGGGAGTTTTTTGTCTGATATGTCTTGTGACTTTTAAAAATCATCATCTTTATATGACTTGCTCTGCAATGCCTGAGCATTTTTTATACAGAGATGTTATCTTGATTAGCCACATTATATTAGTGTTGCAGGGAAAACTCAGGTTGGGGAGGGAACTTCAAATTTTATCAGTCTATTTAGTTGAAAAAGATAGTTGGAATAAAGTTAAGGGATAAATCCTATTTGAAATTTTAAAGAATTTTGTTTAGAAGTTAGTATTGCATGAAAACAGGGATTTCCAATATTATGACTTGGGATGGAAATTACTAATACTAAGTAATAGTTGGTTTTGTGTTGTATGAGATAGAAGTTTTGGAGTGTTTAAAAAAAATGAACATTGTAGCAATTGGAAAAATAATTGAAGATATTGACATTTTCATGACATTATTCTTGTAGTGTGAACAATATTGGCATTTGTAATAATGTATACTAAAATCTTGGAATTTTTTTTTTTTTTTTTTAGGTTGATTTAGTACTTCTAATAGTGATTGAAAAATTTTTTTTTGTACTTTTATAATGGAAAATGCTGTCCAAATTTAATCTTTTGTTTTATTTTAGATGGGAAATATAAAATCATAAGATCGATAGGTTGACTGTGACAACTATGTTTACTTACAGAGAGAACAGGAAATGAGAATGGGTGATTTGGGTCCCCGTGGAGCAATAAACATGGGAGGTAGGGATTTGAAGCAAAAGGCTTCTGTAACTTACTTAAATTCTTTGGGACTGTATATGTTATTTATGGTGTTTACTTTTTAATGACAGACTAATAAATTCATGGAATTAGTACTTTTGTGTTGATAGTAAAATAAGGTATATTTCTTAAACAGTCAATTACAATTAAATGTTTTTAAGTAATATGCCCAGAAGAAACTGAATTTTAAATTTAAAACACTAAATGGACCTGTTTTTGTTTTTTTTTTTTAATTGAGGGTCAGTAGTTCTAAGAAGCTTTTATTTTCAAAAAGTTTAGTTCCTCAAAACTTTTGAAAGCAGTTATAAAGTTTACTAACTTTGCTAAAAAGTAAAAATTAATTATAAATGACAAATCTTCATGAGTATTTCCTAGGACCATCTTACACTATGCATGGGTGATGGGAAGGGATTCAGATAGTCTTACTACATTCAGCCTCCCTTTTATGTGATCTTTTTTATATTGAGGCCAGCAAGACCCTTCTTAGAATTTGTAAATTCATTCAATTCAAATTGAGGTAAATTGAAAATAATTCAAAAATTACCTTACTGCTTCTTTTTAAATCAAAGCATCCTTAAATTATAACATTTATTATCATTATATATTACCATTGCTTATTAACATGTCATACAGAGTTAATTGAAAATCTATTATTTCTGGATTCTTCCTTCAGGGAACTTTATTTTCCATATATGTGTGTGTGTATATGTATATATGTCTGTATAAACATATATATATATACACACACACACACACATATATACATGCAACTTTTTGTTTTATATACACATATAAAACAAAAAAGTTGTGTTTTACAGTTAAATAATATAATAAGATTAATTTGAAATGGAGGCTAATTTCAAAATTTGTTAAGATGGGGGATGATCATTATAGACTGGAGCACTTTCAAGATGAGACTGCATTTTAAGAGTTCAAGCTATTAATATTAGAAAATCATGGAAAATGCAGAAGTCCCTGAAATAGAGAAGTTTTTGTTTTTTAATAGGGATGAATAGTACAATTTGAAAAAGTAGATAAAGAGTGCAAAAAATTTCAGTTTGTTTCCAGAAATCCTTTATTTTTGGATATTAAAATTTAGCTTTTTTTTTTTCTTTGTAAGTATAAATATCTCTCAGTATTCCAAGGTTTTTTTTTTTTTTTTTTTTTTTTTTTTTTTTTTTTTTTTTTTTTCCCCTATTTAATGTAGGAGGGGTTGAAGGATTCATTATAGTCCATTAGCATGGACTAAGTTGACAAGATTAATGGAAGAGTAGTAGGAATATACTGGAATTCAATTTAGACGGCTAGTTTAGACAATAGGAATTGCTAGTTATGTTTCCTATCAGTTCTTTCTTAAGGAAGTTTTCTTTCTGACTGGTTGTTTGCTAGAAATATGATTCCTGACTATTTTAAAATCAATCTTTCATCTTTCTGTTATTTCAAAAAGACTGAATCAAATTTCATTTGATTCATTGACTAGGTGATATATAATATTAAGTTCACTTTTATAAAGAGGTGTGGTTTTTTTTTTTTTTTTGTTTGTTTGTTTGGTTGGTTTTTTGGGGGAGGTGTTAAAATCTTGTTTTTAGTTCCATAGAGTAAAATAATGTATTTGTTAGAGTTAAAATTCTTTTTCAGTTCTTCCATTTCTTAACTACCACATAGGTAGTTTTTTTTTGTTTGTTTTTTTTTGCTTTAACAAGAAAGAATCAGGTAGCTTAAATTTTTTTCAGTAGTATCATTCAGTAGTATCGATTTAGACTTTAAATATAGGCAGTCCCTAACTTATCTGTAAGTTGGAAAGAACAACCTATCCAAAATGAATAACCTCATCTATCCTAATGCTTTAGGAGACTTTACCACCAATGCCATTTGACCATTTGATGTTTTTGACATTTGACATTTGATGTTTTAAAGAATTTTTGTGCTCCCAAAGGAGTTGAGTGAAAAAGTTGAGGAAAGCAGTAATAATTTAGGTAGAATTGATCTGATCCTATGGCAGGTTTAAATCATCTTTTTTGAGGAATTTTTAAAAATTATTTTTAATTTTTTCATTTGCTTTACATTGCTTGTTACATTTCTAACACTTCATTTGGATTAATCATTAGGTTAGGGGCTACAGCTTACAGATTATAAATTTATAAATTAGTTCAGATGATTTTACCATAGAACTCTGATTGAGAAAGAAGGGGGGAAGGTAAGTAATTCTGAAACATGGGATATTTTAATAGGTCTAGGAACAAGAAAAAAATGTTTCAATTCTAAAAGTAGTAGTATCCACAATTAGCTTTAATACTGCTACAATTGATATGGATTAAATGCGGACTGAGTTAGATTAATTTGGAGGTCTAGTTTGAAAGCCTACTTACTATACTATACTATTCATAAAGGAAAAATGTCAGTAATATTTGATTGGCTAACAACTCATTACCTGTAAGTTGGGAGCTGCCTATATTTTCAATATTTCATAGAAATCGCTTGATTTATAAATTTTTACAAAAAAAGGGGATAATAAAGTACTTCTATAGATTCCTTGTACTTAGTTTTGGTGTTTTATACCCCACTTATAGCTTAAATGCTCTGATAGATTATTAATATGACAATAATTATGTAATATGACAATTACAAGTCCCAGATTTTAACATATTTCTGGTAATATATGCTATTATGGGTTCATTGAAAAGAAGAAAGTTTGCGAAAGTAGGCTTTTTGATGAGTTGGTTATATTACTATTTCATTTGTATTTGTTTATATTTGATTTGAATTTAGAAACTCGCCTGAAATTCTGTCAAGTTATTTTTTTATTTCTCTAGGATATAGTATTTCTTTTCCCCTCCTACTCCCCCCATATCATTCACAAAAAATTACTTGTTACTTTTTGAATTCTGGTGTGACTGTACTTTAAAATAGTTTTCCACTAGTATTATGTAATTACAGAAAAATAGGAATGTTTTTGGTATTTTTCTAGTCAGAAATTTGTCTTTTCTGCTACATCTCTTAGAAAGGTAATGGGAATTTTTTCCCAGTGATTTGCCTCCATTGTTATACCTCTATAAATATATATTTTCTATGTAATGTATAAAGTCCATATTAGATATTATTTACTCTGAACTTCCTTCATGCTGTTAGAAAACTATATTGGCACTAGTGGTACAAAATTAAATTGGGGAAACTATGGTAATATAATATTGAAGTTTCTTACTGCACTGCATTTAATTTAATAAACTTGATGCTTTATATTTGCTTTTTTTTACATTGGAGGCAATAATTGGGGGGAAAATCCATTTTGGAGCAGATTATTGAGCTATATTTCAAACCTTTGAAGAAAAATGGTTTTGACCAATAAAAAATTTTGAGTTTTAGAACTTTTAAATACTTTATTTTAAATGCATGTAAAATCTAAGATAGGACAGCTCTAAGTATAGATTGTTTTGCATAGATGCGTTTAGCCCAGCACCTGCTGGTAACCAAGGTCCTCCTCCAATGATGGGTATGAATATGAACAACAGAGGAACTATACCTGGCCCACCTCTGGGTCCTGGTCCTGCCTTGGGACCAGAAGGAGCTGCAAATATGGGAACTCCAATGATGCCAGATAATGGAGCAGTGGTAATGTATCATAAAACTTATTTTAACTCTATTCAGCTATATCATGATACACTTCTGCACCAAAGATAACTTCACACTTAACATAATTTGGCATCTTTTTTTTAGACAGGCAAATTTGGCAAGAATAAACATACTTTTGAATTTTTAATAAAGGAACAATTCTAATATATGCTCTTTAAATAGGACTGACTATTGTGCTATAGAATTATTTTTTAAATGTGTAAATTAGAGCTGTGAAGAAGACTACATTTCATTGTATGTATGATGATGCCTTTTACTCATTTAAAACATTTTCCATTATATTAAAAAATAGTGGAGAAGTATTTGAGTTTTACCTCACCATATTTTTATTCTGTTAACAAATAGCATTCACTTTTGTTCTGGAACCAAAAAAATATAAGTATGAATTAAGTCTTGTCAAGACTCATAATTCTACAAAATATTTAGAATAACTTGAACTATTTTTTTGATATTTAAATCAGAATATTATATATTTTACTTGGACATATAGTTTTATGTAATTTGTTGCATTTCTTTTATATTTGAGCAAATTTTAAAGAATATGACTAATCTTTTCAAGCATTAGAGTGTGAAGATATCTTTGGGTGGGCTAAAATTTTTTTAAATTATAATTTCATTTGTTATATTTTTATTACATGTTTAGTATAGAAACCAGAATATGCATACTTAAATTTTTTTTTTTTTTTAATTTAGAGAATCAATTTAGTAGTTTTAGTTTATTTTAGATTAGTCTTACAGGTATAAAATAAGTATTTGATATCTTGTTAAATACTGGCCAAAGTGAAATTTGCATCAGGAGAATTGGTTAGGATGTGCTCGTAGACTTTCTGAAATGGTACAGTGCTTATCAACACAAAGTAAAGAGGGTTCTGTGCCAAAATACAAACTATTCAAAAACATATTTTTGTAGTAATAACAGTGCTCTGTATATTCTAATATGCAGATGCAGTGCATGTTATAAATCTTTCTGAGTTTTTTTCATATATTGGGCATTTAAGTTGTAATGGATTACTGTAATAATAGCTAGTATTTCTGTGATGCTTTGAAGTTTGCAAAGCACCTTATAGGCACCTTGTTTGAGGTGTAGTTGCTGTTATTACCCCTATTTTATAGTTAAGGAAACAGAGGCTGAGAAAGGTTAAATCATTTACCTAAGATCACACCACTTTTTTTTAAAGCACATATTTATGTGCTAGGCACTTTATATTTTCTCTTTTCATCTTTACAACAATCCTGAGAGGTAGGTGCTGTTATTATCCACATTATATGGTTGAAGAAATCGAGGCAAATAAGTGTAAATTATTTGTCCAGGGTCACACAAGTAGTAATTGTCTGTGGCTGAATTTGAGCTCAGGTCTTTCTGATTTCTAGATCTAGCACTCTATTCATTGCGCCACCTTGATACCTCAGATAGTTTTTAAGAATCTGAGGCTGGGTTTGAACCCACTTGTTTCTGACTCCCTAGTCCAGTCTTTCCAATGTATTATGATGCCTCTGTATAATGAAACATAATTGATGTGGTTGAATAAACTTTTAATATGCCTAGAAGTATAGGAACTAAGTGTTGTTTTCAGTAACCTAAGAGCTGTCTTTAAGTTGTTTTTTGTTTTATTTTGTTTTGTTTTAGTTAGACAACTTTTAATTCTTACATTAGCTTGGTCTCCTTAAATTTTTTTTTTTTTTTTTTTTTTTTTTTTTTAATAACCCAGGCCAAAGAAGTACTCCAGCATTAGTATTTTTAATGTGTATGCTGGATTTTTTTTTTTTTTTAAGCACAGAAATGTGAAATTATATGATAAAAGATTTTAAGCTAGATATTAGTACTATCTATTTTTGTCCAATATATTTTTCAGTAATCTTTGGAAAATGCCATATGCTTTTGGCTTTAATATTTATTATGCTATCTAGGGTATTTAAAGTGATTTTTGCTTAAACAAAATATATAATGAAGCATTTTTGACCATTTATTTACAAAATACTTCATTAATTAAAGTGTTTTGTTTCATTCCAGTTTTGCTCTGTTGATTTTCAAAACTATACATTTCTTTTATATTTATAGAGAATATCTTGCAAAATCTTTTTGAAGGAAATAAGTTAGTATATCATGCATCATAAAAACTCATTTTCTTCTGTTTAATGAAATTGGGGCAAAAAAATAGCAATATGTAAATCTTCAGCTGCCTTTTGCATAGTGACTAATTAAAATGCTCCTTTCTTCCTTCTATGTGTGATCCTGACTCTGCTGGACTTTCTGCTGAACTTCATGACACCACCACTTGGGATTTTGATAATTTTTCTCATACCTTATTATTTGTTGTATTCTAAATGGACTTGATGTTTATTATGTGGTACAATAGCATAATGATAGATTTTCCCAAGGACCACCATCTCAGATGGGTTCACCAATGGGAAGTAGAACAGGTACTGAAACCCCTCAGACCCCAATGAGTGGTGTAGGTCCTGTGAGTGGTGGTCCTGGTGGCTTTGGTAGAGGAAGCCAAGGGGGAAACTTTGAAGGACCTAATAAACGTCGCAGATACTAAAGAATCTTTCAGTCCTTGCAATTTAGAGAGAAAAAAAAAATTTAGTGGTATGCCTTTATAATTTTACTTGTTTTCTGAAAGAAATGGTTTTATTGTTAATGTAGTCTTTTCAAAGTTTCTTTTGTAAAACCTGAAGTTTTTGTATTTTTTTTCTTTAGTCAAACATAATAAGCTTTGTAGTCTAGAGTGGAAATGATGATGCTCATCATTGTGAAAGTCAAATGTGTTTGTCACTTTAGCTAAATATAAACATGCGATCGTACTGTAAAACTTGTGCAGATACTTGATCTCAATAAAGAAATCACTTTGAATAATTTGAAATATTATTAGTAGTATGCTCCTTTAAAGTATTACCAAACTTTGCTGTACTAATAACATTTTGGTTGCTTTAACTTAATAATGCCAGCTATTCAAAAAGCAAGATGATTCCATGCTTTTTAGTTGTAAACTAGCAAGTAGCACTGGACTTTGCAAGATAAGTTGGTTAATACATGTTGTATTAAGGGGTTGAAGGATAGTGCAACATCTGAAGAAATATACATTTGTACAAACCATTAATGTTCTGTAAAATCAAGGTTATGCTATCTATGGTTTAAAAGCTAGACTAGACCAGAAATATTAAAGTCTTTGTCCTGTGTTCAATTTTCCAAATAAATATTTTGATTCTTGGCTAAAGCTGCTTGAAGGCCAATCTCCTTTGCTTTTTAGATAAATTTAGTTTTAAATATATTTGGACCTGTAATAATTTACTTTATGTCAGTTGCAACACTCCAACATTTGTTAAAAACCAAATCGTTTACATAGCAAATGTACCAATTTCACAAACCACACCCAAAAGAAAAAAGCTTTCGCTTTGCCCAGGATTTGGAGGGGTTAAAAAGGGAGTATTTTTAGAGTTTGCTATGACAAATTTCAATTAGAACTTTGCTTAGATCATAATTGGAATTATGTTGAGTCTTTTATACTACTGGGTACTGAAAGCACTTAATTTTGAGCATTTTTCTTCAAGATTGGCAAGGTCTTAAGTAATGGTATCCAGTACTTTAATAATGTACTGCCATGATAAAATGATCTTATCGTCTATAAATTTGCCTTCAAACATACCTGGGAAATGTTGAACTTTTATGTCAACTTGCCATTTAAGTAATTTTCAATTTTGTAATCAAATTTACACAAGCTTATCCTTATACAAATAAGTTTTCGACTGCTTAAATAGTTGCTTGTAAAACATCTTTTTAATGTGTTTCAGAATGATATTTTTACCTTTGGAAAGAAATTAAGTTTGGGGAATAACAAATCATATACCAAGAAATTCTTATCTATTACCTATTAGCTTATATTTCATGGTATTTGTAGTATCATATCATTGTATAGGGGTGGCCCAAAAATCTTAATGTAATTTTAATAAAACTTAAGCCTTTTGAGCTACTCTTTGTAGCAATTTTAGAAATGGAATGATTTTCTCCATTTTATTTTTAAATGATTTAAACTTTTCAGAGGAAGTTCATCAAATTTTATTTTTTAGTATAGTATGATTTTTAAAAACTTGAGATTCATTGCTCCTGTGCCCTGAATTTTTCTTGGCAATTAAAAAATATCATTTTCTTTTTCTTAATTTTGATATTCAGGCACTATTTTGGGAGTGTGCACTAGAACTATCTACACATACTTAATATAGGAGATTATTTGAATGGCCTAGATAGAGAAGAAATAGTAGTAGTACTAGCCTATTACTACAATTTGGAATTATTTTCTAGAGGTGTGAAGAAATGGCAAATATTTACGTTAGAAATTTTTTTTTAAAGCTTTGTCTTATCATAATAACCTTATAGTTAAACATATCTTATTGTTTGCATGCGTTTGTTATATACTGGACAATTTTGTGAGTGTCTTATTTTATTACAAATTTGAAATAGGGTGGGATGAAATTTTGTTCTTGGCTATTAAATACCAGGTCAGCCTGGGTGCCATTCTTTGAGATTCTGTATGATTTGATCAAGAACACTTGAAAGCCAATGCAAAAAATGGGTGTTACATCTCCTGAACATCATAATGTCTGGGCTCAAGTATGGCTTCCGGAGTAGAGTTCTTCACAGCCTGTGGCCCTTCACGGAGAAAGTCCTTCTTCAGTACTTATCGAGTTTATCCTGGGGACAGTCTGCTTCTGAGTGCCAGTCCAGTGGAGCACCCATGAACTCTTAGTTTATGCATTTTTAGGATCATTACCCTCATCCTTGTATAATCGAATAACTTTATTGTTAAATTTTTTTCTTCTTCCTTGAATTAGTAAAATGTGTGGAATTAAGGATTTATTTTGTCTGCCTTTGTCTATAAGTTGCAAGAAGTGATAGTATAGAAATAGAAAATTTAGCAATGTTAACTTAAAGTGTCATTTAAATTTGTCAACTGCTGCCAACATTCCTTCCTATTAATTATAAGGTCATATATATCAAATTTTGGCATAATGTGGCAGTTCATTTCTTTTTGTATAGCTTATAATAGTTGTGTTCTAAAGTTTGAAATATTCAGCTTTTTTACATTTTGTAATAATTAACGTGGTCAAAATAAACATGCATCCATCTTTCTCACTATTTTATTTTAGGTGGAAAAATGTTTCCTGTGTTGTTTGTTACTTTTGACATTAAAATCATTTTTGGGGGGCGTGTATAATTTTTTTTTTTTAAATTAGGGGTCAACAGTTTATTTTTAGTCTCTAATCATTTAATTTCCTGGACTTTGGAAGAAGTGAACATCATAATACTGGGAACAAAGACTTTTCAGATTCATTTCACAGTAGCTCCTTACCTACAGTATTAAAATATCACTAAAATTTTCATAATTAGGACTAATTTCTTAGATGAGTTTCTAGAAATAGTAAATTAACGCCAGTCTACTTTAATAAGGGCTTTGATATTTGTAAATCCTCAAATTATTCTTTAAAGTTTACATTAACATTTACTTGAATATCATATCTAATGAAGTTATAAAGTTTAGCCAGCATCGATATGAGGAACCTGAAATGCATTAATTTATTATTTTGATCAGTTGTAGACATTAAACTAGGAAGAAATTGGATTGACCTTATGTCTATTCCATTGTGACTAAAATAGATGGAAAGAATGTAGTTGATGAATGAGTGATCTGCTGGTGTTTGTGTGAAAATGAAAAATGCCAAAAGTTGAATGGTTTAAGAGACAAAGTGCAGATAGTTTTTAATTGTAGCAGTTTGAAGAACTGTGAGGTGGTTGTAATGTATCTACCTTAGGACTGTGTCCTGAAATTTTTTGAAATGTAATTATTGATCCTTGAAATTGCTGGAATTGGTAAAATTCAGTGTCTTCGTAAAATCTTTAAAGTGGTACAGGTAATAAGATATAACATTATGTAGGAGTTCCATTAAAGATAAAAGAGGGTAGAATTATTCACTTTCAAAAAGTTCCATATCTAGTTTTGTAAGTCCTTGTGCAACTAAAACAGTGATTTGGTTTATATGAATTTTTATTAAGACATGTTTAAAATAATGTCTGCTTATTATGGTTTATATTTTCATCTCTGGATAATAGTAGAGGAAATGTTCACACATTCCTGCAAGAAATAAAATTTTATCACTAATATATATTATTGGTAATTTATTAGGCTAATATTTATATTTATATTTAACCATTCTATTTGTAATTGTATCAATTTTTGATTGTCTTGATAATATTAAGTACGTACATACATATGTATATATATTATATGTATATATAAAATTTAATTTAATTTTTTAGTTATTTGGGCTTTTATTCCTTCAGTGCTGTTGAAAATATGTATGAACTTTAGGAATTTGTATTATCACTGTATCTAGCCTTTGCTATTAACTGATTATATATCATTGGATAGGTTTCTGAATATAAGCACCTCAGTTACTTCATCTTTATCTCTGTGACTATTTAATTTTGAGCCATGTTCTCATCTAAACTGGGTTGGTTTTATTTACTAAGCCACTTTTCTATGTGGTGAAAACTGATTATAGTTACATATTTTCAGGTTTATAAAACCTCATATTTTTCAACATTCTTATATAGCAGAAGTGTGGAACATTAATGGTATTTTATAGATGACCAGACAACCAGAGGAAGGGGTTAGGTACCTTGTCACACAAGGGACTAATACTTTTTTCATATAATTTCACAAAAGAAGATAGTTTTTCTGCATTAGGTAAAATATAGTGTGGTTTTAATTACTTATAATTGCTTATTACATTTCCCAAAATATTAGTTTCTTTAAAACAACTGAAACTCATTAACAGAAATAATTTTATATTTCTGGAACAATGAGGAAAACAAAACATCAATATGGTAGGTGCCTGGTTAGGTTTTATCTGTGATTTTTCATAAAATACTTGTTTGTAATATTGTTTCTGATAGATTTCTTAGACTCTTCCTAACTTTTATATACAAATCGATCACTTTAAGTCCACTCATAGTAAAGAGTCTCTTCCTATTTTGGTAAACACATTTGTAAAATAATTGATTTTGTTGTATAGCTCATACCTTTTCTCTTATATCTTTCTTGAACTCTTTTTTTTTTTTTTTTTTTTTTGCTGGCATTCCTTTGGCAAACTCAGAATATCACTTATAGTAATTGGTATCAGAACATTTTAGTGGCCAGCTCTGTAGTAACTTTGGTTATCAAAACAACTGATTTATTAGCTTTAGTTTACTACTTCACAAAGTGGACAATCATATCTGTCTGTTGTATTAAAGAAATAATATCCATATAAAGCTTTGTTTTTGTTTTTTTTTTTTACAAAAACTATTGTACTGAAATATAGTGGTTATATCTTAGCCTGTCAATTAGGTTTATTTATAACTGATTTACATTATTTGATTAAAATTTTTTATTCTTCAACTTGGAAAGAATATCACACGGTTCTAGGAAAACTATTTTAAGAGCCATTAAAATTTTTTTTATTAAAATTATCTTAGGGAATGTAAATGAAATTTTTTTTTTTTTTTTTTTTTTTTTTTTTTTTTACAATTTTAACTTGCTAAATTAGACAACAAAATTATTTTGTATTTTGAGACATTTTTATGATTTTAATAGAAGCATTATATTTGGCTGATTTTCTAAAAGGTAAATGGGAGTTTAATATTTGTGATTTTATATGGATTATCTTGTTTTCCTTTCTGCCAAGAACCATTTTCTTGTTTCTCCCTCCTTTTTATGCCACATGAGTTCTGTTTTGTTTACTTTTTTGAGGCAGTAATAACTTAGTTAGGAATTAATTTCATAGATAGTTTCAAGAATTTTTGACACTTGATGAAAATTCTTAGTGAATAAAATCTATATACCAAGATGATTGTCTATGTATTTGTTAAAATTAGTTTTAATTATAACTGAGGGTAGGATCAAATAACTCAAGTATTGAAAAATGAAATTTGGGAATTTGATTTAAATAACTAGGTAAACTTAAAATACCTCGGTGCCAAAGATGATAATTCACTTTACATTAAATAAATATTAGCTGAAAATATCTTAAGTATTTCCAATTGCATTTTGAACTTGGGTTTTTCATTTTATTAGTTTAAGCATGATGAATCTGTTTAAGTGAGGAAGGAATCAGGAAATATCTTTCCCATAGGAATAGAGCTCTTTTTGGGTAATATTTTATATAGATAGAATTTTCCATTGTAATTAACAGTGAAACAGATTTTGTTATTGTTTGGTAAATATTTGGTAAAATCACCTGCTCTTTTCCAATTTTTCTTTGAAGGTGAGTCAAATTGCCTGTTCTACTCTGATATGATACTCCCTCGGCTTCCTATCTTTTAGGGTTGGATTGAAACAGTGCTTTTTGCATTCCACAATGAACTCCCTGATCTCTGAATCCTTATTTAAGTTTTAACTTCCCTGGAATTAGGCTATAAATTTTGTTTTAACCTATCGTTTTTTTAACAGAACACTAATTTAGGAAGAAGCTCCATATAACCTTTGTATCTAGACATGAGTTAGGGTTACAGAAGTCTTGAATAGATCATAAAATGTAATTTCAACATTTCTTTATTTAAAAAATATACACATTCACATGTATATATGTGTGTGTGTATATATATATGTACACATATATATGTATATATATACATACATACATATATACATACATACATATATATATATGCACATATATATATATACATATATATATATGCAAATAAAAAGCACATTAGTAGTAAGTATTTAAGGCTTCTTAAGTTTCTCCCTAAGGGGCAGCTAGTAATAAATTAGCTAGGTGGTGCAGTGGAGAGCACTCATTGGCCCTTAAGGCAGGAGTACCTGAGTTCAAATATGGCCTTAGGCACTTAACTCTTTGTTTGCCGTAAATCATTAACAATCTCAGCTTCCTCACAAAACAAATGAATAAATAAGTTTCTCCTTAAAATATTTGAAACATGAACATAACTAAAATAGAATGAGATTGTGTTAATAAAATTATTAATCTGTTATAAATATTTCTATGTAGTGAAATTGAGAGCTTATTTATAGGAAGCAATTTGCTTGTAGATAAGAGCTTCAATATTAACATTGGTGCTCAAAAATGAAATTTTTTGACTCTTAAGAATTTTTTTTTAAGAGTAGTTTTATCTTAGTGTACAAGAGCAATCACTTCTTTCTTGGAAAGAAATTGCAGGAGCCTTTGAATTAGCTTAAGGTATGTTCTTGCACTTAAGCCTCATTGGGAAAACATCTCAATAAGTGAACTCCGTGCTTATATATTAACTATTATGCACTCGGCATTTGTACATATAATGTTAAGAATATTAAAGCCTCTTTTACTTTTTTTTTTTTTGGTAACAGATACATTTATAATATTTGTAAGAGCCCAAAGCACAATACTCCTGGCTGATAGAAAGTAGACATATATATTCTTATTTCCCTTTCCTTCATCCTTCAGGATAATGACTTGTAATTTACTTTGGGTCCCAAGGAATCCCTTGAAAAATGTGGTGGAATTTAAGAAGAAAACATTTTTTAAATGATTATTCCTTTTTGTTCTTGAAAGTATTTGAGTTTTTAAAAAATGTATTGATATCTCACTTCGGGGAGAAACATAATGTCTTAAGTTATTCATATGCTTTTAATCCTTTAAAAAGTTGAATGAAGATTCTCTAAGTCTTGGAAATAATATTTGTATAAATTTTTTTATTATTTAGAAACATTTACATAACCATTTTCTTAAGAATTTTTAATGAAAATTAATGTTTTTTAAAAATAATGTTTTCTGAGATGGTAATTGCCTTTAAGAGCAAGACACAGTAACTGAAGAAGAAAAAAGAAAAAAATTCTGATCTTACTCTATTATTTTTCATTTGGAAAAAAAAATTTTTTTAAATACTTAAAGTTCTTAATACCTGTCTCCAAAGAACCAGAAGTTAGTTTCCAAATTTGAAAGTAAATGAAAATAACATCAAAGTGTTGGGGGGTTTTTTGTTTAAATTTCTTCTGTAAAACAATGTGATTATCTCATTTGGATTGGTAGGATCCATCTTCATCCTACTGAATGTACTACAAAGACTTAGAGGTAAGATGGACTAAGGACATTAAATATCAGCAATGAAGATTTATTTATATTTTCAAGATTTACCTTTTTAAGTTGTGAAATATTTGTAGATTATATCACTTTCAGAATTTCCTAGGAAATGCTTAAGCTGGGATTGAGTAATTCATTTTTAAAAATACTTTTTATAATTGCATTTTGATATATTAATGCTATATATTTTGCTAATTAAAAAAACATTTTAAGAGGAGGGGGATTCACAGACTTGATTCAAGTGTCTGGGTGTCAATGGTATAACAGATGTTTAAGAACCCCTGCTTTCATTATACTTGTGGTTTTTTCACTTTTTTTTTTCCCTAGAAAGTTTTAATTAATCATTTCAAACAAAAAGTATAAAAATTTCTATTTTATTTTACCTGTTTGAAAGTTAGTCATTTATGTATACATATATTGTATTTAATTTATACTCTAACATATTTAACATGTATGGGTCAACCTGGGGGGGAATTAGAACAAAAGGTTTGGCAATGGTCAATGTTGTAAAATTACCCATGCATATATCTGGTAAATAAAAACTATTAAAATAAAAAAAAAAGTCATTTGACTATTAGATTGCAATTTGCTATACTCTTCATAAAACTGATGATATTAGACTTTAGAAGTAGCAACTTTTCTCCTTATATTCTGTAATTTATAAGAAGCATTCCTAATAAAAGTTTAATATATTAGAAAAATGCATTTATGAAATATTTCAATCATTTTTTTTCCTCATGAAATTTCTAATTTAATACTGATCATGATAAGTTGTTTTGTCATGAATGCTCTTTTGAATGCATGAAAGACAAAATTAGTTAGGTGAATTAGTTCCACTGATAGACATGTTAATCTTTCAGTTTCATGTGTTTGGTTTTTATACACATTGTGCAGTGGGAGTTATACATTTTGATTTTTAAAAACATCAAATACTTTTATGTCAGTTTTTGAAAAAGTTGTATTTAAACACAATAGTTTAATACTGTTATACTAATATGGCTTTACTAAAGGAGATTGATCATATTACTAGAAATTTAATTTTCATTTTTAAATAGATTTGCAAAAATACAGGACATTATTTTTCCAAAAAGGAGACCTTAGTGATCAGATTTCCATTATGCTTGACAACAATCAAATATAATTTAATTCTTAAATAAGCTCTAAATAGTCATGTTCTCTTTTAAGCTTGAGAGATAGAGCTTATTTAAGATAGATCAAAAATAATCCATAGCTCATAATCCTTGAATTATGTGTAAGATTAGATTAATGATTACTTGATTATCTCTTTTTCCTTGGTAACTTTAAATAGACCATAGATTAGAAACAGTAGTGGTTGAAAGTGACTGAAAAAGGGCTCTGATATAGTGTTAATTAAAATTTCCATTTTAAAAATAATTGGAATGGCATTTTGGCACCTAAATGAGGTAAGTTTTAAGTTACATGCAAAGGTAATCAATAACATGTTTTCAGACCATTTTTAAAAAAATGATGAATCTAGGATTTCTTTTAACATTTAATTAAAAAATTAATTGAAAGCCAGCTTTAGAGCCTTCATTCCTTCTCACATGTCTTTTCATCTTCTCTGATTTAAAATACCCAACCACCTGTACTTAATATCTTCTCTAGTCTTTTTTGATTCTTTGTGGTCTCATTTGGACTTTTCTTGGCAGAGAAATTATGGTGGTTTTCTTTTCCTTTTCTAGCTATCTTTACACAGAGTGACATTTGAAATAAATCTTTAGTCACAAATGCTGCTTTTAAAACCTTTTCTATTGGAACTTGTGAAGCAAATTTGAAGTTTTGCTTTCACACCCTTCTTAAGAAATAGCATATGCTTTATTACCTCCATAGTTGCTAGGGCATTACAGAATTTTACATTTTGAAAGAATTATGGCAAACACTTTAGCCTACACCACCATCCAATACTTTCTTGTATTAGATGTCAGAAAGTAGACCCTGAGAAGTGAAATAATTATTTTAGTTATTATTGAGCTTGTTCTCATTACTACAGTAAAAATAGTCAACTACATTTTTTTTGTCTTTTTTTGCTACTGGCTTATTTTTAACAACTGTGATTTATTCACAAATATTTAACATCTATTTTTGTCAGAGTTTTGGCTAGATCATTGGGATGCAAAGACAAAAATGAAACAACACCTGCAGTCTTAAGAGTTGATAAACATGTTTGTATAAAACATGAAGTAGCAATTTGGGAACTGTGTTAAAACCTGGGGCAAATATGCATGCTAACCACCAACTAGTAAAACAGATTTTAGTTCTTTCATTCTTTATTGGATGGGTTAATCTTATATTGTGCCAATAAATTACTAATTTATTGATTACTAATTAATTCTTTACTTACAGATGAGACAGTTCATAAATTTATTCACATTAACCATACTGGAAACTTTCTTTTAGTTTGAATAGAAACATTTCTCATTTTAATCAACCTCTATTCCACAATATAACATTGGAGTAGGATCTGTTGAGGTCCATTTCAAGGTAAGACAGGTATCCTGCAGGAAGTTAATCTCTCCATTTTGCTTACTGACTAGTACACTAAAACAGTTTAGGATTGGCACAACAGAAAGTCTGTCAAAAGAATTGATATGATTTATTACATGCTGATTGCAATTATGGGAATAAAAAAATAGCTTAGTGTTATAGTTTGTACTTTCTTAGAGCCTTCTTGGTAAAGTAAGATAGAATCACCCTTCAGAATCTGGAAGGCCTGGATTCAAGTTTTATCTCTTGATAGGTACTGGTTGTGTGACCCCAATAAATCATCAGTTAACTAAGTTGGAAAATTGTTGCCTGTTTGTATAGGTTGACAGAATTTCTTAAAAAATTTTTACTTTACTGATAAAATCACAAGTTAAAGCCAAAATAACTTCATTATCTTTACCAACTTTCAAGTTACTTTTAAAAGATGCAATAAAAAAATTTTCTAGATTTTTTTTTTTTTTACTAAGCATAGTAAATTTTAGTTATCTATGTACCTAAATAAAATATCTGTAGAAACGAATAAACAAATTACAATTTGTCTTTAAAATGTTAGGCCATTGTTCCTTAGCTGGGAGTTTTATTAGTTGGTAGTTAACTTTCACTTTGTATTCTCTGTGTTCATCTTATACTTTTAACAATTGGTCTTTGGACCAAGTGAATTTTCTAATATGATCTGGCACCATGGCATCGGGGAACTATTGAGAACTCTACAAGGAATCTTCAAACTCAAACTGAATTTTAAGTTATATATTCTAACCTGGTTCATATAAACTTTGCTATTTCAGAATTATAATGCTCTTTAAAAAAGACAATTCTTCTTTCCCTTGATTTATAATAAGAATGTAGTGTGAAAAATAACATAGAAATATAGGAATGCAATTTAGATAGAAGTTCAAATAATCAGATTACTGACAGATTTGTGGATTAATTTGAAACAAAATTTTTAAGGAACTATGATTTTATTATACATAACCTGTACTGGTAGGCACAGGCCTAAGATCCTTCCCTTTATGTTTCTGAATTGCTTGGAAAAAAAAAAAAAACTATTCTAACGTGTTTTCAAGTGATAAACAAACACTATAAATTTGGAATTTCTTTTTGCAAAAATGCCAGCTTTTTGTGGCAACTTTGAAATTTGACAAATTATATTAAATAGTATAGTTTTAGAATGTTAGTCTATAACTGGTTACTGTTACCAGCTTATAATACTTGATATTTGGCTAGTGGTCTTTCTTGAGGCTACTATTTGTAATTATGTATTTTATCCAATTTTAATGCCTTTCCAAATTTTTGTTGAGTTTTAGTGACTTTCTGAATTTCAGTCATAATTATCTTTGGGAAATGAATATGTTTATTTATTAGAGAATCTCAGTTTAGGAAGTTAGGTTCTTGTACATTTGAAAATTTGTAATTTGACATTTTAAAAATACTGGCATTTTTTCACTGGATTTCATTTTTAAGTTCACTTTTTGTTGTATTTTTTGATTGCATCATTTTAGGGGCACTCCTCAGGAAAAAACTCTTTTTCTAATGCAAATTGGCAACTGTTCTGCAACTACTCTTGGTAACATCATAAAATTGTGTCATAGATGAAACTATGCCCTGGTATATTGCTCACCAAAAATTTTTAAATTTTAAAATGCTAAATAATTTTTATCCCTCGTTTTCTTACTAGGAGAAAATTTTCAAGCTACTGCAAATTCTCTTTTGATATATGCTTCAGAATTTTGTTCTAATATTTAAAATGATTTATTAATGCAATTGTGTTAGTTGAATAAAAATTTTAGGAACTATTTTTAAAGGTACTCTATTTTATATATCCAAATTTGTGACCTATTGTAGCTAATTGTTGACATTCTAATTAATGACATTTAAATTTTTGCTTCACTTTGACCCTTATTGCATTTTTTTTTCATGTCAGCCCTTGTATACCGCTTATTATAATGTTCCTGCCTCAAGAACTTAAGTAAAATAATAGGATGAAATTATATGCCTTTTGTAGCATGTCAATATAAGGAATATTCTGAAATACAGAAGCAATATGGTTTTTTAATTCATTTAACTTCAGAAACAAGTTTTCAATTACAGGAAAATACAGGATTTAGAGGCATTCAAGAAATAGTTCTTTCAACATCAATATTATGTTGAATGAAAGATCAGTTTTAAGAGATTTCATTATAAATAAAAGATTATTTCACAGGTAAGAAAAAGAAAATAATAAACTAGAAAAAAAGCTATAAGTCTCTCTAATAAAAAATAGACACATGAGAGAAAACTTGGAACTAAATTGAAGAGAGGCATTCACCAAGAAAAACCTGCATTTTTTTTTTTTAAATACAGATGAAAAGCTGGATTAAAATATTGATCCCTAATTTAAAGTCACCATTGGTATAATCATGCTATCCTTTATTTAACTTGAAATTTTTACTTTGTATCGCTTCATTTGGGTATGTTATAGACAATCACTAGCACCAGATTTTGATGTTTTTCAAAAAGTAATTTTTTCTAGGCACTTTCAATTTAGTTAAAGAAAAGAAATGGATGTACACAATGAGTAAATAAATAAAAATTATGTGAGATGTCTACCTCACTAATTAGGCAAGTATATACACACATGTATGTGTGCCTGTGCACACACAAGTATATACACATATTCAATTAGTCTGCTAATTGAATGAGGCTAGCTGTGTAAAAGTGCCTTGGGGAAGAATTAGGGGTATTGCCTACCCTTAAATAGTCGGATTTGTAAAGATTGAAATTAGTGAAGTGGGGGGTGGGAGGAGATACAGGGAAGACACCAGTGTGAATAAAACATGAAAGCGCTGTAGGTATAAAACCAATTCATCTGGAGTTATTGTTGAGGATCCATGAGATGACATGTAAGCATTTTACAAAATTTTAAAAGTATTAAATGTATCATCTAAAATATTTGTGGAGATGATTAAAATGTTCAACCACTTGTTAAAATAGTTGTGTGTGGGAAACAACTGGTTTGAGGGCTATCTTATAAGCAGTTTTGAGTTGGTTATCATATGGTTGACAGGGAAATGATACTAAAAGAAAATAATCCTGGCCTGAAAATGAGATCTAAATTTTCTAATTCAGCCTGAAAATTAGGAAATCTAAATCAAAGAAACATAATTTTCAGGGCTGGCAAATCCAGTGTTGAACACCAAAAATAGTATCCGCTGAGTGCAGTTAACATTGTCAAATATGACAAATTAAATGTTTAAGAAAAGAACATTGCATTTACCCTAGGAAGGTTTTAAGTTAAAAGTAGGCCTACTAAATGTAAAGCATTATGGATAAGCAAACACTTGTGAGATAGAGGCAAGAATGTGTAAGAATATTAAGGGGATATAATGTGACTAAAAACTTAGAAGAATATTCAAGATTACTACAATGGATGCATAATCTCATCAATGTGAGTACCCCATGATAGTGTAAAATCTTAATACTTCTTGACTCTTGATCATTCCTATCTGTCCTAACATATCAGCACTCATAAGTACCCAGGACTTTCCCAATACACTAGAACAGAGGTGTCCAACACTACCCAACACACTCCTGAGGATGTCCTGAATCAAATTAAAATATAATTGGAAAACATGTAAGAACAATATAGAACATAAGTAATTTTTTTAAGTCAGTAGATATGTTGCCTTTAATGGTCTCTATATGTGAGTTTGACACCCCTGCACTACAACTACAGCCCTTTATTCTTTTAAGCTTCTGTAAAGTTAGTGTTAACATCAATTTATTATTCGTCACTATGGGAGCAACCTACTATTTTTCTATCTTGTATTTCCTGTCTTTTACACTACCTGTGAATAGGTAATTGTTGATAATAAATCTCTTAAAAATTTACACAGTGCAAAAGTTAGTATGTTTTCAGCTTATAGTGAATACAACATTATTTTTGGAATTGAGATGTTAAACTTGAATTTCTGTTTCTGACAATACCCGCTGATCATACTCTCAGTTTCATTTTCTCTCTTAAAAATGGTGCATACCATTTGGAGAACCTACCTCACAGGGTTGTTGTGAGGAAAAAATATGGAACCTTAAACCTTTATAGTACAAGATACGTCAGGAATTGATTAATTTCTTTAAAGACATTTTTGGTATATGTTTTGAACTGTTAAAGTCTTTTTGTGAGGCAATTGGGGTTAAATGACTTGCCCAGGATCATATAGCTAATAAGTGTTAAGTGTCTGAGTACAGATTCAATTTTGGGTCCTCCTGACTCTAGGGCCAGTGCTATATTCACTCTACCACTTAGCTGCCTCCTATCAAAAATTCTTGATGGGGGTTTTAATCTGGGCTATCCAGATGCAGTACTCCAAAACATTTTATTTATTTCCTTTGGGGAAAACCTTATTTACCTTGATCCTTGGTAAAGTTTCTAAAATTTATAATGTGTCTTGACACATTTTGAAGTAACGTTTCTCAATTGATGTAAAGGTTTCATGTCTACTTTTGCCATAGAAAGGACAATATTATTATTCAATACATAACTGCACACACATACTGGGTACAGCATCAGCTACAATGAGTTTATTATAAGTTGCTCCCTGCTTGAGAATTTAGAGCCTGAAAATCTTGGAAGTTCATCTAAGAAGTATTCTGCTGATGATTATGACCTCTTGGGATACTACAATATCAAAATTTACAGGCATTATTAAAATTCATATCTAGGCATTTTGTGAGCTATGTTGAAAGATGAATGATTTGTTCAGGGATCTATTTTGCTCTGTAAAAATCAAGAGTTAAGGATAAATTATACAATTTATTAATGAGATTAATTTATAGGTGATAAATTTGCTATGTGTAAAATGGCATTACTTAGGGAAAATGTAGAAAAGCTGGATAGTGAAACAGGTTCCTAAAAGTAATCATTTTTTCCCTCAACAGTTTGCTAGGAAACACTAGATATCTTTTTATTAGATATAAGTGGTAATTTTGAATAGAAAAGAAAGATATTTTACCTTTATTAAAGGTATTTTAAGAAGTTAAGGTATTTTTCTGCTAAAATTTTCAGATCAATACACTGTCACCTGTTTGCTTTTCTTCTTTCAAATTGTCCGGAATACCAGTTAAGAAACTTCATTTTTCTTCCTCTTAGAAAGAATTATTTTTAAAACAAGATTAACAGTTAACATTATTTGCTTTATTTCGTTACTTTTAGTTTCAGTAAAATAATTTTATATAGTAAAAAGTAATCACTTAGCTTGTTTAGTTCTGTATGGGCTAAGAGAAAAAGTCAGGTTTGAGTATAGAACCAGGGAGCAGGTCCTGAGGTACTAGAGATTTTTAACTGTAATTGGGATTTACTTTAAAGTTTCAGGTTTCATAGAATTTGGAAAAAAGAATTTTTTTTTACAACTTTTTAATTCCCTTTCAGTTTCCTTTTGAAATCAAATTTTAATTTTCTATGCATTTCTAAAAATTGTGTGGAATAGATGAATTTTAATTGTCATTAATTATTAATTCTTAAGAATTTAAGAAAAATTCTCTGAATCTAATACTTAGTCTGCCTAGAAGAGGAGAGAAGAAAAATTATACTGGGGTTCAGGAGTAAATAGAACAAGGTCATGCTATTAGGTAAATTGTCTCTTTTTAGGGAGTCAGGTGTTAAGGAGGTTAAGTAACTTGCCCAGGGCCACGCAGCTAATTAATGTCTGAGATCTCCTTGCCTAGATTCAGCACCTAACTGCTCAAGAAAAAAATCATTCTTGAAAATGATCTTGTAAGAAGACTGTTGGAAAATGTTCTAATTTTAAAAAATCTGCAAGTGTTTGATGAGAATTCACATTAGTAATCTTTTTGTAGAAGGGAATTTTTTCACTTAAAAAGGATTTTAATTTTAAATTGATATACAGAAAAGTATTTTAAGACCAGGGTTTGTGCCAATAAAGTGTGCACATTTCATTTGTAGATACAAAAATTTTTAATTATATATTTATGCAATTCTTTGGAAATCTTTTTCTACACATTCAAATTCATGTCACAAGTTTATTGGGCAAATAGAGATACTACTTTATCCCATTTTAGAGAAGAAAGTTAAGATTTTTTTACATGGGCATCGATACCTATCAAGGACCAGAGCTAGAATTTAATTCCAGTGTTCTGACTTAAAATTTTTTTCTTCCTACTTCAAAGCATTGCTTCTTTTATATCATCTTTCTCTTTTCAGTTATTCACTAGGATTATAATAAAATTCCTATAATGAAGGGGATTATCCCATCAAAATGAAAAGATATGATTAAAATTATTTCTTTTTAAATTCCTCTATTAAGTAAAATGTAGAGTGAAATGTGTTTGATAGCATAATACTGATAGTATTTTTCAAATGAATATTAAAAGCTATCAGGAAAATATTTCAATTTAACAGGAAATATTAATGGCAAAGTTGGATTCTATAAGGTATATTCCTCTTGCTTGCAACTAACGAGCCAATAAATCCAAATAAATAATTCATCCTTGTAAGAACATTATGCATTTTAATTATCTTGTGAAGAATAAATTTTAAATTGTGTTTCTCTGTTTCCAGTGCATATACAGAATTATTTTTGCTTGAAATTAGGAGGGGAAATGAAACTTTTTAGTAATTGATGGGGGAAAATTATAATACCAACAAAGAAATCAAAGTTAAAAACAATCCTTAAAGATACTATAGATTTGGCTCCAAATTTTAGAACTGCTTAGCTTAACATTTAGGAATTAATAGAATAATTTTCAAAGTGTTAAGAGTATTTAAGAGAAATAATGGCTTAAGTTTTAATAGTAATTGCTTAAAGCTTAGTAAAATTAGAAAATAAAGTGTCAAGATGCGGAAATTTTAACCTTTGGTCAATTTTTGGGAAAGGATATGTATTTTTGTCCCTGTGTTGATCTTTAGTGGGCTATACTTTAATAGGAACATTGAATGTCTTTAGTTTTCCAGGTTCTGAATCTGAGTCATTGTGCATTCTTCCTTTTCCCTCCTAGTTCTTCCATTTTTTTCTGATTTTCCACCTTTTTCATCTTCCTTTTTATATCCATACAATTATCACACATTATCTTTTAGATTTAAGCAATGGTGTTCATTTCTTATTTAGATATCCTGTTAAGTCTGATCCATTCTTCACACTGCCACCATATTTGATGTTACTGATCCAAAGGTAGATACAAAATCTTCAGTATCTTAGTAACTCTAGGACAATGATTCTTAATTCTTTTTTTAATTTCATAGATCACTTTGACAGTGTGCAACCTGCAAACACTTTCTTAGTAATTTTTCAATTTATAATTGAAGGAAATACTAAATTTTAGTTAAAGATTCATGGAGATAAAGATGCAATTTTTCACATCCAAATTTATAAATCACCTGTTTAGGTACTCCTGCTGTATTATAAAAATTATGTACTTCCTGTTTGGAATTTTCAGCCATTCACATTTTGACCTCATTCTATTCAGATTCATGACACTTTCCTTTTAACCGATTTCCCTTATCCAAATTCCTATTTACTTAAATATATATTTTATAAATATATACTTTTATAGTGTTGAAATTTAGTGTAGTTGTTATAAATATATACTTTTATAGTGTTGAAATTTTTTATATGTTTTTATCCTAATTAAACCAGTGATTTGAAAGCATTAAGTGCTTTTTTCATTAGGCATTGTCATAAGTATTAGGAATTGAAAAGGGGAAAAACTGCCTTTCTGTTGTGAGAGATGTTAGCAAATATGTAAAATGCATAAAGCATTTGTATCCATACAAAGTAGGGGGAAAGGCAGTGACAACTGTAGGGGAGTACAAAGTCCAGAAGACAACTTTTATACTGAATCTTAAAAAGAAGCCAAGATAGAATTTGAAAAAGATGAATTCCAGGTATGAGGAACAAACTATTTCCTCTTACGTTGGAGATTAGCTTTTTTGTGTGAAGGACAAGAAACCAAGTATGACTGGATGATTAGGGCATATGAAGTAGGATACAGAGATTTTAAAATAGCCTTTCTTTTTTTTTTTTTTTTTTTTTTTACACTCACTATGTAGCCCCTCTCCAGTTTTAAGTATTAGTATTATTTTATTACTTTAATAAAGTATATATCGAGATTGGATTCATTTGACATGGGGAGGTTTTTTTCCCCCTAGAACTATGCTACTATAGTTTAAATTAAAAACGATGTCTGAATCAAGAGAAAGGGGTATTTAAAAGAGGTATTGTGAAGGTAGAAATGGCAAGATAAGGCAAAGTGAAAGGAACATCACAATAAACTAGTTCAGAAAAGATGATGTTTGAGGAGAAAAGAAATTGTTTTGTGCTTTTTCTTTGAGATTACATTGGGATGTTTAGGTAAAAATAGAGAATTGGTGGATTTTGAGAGAGAACAAAGACTAGGACTTGATAAGCAAGATTTTTTGAGACTTGCTGTAGAGGTGGAGATTGAGAGCTGACGAGGCTACCAGTTGAGATTGTAAAGACTTAAAAAGAGTGTAGGACATGGCCTTGGAAAATGCCCACAACTAATGGGCATAAATATGATGGATGAAGAAAGAACAAAGTAAACAGGAGGAGAAACACAAATAAAAATGAATGAGCAATGTTGGTAAATCAGAGCTATATAAGATCCTTAGTGGGATAAATGCTGGGAAGAAACCTAGGAGGATGAGAATTAGATTTGACAATTTTTGGGAGAGTGAAACTTAGGTGACCTTATTTGGAGGACTGAAAGCAGAAAATGGAGACCTGAATAGAATTGGGAGCAAGAAATGGGGAAGAGGGATGTTGAAGGAGAGTTCTAGCCCTGATATAATGTTTGGTATTAAAATGCTGGAGAAACTGAGGCAAGATAGAGATTAGTTTAAATATTTTATTTATTGGAGAGCTTAATTGATTGATTAGACAGGACTCTATCTCAAAGTATTCAGTAGTGAATGTGAATCCCAGGTTGTTGTTGTTGTTGTTGTTTTTTTTTTTTTTTTTTTTTTAATAGGACTCTAGTAAGAAGAGAAACAAAGGCAGGAAGCAAAGAGCAGGAAGTTTTAAGACCATAAATTTGGTTCTAGGAAGATGGGGGGAAAACTAAATTCTTTACTAGATATCCAGAGTTAGGATATCTGAATAAACAGAAGATGTCAATTAGGTGTCAGAGATAGTCTTATGTTTGGAATGTTCCCTAATGAACAGGAAAAAAAGGCAGGGGTTGTAAACTAACTCAAGGCAATAGAGATATAATTCAGGGAAACTAATGTAGGAAAACTGAGGTAGAACTGTTCAAGGAGACTGTGGCATAACAGTATATATACTAGATATTTATTACATGTTGAATGAACAATATAAAATGGTGAGGTAGTGTAAACTTAAAACTATTTGGAGGATTTACTAATAGAATTAGCATTTAATTATCTCTGCTACAAATTGTATAAAGATCTGTTATAACATCTTACTCCATTTGAATAATACCTTATATGGCAAGTTTTACATTTTATCTCCACTTTTATAAATGAAAACCTTATTTTAAGGGACTTCACTTTGATAACTCAATGTAAGGATCTGAAGTCTTTGTCATCTTATTCCAAATTCAGTACTGTAGAAAGGTGCTTCTGTGAAATGGATATTACATTTACTTTATGTGGTTGTGGAAAACAAAGGTTGAAGTTGACAAATTTCACTCAAATTCAGTATAAGGAAAATTTGTCATCAAAAAAGTCTGCTTTGTGAGGTTCTGGTGCTGAACTCCATTCAATAAGTCAATGAAACAGGAACAATAAATTTAAGCTTAAGACACCTTTAATTCATTAGTTTCTACTCACTTCTGAACTTGATTCTATTCTGAGTTAGTTCAGATAATCTGCTTTAGTTGGAGAAGGAACTTACAGCTGATATTTTTTTAATTTTTGCTGATGCAATTGGGGTTAAGTGACTTGCCTAGTGTCACGCAGCTAGGAAATGTTTAGGTGTTTGCGGTCAGATTTGAACTTGGGTCCCCCTGATTTCAGAGCTGGTGTTCTACCCACTGTACCATCTAGCTGCCCCCCGTACTCTATACAAAATGAGACCTAGAGAGTAATTTTTAAAAAATTATAGCTTTTTATTTTAAAAATATATACAGGAATAATTTTTGACATTAACTCCAACAAAACCCTGTGTTGTACTTTTTTCCCCTCCCTTCCTCCCACCCCTACCCCAGTCAGCAAGTGATCCAATATATGTTAAACATGTGCAATTCTAGAGTAATTTCTTAATTGTCAAATTTATTACTACCAAATGAGAAGATGGTCTTGATGGGACTTCCTCAGTGCTAATCTACTATTGTGTTTGGGGTTTGTTTTATGCAAGTTATGCACAAGATAGATTTTATCTGAAAATATGAAATTCTGTTCCGTAAATTTTAAAAGAATGATACCTGTCTTGTCCCTTTCTGCACCTTTATTTTCTGTGTTGTTTTGCTTTTTCAGTTATTCTTCTTTCCCTCTTTTGCATAACTACCATTATAAATTATTTAGATCTACATACCCCACCTTTTGTAATAACTATATAATAAACCAAGATAAACAAACACATTGTGTCTGAAAATGTTCATTTCATTCTATAACTGTAATCCTTCCAAGTCGACGAGGAATTGGAGTAGTATGATACCAGTTTGATTTCCTGATTGTTTACTACATTGATTGGTGTTTTGTATTTGCTTTACTTCATTATTTATCTTATTAAGTTATTAAAACTATTAAATCATTATTCTGGTCTCCATTAAATTCTGATTCTGCCTATTCCACACAGCTTTATCCAATTCATTCCAAGTTTTTCTGAATCTATCTTTTGTCATTTCTTAGTATATTAGTGGGCAATAATCCATTTTATTCACAAACTAAAACTTGTTTAGCCTTCCCTTAGTTCTTCTGTCAGTTATTTTTTAAACAAAAAGTGCTGTTAAAAGTATGTTGTCTTTCATGCAGTGAACTGGAGTGGTTATTAATGGATCAGTGTATTTTAAGCATTATTGTTTTTCAATAGTTCATTCCTGAACAAGATCAGGGTTTCTCTAATGCTCTTCTTGATGACTGTGAGCTGATCCATAATCTAAGTTAGCGTCTTTCTTCCCCTTGCTTTAAAAAGTATGTATTCAACATTGCCAATTTTGAGTTTTAATTTAAAAACATCAAAATGAGCATTTAAAATTTTTTTAAAATTTATTCACTTTTTCATTCATTCACTTCATATTACTTATTGCTGTGGCGATTGGGGTTAAGTGACTTGCCCAGGGTCACACTGCTAGGACGTGTATCTGAGATCAAATTTGAACTCAGGTCCTCCTGACTTCAGGGCTGGTACTCTATCTGCTGAGCCACCCTATTGCCCCTAAAATGAACATTTTTCAAAAAATTACATTTAAATTAAAAACCTGGAAACAGACTGTATATTAGTCATCTTAAGATTGTCAAGTTTGTGACGCAAAACAGTGGGCAGTGATAACTTGAAAGTCACTCAATCTTGAGAGAGTGATGGCTAATTATTTTGACTGAACTAACATGAAAAATATCTGAGTAAATTTAAGTGGTCTAGTAATTTTTAGAGCATCCAATTTAGAAGCATTGAGTAAATTTAAGGATTTCAGTAATATTTAGACCTTCTAGTATAGAAGAAAAAAGTGCACAAATGAAAAGTTAATATAAGATTTATAGATGAATACTGATTAAGATCTATAGATTTTTGTGCAAAAATATTGTGACCATTGTTAAGACCAAAAAATTACATATCACCTGAAATGCTTTAAAAACAGGAGCCCCAGCCCTGAAGTCAGGAGGACCTGCGTTCAAATTTGGCCTCAGACACTTAACACTTCCTAGCTGTGTGACCTTGGATAAGACACTTAACTATAATTGCCTCACCAAAAAACAAAAACAACCCAGAAAACTAGATTTAACATGAGGTTTAAAAAGTATTTTGGAATTTTTCTACATGTAATAACTGAGATATAGTCAAAGTTTCTTAATACTGTTTACAGATTCAATCAATAATAAATAAATGATTTGTACTCTTTGCCAACTCATACTGTTGTGCATGGAAAACATATTTGTTGACTTTATTGTGAATTAAGTCAAACTAATATATATCTGCTATTGCAGTAATACTGGTAATAAAAATAAATACAAATCGATAGTTATTTCCCTCTTGGGTTAATCAAAAGATGCTAAAGTAGTCTTGAAAATTGGGGCACTTGGTAACTGTCACAGATGAAAAAATTCTAGAGCAATTGATTGGCAAAATTCTGATGGAAATGTTTATTACATGGCCTGATGACATCTACACTCATTTCTCTTTATAGAACTGTAGGGCATGCTAATTAGTACTAAGTGTCTACTCTTTATCAGGCCTTGGGGCTCCACTAGGAATTTAAAGACAGAAATGAAGTATTTAGTGAAAAGTCTGAATAGTGTTAGAACAAGTTGTTGTTATGCTATGGAAATAGTTTTGCATTTCAAATCTGAAGACCTGGATTTGAACTGCCACTCTCCAACTTTTAATACTCCTTTGACCTTTATAAAAATTGTTCAGCAATTTTTTTATTTTGACAAGTTCTCCGTTTCCTTAACTGAAAAATGGAAGGAATGAGAATAACTTGTTTCTTTTATTTATTATAGATTTAAAATCCATCGTGCTAGAATCTCTAAATATGTATCCAAAGATTTAACTGATCCTGTGCTCTCCTCCTAAGACTATTGGGATCTTCTTACCTCTTGACTTTTAATTCAAAAAGAAGGCTGGCCTATTTTGACTGCAAATTTGTGATTTGTCAGTGCCGCTTTTGTGTGATTCTTAGCTACTAGCACAGATACATGGACCTTTTACTCATCTTCAAACCTCATGCTAGGTCAAACTTACAGACTATAAGAATCTGACCCAAATTCTCAGCCCATTTCTGCCAAGGCCAAGCAACTTCATCTCCTGGGACTTAATGTCCTTGTGTGTGAAGATTAGGTATTTGGACTATACAGCCTCTGTGGTCCTTTCCATCTGTGTTTATGATTGTCTAATCTTCAGTCTTAACTAGTATCTGCAAAGGAAATTCACAGGTTGTCTTATCCCACTAGGTTAAAATAAATAAAATATGCCATATACCTTCTTTTCTTTATTTTTTAAATAAAAATTTATTTTCTTTACAACTTTACAATCTTGACAACTTTAGATGACTAAGAGTTCACCTCTTGCTTCCTAATCCTTAGTATAGAAATTGGTTGTTTACCAAAAATAAAAACAAAAAAACCTTCAAAAGGGAGACTGTTCTATCTTTATACCCAATCAAAGTTATATCAAGAGAGAAAATATGTAATGTTACCTTAAGCTAAAGTACAAAGATAATTTAAAATAGTTGTGTATCTTGGAAACTTGTCTGACATATCTAATTTTCTCATATTAAATTGTCCAAATTTAGGCTATGTTTAATAGTAGTCCATCAGGAAGAATATGTCAAATTTTTGTCTGAATTATTAGGAAAAAATATTTCTATAAACAGTGGAACACAACAAAGGGAATATATGAAAGCACAAATTTCTTACTGCTTTTAGCAATTACACAATAAAATCAGTGTTACTTTATAAATTGTCCTCCTTGTTTGTTTACCTTTGAGCTTTTATTTTTTTTCCCCCTGTGGTACATTTTAAAAATGTTTTAATGGTTCCTGGAATGTCTGTTGCTATGTATCCTTATTCTCACACAGGTAAAATTGGAGATGAAAGAAGAACCTTCTTACTAAACATTTTGTCAAGCAAAACAAAATACAGTCCTCAGGTCAAAAAAGTCTTATGACCTGTCTGTTAGGAGGTGGGTAACACAGATTCTTAAATCTTTAAAAGTATTTCCCCCCCCTCCCCCCCAGAACTAGCAACTAATTATTTTTAGTCTTAATTCAGTTAATTCATTTTTTTCAATTGGCAATTGAAGGTTTTGGTGAGTGTTCCCTGTAATAACTCCCTACTCTTGCCTTCAGTCTCCTGGTCTTGCATTGTCCTTGATATATGGATATTTGTGTTCCCAGGAATCACACTCTCAAGGAGAAACTGTAACAAAAATTATATTGATCATCTGAAGATACCCTGTTTTTTATCTCCCCCCAAAAAAAACACAATGGTGGCTTCTATGGTATGATGATATGGTTAATCTTTCCTTTTCTAATTTGTCTACCACTGAATGGACAGAAGCCAAAAGACTTGTAGAGGTCTGGGTGACACCATTGGACTCCAGGTGGGGGATTATAGGGATCCCAGCATTGCTGTATCCTATAAAGGTTTTTCATATTGCTGTTCCTGGAACTGGCCAGGAGCCTTCCGGTGCTTGGAGATCTACCCCCAATTGGTACAGGACCTGTTTATGAATAAAGGGAAACACTAATTGGGCATGAAACTGGATCCCTGCACAGACATAGCTGGTTAATGGTGTTGGGGGCAGGAGACAGGACACATGGAAGAGAGAAATGCAATGAGAATGGAAGATGGTGAGAAAACTCATAAAGGAGAGAGAATATGTCTTAAACTTTTACATAAACTGCTTTCTCCTTTTGATATTTAGAGGGTTGTATAATTGGGTTAAAGGACATGCACTGTCTAGTACCTTTTTCTACATATTTCCACATTTGTTTCCAGAATGGTTGTGCACATTTACAAGTCCATCATATTTTATTCACTGTTTTTCTACAGCTCCTCCAACATATATAATTTATTTTTTCTGTCATATTACAGTATAATCTTGGAATACCTTGAATTTGCATTTTTAAAAGTGATGAGATAATCTGAATTTCTTCCTTTGAGAACTGTTCATATCTGTAAACCATTTATCAATTTGGGAACAAAAAGGCCATGTTGTCTCAAAAAATGAGACTTTAATCAGAGAAACTTGTTGCAAAGACCTTTTTTTCCCCCCACTTAATATTTTCCCTTTTAATTTTAGCTGAATTAGATTTGTGGAAAACTTTATGTAATTAACAGTAATTTTCTCTTGTATTATCTTTTCCATTTCTTGTTTCTTCATAAACTTTTATTCTATCCATATTTTAAAAGTAATTTTTAAAATATTCCTCTTAATTTGTTTTTTTAATGATGTGGCCTTATTTAAATATTTTTGCAGCTTATATTTCTATAAGATGACATCTTCATCTGAATTTAATTTTTCCCACTGTTATCAAATTTTTCTAGTAGTTTTTGTCACATAACGAGAACTTAATTTAGTAGCTGGACTCTTTGTTTATTGGATATTATTATGGTATTAATATGCTGCTACTTTATGACATGTTTAAATCTATTCCACTGATTGATATTAAAGTTTCTTTATCAGAACCAAATTGTTTTTGTAGTTATTTCTTGTACCATAGATGAAAATAAAAATAAAAACCCTTTTAAAATATTCTACCTTTTCAGTCTACATTTAGCTCCTTTTATTTTATAGTCATCCAGTGACGACATTGGCTTTCTTGCTTTTCTGCTCACAAAACTTTCCTGATGATAGCATTTTTACTGGTGACTTGTCATACCTAGAACTGTTTTCCTCTTCTTTTTTGATTTCTTGTTATCCTGGTTTTCTTGACTAAAATCTTATCTTGTGTAAGGAACTTTTTCTGTTTCTCTTTAGCATCTTCTCTGAGATTATTCCTGAATTATCCTGCATATGTCTTGTTTGTACATGTTTTTTTTGTTTCTCACATCAGAGTGTAAAGATAAACTTTGAGGTTTTCTGTTTCTCAGTGTTTCCAGCACAGTGTCAGGTGTATGTACATGGTACATGTCTAATAAATGAGAGGTAGCTTTTTGGTTTGTGGTATAGAGCACTGATTAGAACTTAAGTATTGCCTCAAATATTAGCTATAATGATCTTGAGTAAGCCATTTAATGTCTGCATGTTTGCTTCCTTCTGTTTTAAATGATGATATCTTCTGTGTTAGCCATATGACAAAGATGAGGTAATGTTTTTATAGTGCTTAGGAAATCTTACAATGCTATGTAAGTTTTAGCTATTAGTTTTTACTATTAGAAGAGGAAGAGGAGTGATAATACATAATGATAATGTGTCAACTATCTCTACTTTGGAATAAAGTGATGAAAACAGTAAGATTTCTCTTAGCAAGTATGATGTAGCACTACTAATTAATGGAAAGGAAATGTAAATATATTTAGCTCTCTTCCATGTTACTATATGTTTTTTATTTCCATCTTTTAGTGTACTTTGATACAAGTATAATTTTGAAATTTTTAAAAAAAAATACATTGGAAGAGCATAGTAAAATATAAAACATTTCTTTTAGAGCCTCTAATTCTTTCTTTAGAACAGTCTTCTTTATCCATTTCCTGGCATCTATAGGTACTCAAAAGCAATTGATTTCTTAAACTGGAGAGTCCAGCTTAATGCTTATACAAGATAACTCTTCTCTTCCTATGCCCTGTGTCCTCTCTTCTCCACTCATTGTTTCATCCTTCCTAAATTACCTTAAATATATTTCATATGTGTATATCATATGTCAATATTTTTTCTCTTTCACCCTTCCCTCAGAAGAATATTGGGGTGGTTTTTTTTTTTTGTTTTTTTTTTTTTTTTTTTTTTTTGGAGTCCTCTAGATTCATTTTGATCTTTGTATGGTACGTCACCGAACTTGTTGTGCAGCCATTATTCAGTTGTGTCTTGACTCTTGGCGACCACATTTGTGGTTTTCTTGGCAAAGATTCTGCAATGGTTTGGCCATTTTCTTTTTCAACTCATTTTATAGGTGAAGAAACTGAGGCAAACAGGGTTAAGTGAATCATTCAGGGTCACATAGCTATTAAGTGTCTGAGGTCAGATATTATTAACTCAGGTTTTTCTGACTCCACTCCTGGAATTCTATCCACTGAGTCACCTAAGTACCCTAATCTGACTCATAATAGTTGATAAGTGAATGTGTTTTGATTAATTATCTTGCTATCAGTTTGATCTTCATTCTGACCGGTCTTCCTTATATGTAGGTTTTCAAAACTAAATGAGGCAACAAGTAATAGAATTTTAAGTGACATTTGAAGTGGTTCCAGTTTATAATAAAATTTTGTGAGGATCAAATGAAATAATGTAGTTAAGTAAGTTTCTAACTTAATCTACACATACACACACACTAATATATATATATATATATATATATATATATATATATATATTTAACTAAGTAAAAGCGCCATCAGAAAATAGAAAATATGTTGGTTACATGAGAAGAGTAAGCGATAATGAGTAGATAGGTGGCTGAATGTTGGGAGAAAATTTTTTTTCTTTTTTTAATCTAGGTGTAAATGAGAATTTTTTACTTTAGTTTTAAAAAATTTTTAGTTCCAAATTCTTTCCTCTTCCCTTCCTTGAGAAAGCAAACAAATTGATATTTATATTATACATGTGCAATCATGCAAAACATTTCCATATTAGCCTTATTACAAATTTGTTTGGTCTAAACAAGGGTTTTTTGTTTTTTTTTTCCTTAATAGTATTTTGTTTTCCCAATTACAGTATTTTTCAACGTTTATTTTTGTAAGATATTTGGAGTTCCAAATTTTTTCTTCTTTCCTTACCTCCCCCAAGGTATCACACAATCTCATAGAGGTTATACATATAGAATTGTTTTAAATATATTTCCATTTTTAGTCTCATGGAAGAAAAATCACAATAATAAAAAAAACATGAAAAAGAAAAAGCAGTCAAAAAAGATCAAAATAGTATCCTTTGATTTGCATTCAGTCTCCATTGTTCTTTCTCTGGATGCAGATGGCATTTTTCATTCCAGGTCTGTTGAATTTGTATCAATGTATGGATGAGAAGACCTAAGTCTGTCATAGTTGATAGTCATATAATCTTGGCATTACTATATATAATCTTTTAGTTCTGTTCATGTTACTCAGCATCAGTTTATGGAAGTCTTTTCAGGCTTTTCTTAGATCAACTTACTCATTATTATAGAGCAATAATACTCCATTACATTCATATACCATAACTGAATAATACAATTTTTCAAAAGTATGTTTCAATCTGTGTTCAGACTCTTAACAGCATTTTTTATCCTAGTCATTTGGGAATTGGCTTAGATTATTTTATTGCTGAGAATAGCTTAAGTCATTTGCAGTTGATTATCATCCAGTATTGCTGATACTTTGTTCAATGTTCTCCTGGTTCAGCTCACTTCACTTAGCATCAGTTCATTTAGGTCTATCCAGATTTTTCTGAAAGGTTCCTGCTTGTTATATTTTATAGCTCAATAGTATTCCATCAAAATCATGTGCCACAGTGTAATTAGCCATCTGCCCATTGATGAACATCTCTTCAATTTCTTATCTTTGCCATCACAAAAAAAGCTGCTGTAAGTGTTTTTGTATATACAGACCAAAAATCTTAGCCCATTCAATGGTTCCATTGTGGTGGATCCTAGGAAAAAGGGCAAGTGTTTCTAAAGGCAAATAAACATGAGTAGCTGCAGTTTTGTGGGAAACTACACATAGTTTTTGGTTGTATTGAATGAAAATGAATTGTGTAAGGTTCTACTGTCTAAATCATTTAGGCTAATTTAATTAGGACTGCCAGTGATAATAGAGCCTTTAGAATCTAAAGTTTATTTTAATATGGCAACCTTGGATGTAAATGTCCAAGTAATAATAATATAAATTTCACATACCTTTTATATAAATAAGACCTTTGTGAATCCCTGCACTTTTAATTTATATCTTCTTTTCCTCAAATAACACATATAATACTGCCTAAAGTTCAAATATGTAGTGCAATATGGCTAATTTAATCCTACTCCTGATACTTAGGACCTGCATGATTCTGAGAATGCATTTAGCCTTCATGTGTCTTCCTTGGTTTCTTCAGATACGACTTTTTAAATGTGTGGTAACTTTATAGCTTGTGCATCCTGAATGTTCTAAGAATAATTATATATTACTGTTTATTTGGTCATTTAACTTTGACTTATTGTTTCACTTCAGTTTATCCAATGTCTTAAGAAGGATCCAAAGTGTAGGAATAATCTCTTAAATAGAATATTATAAAAGTTATGTGCTGCCTGCAATTTCAATCTATAATGCTGATGTCAGAATTTTAATCTATCTTCTGTTTTGTTACAATTTTTCCATTATACTATAATTTATCCTTTATCATTCTGATTGAATATAAATATGAAATTAAAAGTCTAGGAAAATATTTACTAAGTACATTATCTAAGTTATTCTAAATTATAACTGCCCAATTTCAGTTCTGAAAGAGAACTTTTCCATTGAGTGGATTGCTACATGTAAGCTACCGATTCAGCTTGATTGTGTGTCATAGACTATTAATAAGAATGTTTGTTGATCTTCTATACTAATTTGTAACAAATATGATTCACTAAAAAAGTTCATGCATACATAAATATATACCTACTACCTGTGTTTGTATGTGTATGCTTTTCCCTAAATTTAGTTACAAAAAACTCATTTTTTTTTTTTTAATTCAGTATCTGTTGTGTTTCAAGTTGTGTGCTAGGCTTCTAGTAAGTATAAATGAGAAAATGTCCAATTTTGTTGCATCAGTGAAGTTGTATTCTAATTTCCAGTGGTAGTTAGAATATTTTCTATACATTTCCTTATCTGCCTCCTTCCCACCAGTTACATATAAAAATGCCTTTTTTTTTTTTTTTAAACATTTACTTATGAATCATTGGGAGAGAAAAATCAAAACAAAAGGGAAAAGCCACAAGAAAACAATCCCAAAAAAAGGAAGGAAAAAAAAAAGTGAACATAGTATATGTTGATTTACATTCAATGTCCATAGTTCTCTCTTTGCATGTGAATGGCATTTCCTGTCCAAAATTTATTGGGATTGCCTAAGATCACTGAACCACTGAGAAGAAGCAAGTTCATCATAGTTGATCATCACACAATTTTGCTGTTGCTGTGTACAATGTTTTCATGGTTTCTGCTTGTTTTACTTAACATTCATTCATTTAAATCTTTCCAGGCCTTTCTAAAATCAACATGTTTATTATGTTTTTTATGAAACAATAATACTCCCATTTTCTATGGAACAATAATACGATAATATTTTTGAGTATACCATATTCAAACATTCTCCATTTGACGGATATCTATTCATTTTCCAATTCTGTGCTACCAAGAAGAGCTGCTACAAACATTTTTGCATATGAGGGTTTTTTCCCTCCTTTCTGATTTACTTGGGATATAGACCCAGTAGTGAGTGGTACTTGCTTGTTCAAAGGGTGTGTATAGTTTTATATCCCTTGGGGTTGTAGTTCCAGATTGCACTCCACAATGGTTAGATTATTTCACAACCCTACCAATAATACATTAATATCCCAGTTTTCCCATATCCCTTCTAACTATCCAACATTTTCTTTTCCTGTCACCTTAGTCAATCTGAGAGGTGTGAGGTGATTCCTCACAATTGTTTTAATTTGTATCTATCTCCAATAGTGATTTAGAGCATACTTTAACTTGTTCATTTGAAAATTGCCTTCCCATGTCCTTTGACCATATATCATTTGGGGAATGACTTGTATTCTTATAAATTTTACTCAGTATATTTTAGAAACGAGGCCTTCATCAGAAACAATGGTTATAAATTTTGCATTTCATAAGATTGGCTAGTTTTTCTCTGGCCAGAAATTCCTCCTTTCTCCAAAGATCTGAAAAGTAAACTATTCCTTGCTTTCCTAATTTACTTATAGTAGTATCACTCATTACACTTAAATCATAAGCATTTTGATTTTATTTTGGGTATAGGGTGTGAGATGTAAGTGTGTAATTTTTGTCAAATACTCAGTTCTCATCTACTACCATAGGGCTTTGATAACTGCTGCTTTAGAATCTGGTACTGCTAGGGCATTGCCCTTTGCATTTCTCCTCCAATTATTTCCCTTTATATTCTTGATCTTTTGTTCTTTCAGATGAATTTTGTTATTTTTTCCTAGATGCATAAAGTAATTTTTTTTTGACAAATTTGATTAGTATGACAATGAACAAGTAGACTAATTTAGGTAGAATTGTCATTTTTATTATATTAACTTGGCCTACCCATAAATTTGTGTGAAAAGTGTTTTGCAATTGTGTTCATATAATTCCTGGATTTGTCTTGGTAGGTAGACACCCAAATATTTTATTTTATCTGCAGTTATTTAAAATGGAATTTCTCTATCTCTTGCTGTTGGACTTCATTAGTTAACATTTAGAAATGTTGAAAAATTTTGTGGGTTTATTTTATATCCTGACACTTTGCTAAAGCTGTTCATTGTTTCAAGTAGGTTTTTTTTTTGATCATTTCATAGGTTCTTCTAACATCATATCATTTGCAGGAGTGATGATACTTTTAACTCATTTTAACTAATTTAACTAATTCCTTTATTTCTTTGTCTTTTCTTATTGCTAAAGCCAACATTTCTACTACAATATTGAATAGTAAGTGGTGATAATGGACATCTTATTTCACCCTTGCTCTTCCTAGGAATGCATTCCCTATTAAAAATAATGCTTGCTGAATGTTTGTGGCAGCCCTCTTTGTAGTGGCCAGAAACTGGAAACTGAGTGGATACTCCTCATTTGGAGAATGGCTGAATAAATTGTGGTATATGAATATTATGGAATATTATTGTTCTGTAAGACATGACCAACGGGATGATTTCAGAAAAGCCTAGAGAGACTTACATGAACTGATGCTGAGTGAAATGAGTAGGACCAGGAGATTGTTGTATACTTCAACAACAATACTATATGATGATCAATTCTGATGGACGTGGCCATTTTCAACAATGAGATGAACCAAATAAGTTCCAATAGAGCATTAATGAACTGAATCAGCTACATCCAGTGAAAGAACTCTGGGAGATGACTATGAGCCATTACATAGAATTCCCAATCCCTCTATTTTTGTCCACCTGCATTTTTTATTTCCTTCACAGGTTAATTGTACACTATTTCAAAGTCCTATTCTTTTTGTACAGCAAAACAACTGTTTGGACATGTATACATATATTGTATTTAATTTATACTTTAGTATATTTGACATGTATTGGTCAACCTGCCATGGGGGGGGGGGGGGAAGGAGGGGAAAAATTAGAATAAAAGGTTTGGCAATTGTCAATGTTGTAAAATTACCCATGCATATATCTGGGAAATAAAAACTATTAAAAAAAAAAAAGAAAGAAAGAAATAATGCTTGCTAATGGGTTTAGCTAGATGCTGTATTTTAAAGAAAACTGCAATTATTCCTATGCTCTCTAGTGTTTTTAATAGGAATAGGTGCTGTATTTTGTCATGCTTTTTCTGCATACAATTTTTAGTCACCTTAGTAGAGAGAGAGGTCTGAGGATGGATTTACTGAAAGGAATCATCTAGTTGAAATACGTAAGTTTCTAATAAAATAAAAGTAGAAATCATTTCATATATCCAAAGGATGAATTTAGTGATTAAAAATTTCCCTCCATATCAGAAGTTAGGAAACTATGAAAATATACCAAATACTTTGTTCATGATCAGAGACCTTTTTAATTTTTAGAGCGAGATGTGGTTTTTTTCCCCTTTTAGTCTGACTTTTCTTGCACAATATAATGAACATGAAAAGATGTTTAAAGGAGTGCACAAGTTTACCCTATATTAATTAGAGGGCTTCTTCTCTTGGAGAAGGGGGAAGGAAAGGAGGAAGGGAGAAAAATTTGGAACACAAAGCCCTGCAAAAATGATATTGAAAACTATCTTTACTTATGTATTTAGAACAATAAAATGCTATCGAGAAAAACATTATTAGAATAGGATTCAAAACATCAGATACTAGATTACCATTTATCCAGAGTTAAGGTATGAATGTTCATATGTGAATTAAACATATCTAATTTACTTATTTTTTAAGTTAATATTTTTTACTGTTTTCAAACAATGAGATTTTTAAGGTAATGAAGTAGTATCCAGCATAACTTTGTAATTTTTATTTTAAGAATCCCCACAAATTAGCTTAGCTTAGCTTATATAATGCTACTTTGTCTCTTCTACAACTATCTTTTAAAGTATTATTTTTTCCTAATTTTTACAATTTCAAAAAGAAATTTCAAGTAGAAATCAGATCAACTAAGTTTATTTGGATATTCTAACCTAGCATTAGCGTAAAGCTTTTGTTCTTAACAATACCATTAAGAATATATAACGGTTGGAATTAGGAAACAGGTTTTCTTTCATTTTTGAAGTATGGAGAATTTTTATGTGTTGTTTCTGCCCCACTGCATCTTAGGAAGCAGTCACCTGAGGTAGCAAGAGCCAGAAATCACAGCATTGAGGGGGATGGAACCCATTCTTGACTATCATCATTTAAAAAATGATTTTTCTTTTACCAAATTAACATGAGTTGATGGCAGCATCAAGAGAATTTCTTTTTTATTTTAATTTTTTTTTTTTATTCTCTTTGATATAACTCCATTAGGAACACTGCTGGGTCAGAGGCTTTGCGCAGTTTGATAACTTTTTGGGACATAGTTCCAAATTGCTCTCCAGAATGGCTGGATCAGTTCACAATTCCACCAACAATGTATCAGTGTCCTGTTTTCCCACATCCCTTCCAAAATTTATCATCTTTTTTCCTATCACTTCAGCCAATCTGAGAAGTGTGTAGTGGTCTCTTAGAGTTATCTTAATTTGCATTTCTCTCATCAATAGTGATTTAGAGCATCTCATATAATTAGAAATGGTTTTAATTTTTTCACTTGCATATTGTTCATTACCCATTACATTGTGAATCTAAGTTTAAAAGGGCCTTGAACAGCAGAGAGAATTTTTTTGTTTGATCCTGAAGCTTTTAGGGAGCTGTTTTTGGCAAGCAATATGTTTTAGCAAGATTGCCCAAATGACTGAGGTAATGCAATCTTGCAATTGTGGTGCCAGTGTGAAAGGGAAGAGGTTGGAAAATGTTGACAAGGTAGATGTGGTACAATTTGTCAGTGCATTAACGATGATTTGAGCTAGTGCTGTATATCTGAACTAGAACCTTCATGTATTATATGATTATCATGATATTGAATATCGCATTTAATTGTTGTATAATTTTATCTTGTTCACAAGTTCATGTACACTAAATGCTACATGTGCTGTTTTTACAACTCGGCAATTCTACATTAGGAATTTTAGTTTTTGTCATGACAGATCTATCGTTAAATACACCTATTTTTTTTTTTTTTTCTCTTTCCCAAGTATTACCTTACCTGTCTTAAAAAAAAAAAAAAAAAAAAATCCTCATAGTAAGGATCCTCAGTCCCATTAGTCAATTTTTATGTGATTATAAATCATTTTCTTCATTCTGGTTGCTTTCAATTCCCACCAGCTGAAAAATTTTCTCCAGTGTCCAGTTTTGAACAGTGGCATAGCATAAGCACTAGCCGTGAACCCCTTGTGTGTTTTTTTTTTTTTTTTTTTTTTTGTTTTTAACATTGTCTAAGTTGGCATTTGTTTTCTTGGCTTTTAGTATCTCAGTATTGAGAATGAGCTTGCAGTTTACTCAGAAAACACCTATTTCTTTTTCTGGTGCATGTTCCCAAGCAATGGCCATCCTATTTTATACTTCTAAAAGTTGTCTGTTTATTTTTTTTTTTTTTTTTTTTTTTTTTTAACCTATGTATAAGATTTTATGGTTATCCTTGCTCATTTTCTTCTTGATATAGAATTTTATTGCTTTAATCTTTTGAAATATTTCTGAATCCTAGTTTTGCATTTTATATAGTATGCCATATTTTCCTTCAACTGGATTTAATCAGGGAAAAAACATTCCATAGGATGACGCCTATGGCAGATCTGTTAAGAGACATTATTAGAACTCTCTAGTAGAGACCATCAGATCAAGAAGCATGAATTAAGTAATATACTAATTGAAGTAATATAGTAGTTGCCAGAACTAAAATAAGAGCCAGCAGCAAAAAGAAAATGAAAACACTGAACATGACCACTGTTTGGGTCCAATCTTCCTCACTATCTGGAATTAAATCTTTCCATGTTTTCTAACCAAATAACATTGCAGACTCCAACAAACTAAATACATATATTTAACAATTTCCTCTAAAATTTAAGGACTTGAAAGCATTATGTCATGCTGCTTTCCTAGTTAATTTTTATTGATAATTTTGGTTTTTAATCTTAAATAAAGATTATTATATCCCCTTAACCTTCCAATGTCCCAGAGAACAGTCCTTTTTATAAAGCAGATCCATAAAGCCTATCAGTAGGGTTTAATCATGTACATATAATCTTGTACATCTTTAGTCCCTTCCTGACTTTCAAAATTGCTTTTTCCATTGCATCTTTTGGGGGGTTCTAATGCTCTTCCTTCATTCCATCATTCTTCTCTAACTTTATAATTTTTAATGAAAAAAAAAATTACCTAATGTTTGAAATTTTGGCAACATTGACATTTCCATTTTATTGCCTTAAAAATACACTTGAGCTCCAATATTTCAAAGCATATTTGCAAAGTATTCTTGGATATTATTGTGTTATACTTTCCCTTATTTAGAATTCCATTTCTTCTTTAGTCCATAATATATCTTTTTTCAATATAGTATAGATTTTTTAAATTTTGATGGAGTCCTTGCAACATAAGAATTAAATAAGTTTATTTAAAAAGTTTGGAAAATGTCCTGATGGTTGGCAGAATTCCTATCAATGACTTTTTCTTTTTCTCTTTTTTTCTTTAGCTACCGATGGTGTTGTCTGTCATCTTAGCCATGAAGGCCAAGGAGTAAATGCAAATGTGAACATTGCTGCTGACCATCCTTCTTGGAGCACTATTTGATAGCATGGAGAGACTCTACACCTCCCCCTCCCCCACCATTTCCCAGAACATTTTGGATTGAGTACATCTCAGAAGTGAAGCTCTTCTTTCTGTATGATGATAATGGGCATGATCAAAATGTGTTTCTTTCTGACTGAAAGCCAGAAGAGTTTTGCTTCAGTGGAGTCACTGTCTTTAGGTAAACTTTTTTTTTTTTTTTGGGGGGGGTAAATTATTCTGTAAAAATGCATAGTAAGTTGTTCAGTGTTCTATGAAGTTTTTTTTTTTAGAATTTATGGTATGTTGGGAAACTTTAATTCTTATAAGTATTGTTTTTATATAGTAACCTTCTTAAATGTAATATAATTGATCAATCTATTCCATCAAATTGCCTTTTCTCTTTGGATTGTCAATGTTTTTAAAACTTGACCTTGTTTTTTAAAGGAAATGTTAGTCTGATTCTCATGCACTTGTGAGAATGCTTTGGGTATAGCCTCGTACAGGCTGATCTCCACAGCCTGATTCTTGCACAATTTTGTGGAAGAAGGAAAAATAATATATTAATTTTTGTTTTCCATATCACATTTATCTTTTATAAAGTTCTAAATATCTCTATATGTGCTCCAATAAATTTCTTTTTCACTTTTTAAAAGGCCACATTGTTAAAAATTCTACTATTTGAGAAAAATTGATTGTTGGGCCTAAAAAATCAGGTAAAGTAGAGGAAAGATTCATTTATAAAAATTAGATTGTGTTTGGCATGGGAAGTTAAAAGTCTATATGATTTTTGTATCAGATTAGGCTTGTTGAAATCTTTGCCAGTAGGACTCCCATAGTCAAACTTCAGATCACAAGTGAATGATTTTTTTCCCCCTAATACTTAAGTTTGCATAGTTTAATGCATTTGTCAGTATTGATTTAACTGTCTATATTATATTTAGTAGTTTTACCTTGATGGGAATGGATTGGACAGTTTTCAGATTTTTTTCTTTGTTGATTAGGTATATTTTTTAAACATTTTTTAAGCCTAATTTTTGAATCATTCCTTTTGGTGCCTGATCTTGTAATTCATTTATTTAGGCTTTTAGGTGATTAGAATTTTAATTTTTTTTGGGGGGGGGTGTAAAGAACCATATGTGTTTTCTTTATGGATACTTCTCAGTATAATCATTGAGGAAAAAGGCTTGATCAACTTGTAGTATAGTCATGGTTTTGTTAACCATCCCCAAAAGTATTAGTCTTTAACTGAGGAGTTGTGTTTTTTTTTTTTAATCATTTTTCAAAGTAACAAAAATTACTGATTATATAACTAAAATATATTTCACCTGAAAAAACTGAGCACTACTACTCTTGATATTAATAGTCATGGATTGTTGTTGCATTCCATCTTCTCCCTTTTTAGTATTTATCTTCTCTATAATAGTTTTACAGAAATATAAGCTTACCTGCAAAATCAATTGGTATTTTTTGAGATAATGAAAATATAAAAGCATTTGAAAATTTACCCAGAAACTCTGGGCACAGCAATTGGCTGTGTACTGTCACATTTCTGAAGTGTTAATTTTTTTGTGTATATATCTTAATGTTTACAGATTGCCTGTTTAGAAAAGTTTAATTTGAACTTATATGAAATTGTTATCCCATGGTTAGAGTACTTTTTAAATTTTGGAAATTTTACTAAATGTGGGGGAAATGGGACAAAAGCAGAACTGTCTTTATACTTAAAACTTCTGTCAGATTTATATCTCAGGTTAATGTAGAGAAAAAGATTATTGTATTTGTGACTTCTAAATTCCACTATAATGCCGTATAAGTCTTCATTTTACAATTTTTCCTATAAGTTGAGGATTTTTAATGGCCTCATGTGGTTCTATTGTCTTCCTAAGATGATGGTAAAATAAATATGGATGATGTTTCCTAAAATTTGTTCCATTTATAATTCAGGAGAAAAGATGTGATCAGAATAGGAATGCTGAATTCAAGATATCTTTTCTGGTATGTAACTTTGTTTGGTTTTATTTAATATCTGCTGACCTATTATTTAATGAAAGATTCTTCTTTTTCTCCCCATTTCTGTCCCTTCAGGTTATGATCGAAGGTTGAGGTGATGCTATTTGGGTCCCATTATTGATCTCCCTCCTCTCCCATCTGAATAAAATCTATAATTAAGAGAAAGAAAACAAAAATGACCTTTTAATTCTGATCACAATCACTTTAACTAAATGTTAATAAAGTCATAGAAAATTTTTTAGTATAGTAATTTTGTGTAATTATTTCTTAGTATATCCCCCCACCCCCCATACCTCTCAGAGTTCATTTTATGTGTACAGCTTTTTTGAGAATGACCTCTGGTCAGACTAGTTAAGGTGATTTTCTTAGATTCTTTTTAAAGGAGAACATTTGCAATAGTGTTTTTTTTTTTTTTTTTTTTTTGCCATTTTGTTTGCTGATTTTGAATCCTATTAAATTTTGGGTTGGGCAGAAGTTGTGTATTTTTCCTTTATATTCTAAGCAGATATGATACTAACAGTTCTAGAAATGGAACTTTTCAGTTTTAACCTGTTAAAAAATTAGAATGCCAACTATATTGTTCCCTTTTCTGCAACAGCAGTGAACTAAGTTGTCTTTATCCTTAAAATTAGATATTTTACTCATAAAAATAAAGTTAGCTATATGTTGAAAAATAAGTGATTATGGTTTATAAAAAAAGAAGTTTGGGAGGACCATCTTTGGGATGTATTTTGGATCAGTAGAATACTTAAAATTTAAGTTTTATTTGTTATTTTTTATTTTTACATCACATTTGATCTTTCCTTTTAAAAAAGCAAAACAGGTTAAGCTAAACCAATTGCCAGTAACTGCATCTGAATTAGCAATCCCTTACTTTTTGATAGTGGGCAGCTAGGTTACAGTCAATATGGTGCCATTCTTGGAGTCAGGAAGAAGAGTCTTCCTGAAGAGTTCAAATCCAGCCTCAAATATTTACTAGCTGTGTGACCGTGGGCAAGTCACTTAATCCAGTTTGCCCCAGTTTTTTCATTTCTAAAAAGAGCTCGAGAAGAAAATGACAAAGTACTCCTAGTATCTTTGCCAAGAAAACCCTAAATGAGATCATGAAGTGTCAGGACTAAAAAGAATTGAATAATAAGACTATAATTAAAAGGGATGAAAGAATATATTTCATCTTCTTTTCTCTGGGACCAAGATAAGTAATTATAATTACTCATAGCCATAGCCTGAATTCATTTAGTCTCTTTGGTTTCTTTTGTGCTCATTTTGTATAGTATTCTTATGTTTCTGCTTATTTTGCTCTGCATCAGTTCATCCAAGTCTGCTCAGTGTTTTCTGTTCTTCACTGTAATTTCTTCTAATGCAATAATTGATTTTATTAATATGCTACATTTTGTTCAGCCATTCTCCAAATGATGTGTCCCTTCTATAATTTGCAGGATTTTGCTATTTTGAGGAAATTTTTGTATACACATGGCCTTTCTGTTTATGATTCCTTCAGCAAATTAAGGATATATGAGTAATAACTGGCTCAAAGAATATGAATAGTTCACACAAGGGTTCTTTAAAACTTTTGCATTTTCAACCCCTTTGGTAATCTAATAAAACCTATATCTTTAATGTTTTGAAATTTATAAAATTACATAATTATTTCAATATAAAAGGTTCACAATATAGTTTTGAAAAAGTTGTAGACTTTGGGTGTTACCTCAGTGAATTTTCTTGGAATATTTTAAATTATGTTAGCAAAAGATTGTAACTCCTTCATAGCTAACAGTATATTAACATGTAGATCTTTTCACTGATCTATCAACATTGATTCCTTTCTTTTAGCTATTCCAGTTCAATGGATATGAGGTGGAAAACTAAAATCATTTTTATTTTGATTACTTTTATCCATTTCCCTTATTTGAAGCAATAAAGATTGTTGATAATTTACAATTTTTTTGAAAACTTCCGGATTGGGGAATGGCTTTTAGCTTTTTTTTTTGTTTTGATTTTCTTTTTCTTTTTCTTTCTTTCTTTTTTTTTTTTTTCTTGATCTTGGGTATACTAAAATTATAAATATTGTAATTTCTAATTTTTTTGTGACTCATTAAATCCATCTCCTGTAAACTTAATCTTTAGTTTAGTTTGAATTAAAAGAAAAAATATTATCTTGCATTTTAAATTAACCATCTAGGTTTCAGTTTATTAGCAATGTATGGAAGATTATGACAATGAAGTGTTTAGATTGTTGAAGTTTTGGAGGTATGCTTCCATAGCAGTTTTCTCTCTCTCTTTTTTTTTTTTTTTTGTGGTGAGGGAGCTGCTCATAATGGCTACCCAATTAGCATCCTTTTTTTTTTTTTTTTTTTTTTTTTTTTTTTTTTTTTTTTTTTTGCAAGCTAACTTAGACCAATAATACAACAATGAAATTGTTTATTAAGATTGTCACTGATTCCCCATATGAAATTGCATTCTTGTGCTCTCAAGAGATTTCACAAATATTCTTTGAACATGGAGCTAAATGTAATCTTGGAGATCATCTCAGCCAATGTCCTTACAATATCTGTGATCTTATGACAGCAGCAAAAGCCAGAATTTTATTACATTTTAGGAAACTTGGGGATGCTGTCTAGTGCAAATCCCCTTATTTTATTGATAAGTGAGTTTGATTTCTGTGCCTTAGTTCTTTATCAAGAATTAAGTCCACTATTAGTATAATTGGAACATGAATTGTGCTTGTTCTTTGATTTCAAGTTTGGTGCTTTTTCTGCTATTATTTTCAAATGATATTTTTGAAAACTTTATATAAAGCACTGACCGAATATTTTAAAAATAGGATTATTAGGTTTAAGGATTATTAGGTTTAAAGATAGAAAAGACATTAAAGATCAACTATTTCGGCCTCCCTTTTTCAAATAGATAATAACCTGAGCACTTGAAAAGATATCTGTGAAAATTGTTGGAAAAGCTAAGTGGAAATGTGAAGATGGAAAACCTTTCCATCCTAGTTTTGAAATATTAGAGATGTATTTCAACAAGCTTTGAAATTATTTTAGCAGTTCTGAGGTTTCAACTTAAATCCAGCATATTTACAAAAGTAAAAGATTAAAAGAGCCAATTTTGATAGGACTAAATAACAAGAGGAACACTATCCATCATTTTTAGATCTATGCCTTGATCTGCTGAAATTTGGAATTATGTTTTTAAAAAGTGAAAAAGTATTCAAATCCACAGATCATACAGTCATCAGGAATTCAAAGATTAAAAGAAAGGCCTCATAACAACAACAAAACAATATAGCAACTACTTTTGTCTTAAATAAGAATTATAAGCAAAGTAGATGATAATTTTTGGAGGAATGGCCAAACAAATTGTTATTAAGCTATGAAAAATGATGAAGCATATATAGAGTAAAGTAAGCAAAACCAGGAAAAAAATGTATCTGATAACAAAGAACCAGAAACTTCAAAAATATACATTGTGTTGTTCTAAGATCTGTCTTTGCCCCAGGGAAAAGAGGGGAAAAGTACCTCCCCTTCCCCTTCTGCTGAGGATTGGGGGAGTCAAGGAATGGAATATTAAATGAATGTTGGATTCAATAGGTGCATTGGTTTGCTTTGCTGAACTGCTTTTCCTTTATCATTTTAATCTTTGTTACAAAGAGGTGGCTTGCTCATTTGTGAAGGGAGGGGTTATATTTGAAAATAAAGGTGATGTAAAAATAAAAATAAATCAATAAAATTTTAAAAAATATTTCAAGTCTGCTATATTGAATTTTGTAGCTGGACCAGTGATAAAATTCCAGTGATCATTGGCAGAAGGCTCAGCATTTCTTGTGGCACACATGGTGAGATGGATGGATGCTGTTACTGGAATGCATCTTCAAAATTTCTAAAGATCTGTGATTTCAACCATTTGGTAATTCCCCTCTATATGCAAATTAATTCTCTTTGGTGCCCTCTATTGATTTTTTTTTCCATGAGTTCCCGTGGTCAGAGAATTCATTATCTGGTTGCCAAACTTTTGGTGCTGAACTTCTTTGGGTTTTGCTAATGGTCTTTTGACACTGTTTGGTGGGACCTGTGTTTTATTAACTTTCTGGTTTGGCTAGTACCTGGCATAATCTTTAAGATACAAGTTTTCTGCCACTTCTAAGGGACCTAAAGATTATCTGGTCCAACTTTTGGGCAGAGATGATTTTTGTTCCCCATTTGATAGCTGAAAACCAAGGTGGTGGCTTGCCCAAGATTGCAAGAGGTATAAGGAGAAGGAAATTTGGGAATTGGTCAGGATGGTATGGAACCTGCATCTCTGCTTCTCAGTATTATCTTCAGCTGCATCTACTACTTTTCCAACATCAATACTAGCTTCTTACATATGAGCTTTTAGAAGATTTTTCCTTATATCCTTGTTAATAGAGGAAGGCAAGAGAGAGCATTTTGTTCTTATCAGCAGGCAGGTAAATTTTTATTTAAAAAATTTTTTTATCCTTTGAAAATCTTAAATAACAAATATGTTATAGAGTTCAGTTTTGCGGGCATATGAGGGCATATCCAGAAATGATTATGATATAAACATCAATTTAAAAGGAAATAGTTGTAGCCAATATTGCCTATCTGCTATTCTAATTTACTTACAGATAAAATCTTTTAAATGGAGGAGCAGTTATATTCATGAGAATGGACTAAGACATCTTTGTGAATTTATAATAATTAAATACTTAACCATTTTCCCTATGACTAAGATCTTCGACACAATGGAGCATTAGCAATATAGATAACTCAACATCTAAAAGTACTTGTGCTGTTTGCAAGTTTGTCCAGAGCTAGATATAAAGAAAATAAGATTTCTGCTTATATATAGATATCTTGGGGGAAAATTATAACTCACGTATTTTTAAATAAAATTTTAAATAAAAGATGGAATTTAGTAAGGATGGAAAAAGACCACAGAAATTGTGAAAGGTCCAGAGTAGGTAGGAGTGTTGCTAAAAGCAATGGTGTCAGATTCCAAATAGAAACTTAGGCAGAGATTAATTTAGAAAACCACAAATTAACATTTGTGATTTTATTTTAATTTTATTAAGCGATTTCCCAGTTAGCATTTAATCTGGTTTTAGTCCTGCAATGACCCTGCTAGGATGTGAGAAATTTAGTAACCAACCATGATATGCAGACAATTATATATTGTATGCCAAAGGAAGGACTTTAACTTGGCCAAATTTCTTGCTTTGGACAAACCTTAATCAATATGCGAAACTGCCTCTAGGAACAGGAATAAAGCTACTTCATGCCTATTTTAGAACAATGTTATAAGAACTAAAATATTAACAGTTAATTCCTTCTGAAATTCCTGTGTGAAATGTGAAGTTTAAAGAATTTTTACATTATGAGATAAAACATAGTTTTGAGTTTTATATTAGTAATCTTGAGATTAGTTCCATAGTGTGACCATATTATGATTATTTTCTGGAACATTGCTTCTGTCAATTAATAAAGTATTTAAGTGCCTGTGTGCCAGACATTGAAAATACAAAAGTGATACAATTCTGTCCCCAAGAAGCTAAGGGACTTCCATTTGGGATTAGGGAAGCAAGATCAAGTAAGCTCCCTTTTTCTCCTTCCTCCCTATATACAAATTCTTATTTCGGTACTTTGAAAGGCAATTTATCCATTTAACAATTATTATATATACATAAATATATAGACATATATTAATCGAGTTTTTTCTTTTCTTTTTCAGGTTGGAAATAGACTCATTGGTCCACATTCTTCTGTGTTAACCTTTTACAGCTACTTTGGATAAAGTGTAAATTTCATTTATGTTAAATTATCAATAATAGAAAATCTAAAATATTAACATTTAAAATATTAAAGTGCAATTCAGGCTTTTATGGTGAAATATTCAAACTAACCCTCAACACAGATTTTGTTTTTTGGTACTCAAACTACTTTGATTCAAATTCTGACTTTTGCTTCTGTCATCAGATCTTTATTTTGGTGACATTCTCCCCATTTCCTCTGAGTTGCTTCCCTCCTTCCATATAGGTCTAAAAGATAGTGTCTGACTTTTCAAAACTGCCCTTTTATCTCCAGACATGGATAAGCTTCCTGAAAAAGTTACTCAGAGTAAGTATCCTTTCCCTCATTCCCATTCCTGTAGACTTCTTTGTGCTGGCTGGAAACCTTTGCACCAATCTAATTTCTGGAGAATGATTGTGGTATTATAACACTGAAGGCACATCCTTCAGTTGATTTGTATGCATAAAAAAAGCTATACCAAGTCTGAAAGCAAAATTTCTTGCTTCATTCTGGTTTTTTTGGTAAAATTTATGATCACATATCTCTTGAGCTATATAAGAATTTTTTTTTCTTTTTCATCAAGGGTCCCAGATCAAAAATGGGCCTTTTGGTTTCATTCTCTTAACTTCTGTTTGTATCCTTAGGATCAGAGGCAAAGATCAGATTTTACTTGGGCTATTCATAAACAGTTGTAGGAAAGTTCAAAATCTTTGTCAGTTGCCTAGGATGTAACGATTGTGGGTATTTAGAATTCCCTAAACTGTTCAAACCAAAGTTATCACACTTATTTAAATGGCTTTTCTACAACTTATATTTTGATGCTTTGTTATTGAAATGATTACCCTTGTTTGTTCTGTGCCCCTTTTTCTGCTGTCAGTTGACAACTATAGATGTAAAACTCCATGTTTTTCAACTCGGGATGTAAACTGCAAACTGTTGAGATCTAACCTCCCGAAGCACAAAAAATCTACATAATTCACAGGAAGTCAATTTTTCAAAGTATGGAAAAATTTCCAGGGAGCAACTGGGAAATGTTTTTTATTGAACTTCACTTTACAATCAGTCAACACATACATCAGTGTATCATGTGAATTGTAATTAGAACACTTCTATAGACCTAAACTGCAAAGTATGTTATCAATAAAATCTCAAGTTCATTTCCCTAATGTCTATCTGTCCTCCCCTTTCTTGGGAACATGGGAATTTTATTTTTGTTGTTGTCCACTAATAAACATTGCATTGTTCAATTGAATTAGAATGAAGTCAGAATATGGTGAATACAGTACAGCAGAAAGATCCAGCCATTTCTGGCAAGTATGAGAGAAAGAATTGTTTTTAAGCAGACAATTTAATTAGTATCCTAGACAAATTCAAATGAGCAAAATCTTGCAGAATGAACAAATGGTTAGAAATGTGCATAAAATTAGTTTAGCACCTCAGTAGAAAAAAAGGTCCCTTATATACATTTTGCCATAGAACATTTGAGTAGTTTTGATTCCATACACACAAAAGTGTCACAAAAGTGATAAGGAATAATGGGGGCTGAAATTAGTCCCAAGAACAGAGCCACTTGCTCTGCTTATGTTTGAAGAGTAGGAGGATGATTAGCATCCTGAAACTGCAGCATTACATGTGATTAAAGGCATCAAAAAAAAATTTTTTTTTGTTATTTCTATAGGAAGACAAATAAGCAACCAGAATAAAGCATATGAATGTTCCAGTAAAAGAATTTGCTAGAAAAATATGCAGAAATGCAAGAGAAATTGAGTGATCATGTTTTGTCAGAGACAAGAGGAGAGGAGAGGTTGAAGGGGAGATTGCTAAATGGAATAAAATTTCAAGGATTCCTGAGGTAAAGGGATTATAAAAAGCCATTTTTGGAATAAATTGAAACTGATTTATTTCAGTGACTTATCTCAAATTGGAAGGGAATGAGGAAATTGTGGTGTGATGGTGATCATAAGATTCATATGTCTAGATAGGAAGGGGCAATAAGACCAGAATCTGAGTAATGGACTTAAGGGAAGAGAGCAAAGTTTAAAGGGAAGCAAAGAACAGATTTGAGAATGAAGAAAAAAGGATTATTTGTAGGAGGAAAATGTTTTCAAATTTTAAACTGTTCTAATGGGAAAAGATTTTTTCATAGTGTTTGAACCTTCATATAGGTGACATTTTATCAATGCTTAACTTAGTGAATGGCAATAAATTTGGTTAGGAAAAGGAGCTCTAAGTAGGTCTGAGTGCTAAACTAGTAAGTGTTTACTAGTATGTTCCACACCTTTTAAGTGCTGGGGATACAAAGCAAATCAAAGAAATCATGTCAAATAAAATACTGTATGTAGCCAGGTATAAAATCAGGAGTTACAGTCCATCATGGGCCCTCTCCTTAAATAGATCTGGATCAAGCTCTCCAATATCCCATCTCACCAGATAAAGGAGGGGGCAGGTACTGAGGAGAGAATGAGTTTTGGAGATAATGATTTGAAGGACAAAAATGGACTAAATCTTTAAACTTCCATCTACAAACTTATGTTAAACTAAATGTTTTAATAAATTTTAGTCCATTGAGATGGTGGTATAATTGCCTACAGTGGATCTTGATGTGGTTGAAAATACTAGATTTGGAATCAAGTAGCAAAATTCCAAATCTTTTCTAGGCTTCAAAATTCTTTTACAGTAAAGAGGTTGTTGGTCTAGTTGAACTTTACAATCTATCTGTTGTTTCACCTGCCATCATAAATTTACAAAGGAAAATTGTAAGGCAGGTTTCACAGCCATTAACAAAAGTGCATACCAGTGAAAATTTGGAAAATTTGCTCACAGTTGAAGTACAAAAGTCTGGAAGAACAAATTGTTTTTTATGTTTTAAAAGTTTTATGTGGATCTTCAGGCACAGACATTTAGGGAATAGAGCCAGGGGAAGAAATGACTGACATTTGGAGGAATAGATAACATATATTTTAAATGTCAAGTATTATGACAAGATTAATTATCTGATTAACTCGTGTGCTCTGTAAAGATGACAAAATAATACAAAATAATGTATGTCAGGATATATGGGAGGCAACCAAAGTAATTATGCTGAAAAGAAATTGAATCACCTTTAAAAGTTTATCACAATTAAGGAATAAAATGAAAAAGATGGAACTATGAAAAATGATAAATCACTTTTTAAAAAACATCATATAAAAAGCATATACATGCAGACCCTGAAGCTTGCCCTGCTAATAATGCCTTTACATCTAAGATTTTAACTTCCTTTTCATTCATGGCCAATGTTTTTGTCCAAGTCTTCATGATGTCAATTGCAGTTTTCTCAGCAAAGATACTGGGATGGTTTGCCATTTCCTTCCTCAACTCATTTCATAGATGGGGAGAGTAAGTGATTTGCCCAGGATCACACAGCTAATTAAGACTTTGAAGCTAGATTTGAAATCAAGAAGATGAGTCTTCTTGACTTGAGGTTCAGGACTTTGCTATTTTCAGATTAATCTCATACACCTTTGGTGGCATTTCCCCTCTCAAGATGAACTTGTTTTGGGCAGGAATCTTATTTTTACAAAATTCAGTTGTATTCTCAGCCCTTAAAACTAATAAAAGCTGTTTAAATGGAGGTAAATAAGATACTGTGCATTATCAAAAGTCAGTGGAAACTTTGGGTGTCAAAGGAGTCCTCTGAAGTCTTCCCAAATTCTCTTCCAAACAACTAGAAAACCACCTCAGAATTGATCTAGAAGCAGGAGCTTACCATCCAACAGGAGACTATCTCTGGGGTAAGACCAAGAGCATGAGCAACAGTTGGTCTCCAAGTCTAGTCTCTAGGCTGGGGCCATCCATCATGAGGCCACACCCTCCTGCAAACCAGCAGCCCCCTAGGCAAGTCAGCAGTAAGGGCAGAACAACCAGGGCCCATCCCCAAAGCAACTCCAGCACACAACTAGCAGCTAGAAAGAATGCTCTTCCAGGACCAACTAGCAAAAAGGCCAACAGTTCAATCCCACACCCAGAGGAAGCTCCGCCTACAAAAGGGTAATTTACTCTCCAGTGAAAGAAGTAGCTAAGCCCCAAAGCCTAGTGAAAGCCAGGAGCACCACTCTGAGCCCCAGCACAGAAAGCTGAGAGTGCAGGACCAGGGCCCAAATCATTGAAAAACTAGTCAGAAAAAACGAGCAACAAACAGTAACAGAACTCAACTAAAGAAAGTTATTGTGACAGCAAGGAAGGATCAAGATGGGACAATAGTGTCCAAATTGCTATATGTGAAACCTCAGAAAAATTGTGATTTGATCTCAGACAAAAAGTTCCTGAAAGAGCTTACAGAGATTTTTATAAAGCAAATTAAAGAAAAACTAACAAAAATAATAATACACTAGACCTTACAACTCCAGTGGGACAGGGCTCCTAACAGCTCTGGAGCAGAAAGGGGTGCTCCGGGTCAGGTCTCTAGAAAGAGCTCTGAAACAGCTGCACAAAACCTCTGAAGCTTGGGATAGTGCATCTCCATCCTGGAAATGGAGCCCTAGTTTAACAGTTAAAAGCAGAGCAATAGGAAGGAAAATGAGCAACTAATAAAGTTATGATTGTGATGAAAATTAAAAGAGGAGCAAACAAAGTCAAAGCTATATCCAAAGCCTTCAAGAAAAATAAGAATTGGCCTCAGGTCATGGAAGAGCTCAAGGGATTTTGAAAATAAAGAAGAAAAATTCTGAAGAGAATTGAGGGTGATGCAAAAGGATATGCAAAAATGTAATGACAAGAATGCCCTAAAAAAGCAAAATTGGCCAAATGAGAAAGGAGGTACACAATTTCACTGTGGAAAATAATTCCTTGAAAATTAGAATTGAACTAAGCTAATGCTTTTTATGAGCAACTGATAAACAAAAGCAAAAGAATGCAAGGAAGAAAACTATGAAATATCTCAGTAAGAAAACTGATATGGCAAATATATTCAGGAGAAAGAATTTTAAATTTTAATTAATTTAATGATTTAAAAAACAAAGAACCCTGAACATCATCTTACAATAAATTATTCTAGAATCAGAGGGTAATGTAGAATTGGAAGAATCCACTGATCACTTCTGTGAAAGAAATCCCAAATAAAAATTCTCAGGAATATTGTACCTAATTCTGGAACTTCCAGGTCAAGAAGAAAATATTGCAAGCATCCAAAAAGAAAGACTACAGGTATAGTGGAGCTATAGTCAGGAATTTGGCACCTTCTCCATTAAAGGACCAGAGGGCTTAGAATGATAATCCCTGGGAGCCGTGGAATTAGGGTGACAACCAAGAATCATTTACCCAGAAAAAGTAAGGACAAACCTAGAAAGAAAAAGGTAAGGCAACATTCACTGAAATAGAGGAATTTTAATCATTTGTGATGAAAAGAAAAATCTGATTTTCAAATCTAGCACTTAGAAGAAACAGAGGCAATCAAGAAAGGAAAAAAATTAAGATCTGTTTACATTCTTGTAATTCATAAGAACCTTTTTCTATGGCAGTTAGATGGAGCACATGTAGATAGAGCACAGATGTGAGTTGAATGTGAAGGGATAATATCTGAAAAAAAATTAAATTAAGAGGTGAGAGAGGAATATACTGAAAGAGAGAAGAATAGTGTAAATTATCTGCCATAAAAAAAGAGCCAAGAAAAAACTTGCAGTGGAAGGGAAAAAGGAAAAGAGAGGGAGAGTGAGTGAACCTTACTACTCTCATAGGAACTGGCTCAAAGATGAAATAACATGAACACTCAATGAGTATAGAAATCTATTTTACCTTGCAAGAAAGTAAGAGGGGAAGAGAATATTTGGGGTGGAAGAGAGGTGTGATATGATAGAAAAGAGGGCATATTGAGGAAGGGGGTGGTCAGTAGTAAAACATTTTTGAGCATCAGGGTGAAAAGAATTGGGAAAGTAGTAATTTGGAAAAGACCTCATTTAAATGTAAAAAGAACTGAGTAAAAAATAATTCTTTTTTAAAATGTCATTCCCTAATTGATGTGATCAAAAGATATAAACTATACCCAAAGAACTATAAAATTATGCAGTAATACCACTACTAAGTATGCATCCCCAAAAAGCACCTATATATACAAAAATATTTATAACAGTTCTCTTCTTGGGGTAAATAATTGGAAATTGATGGGATGCCCATATAAATGTGTTTGATTACATATTGAAGTACTCTTCATTTTTCTTGAGGATTTTTTTGGGGGGAGGAGAGAGATCTGTTTTTTTCACAACATGATTTCAATGAAAATGTTGTCAATTCAACATTTTTAAAAGAAATGAAAATGCTTCAGGTAGCCAAACAATTTAAATATGGCAGCATATGTATAAATAACAACAATAGGATTTATACCCAAAAGATTGTACTGTAAGCAAATTAAGAGAGTGTGGAATAATTTGTCAGATTTATGGATAAAGAAATAATTTAATACCAAAGATGACATAGAGTATTACGAAATGTAAAACATAATTTTGATTTCATGAAATTCAGAATAAATGCATAAAACAAAACCAATGCAACCAAAATGAGAAAAGTAGAAAACTGGGGAAGATTTATTTTGCAATAAGTATCTCTGATAAAAGCCTCCTTTCTCAAATATATAGAAAACGGAGTCAAATTTCTAAGACTTTAAGTCACTCCCCAGTTGAAGAATAATCAGAGAATATGAACAGTCAGAGTTGTGAAATGATATAACCATTCTGGAGAGTAATTTGGAAATATGCTCAAAGGCATGAAACTTTGCATATCATTTGATCCAGCAATGCTGATGCTAGATCTATATCCCAAAGACATCCCAAAAGGGGGGGAGGGGGAAAGGACCCATTTGTACAAAACATAGCAGTTTTTTGAGATTCCTAAGAATTGGAAATTGAGGAGATACCCATGAATTGGAGAATGGCTAAACAAATTGTAGCATATGATTGTAATGGCATATTTTGGGGTTATAAGACAAGACAGTATGATTTCAGAAAACCTGGACTTAAGATGAACTGATTGATGCACAGTGTATATAATATCAGGAAAATACTGTATTCAGTAGCAACCATATTGTGAGGATGAACTGTGAAAACTTAAATCTGATCAAGACAATGATCCAAGACAATTCTCAAGGATCTGTGATAAGAAATGCGATCTCCAGAATTCTAAATACAAATTCTCTGTGGATGCTATTTTTCACTTTCATTTTTACTCGTATAAAATGATTAAACTGGGAATGTTTACATGATTATTGATGTATAGCTGATTATCTGATTACATATTGTTTTAAGGACTGGAAGTAGTTTATCTTGTGCAAGTCAAATGGTTAGCCAGATTTAGTAGTGAACTTTTAAAATTTAGGAGCATGAAATTCCTATAGACAAATGTAACTATGATAAATCAGTGTAATATTGGAGTGTAAAACCACTACTAGTTGTGAATAGTAAAGAAATAATACATAGAAGACCCAAGTGTATTTAAGATACATTTTTTTGATACCGAAAGAAGGAATCTTTCAAGGAATTACCTATATATTTATATAGTTACATAATGTACAATTCATTTCACATTATTTGCTATAATAAATTCCATTTCTGTAAATGGTGTTTGTCATATGTTATCTTTTTGAGCCATTTTAAGTAGATCTGCAATTTCATTAGTCTTGGTTGTATACCATAAGGTATCCATGCCCCTCTTTTCCAGAGTATCCTCATCCAGAGTATCCATCCAACAGACCAGAAGCCTTCCTTTGCTTTAATATTTCATAATAAAATATTCAATTCATCTATCTGGCATCTCTTTTAGCAAAGAATTCATCATTAACAACATATAATAGTTGGACTCACCACGTAGCTTACCATTTCCTTTAGGTTAATGGCAAGTTTTCTAAGATAGGTTTGTTATGATTTCCAGTTATACAGCATTATTTGAAAAAAGTTGGGCTTTTGTTGGCAACAAGCAGCTTAAGACCATTGCATGGTTGTTGTCCAATAACCCAGATCACAGATTTAGAATAAGAAATTATTTTAAAAGTCATATAATGCACGTCCTCATTTTATAGGAAAATGAAGAGCATATGGATTTCCCAATGTCAGCCTAGTAGTGGAAACAATTTTGGCTTCAGTTTGTTATTTTAATATAGACCCCCTATATTCTATTTTCTCATACAATATCTTTATAACAGTGTTCTAATCTGAATGATTTATCTTTATTTTTCCAACATGTGTTTTAGCTGATATCTAAAGATTTGAGACCTTGGATTCTGAGGCTGGAAACAAATTATTAAAATGTCAGAGGTCAGTTATTTGCATTTGTAAAACTCATCCATTCCCTCTATCCATTGACCATCCGCAAGAAATTATGACACAAAGTACCTTTTGGTGAACAAAATCTCCCTATTTCATGTCTCAATTCAATGGTATTCAAACTGTTGCATAAGGTTATTTCCATAGTTATATTTCAGAAACTTGTATAATTTGAGAAGAGGGAAAATTTTTTATTGTATGGGGGAATCTTTTATCTTGTAAATTTTTCTGCTGTTGAACACTTTAAAAAACATCAACAGCTAGCAATAGCTAGCAATAGTCCCCTATTTGACCCTAAAGATATCAATACCCCAGGCAGCTAGGTGGCGTAATGGATACAGCACCAGCTCTGAATTCAGGAGGACCCCAGTGCAAATTTGACTCCAGACACTTAACACTTAGCTGTGTTAAATCACTAAACCCCAATTGCCTCAGCAAAAAAAAAAAAAAAAAAAAAATTACCTCAAACCTCCCACAATAACACTTTTAAAAGCCTACCCATTTCATGTTTACACTATTGTCTTAGATGTAAGTAAATTTGTCTATTAGAGCCTGATTTCCATTTTTAATATTTCCAGAGAAATCAATAAGTCTTTTAAAAGGATATACTTTTGGCAGGACTTATTCTGTACACACCAAATTAAGATCAGCCCTCTTCCTGATGTTAATTTCTTAAGTGACACTAGCACTTATCACATATTCTAATTCACTTTGTATAGAAAACAAACTTGCTACTCTAAGTCTCAATTTCCCAATCTGTTAAGATGAAAATACTTGGCATACCTAAATCACAATTATGAGCAAAATAAATAACATTTATAAAGAACTTAAAAAGTATTAAATAGGTAAAACAGTGAAGATTGTGGTATCAGATTAGAAATATAATATTTTTCGAGTCATGGATGACATGTATCAGATATGTCCCAATTCATGTCAATTTTGTGGTTCTTTAAGTTTCAAATGCTTTTGGTATGATGTCTCAGATCTCATCAAGCAAAATTTCCTATTAATTGCTTTTCCATTTTAAGACGTAATAAAAGAGAACTGTTGCGTACATCTGGCTCATAGTCTTAATCTAATGCTATTCTTTACTGACTTGCTAATTTGAAGCTGAAATAGTTTGAGCTCTAAAATATAATTTATTGTTGGCAGAGATATGGTGACTGACTCTGATACCCTGAATGAATCTAAATTTGTGCAAGTAATTTTTTTGGAGAACAATCTGGAAATATAAGAGTTAGAAAATACAATCACACTTTTATGATTCAAATCTGATTCAAAACAAAATCATTGAGACTATAAAATTTGCGGATATAAAATTTGCGGATATACTGTTCTGTAATTTTTCTGGAAAAGCCAAAAAAAATCATCCTGTAACTTCAAGAATGAAGACTTGCAAAGGACCCTATTAGACCAAAGATATGTTTCACTTTTTCTTCTCTCTTCTCTTTCCCCATTTGTTTTCTGAGTTCTACACAGTTAATAAGTTACCAAGGCTCTTCAAGTCTTTATAATATTATTCACTAGTGTGTGCTTTCTACTTTTGCTGCATTTTATCTTCACTTGTATTTTATCCTTCACACTACATTTTCTTGATTAATTTTTGTAATTTTGACAGGCACTTTCCTTATAGTCAATAAATGAATCTTTTTCACAAGGCATACAGGTTATGTCTTGTGAGACGGGATGGGAAAAAGGTGGGATTGTTTTTCCTTCTGTGTGGTTGTTTAACAAATATTTGATTGATCGATTTTCCCTAATATATACACCTACCTTTTCTTTTTTGGGATCCAACTTGTGATTTCTTTAAGACAGGGTACTTCCAATATGGAAAAACTTCTAAGGCAGATATCCAGGTACTCTGCCTGGGGCAATACAGGTTACTGGGAGCATTGAAAAATAAAGATATTTTGCAAAGAATATACACAGCCAGTCTGCCAGAGCTAGGACTTGAATTCTTATCTATCATGCCATGCTGCTTCTGAAGCACACATACTTTACATGCCTGCTCTGGCAATAAAAGTCAGAAAGAAAAAAGCAAGAATGTTAGAATGAAAGTATTACAAACTCAAAGATGTAGGTATTGGTAAATTTTTGATAACACTAAAAAGTATTTTTGTAAGTTAGGTAAAAATCTAAAGAGAATCTTATTTTACAATGAAGCTACCATTAAAGTGTGTTAAGTGTGCATTCTCAAACATACTTATTTGAAACTTATTTTAAGGTAATCTTTTGCCCACTATTGCCTTCTATCCACTTTTCCGGAGAGCTGGCTTAAGAACTGGTCTCATGATGAGGGTTTATTTCCTGCTCTGCTTTTTTTGGACTTCCCATAATCCCAAAACTCATCATTCTGGCAGATTAATTTGGATATCATACTTATTCAACATCCCCTCCCCCTGGTAGCTTCTTTCTCTTTAATTTCTCCATCATTTAAAGAGGCACTCTGGGACTTTTCATTTTCCACCTTGGTTGAATGCCTTCATCATACCTCTTGGACTAGGTAAACTCCCTCTTACTTCAGTTACTCTTCCTTTCACACACTTTCTCCTTTCCCCAGCTTTTCATCTTTCTTTCTTTTTTTTTTAAATATGCTATCTTCCCTAGGGGAGCATCAGCTCTTTATGCCTTTCTTTGTGTCTATCTTCATGGTTCCTGGTATATAATAGGAGCTGAACAAATATCTACTGACTGCATCCACATAATTTTCAGTAACCATAGGTTATTTCCTAAGGCTCGGCCATATGCTTCTTCTATACTGTCTCATCAATGATACCATGAGTTCATCATCTCTATGTGTAGACTAGAGAGAACTATGTGACATTTCATCAAAAAATAGTCCAGAAATTTAGTACTATTCTTCTACCCCTATAAAACAATGGATTCCCAGCTCAAAGCCTCTGCCCAGAGAAAATTCCTTCCTTAGACTGGTCATCAACAGTTCTAATGTAGCCTGACTAGTCTTATCTCTCATTACTCTTCAACAGAATCTGTGTACTTTTAATTGTCTGGAGAATATGTGTGCTTTTGGCTCACACTATTCCTTCTACCTTAAAAAAGCCTCTTCCTCCTTTCCAATTACTGAAACCATACCAGTTCTTGAAGGACCAACCTAAATTTGCTTTATTTGTGAGACCTTCTCTGAGTCCTTTGCCAAAAGAGATTTTTTTGTCATCCTTGTTCTCTTATGCCTTTTTTCTCAATATCAGTGATACTTGACAAACATGGCAATATTAATTTTTTAAAAAAATCTCTAAGTTTTCCATTCTACCATTCCAAACAGTAAATTCCTTAAGAGAGTGATGATTTAAGTAACTGATTTTATGAATTCTAAAATAAAAAAGTATAAACCCTATGATCAAATTTCAATCTTATTGTGAAAGCTGAGTTCTAACAATTATTTTGTATCCATAACCATGGTGTTTAAAAAAATATTTGCTGTTGTGCTAATAATATTTAAGATACAGAAGTATACAAATAGTAACAAATGTTTTTGTTGAAAATGCAAAGGATTATCAGCACACATTGTATTAACAATAAAATATGGGATAGAAAGGCAATACTTGGTGAAAAATAACAATGGATAAATGAAATCTAAAACTTGAGTTGTTGTTCTTTTTATTTAGTGTAATGTGACATTCCAAAAAATTGAAATACATTTCATTAAAACTATAGTAGTTTGATATTGCAGAAACTAGTCTAGAGCTAAAAAATGAGGGGGAAAAAAAAAAGCCCAAATCTTTCATCTGTTTTCCCACAACTTAAAATGAAATAGATTCATTAGTGGTTGCAAAACATCAATTCATAAAAAGATATTTTATAATATAATTACACCATTTTAACAGTGAGCATTAAGCAGTATTTGTTTACTATAGTTTTTGCTAAGCATAGAGGCACATTGTGGTATCGAAATTCCATGTAGCAACCAGAACAGCAAGGCACAGTTGGGATTTTAAAATGCTTCCAATTGAATTTAAAAAATTTTCTGATTAAAGTACTTGAACAAAGATAATCTCTCAAATAAAGGTAACAGCTTCTCACAGTTACCTAAATACATTTGAAACACAGAACTAAATTATATCCCTTTAAAAGGTTCATAATACCCCAAATCTGGTCAATACTATTCTTGGTTTGTCTATAAGCATCCCAATTTATCATCTAAATATCTTTCGATACATTACTATGAATAAAGGATAACTTTAAATTTATGGAATTAATCTTCACTATAACCTTTATGCTTGTGATCTGTTATACAGAGTAACCTGAATCAGCTAAGCCCAGTAATTTTTTCCATGCTTTCTAAATAAATTTAGAATATGACCTGTTTTTAAACATGCCTACCAGTCTGCCTAGAGAAACACCTAAGATAACAGATCCAATTTTAATTTAGATCTTCAGTGACTCAGAATCTACTCATCAAAAGTGAAGCAGCAACTTTCAAATGTAACACACTTCCCTAGGTCTATGCATGTGACAGGTTTACACGTCATTTTTAAACATAGAAACATTAATTAAGACTAGTAGAAAATTTCAGGATTAAAAAAAATCTTTCATCTAATTTTCTTAAATAATTCTATATGCACCACTCCACATTGTGGAAAAGCTAAAATATGCAGTCTGGATATAACAAAGGAAATTGATATTTAAGTTGTTGGCACAAATAATTACATCTATACTGTACAAAATATCAGATAACCATGTGTCATTCCCCACCTCCCACCCCCACCCCGAGCAGTGAACATACCAGATAACAGGTAATAATCAGCAAGCTGTTGCAGATAAAATTTTTAAAAGAAAGATAGTAGAATAATATTTTGAAAGTGTTGATGTGCCAGAAGTAAGTATTCCAAACTGCTTTATCAGACTGAAGTAACCAGTATCAGGGTCAAAAATAACTCCATCCTAATCCTTATAACTGTCCTTTTTTGGTCACTGCAATTGTACTCTGTATGCACCTATAAGCAATTTTACCTGTGAAAGGAAAGACAAAATTGTGTTTTTTAAAAAACATAAATAACTATTTGCTTGCTCTCAGAGAGAAAAACACATCATGGAGAAAAATAAGCATGCATACTACACATAACTATAATATTGAACAGGTAAAATTGAACATTATCATGCTACAAAGTTCTGCTTGTAGTGTGATTCAATAATCACTTGAGCAACAAATCATCTATCCCAAATGAATGTTTCATTTAATGTTAATTTTCCATAAACTGATTATGACTGATAAACTTTTATTACTAAGTTTTCAATATCTCATAATGCAAACAAATAATTTTGGTAATTTTGCAAACTTATCTTATTAGTCCATTTGGTTAACAGCGACAGTATGGAAATGTAAAGTGAGGCCTATGGGATTTCAAAATAGGTTGGGAATCACGCTCAAACACTTAATATGAGATTTTGATTTGACTAGTAAAAATCTTTTTACCTTGGCAGAGGGTGCTTCTGTCAGACGTATAAAAAGTTTATTGAGGCCTGTAACAGGGCTGAAGGAATAAACAAAATGGCTATCCTAGAAGACAACAAAAGAAAATTAATCAGAACATATATGAAAACAATCTCATGTGTACCAGGAATGTAAAGTAAATCATTAAAAATCTATTCAAGTAGCCTTAATAACAAAGTAACTCAGAAGAAAACAAGATTGTGTTGTGATTCAAACCCAAGGTGATCAAAAAGAAACATTCAAGTCAATCATTACTGAAGATACTTTAGAAAAGGTATGAAGCAGAACTACCTTGGAGCTGTATTTGAAAAGTTATAAGCAATATACACATGTACTACATTTTCATGTTGATAGAAAGTCACAACTGAACTCTAAAAAATTTTCTTTTGTTTATCTTTATTTGAATTTATTTTTATTTTATTAAAAACACAAGAAAAAAGAAAAACAGAAAATAAATACAAACAAAAATAAAACAAAAACAGAACATTGTCATGTGTCCAGCAGAACAAATATAGAATTTAAAATATAGAATAGTAAATTTCCAGCTCAAAAAGGATATATAAGAAATTATATTTATGAATACTTATCTTTTTTTTTACTTCTTTGTAGTTTGTTTTTTTGTTCTCTGCTGCATACTTTTTTTTTTTTTTTACTTTATTCTCCCCCTCCTTTCATCTCCACCACTTCCCCCAAGCAGGCTAACGCCCCCGTGCCTCCACATATCTTTACTATCCCAGTTCTCTCTTTGTTTTAATTCTACTCCTTAACTTGCCTTACTAATAGCCTCCTCCCATCCTTAGATCCCTCCTTTGTCTTCTTCTCCCACCCTTTGCTTCCTCCTCCATCCATCTCTCTCTTCTTATTTCTTAATAGATTTTGGAGGATGCAATACCCTTTATGGTATACATGTAGTGCTGCCTATTTAACCCATTCCCAATATGAGCAGATTTTCAGAATTACGAGCCCTCCTCCCCCTTCTAATGCCTCTATCTCTATTCTTCTGTATCTCATTCGTTAAACAATTATCAATCTTTCTTTTGAGCTACACTATTGCTGATGTCAATCTTAAAACATATGACATCCAGTTCCATATAAAAAAACAGAAAACAATTTGCCCATGTTAATACATTCCTTGATCTTGGATATTGGCTGTCATAAGTTAAATTTTCTATCAAGTTTGGGTTTGGTGGATAAAAATTCCTGAAAATCTGCAATTTCACTGAATGTCCATTTTTTTTCTCATTCAATATTATGGATAATTAACTGGATATGATATATTTTTTAGCCATAGGCCGAGTTCTTTTGACTACTGGTATATATATGATTCCAGAGTCTGAAGTATTTTATTGTGGTTGTTGTTAAGGCCTGTACAATTCTAATTGTAGTTGCAGTGTATCTGAAAATTTTTTTTGTTTGTTTCTTACAAAATTGTCTCTTTGATCTGGGGTTTGGAAATACGGCAATAATATTCCTATGAGTTTCTACAAAGAATCTCTCGGAGGTAGTGACTGGTGGATTTTTTCTATTTTTACTTTTCCCTCATGTTCTATCAGGACAATTTCCTTGGATTATTTCTTGTATTACTGTGTCAAGGTTGGTTCTTCTTTTTTTTTTTTTAAATCACAGCTTTCAGGTAGTCCAATTATTCTTATATTTTCTCAAACTGTTCCCAGATCTGTTCTTTTTCTTTATACTTCACATTCTAATATATTTTTTTCATTCTTCATAATCTATTTTGTTATTTCTTGGTCTCTCATAATGTCACTGACTTCCCTTTGCCCAATTCTAATTTTCAAAGAATTAATTTCATTTCTGAGTACTTCCTTTTCTAATTGGTTAACTTTTTCTTTTTAGATTCTTGCTTTTCTTGGATGGTTTTTATTTTTATTCTTTACTCAATCTCTCATTTGATTTTTAAATTCTTTTTTGAATTCTTCTATAAATTCTTTCTGGGAAGGGAACTATTTAACATTATTCTCAGGGGTAGAAGCAACTTTTTTACTTCAAATGTCCTTCTCTGAAAATATACCCTGATCTTCCCTATTCCCATACTAAGTTTTTATGGTTGGGCTTCGTCATTCTTTGCTGGTTCATTTTTTTTTTTTTTTTAAATGAGAAGTATTAATGCAAGAATCTCTAATTATGAGGTAGGAGGATGATGTTTCTAGCTTCATCTCAGCTCTCCCCTCTGACCTGGAACCCCAAATCAAAAGCTCCATCCTCCTGTAAGTGCCCATAGACACCAGTATTCCTGTCCCACTGCTTCTGCAGTCACAGTGAAGGTTGTGCACACAGCTGAGCCTGGTCTTCCTATTCAATAGAGATTCCCTCAGTCTTTCCAGATTCAGATTCGGAATGACTCCATAAACTGTCTGGGAAGTCCAAATTTCTGTGGTTTTTGCTGAGGCTCCAGTCAAACCCAACTAAACCGAGGGGTCTCCATTTGGTGAATCTGCAGAGCTAGCCCAGATGTGTTTGCATTTCACATTGGTTAATCCCTAGCCCCAAGTCTTTCTTCTGAGCTTGGATTGTATCAAGAGGACTCCAGTTCTGCTCCAAATCATACTTATTTTTCACCAGTCTATGTTCACCATTAGGCACAATTTTTTTCTGCTTATAAGGAAAATCTCAAGAGCTTGAAACTTATTGACCTATTCCTTGAGCTTCCCAGAATCTTCCCCTAAACCTGAACTCTTGACAAAACATTTCAAGAACATTACTAGAACCATAAAGTGAAGTCATTTGGGGGTTTTGTCTCCTGGGTAATTAAGAGAATAAAACAAATTATTAGAAAGCAACTTCTTAATAGAGGACTTACTGAGAAGAGGGGTGAAGAACAACAAATACTTTGGGTTAACATACATTTAGTTATTTTTCTAGATCTTCTACATCTCTATATAGTATAAGAACTAATGCCTAGTATGATTACCCTGAAGTGATAAATGGTTATCAAAGAATTACCTAATTATTTTCATCAGATTATTTATTTGCTAAAGCAGAATTCTGGACAAACATCAGGATATTGTATTTAATTCATTTTTTCTCCCTGATTAAATGACAGCTACTCATTCCTTGAATCCTGGTTAACCAAGGATTTACTATACATACTTCTGTTAAGAAATTTGAAAGTATAAAATGCAAAAAAAAAAAATTTGCCTTTCAAGTATTAAACAGTATCACGAAACTTATTTAATTCTTACAAATGCCATTAGGAAGACTAAAAAATGTAATTTAACTCAATTACTTATATACTAATCTTACCAGAAATACAGGAAGTTGAAACTTGTCATTCAAAACTACAGCTTGTACACTACATGGTCCACAAAGTCGAGCAATGACTTCCTTACCAAAAAAGTTTGCATGGAATATAAACAGAAGAATTCCAGAGCCTAAATAAAAACAAACAGACAATGAAATCTTTCTATACATAAACTCATAGAATGAAATAAGAAGCTAATTCTCTAAAAGTACCATAATTTTCTTAGAAAACAGTTTAAATAAATTCATCAGGAATAACAATGATTGAAAATCTAAAGGAAAACAATAAAAAGGAAAAAGGAAGGGGCCTTAACTGATACCTAATCCCAAACTAGGATATAATCATCAAAATAATTTGCTATTAGTTTAAACTAGAGACATTAATCACTGGAACACATTAAATACGCAATTTGCAGGAAAAAAAATAAAACTAATAGTCTAGTATTCAATAAATCAAACTGCAGATAAGATTTCACTATTTAAGAAAAATTGCTGGGAAATAATTGGGGAAAAACAGAGCTTAGATGATGTCCTAGAGAAATTTGTAAAAAGAGGAAAAGAACACACACACATATGCACATGCACGCACGCACACACACTGCTTATAGAAGTTCCTTTTTATGGTGAAATGAAATGGGGTGCCCATTAATTGGAGAACAGATAAAGACAGTATCACAATGTCTTAAATGACAATATTACTCAGCTATAATACAAAGAATGACAAAAAGGACATAGTTTTAGAGAAAGGTGGGAAATTTTTTAAGGATTGAAGTAGAATAAAATAAGCAGAACAGGAGATTAATTTATACAACTAACTGTAAAGACAAACTTCAAAAGATTAAGAACTCTAATCAATGCAATGACAAACCCAGATTCAGAGACTCAGGGCAAACATAATTTGTTGATATGGCTAATGTGAGAATTTACTTTGCTGGACTATGAACTATGTAATCATAGGTTAACAAGACCTATCTTTTCTTTTCCCATGGCCAGCAGGACATGGAAAGAAAGAAATTAAATTGCATTAGTTCCAGAATATGGTAAGGAGGATTTGTTAAAGTGATGATAATGGGAAAAGAAAGAAAGGAGTGGATGTCAAGTACTATGAAAACAGAATCTTCAGAACTTGGGAGCTGAATGGCTAGAAATGGTAAGGAGAAAAGAGGCAAAAAACAAGGAGAAAATATTTAAGAATGACCATAGTGTTTACATGCCTAATTAGACACATCTCTTGCCCATGCCTGTGCAGATTTTGGATATCAAAGAAAACAGGATAGAGAAAGACAGAAAAGCAGGTTATTGAAATCGATTTGTGTTTGTTCAAATTCAACAGTTCCCAGTGATATGGACCTTGGGTAAGTTACTTTGAAGATGAACTTCTTTATTTATAAAATGGGAATAATATTTAAACAACTAATTTTACAGGACAATTTTTTGTAAACTCTAAATTGTTCTGTAAAAGTTTTGAACAAAAAGAGGCACTTGAATTGATCCTTGAAGAATACTACAGATGATGTCAAAAGCTGGAAGATGAGGAAAGAGACAGAAAGGAAAGATGTAATATTGAATGTTATACAATAATTCATCTCAATGGAGAATACATAAAGGGAGGGCATATTTAATTGGAATGAAATTTTAAAGCCTAAATATCTCTCAGAAGACTACTTCACCTTCTACTATGCTGTGAAAATAGGCTCATTCACTTCGAGTTCCCTCTTCACAGTTTTAAAAACCTCAACATCAAATCCAATTTTCTTCTTCATTCCAGTCTCTGAGCTGGCCCTTTTCTTTGTCAACACCAACTTCTCCACACCACCCCTTGCCATTCTCTCCGTGACCTTGCTCTGTCAAATCACCTATTCTCTTTCACCTTCAATCTCTTCTCATTCACTGGCTTCTTCCCTGTAACAAATAAATGCAGCTTTAAGAACCCTTTACTTTGAACCTTAGCCCCTTGAAGCTAACATACTATTCCCTTTTAGTCTGTCACATTCATTGCCTTCATTTCTTTACCACCCACTCAGTTTCCATTTTGCAATCTGGCTTCCAATTCCATAAGACAGCTGCAACTGTTTATTCTGAGATGATCAATGATATCTTAACTTCTATCACCAATAACCTTTTCTAATAAACAAAAGCCCTCATCTTTCTTGACTTTTCTTCAGCTTCTGACACTACTGACCAATTATCTTCTCTCTTTCTTATCTTACTGGTTCTTCTCATTCTACTACATTCTGCCACCAATTATAGCTGTGTTTGGCCTCTATTCAATCAGTACATATAACCTCTCCCAATGATTCAGTTATTGCTAAGGCATGATTGCCAAATCTACATATTTAGTCCTCATCTTTTTCTTGAATTCAAGCTCTGGAAAAATGAACCAACTGATATACTACTGGCCCAGAATTAGGAAGACCTAAGTTCAACTTAGACATTCACTAATTGTGTGACCCTGATCAGAATATTTAATTTCTAACTTTCTCAGTTTCCCCAATTGTAAAATGAGGATCATAATAGCACTTACCTACTAGGGTTGTGGTGAAGATCAAATGAGATAATATTTGTAAAGTACTTAACATAGTGCCTGGCATATAGTAGACTATGCCTTCCTCCTTCCTTCTTCACATCTGTCATTACTACTGTCATCTTACAAGCATATCGATCTCAACACATTCAAAATAGATGATCTTTTACCCTAAATTTATCTCTCTTTATTTTCCCTTGTTTTGTTGAGAGCACCAGAATCTTTCTAATCATCCAGATTTACAAGTTATCAATTAAAATTTAACTTTTGTCTCTCCCTAATCCACTATATCATTATCAATATTAAAGTCTTTTAATTCAAGCTATAAATGTTTCCTCACTCCTTTCATAGAAAACTACTTCATTCATCTCACCTCACTACTGCAGCGGCCTTCTAACTGTGCTTTCTCCCATACATCCTTTACAATATCTTCTTTTACACAGTGGTTAAAACAGTTCCATTGCTCAAGAAATTTCAATGGCTTTCTAGTGCTTTGAGAAAAAAATAACATCTATTTTGTTTTGATTTTTAAAGCCCTTCATAATCTAGATATAGCCTGCTTTACTTCCTTCCCAGCATAGGAGAGTGAAGGGGGAGAAGGAGAAATGAGGTCCTAGAGTTAGAGGACCCAAACTCAATCCTACCTCTGATATTATCATGGTCAAATAATTTCAAAGGTCTCAATAGAGAGTACATTGTAGTCAAACTGTTACTTTCACCCTGTTTAATTCAACTGGGATTTCAATATTGTAAAATATAACAAAAGTAATTTCCAACCTACTAGAACAGGAAACAAAAAAAATCCATCTCCCAAGAAACCTTCCACTCAATGTACTTTTATATGTGTATAAAACACTTCAAATGTCCGTTGCTCTTCAATATTTAGACTTGTATTGTCGAACCCGCTTAATAGTTTTACATACATACATACATATATATGTAGGGAGTGGGGAAGAGAGGGGGTGAAGAGGGGGGGGGAGAAGAGGAGGGAAAGAAAGAGAAAGAGGGAAGGGAGAGAAAGGGGGAAGGAAGAGAGAGGGGAGGGAGAGAGAAGGAGAGAGAGAAGAAGGGAGAGGACAAGAGAAGAAGGGGAGGAAAGAAGGGGAGAGAGAGACAGAGAGAGAGGAGGGAGAGAGAGAAAGAAGAGGGAGGAGGAAAGGGGAAGGCAGAGAGAAGGGAAGAGGAGGTGGAGGGAGGGAGGAATAAAAAAGGGAGGGAGGGAGGGGAAAGGGAAAAGAGAAGGAAGAGGAAGGAAAGGGGGAGGGAGAAAGATGGTGTAATGTACAGAGCACTGACCCTGGAGTCAGGAAAACCTGAGTTCAAATCAACCCGCAGACACAATACTTCTTAGCTGTGAGTCCCTGGCCAAGTCATTTAACCCCAATTATTAAAAACAAATAAAAAACCCCAAAGAGATTCACAGATATATACTGTGTAATTTGCATTTCTGATATTCAAATTTTATGTTGTTGCCATGTTGTAACAGTGATTCACACTAGGTAAAAGAGACCATTATCTGCCTCATTTCTTACCTAGTCTTACTCACTGATAAGGCATTGTCTCATTCCAACTGAGACCTGTTAAAAATCTTAGCTTAAAAAAGCCAAAGTGATCTATTGCATCCAAGCCCATTTTGATCTATACTTGGCCATTGGACTCAGGTACAAAGGAATGAGTGAGGCTGATGACTTCGCACAATTCTCCCTCACTTCCATGTGATTTACTTAGATGTCACAGCATCACCTCCCTGGTGTCATGGTCCTTTTTTAAGAACAAAGGATAAACATTAATTTGACTTTTGCTTGGTATGTGCCCTTACTTCTGCTCCTTAAGAACTCTAGCCATCTTTTATCCCCAAAAGGAGGCTTTTCTTGTTCCTTTCTAATTATTAGTGGTTTCTTCTCCTGTCCCTTATCTCAATTATTTAGTATTTAGTTATGTTTTCCTCTGTACCTCTAGTAGATTGGAAGCTCCAGGGCAGAAACTGTTTCTTTTGTTTTTGTACAGTGTCTAGGACCATAGTACACTTTTAGCGCAATAAATGCTCATTGACTTGCTGACTTTGTATCTCTGGTGGCTTGACTTATTAAACACTTCTTGAATTGAATAGATAAATGAAAGCCCTAAATTACAGGTGAAGAACATGAATTTTTGAAAAAATTAAGTGAATGTGTCGAAAAGTCACATAATCACAAAGATGTGAGAGATGAAGGGAGAGTATAGAATGCAATAAATATTTGTTGGACATAGTCAACATGGAAACTGAGTTGGATTGACGTATAACATTTGTAATGAGATTTCTTTTTCTTGTATTCTTAACCAGGTCGGGGCAAGTAGGCTGCTGTTGGAGTAAGAATGAGAATGTGGATCTTGGCTGATTAAAAAAAATTAAAATAAAATAAAACAAGATACATGGGAGGGGGAATGATTGCTGGAATAAGGTTCTAGAGAAAATAAGAGAAGACAGAGCGATATCTTTTTCTGACAGGAGAAAATAAATGATTAATAATGCTCATAAATTTTGAAGAATGGAAGAGGGAAACTGGGCAAATTCCCATTAGACAGTTTCAAACTCAGTGATGTTAGAGGCTATTTTCTGTAAGGAAGGAGGCAGTTAGGGGCTTAAAGAGAAAGTAAATGATTTTAAATAGTTACTATCTGGAATAAGAAAGGAAATCCTTATGAATACAGTAACAAATATATAAAATCATGGGCAAATAGTAGTGATATCAAAAGTTTAATTAAGGTACCATAAATTACCACTATAAACAATTCACACTCTCTTCCTGACTCATAGTCTACTAAATTTTTCTACACTGAAACTGATATAGAATACAATTCTTACAAATCTAATCAAGTTTTCAACCAGTGATTTTTTTCTGCAGTGAAATTAACAACCTAACTTCATTATTGGATTACTGTTAACACTTGAGAAAGACAAAAGAAATATGCCAGGTTATATGTGCCACATCTCTATCCCTTCACAGACCCAACAATACGTCCCACCTTCTTCCTTTGTGCAAACCAAAAAAAGTTGCTGCATTCTTGCAGTGTCTATCTATCCAATGTGATGGCTAAAAAGGGTCTTTATCTTTCTGTCTGAACAAGGGAAGTTACAATATTACACATGTGGTGCTAGAAAAGACCTCAGAGCATCAAAACAAAATCTTTATAGATGAGTCTGATACTGAGATGTCAAGTGACTAGCCCAGTCACAGTGCCATTGTTGTTGTTTGTCCTTTGTTCTCTAAGAGGACCACAATATCAGGGAGGAATGCCATGACAAGCAAGAGAGCTGGATTTAAGTTGGGCAAGGTCACCTGCTTCACTTTCTCCTCTAGAACCATCTGGATCCAGTGGCAAAATATAGATCAAGACAACTGGAGAAAGTCCTGGAAGCAATGGGAGATCCTGGTCTTTTTAAGCTAAGGTTGTTATGGGAGCAACCCACTAGTGGCTGTTGGGGATCGAATTCTGAGCAGTAGAATAGATCCCTTCATGTGAAAGGATGATAATGATACAAGGAAACTGAGAGACAGTTGTATTCTCTGATCTCTCTCCTCTTCCCTCTTCCCTCCAATTTATTCCATTCCCAATTCACAAGGAACATCTGGGTCAGTAAAGACTGCTTTGCAATTCCTTCAACTATGTCATGATTCACAGCTAAGATCTTCAATAAGTCTCAGTTTTACTGAGATGTCATAAGAACAAGTCAGGTCTGCCTGACTCGAAGAGCAGCACTGCCTGGCTATCTTACTTAACTGATGCCAGGCTGTTTTTCTGCCTAAAAATAACTTTAAATAGATTGGGCCTTATCAAATTTGGTAGATTCATTTCTTGGTACCAATTTTACCCTTTACTTGAAAAGAACTTTCTCTTGTAGCCTGTGTGTACAGCATCACTGCTCTCTCAACAAGATGTGCTTTTATTTCAAAGCTATTTTGTCACATTGGGCATTAGTCAGCATTTCTGCACTAATTATCCTGTACAACAAACTTGATATTATTTGAAAACAGCTATCATTGACATCAAACTTTGCTCATCTGCAACCTAAACAGTGTTTAAAGAATCTAAATCAGATTGCATGTTTGGAAAAATTAAAAATTATTAAAAAAAAAAATCTAAGAAAGAATCACATTCCTAAGCATTGGAGGGTTCCCTCCAATCCCTTCTGCACCCCATTGTGTTCCTGACTTCAGATAGGGAAGGTTTCAAATTCTGGTTTCAAATAATTAGTCACAAATCTACTAAATAGGAGAAACCTGAACTCTTTCCTAATGACAAAAAGTTTTAAATAAAAACTGTGAACTGGATAAATGTTAAAAAAGAAGTAATTTTTAAAAATAATAATGAACATTATTTTTTAAAAGGTGAAAATGCTGATTTAAGAATAAACAACAAAAAAGTAGGCAATTTAATTTTTAAAAACCTGTTAAATTAATAGATTCATTGAGTTAATGAAATGGATTTAAAATTCAACATCTATTCTGAAAATTAAACAACATTTTACTGTTAATAAAAAGCTAAATCCGCTATCTTGTAAAGTGAAGACAATACTATTTTTTCCCCTTTATTTTACTTGTTATTTAATTTCACTGGTATCTTTGGTCTATATATAACACCACCATTTCCAAAGTGTCTTTTGGCCCTTTCCTCTCCATTTCTAGAAGTCCAACTTTCCCTTATAATAAATGAAAGGAAAGAAAATAACAGTTCAACAAAAATAACCAACACTTCAATAAAATCTGACACTTTTTCTCTGTATATATGTGTATATATACATACGCACACACATATATACATATAGACACATATGCTCATATACATATCTATCTATATTTATCAATCTTAACTATTTATACGCATGTATACACTTTCCCACATCTATAAAAAGGAGGAAAAGGGACATATTCTCATTTTTGCATTAGGGATAATTTGGTCATAAAAATATTAAATGAATGAATTTAAAAGTATCTATTAAGTACTTTCTGTGTGTAAAACATTATGCTAAAATACTGAGCATACCAATAATAAAGTTAGTTCTCAAAAAGCTCACAGCCTATGGGGAAAACAACACATACAGATGCATCATGAAGCATTCTGTTTCATTTTTTGATTCTTTCCATCTGTATTGTAGTTATCACACACTGGACATTCCAAAAATCTTAGTGTGGTTTTTAAGCTTGAATAGCTTAAAATCATGAATATTATCTTCTTCTTACTTCATTGAGTCAGTTCATCTAAATCTTCCCATGCTTTTTTGAATTCTTCATAGTCATCATCTCTTATAGCTTATTAATATTCCACTATATTCATGTCCCACATGTTTAGCCATTCTTAATCAACGAAAATCTACTTTGTTTCCAGTCCTTTTCAGTAAGAAAAAAAAGCTGCTGTGAATATTCTTTCATATACGGGACCTTGTTTTGTCTTTGGTGTCCTTGGGGTTTACTTCTAATAGTGGCTTTTTGACCTTGGGTTCTTAAATCACTAACAAGTTCTACAAAGCTGGAAATGGAGACCATAGACTATCAGTTATTTCTTGTCTTAGTAGACAAGTCTATAAACAGTCATCTTGTCTTTTTTTCATATATTTCTCTTATAATATCTTTTATAAGCTTTATCTGTATAATTTCTCATTTGCAACAGTCTATAGCCTGTTCACACCTACCATGTCCCCTCTATTGATTATTGGGTAATGCTTAACTTCATTTCTTTAAAAAACCCTAGTGCATATGTAACAGTCATAATCAACCATCATAAAATAAAAAAAAAATAGCAGTGTTAAAAATATAGGCCTTCCTTTCAGGGAAAAGTTTGGGGTTCTTAAAGAGAGTGTGTAATTCTCTAAAGAACCCAGTCTACTCTATATTATTGGTAAAAAACTCTTTCATAGTAATTTGTCATTCATTTTCATTTTGTATTCTTCTTTAAACAACACTTACTGGGCACTAACATGATGGTTGGCATTGTTTTCATCATTCCTCCTTTATCTCAAGTGACACCTTCCATCTCCACAAAATCAAATAAACAAAGTAAAGAAAAACTAACAATAATTAATTGTATAACCAAATATTGTGATTACTCAAATCCTGCATGTTTGTATCCTATTCCTTTTTATTCCTCAACTATATAATAAAAATTTTTAATTATTTCAAAAGTCCAATTAAAAATAATACCTAGAATTTATATGCTAATTTGCAAAGTACCTCATAAATATTATATCATTCAACTCTTCCAACTATCTTGGAAGGTAAGTGTTATTATTAGTATCCCCATTTTACAGATGACGTGACTGAAGCAAAAAAAAATATTAAGTGACTTGCTCACAGTCATATAGCTAAAAAGTATTAGAAGATGGATTTGAACACAGGTCTTCCCAACTCAGGTCCTGTACTCTATCCACTGTATCATCACCTAGCTTAGATTTCACATTAAACTTAAATTTAAAGGACATATAGGAAAAATTCTCCAATATAAACTGTGTTATTATCATTGTTTTCACAATAAAGTAAATTTCAACCCATCCAAGCTTGATCATACTATACAATTCTTATCTCTGCCTTCCCATAAATTTGCTGATCTGTTTAATCGATATGCTAAGGGCCTTCCTCACATTCTCGGGACTACAACGAAATCAAAAGCATGCATCATCAATTATCTCTCACTTTTAACTTTTTTTTTTTTTTACATAATTTCTACTGCATAATTCCTCATTTATAAAGTGTTGCAGCATCCTTATACTCACTATGCTCTCCATTGCCCTTTGCATGATCCTCAACTTAAATTCTTCAACAACTACAATGTTCCACAACTCACAGATATATAACACTACTAGGAGATTAACAATGTTTAAAATAAAAAAGAGGGCCCTTCATTTCTAGTCAAAGAAATATGCAATGTCCCAGAGGCAATAGAACTTGCTCTCTTTTTTTTTCATCTCTAGATTGAGTCAAGTATCTCTATTGTGTGTCCAAAAAATATGTAACAATACACTAGCTCCATGAATTTTTCACCTAATTGCAAATTATAGTCTGATGAAACCATTCTTTAACCTAAACTTATTCCTAAATGAGAAAATTTTAAAAGAGTGATTATAGTTTTCATTTAGGAGGCTCTAAAATACTCTGAAAATTGAAGATATCAAAAATGATGCCACGTACAAAAAGAAATATCTAAAAGATTATATCATCTCTGTGGAATAGTTCTTTAATTTGGATTCCACAAGGGGTACTCTCCATCATGGTGATACACATCTATAGCAAACCTATTTTCAGCCTTTATTAAGGCAGAAAAATGTTAAACAGTAATTTCTGTTCCTATTAGTATGATTACAATATATTGTGCTGTTAGAACAGAACTGGTACTTTGCCACACAAAATCAAATGCTTTCTATAGTCAGAAAAGTGTCTATACTTTCCTTAGATCTTCCAGTCAATTGCATGATTGCAAAATCATGGCCCCTATATCCTTTACAGAAGTTGTTTGCCTATTCTAACATCTTTTTCAAGAATATCCTCAATGCATGTAATAATAATTTTATAGGGAATAGTGCATATGGATTAATAATTATCAGTGTCATCTCAGCTGCCTTTTTTTTTGGGGGGGGGGTCTCAGTAAGGTATCAAATTTTTTCCATGCCTTTATTATTTTCCTCTCTTAGATAACTTCATAATAAACTCAAAATTATTCCGCCTCTAGTATTGTGCTCTTTTGGTTATACCTAGTTTAGTCAACTGCCTTACTACTCTGTTTTCATTTCTCATAAAGTATATACACCTAGAAATACCTTTGGGACTGAATTATAATATTAAATGACTGAGTCATTTAGGAAGATACCATTCCTATAGGAAGATACCATGCACTTTTACTGCCATCTATAGTTTATATAAAAGAAAACCATAAAGAGCACCTTCTGGTATGTTTTGTGGTGGTTTGTAATTAAAATCGGTTGAAAAGTCTGGACCTTCACAAAGGCGGTGACATGCTATTGGAAACACAGGTTCTAGGAGGGCAAGCCGGGCTTCAAAATAATCCCTTATGGTTTCTTCTGCCACTCTTGAAAGCCTGAAAGAAAGAGAAGACACGGTCACCAATGTTAATCTGGATAAATTTTTCTGCATTAGAATCCATTAAAAGTTTATATTTTTAAAAAGTGATTGATGATTAAAACATGGTATTTAAAATTAGATTTTCCATATTTCATATAGCATAGTCAAGTATTACTTATTAGTGAAACAATCTCTTAATAGAAAGATCTTCAAATTTCTATTATTTTTATCTCCTTAGTAAACTTTATCTGTTATTAATCAAAGTAATAATTCAGATTTTGAGAGAGGACTGACTGAGATGTTCTGAATACCTAAGTATGAATACTAAAATCAATCCAAATTTGAACAAAGCTATTCAGAAATTTAGTTTATATACATTTTACAAAAGATTTACTAATAAACAGCCTCAACAAAAGCAATATTTAAAGTTTAAAGAAAAACTTTTTAAGGTTTTTAAAAAAATTTTAAGGACTTCAGCAAACAGCCAAGTATACAAATGCTAATATAAGTATATACAAATGTTAACTCCTGACTTCTTTACAAAAAGAGTCACCAAATCTAATCACTATAGCAGACTTTTTCAAAATTCTTGTCAAAGAAATGACTGTATTGGAAGTAATGACATCTTATTTCTTTTAAATTAAATTAATTTTTATTTTATTTTTCTCAATTTCATGTAAGCAAAAATAAACATTAAAAAAAATCTTTATGTCCAAATTCTCTTCCTTTCTTCCTCCTCATCCCTATCCTTGAGAAATTAAGCAATTTGACATAGATTATATATGTACAATAATGCAAAACATTTCCAAAATAGCCATGTTACAAAAGAAATCAAATCCCTACCCCTGGAAAAAAACCCAGAATGATAAAGCTTTTAAAATTTCATTTTATATGTTTTAACATATTTAACATATATTGGACTACCTGCTATCTAGGTGAGGAGTTGGGGGGGAAGGAGGCAAAAATTTGGAACATTAGGTTTTGTATGGGTCAAAGTTGAAAAATTATGTATATGTTTACAAAACAAAAAGCTTTAATATAAAAATAAAGTTCGTATTTTTCATCATATGTACTTTGTAATTTTCTTGGATCATTGTATCGCTGAGAATAGATCAATCATTCATAGTTGATCCTGGTATAATGTTATTATTGTGTACAATAAATGTTCTGCTGGTTCTCCTCCACTTTGCATCATATCAATTCCAGTAAATATTCCTAACTTTTCAAAAAGCATCCTGGCTCATTGTTTCTTATAGAACACTATTCGATGGGTATCCCCTCAATTTCCAATTCACCAAAAGAGCTGTTATATTTTTGTGTATATATGTGTGTGTGTGTGTGTGTGTGTGTGTGTGTGTGTGTGTGTGTGTGCGTGTGTGTGTATATATATATATATTCTCCAGAATGGTTGGATCAGTTCAAAACTCACCAAGAGTGCATTCATTGGTGTTCCAATTTTTCAAATCCCCTCATCTAATCTGATAGGTATGAGGAAGCACTTTAGGGGTATTTTAATGAGCATTTTTTCTAACCAATTGCACTTTAGAACACTTTTCCATGACTATAAGTAGATTTGATTTCCTTCTTCTATAATTGCCTGCTCATAGTCTTTGGGCATTAATCAATTGGAGAACCACACATTTTTATAAATTTGACCAGTTCTCTTTATATTTAGAAATGAGATTTATTTTCCTTCTAAGATCAGCTGCATTACTTTTGTTTGTATAAAATCTTTGTAATCTGATGTAATCAAAATTATGCACTATACATGCTCTCTACTTGTTTAATCATAAATTCTTCTCTTGCCCATATATCTGAAAGGTAAAACATTCCATGTTTCCTTAGTTTGCTTATATTGCATCTCCCTTTATGTGTAAATCACCTACCCACTTTGACTTTATCTTGGTATAAGGTGTGTGATTGACCTATACTTAAATTTCTGCCAAACTGCTTTCCAATTTTTCCAGAAATTTTTGTCAAATAATAATTTCCTTCTCCAACATCTTGTATCTTTGAGTTTATCAAACTAGATTATTAAGGTATTTGCTACCGTGTATTATATACCTAATCTATACAACTGATTCACTTCTTAGTCAATACCAGATTGTTTTGATGATTACCATTGTAATCTAGGTTTGAAATCTGGTACTGCTAAACTATCTTATCATTTTTTTTTTCATTGATGTTCTTTGATAGTTTTTTTTTTTTAATTCATTTTTCCAAATTATCCCCTCCCTCCCTCCATTCCCTCCCCCCGATGACAGGTAATCCCATACATTTTACATGTGTTACAATATAACCTAGATACAATATATGTGTGTAAATACCATTTTCTTGCTGCACATTAATTATTAGCTTCTGAAGGTATAAGTAACCTGGGTAGATAGACAGTAGTGCTAACAATTTACATTCACTTCCCAGTGTTCCTTCTCTGGGTGTAGTTATTTCTGTCCATCATTGATCAATTGGAAGTGAGTTGGATCTTCTTTATGTTGAAGATTTCCACTTCCATCAGAATACATCCTCATACAGTATTGTTGTTGAAGTGAATAGTGATCTTCTGGTTCTGCTCATATCACTCAGCAACAGTTGATGTAAGTCTCTCCAAGCCTCTCTGTATTCATCCTGCTGGTCATTTCTTACAGAGCAATAATATTCCATAACCTTCATATACCACAATTTACCCAACCATTCTCCAATTGATGGACATCCATTCAACTTCCAGTTTCTTCTCTGATATTCTTGATCGTTTGTTCTTCCAGGTGAACTTTGTCACAGTTTTTTCTAGTTATATATTTTTTTTTGTCAATTTGAGTGGTATGGCACTCAATAAATAATTTTAGGTAGAATTATCATTTTTATTATGTTGGCTCAGTCTACCTATGAGCAAACACTATTTTTCTACATGTTTAGATCTATTTGTGTCTAAAGTGTTTTGTAATTGTCTTAATCTAGTTCTTAGATTTATTCTGTCAAGTAGATACCCAAGTATTTCAGATGGGTTGCAGGCATTTTAAGTGGAATTTCTCTATCTTTTGCTGCTGAACTCTGAGGAAAATATATAGAAATGCTGACAATTTATACAGGTTTATTTTATATCCCATAACCTGTTCAAGTTGTTAATTAGTTTTTTAATTGACTCTCTAGGATTCTGAAAGTATATCATCTGTAAAGAATGGTTGTTTTATCACCTATTCCAATTCCTATGATTTCTTTTTCTTGTCTTACTGCTATATACTGCTGGACTGGATAGCTTACTGCTATACCTCCTTGCTATTTATCATTTTAAGAAAAGACCCACTTATTCTTATACTTTTCTTATACTTATTTAATAGGAATGAGTGTTGGATTTTGCCAGAAGCCTTTTCTGTATCTTCCGAAATAATTTTATGATTTTTGTTGTTTCTGTTATTGATATGGTCAATTATGCTGATAGTTTTTCTAACACTAAATCATCTCTGCATTCCTGGTATAAATTTCACCTGGTCATGGTGTATGAACTTTGTAATAATCTTTGTCAACTCCTTGTTAGTTTTTTTATTTAAAAGTTTTGCATTTAAATTCATTAGGAAAATTGTTCTATAGTTTTGTTCTGTTTTGTCTTCCTGGTTTGGGGATCAGCACCATATTTGTGTCATAAAAGAAATTTGGTTAAGACTTTGCTTATTTTTCCAAATATTTTACATAGTAGTGAAATTACTACTAATAGGTGTTATTTTCTTCAGTATTTTCTAATGTCTCCTTTAACAAGCTGTTGACTCTTTTCATGATTTTCTTGCATCACTCTCATTCCAATTGTTCCTCTATCTAACTTATTTGATTCTTAAAATCCTTTTTTAAGTTCTTCTGGAAATTTTTTTTTTAACCTGTAACCAATTCACATTGTTCTTTGATGTTTTGTTTGTAGCTGTTGTGAATCCATTTTCTTCCTCTGAGTTCACATTTTGATCTTCCTTATCACCATGGTAATGTTCTATGGTTAGGTTCTTTTTTTGTTTGCTCATTTTTTTCAGTCTATGTTTAATGTTAAAGTAGTATTCTGCTCCCCAGGTGGAGGAGGCACTATTCTAAGCTTCAGGTCTTTCTTGTTGCTATTTTCAGAGCTAGCTCCAGGGGCCTATAGGTTTTCCTTGCTTCCAAGCTTATATGATTTAAGGAGAGGTGTGGTCTTTGCTCTCTTGGCCTGTACTCTGGTCTTTACCCATGAAGGGACCTTGTTCCCTGGTAATCATTAGCTTTAGCACTCCTCATAGCCCTGGGACTGTGACTTCTGTAGACACGCTTCTCCTGTAGCCACAATTGCTAGTGCTTCTCTCTGCCTTGGAATTGAGATCGGGGTCTTTACTCTCCCATAAGCAACCACAAGCACCCCTCTCCACCCTAGAACCATGACTGGGACTCATGCTCCCCGCAATTACTATAGCTCTTTTTTGACTCTGGGACTATGATCCAGAATATGGGCAATGCAACAGAGCCCTAAGCCCAGTACCTGCATAGTGTCCCATGCAGTCTCCTTCTGACCAGTTGTATGGCCATCTCCTTCTCCCCCACCACCACTGTCTGTGGGCTGAGAGTTCCCAAAGCTGCTACTGCTGCCAATGAAGATGCCTCCAATGCCTTCTACTGGGCCTCTGTTACACAATCTTCCCTGTGCTCCTGATAATTATACCCACCCCCACCCAGGACAACCCTTTCCTTTCAACCTTTTCAATTATCTTGGACTGGAAAATTGTTTCAATCAACATTTTATGGGTTTCACTGCACCAGCCAGAATTTCATTTGAAGTATCATTTTAGAGTATATCTTAGAGGTGAATTTGAGACAGCTTAGCTGAGTGTTTCCCTACTCTGCCATCTCAGCTCTGCCTCTGAAATTATCTTTCTTAAAAATATTTTATGGCCAACTATGTGGCCTTCTTAGAGGTTATGGTGCATATAAAAGAGCAATGAGGAAGCAAGATTCATTAGTTCTCCATTCTGCCTAATTTCAGTATAGAAATTCCCAACCATATTGAAGAAGCTTCTCACCCCCAGGACTATAGGATGTATCCAATTTTTGCAAGTTCATATAATTAATGAAGCAGAGCTTTAAAAAGCACTGTCTGATACTTAAAGAGGCAACTATTCTTCTCTCTTCTACTGACCTTTTATACATATATTTTATGGGTCTAATTCTGATGACTACCTAGAAGAATCAAGACAGTGACCTGGATATCTGACAGTGCTGATAAATGATTGAATTCTGACTAACCTTGACCTACAAATGACAGCTATAGAGTAGTCAACTTGTAGATTAGATCCGAAAATCAATGTATAAGTCACAAAATTATTTAGTTAAAATTACCCTTGAAATGACTCACAACATATATTATATAGAATCTTTAAACAGTTGTAGCTGAAAAGGGGCTCAAAGCTCTTTGAAAGAAGGCATTCTGTATTAGAGAATGATGAAGCTGAAATTGTAACTATAAAATAATTGAAAATAAATTTTATTTTTCATTAAAAATATATATTTTATAATTCAAATAAATGCCCCCAAGTCCCTAAATATGCATATCTTTAAGCATCTTTATTTGATACTTACGTTTCTAAGTGACTCTTCAGCAGGTCATACACCAATACATTATTACACTGCTTAGCAAAATGCAAAGCACTATTTTGATGTTTTGATAAAATATTACAATCTGCTCCACATTCAATCACAAGCCTTACAATATCCGAGTTTCCTCTTTTACAGGCCTATAACAGGAAAAACATTAAGGCAAGTAATTATATAAAGTCTAAGGAGTGTGTGTGTGTGTGTGTGTGTGTATGAAGATATTTAAACATAACGGAAATTTTTTCAAGGGAAGAACAGGATCTGTCAAAAATAAGGCTCTGTTTGCATTATCTCAGTTTATATTTGACTCTTCAAAACAGGTACACTTCAAAAGATATTTTTGTCATTGACAATAATGATAAAAATAATAAAAACTAGCATTCATAGTACTTTAAGTTTTGTAATACTTTATAAATATTTCATTTTGTCCTTACTGAATAATCTTTTAAGTAAGGGCTATTATTATCTCCATTTTACAGATAAGGAAACTCAGGCAGAGAGAAGTTATTTGGCCAACATCACAAAACTTAAGTATCTGAAGGTAGATCTGAACTGACTCAAGGTCCAACACTCCATTGTGCTACAAAGCTACCAAGTGCCAGGGCTTCTTGGGAAACACTCAAGAGATTTTCATTCTACTATTCTCTACTGTTTTAAAGATCACCCACATGGTTGTCAAAAGAGCCAATCCTTGACAAAAGCATTCTAGTTAGACTAGTTGTCACACTGTGATTCTTTGACTGTACTATGTGGAATCAAAAAATGATTTCATATTTATCTCAGCAATGATTTATTCTGCCATGTACCAACCTAAATACAGTAAATCTCAGGCAGCATTGGAAAAGATGGAAAAATTGGATCAAGACAGTTTCATTGCAGCTAGAACAGATCACAGATAACAAGGTGGATTTCTTTCTTGTAAAAGAATTTCAGGCTACAACTATCTGTGTCTTTATTAATCTTATTTATCTTACTCATCCTTCTCCAGTATAATTTTAGAGGGGTAATTTTTTCCCATCAGAGAGAATATTTGCCCAGCTGAATACTACTCATTTGCTTTCTAGTATATTTTGAGTTCAAAAATTATATGAACAACCTAATCAAACTTTGAAAGTAAATGAAATATTGATCTGCATTGAACTAGGCACTTAATCAACAAAAAACAATTTGTTTCAAGTGAAAATAAGTTTTACTAATTTTGGGCACTAATTAAGACCCTTCCTATATTTATGGTAACCTATATTTATCTTCATATAGCCTTCCTGTTTATAAAACATAAAAACATAACTAATGGCAAAAAATGAGAACAAGGGGTAAGATAATTGTTTGAAATTAAAAGTTGAGAATAAAGCATCCCTGAAAATGATAATATAAAAGTCTAGCTACTTATTAAAAATATTGTTCCTAGGTTATCCTCTTCCTAAGTAGGCACATAATCATGGCTTTTATGGTATCTATCCTCACAGCTAGTCTGTTGATTTTCTCTTATCTGGAAACAAATTATACTATTTTTGAAATATCACAGAATAACATCAAAGAACGAACATCCAAGAGTATAAAAAACAAACTTTAAAAAGAAAATCCATCTGGAGAAGATGCCCTGTAATGCATGTATATTAGATAAAGTTTGTATTTAGATGATGTTCTCTACATTTGCCCACAGTGACATACATATATTATCTAAATTTATGTATACATAGTCTACTTAACTTATAATAACTTAATAACATCTGAAGCACTAGTATAATCAAAAGAACCCTGGGTTTGGAGTCAGAAGACTTTTAAAAAATCTCCTTTGGTGATTTTGGGCAAATCACAAGTAAAAGGGAATGGACCAGATGATTTTTGCAGGTCTGTTACACTGTTTTTAAGCCTATGATCTTATAATGAAATAAATCAGTAAGAGATGAATCATAATTATCATGATTTACATGGAGTTGTTTTTAAGAACCATTTAGTGATTTAATGGAAGTGTTCATAGATTTTTCTCTTGCTGAGAGTTTGTTATAATCTTCATGTTTATAGATTTTACACAGACCACTACATAGCATTTCCAATCCCTCTGTTTTTGTCCGCTTGCATTTTTTACTTCCTTCACAGGTTAATTGTATATTATTTCAAAGTCCGATTCTTCTTGTGCTGCAAAATAACTGTATGGATATGTATGCATATATTGTATTTAACATATACTTTAACATATTTAACATGTATTGGTCTACCTGCCATCTGGGCCTCCGGAGGGGGTCGGGGGAAAGAGGGGGAAAAAAAGGTTTGTCAATTGTCAATGCTGAAAAAAATTACCCATGCATGTATCTTGTAAATAAAAAGCAATATATTTTATATATATATATATATGAAAATACTGATTCACAGAATCTCTTTGAAGAAGTTCCAAAATCTGAGTCTAAATTGTACTTGAATAGGAATCCATATTACAATATAACATGAGTGATGGTTCTATATACGTGCTAGTTAGCTTGCAGCTATCCAAGGAGGAGCAGCCCACCATTCAAGGCAACCCATTCCATCTCTGAATCATTTTAATTGCTGGTTAGCTTTTCTTGACCTTAATCCTAAATATGGCTCTTTGAAACTTCCATTCATTTGCACTTATTAAGCAAAAAAAGGCTAATTCTTCTAAAACTAGTAAGCCTACTGTTTTCTCATCTAAGATACTGACACTAGAGAAAAGAACTACAAGCTAGGTCTTCTGTCTTCTGGTCCATTGCTTATTCCCACATCTCACAGCACATGGCACTTAGATGAAATATATGAAATCTTAACTTATTGTGTAGATTCTACTAACAAAGGAAAAATCCAGAGTCCTAGACTTGGAACTTCAAGAGATTCTTCCCAAGCTTAACCCTTTCAATCTTTTATATCAGTGTTCTATGATATGTCCTTTCAGCTCTAGACACATAAGTCTTTTACCTCCCATGTACACTATGCTTATTCTTGTGACTAAATCCTTATTAATAAGGTCAAATTATTCTACTAATATTTATAGATATGCTTAGTGTATATATAGCTTCTACCGATTTCTTTCTTTAAAAAAAAAAAAAAAAAAAGCAATCAGGCTTAAGTGACTTGCCCAGGATCACACAGCTTGCAAATATCAAGTGTCTAAAGCAGAATTTGAACTTAGGTCCTCCTCCCAAGGCCAGGGCTCTATCCATTGCACTACCTAGCTGCCCCAGAACTTTTTTGGGGGTGGGTAGGAGGGGAAATGGGGTTGTAAAGGATAAAGGAAGAGACAAGCAAGGTTAAGTGACCTAGGGTCACACAGCTAGTGTCTGAAATTATATTTGGATTCAGATCCTCCTTACTCCAAGGTTGGTATTCTATCCATTGTACAACCTAGCTACTCTTTATAGCTTCTACTCAAACTCTACTAAGATACCAAAAAACTCAGAACGTTGGTAATTTTGAGTTTACAAAAGCATTCTACCAGAATACATTCTCCAGGAGGTTCTACCAAGTTGGAAAAGTCCCAAATATAGGGCCTAGTGATGAATTATATATCTGTTGTCTAAAAACCAGGCTACTTAATTTTGGAGAAGTATTTAATACTACTATGTACTGAGAACTTTGTTGTTCCCCCAAGCCAGAGTCTACCTTTTCCTCAAGTCTTCCTAAACTTCAGGATTTATCTCAAGTCCCACCCACTTTTTGAATCTTTAACTACACTTATTTTTTCCCTTTGTTGATATCCCTTAGCATTTATCATGTAGATTAAAGATTCTAGCCTGACATAATATATGTGGTCTTTCTCTCTAGGGAGTCTCAGATGTGAAAGCTTCATTTAGCCACATAAAAATAAAGAGAAAATACATCATATATTATTTTTTGTTTGTTTTTCTCACACAGCATTAACATACAAAAACAAGAAGACAAAAAATTTAGAGAAGAGGGATGTGTGTGTGTGTATGTGTCCACATGCATGCAGTATTCTAATGAAAACATATACTGAGATAGGAAGAAACATATACTGAGATAGGAAGATATAATTAGAAAGAAAGCAATAGTCTGACAGTACAAATAAGGAATATGAGCCAAATCCAAGGTCAAAATATAGAAATAAAATTTTGGTCCTAAAAGTGAGGTTAAAGTAGTTTACCAAAAGAAAAAAGAAAACTAAGAGTGGATAGCCTAAGCTTAAAATTTCTTTTTTGGGAATCAAATTCAAAAAAGTTCTACAGTAATATCTTAAGCTATCGATAAATGTAACCAGATCTTAGGCTGTAATAAAACTCTTCCCTATTTTGTAAGCCTAAACATAAACAGCCCCTAGAGCTGGGGGGATTCAGGAGAGTGCTTGTAAAACTCAAAAACTTTTTGTTAGATCCCTCTTTTTAATTATAACAAAAAAAAAATGGCAAGAACATCAAATATTAGCAATAATAGCTAGCATTTATGACTACTATTTGCCACAGAACTTTACAAATATTGTCTCATTTAGTACTCACAACTACCTTATGAGGTAGGTGACATTATTATTTTCAATTTTACTGCTGAGGAACCTTAGGCAAACAGAGGTTAATTGACTTGTCTGGAAGTCACACAGTTACAAAGTGTAAGACTAAGGTCTTAATGTCAAGGTTGACCTTTTATCTATTGGGTAACCTAGCTACTATAAAAGTTTATAATATATTCACATAGTTGGAGAGACTGTAGAAGGGCAATGTAAATAGGAGAAATTGATTGATTGGAGATGAGATTGGGTTTACCAATAAATGGAATTAAATTTTGAGAATGAATTTAATAGGAGGAGAGAGATGCAACTTATAATTACATATCTGATCTAAACAGCTGTTGGGTTTCTGAGAACAAAAGTAATAAGAGTTATAGCATCACAGATTCAGAGCTGGAAAAAATCCTTGGATAAAAATTGGCAAAACTCTTTCATTTTACAGATGAATTAAGGTGTAACAATGCAAAATGATATATATGCAGTTTTGGGAGTGTGTTGGCAATTCTGGGATCAGAAAACATCTTATGTAAAATGACAGACTCCAAATCAAACATTACTTTTACTCTACCACACTGCATCATATCAATACTTAAGACAGGTGATTCTCAATGATAAATATAAAAACAGACTAAAAGATATTATGTGAATATGGAAACATGTTTTGCATAATTTCACATATATAATTAATATCCCATTTCTTCCTTCTTAGTGGGAGGGAGAAGGAAGGGAAAGAAAAAATTTAGAACTCAAAAAAATTTTTTAAATGAAAAGTAAAAACAAATTTACTTTTAAAAATAAAAATAAAATGTGACTGTCAAAAAAGTTAAAAACTTAATAATCATCTTTATGAAATCCCATCACAATGCTTATATATAAATTAAGAGTATGTGAAGACAAAAAAAAAAAAAAACAACTTCTATATACACCAAAATTTTGTGACTTCATTTTTTAAGTGTTTGTTTTTTTTTTTTCTCTCTCCTTCCTCTCCCTTTTCCCCTAAATAGGGGAAAGCTGGGAAGAGAGGATCATAGCAGTATGGTTGCCAAAAAGAAAAAGAGCATTACTGAAGCATTTTTACAACGTGCAGAGAGGAAGAAAGGAGGACAGCTCTAGAAGTATCCACATATTAGATGTGCCTGCTGCACAAAACAGAGGGAATCAGTTTGACATATAGTTCTTTCTTTCTGTTCTAATCTGCACATGGAATTTCCTGTCTGATCTGCTGTTTGTTAAGAATAGGAAAAAAAAAAGTCACAGCAGTCCTCCTGGTGATAGAGAACTGAAATTAAAGAAGATGTCCAACAACAGGGGATCTGCTAAGCAAACTGTGGTGTACACAATAGAATATTATTATAACAAACAATGAATATGCAGAATTCAGAGAAGCCTGGGAAAACATATAAATTGATTCCAAGCATAGCCAGGGAAATAATATATCAAAAAATTGCTACAATGTAAAAGGAAAGGAAAAAACTCTGAAAATGAGGATGATTTAAAATGTAATGACCAAGTTTCACCTACATGAAGAGTTAAGAAAAATTGATTTTCCCTTCTTTCCATAAGTGAGGGACTATGGGAATGGAACACTGAATAATCAGCTAGATACAATTATATGTTATTGAATTGCTTTTCTCTCATCCTGAATTTTTTATTCTTGGTTATAAAGGATGACTTGCTGCATAGGAAAGGGGAAAAAGATATGATGCAAAAATCATTACAGATAAAATTTTCTCTGTGACACCTTTCTAGATTAATCCTATATTTACCTCCACAAATTCTAAATATTTCATCTACTTCCTTATTGTTGTTATTTAAAATATTAGGATAGATGTTAATTTTTATTTTGCTTTTATTTCTGTTCTTTCTTAGAGATCTTTCTTGTCTTTTTATTTGTTCTCTTTTTAAACTAACATCTAATTTATACTATATCACATATGTAATCATATATACTATATCACTATGTGAAAAAAGTATTACCTTCATTAATGCAGTTTCTCCATTACTCTGCTGAACATTCACAAAAGCTCCAGCTTCCAAAAGAATAGCCACTGTAGTTAGAAAGTTCTTTGAAAAGAGAAAGGCAAATTGAAATCCCAAAGACATTATTTTTGTACTTAATAGTAAAAAAAATAAAAAAATAAAATTATAATTTCATTAATTATTTGGCAATAAGAAATATAAAATAAATCCCAAGCAATTGTCTATTATTCATAACAGCTTCATTTAGGATTTTATTTTTATGTATAAAATATGCTAGTTTCTAATGGACAGATTTATCTTAATACCATGGCTTCTTTTGGGAGTTATTATTTTGAGTTTTTCATTAACTGCTCTACAAAAAGTCCTTAGTTTGTAAGATGCATTATAACCAAATATAAACTAGATCATTATTAGTAGACTAAGTACCTGTTATTTCAATACAGAGCAGAAAGATACATGTGACTGACATTTTGGGAGTACCCTTATAAAAGAAACTTCTTCCTGCATCCAATGGCAGTCAGTCTTTACAAAGTTGAATCCACTGTATTAAAAAGTAACTAACCTTCTCAGCTGCGTGAATGAGAGCAGTGGTTCCATTTTTTTGTCTACCATTAACTTTAGCTCCTTTCTTGATAAGGAGCCTGAGTAGGTCATCTTGTCCTCCTGCTGCTGCAAGCATCACCAGTGTCATTCCACTAGAGTCCTTTATTTTTAAAGGAGAAGAAAAGTTAAACTTTAATAAGAAACTTTTAAAGAACAAAGGCATTAGAGATGAGTTATAAATTCAATTTAAAACAAGAAACTTTAATGACTAAATTAAGTCAAATGAATGAGTCCTGGTTATTTTGTTATGTTTAACTCTTCATAACCCTATTTATCTTCTTATATTTGAATGCAAGTAGTTTATCAGCACTGTTTATTTATATTTACTTTTTCACATTTTTCTTCAATCCTGTCTTTGAACTTCAGAGTTTCTCTATGACTCAGGAATGCATGGAAGTGCTCAATATCATTAAAGTTCCATTTTCCTCCTTCCATTGCTAAATACTCAGTTTTGTTAAGTAAGTTATTCTTGGCTGTAAACCTATATCCTTTGTTTTCTATTTTATTTCTATTCTAAATTCTCTGTTCCTTTACAGAGTGCCTGCTACCCTGTACGTGATTCTGATTATGTATAGTTTCTTGGTATTTTAAATAAATTCTTTCAGAATGCTACCTGCAGTATACTTTCCTTGGCCTGGAAACTCCAGATTTTGACTACAATGTTACTGGGAGTTTTCATTTTGGAGTTGCTTTTAGGAAGGACTAGTAGACTCTTTCTACCACTGTGTCATCTTTTAAGTTTTCTTGAAATAGGATGTCTAGGTTCTCTTTTGGATAATGGTGTTCAGGGAGTTGACTGATTCTTAATTTTTTCCTCCTTTGATATGATTTTCAGGTCACTTTTTTTTTTTTTTTTTTTTGGCTTGTTATGAGATACCTTATATTTTTGTTTATGATTTCAAGCTTTTAACTTTGTTTCTTGTTGTCATTGGTTTCTCTTTGATCTACTCCAATTTTCAGAAAGTTTGTTGCTAAAGCCAGGTTTTCTATCTCCTGAACCAGGTTGTTAATTCCAATTCCAAAACTTTCTTCCAAAGTTCTCTTTCCCCCCCTTTTTTCCCCCTTTAGAACTCTCATGTCACACACTTATAAAAATATTTTAAATTTCTGCTTTACTTCTTTGAAAAATTTTAAAATTTGTGTCCAAGCTTTGGTTTTTTTTGGAACTTTGTCTACAGATGTTTGAGTCATTCTCTTCTTTTGTATTTGTTTCTTGAACATCCCTACTACTATGAGTGAATAGCTCACTACAATAGTGAAGTTCTTTTTTTGTTTGTCTAACCTATTCCTTGACTTTGGGATATGATATTAGAGTGGAGCCTTCTGGCACTTTTAGAGGATGTTTCTGGGCTAATTATGTTGCTGCATTCTTGAGGTACTGGGTAGTGTGTCAATTCAGGGACAAGCTAGAGACATGCAAGCTTTCAGTATTCTCGGAATAGTCCAAGACACAGATTGATTGCTCTTTCCCTGATCTGAGTTCTGCAAATTCCTCACCTGAGTTTGGGTATGGGCAAAAGTAGACTGCTACTGGAATCTGCCCTTATCAGCCAGCTGAGGAGATTTACTGGCTCAGAGTGACAAAACTGCAGGATCCCTGTTGGTATGCGATTTCTGCCCTAGTTGTTCTTCTACAGGCTTCAATACTATTCTAGAAACTGGAAATGAAACCCTGATCTGCAGATTCTAAAATCTGAGTCACATAACTACTGCTTACTCTTTCAAGTACACTGCTTAGGGTAGGCAATTGCTCCTTACCCCCAAATATCCCTCATACACAGATTTCCAATCTAAGACCTGTAAATAGGTAGTTGGCAAAAAAAATTCCAGTTGGCCAACCTGTTCTTACCATGGGGCCCTACTATGGCTTTGGTACTTCTTATTCTGTGGTACAGCCTCTTCTTTCCAGTAAAATTTTCCTTTCTCCAGTGTGCTGACATAGGCTAGAAAAATGACTCACTGTGACTTTTTATTTTCTTTTCCTATCAGGATTTGGCCTAGGATTCCCATCAGGATCAGATCCCATCAGAATCTAAAAACTGTGTATGTTTAGAGAAATCTGGGTAAAAGTCTACATTAATTCTTTCCTACTGCTCTCTGCCATTTTGGCTCCATCTTTGACTTAGGAGTTTAGATAAAAAGAATTCTTTTGAAAATGTCAATAGTTAATTGCTTTTGGTGAATTTTTCTTTTGATTGGCTAGTTTTTATATTCTAGTAAATTTTAATTTGTGAATTGTTTGTCATATGTGTAATTGCTACATTTCAGATATACCTAATTTCTTAATTTTGGGAAAAAACATTTTTGTTTGAGGTATCTAAATGAGGTAATCGAAATAAAAATGAGAAAGTCTAATTGCGTAATGTTCTGATAGGTACCAAAAAAACAAAAAAAAAGGAAACAAAATTAAATCTGAAATGGAAAAAAAGATCAAAGTTCTGACAAAAAGGAGAAAGTTTAGTGAAAAGGTTGCATTGGGCAGAAACAATGTAGCCCAAATACTGAGATTTGTAATAAGGAAGAAAGAAAAATTTTTAAAAAGGGATGAGACAAGCAACATTTTTAAGAATATTGGTAACTGTCTCTGATGTCACACATTAACTAGCTTATAGGAGATACATTTCAATAAAATTTTCTTAAGAATACCTCTTGGTCCAAATTGTAGTCCTCATTTGAATTAAGTGCAATTTTCACTGTAACATAGTCTCCATTTTTCACTGCATCCCTCAGTAAGTCTAAAGAAGAAAAAAAGCCAATTTTATCCATTCTAATTTCTGAATTTTTTTATATTACCAAATGGATTTCTTGGATGATATCTAACAATTTCAAAAGTACTTACTACTTGGTATAGCATCCGCTGTTGTAAAATTCTCATCTTCTCCATTAAGATGCTTTTGAAAATCTTCTAATTTCATCCATTCCAACTGCAAATCCATTCCCAAACTCAAAACTTGCTGCCTGTCTGTTATATATGCAGATGACTTATTATGTTTTTAAAGATGATCATACTATCACAGATATTCCTATTTTTCCATCTTTCTCCATCTTATGTAGAAACTAAGAACTAAGTCAAAAAGTAAAATATCTTTATCTATCACATTTTTTTTTTTGGAGGCTGGGGTTAAGTGATTTGCCCAGGGTCACACAGCTAGGAAGTGTTAAGTGTCTGAGACTAGATTTGAATTCGGGTCTTCCTGAATTCAAGGCTGGTGCTCTATCCACTGAGCCACCTAGCTGCCCCCAGATCTAACACATATTAAAAAATTCTGTTTTACTTATTTTTACTGACTTACTTAAAAATAAAATTTACTTTTATTGGCTCCTTTACTTAAAATAAAAATAAAAAAAAAGTAAGTTTTCCTTTGAACAGAATATCTGAATCTCAACTTTGCCATTTAACACCTTGGGCAAATGACTAAAATTTGTGGACCTCAATTTTCTCATCTGAAAAAGAAGGGACTGGACTAGATGGCTAAGTTTCCTTTCTAGCTTTACATCTACAATAATATTTATTTACTATAATATTTAAATTAACAGTTTCAGCAAATTGTTAGCAGCATTGATACTTGATTAGGTTGGAAAAAGGAATAAACTATAGGATGGCCTCAAATAATTCAGATAATAGTAATAGTGCATTTTGAAATTATTTTACCCAGTTCTTAAAATATGAAAATGGCAATTTTGGAAACCATGACATAACTTCAGCAGTTTTTTTTTTTTTCCACAAAAAATTTAAGATTTGTAGAAATGTGTACTTAAGATAATAAACTTTTCCTAATGAATTTTCTAATCAACAAAAACTCATAACTGTTAACCTTTAAGATTTTCTACTAATGAGAAGTCTTTTATTAGCCATCTTTATTTTTTACTATAAAGAGCTCAGATTTTTTTCTGAATGGTTGGGTAACTTGGCTCCCCAATCTTTGTATATGGCTCACTTACCTGCCTAAGTGTTCTCTACTGCTGCTTTTCTCATCATTTTGAATGTCTTTACATCAACTGCATACCTAGTCCTCTCTCCTTACTTTAAAATATAGAATTTCTTATCTTCCATAAACTTTTCCCTGATTAACCCTACTATAGTTTTAATCCATTCTGGCAATATTACAGCTCTTATAGCTGTGATGAGTTATAAATGTAGTTATTTATAATAGTATTGTGTAATCAAACTTTTATTTCTGCCTTTATCACCCCAAATTTATTTCTTCTGTTAGTTTCTAAACTTAATAAATATTATGTATATGTATATGCTTATTTAATTCCTATCCACTAGCTGAGTCAGAGAGTTTAGGATGTTTTCCTTCTTCAACTTAAATTATTATTTTGTTCTATCCTACCTTCTTTATAGAAATTAAAATGAAAGAAAAATCTAGAAAATGTTGGGGGAGCGGGGTGAAACTCCAAAAACTTTTATCTTCTTTTTTCTAAGTACCCTAAACAAATGATAAGATTTATAAAATAATAACAATAGTAACTTGGCTGGCTTTTGATAGCCTTGTAATTTATGACTCATTTTTCATCATACTTACCAGAATTTTCATCCATTTGACACACATTGTCTAATACTTCTTGATCACCTTCTGCAGCTATATAAGCCCATGTATCAGTTTCATCCCTTGTACTTCTTCTCTCTTTGTATAATTGTTTATTTTCCTTAGTTCTATAGTCTTCAGTAAATGTTTCTTCTCTTTTCCGATTATTCTCTGAATAATCTTTTTCTTCTGGTGTTAATGTAAATAAATCAAACGCATTCCTCATTTCTTTATATGCTAGTATATAATAAAAAGTTTTATAACATTAAATTATAAATGCTTGTTACAAACAAATAATAAAATCCAGTCTTATGGATGCATTAGAAAAAACTGTGGTTTCTACTTGCTAATACAAATGACTGTGATAAAGAAGTACCCAAATCCATTACCGGAATCACCAAACAACTTCAATGTATCATTTTATTGGTTGTCCAATATCCAATAAAGTTCATGACAGTAATTGGTTCTTCTCCTCTACCTTCCATGACCACCTCCTCCTGCCCTATCAAAGGACTCTGGACTCATATGGATTATATTCATCATAGAACTTGACCTCAAATGGAAAAATCTCTCTTTTTTTAGTTTACTGCCCCAACTTGGATTAATTCAGACTTTCAAAATAAAACTTTTTCATAGCTCATGTCTAGGATGTCCCCAGAAATCACAAAAGCACTTATTTTATAAACAATATAATTAATGAGTATAAAATAGTCTTTATCTTACCCTATAGAAAATGTAAAGGATGCTAACTAAAGCCTCAAAGGAGCCCATGAATAAACACTGAAGCAAAAAGGTGAATGTAATCCACAATAATTTCTTAGAAAGTACAGATGACTAGTTCTATTTATTAGCACTATGAAGAAAGGAGTCAATTTGTCTCAAAAAGGATAATTTATAGTAAACATTTAAAAAATAATATATGTTAATAATCACATAAAATTCAATTATTTATACTTACTCTTTATTCCCTTTTGCTCTTTCTTCCCTCTTTCTTCTTTGTCAGAATCATACCTTTTCTGATATTTTTCTTTTACTTCATTTTTCCGTGTTTCTTTCTCCTAACAATGAAAGAAAGCATGATACAAAAGAATTAGAAATGGACAGTATTTACTAAACAAGATCTTTAAACAATGTAAAACATGACTTCAGGGCCAAGGGGTCTATTTTCCTATGACAAAATTACAAAATCTTATAATTTTTTTCCTTATTTTTTCCCTACAACTCTGGAATATCCTAACATTGCTTATAGGTAAAAAAAGACATACTTATAACATTAAATAACAATGTTTAATCGTATATCCCATCAGATTACAAAGATAGGAAAACACTGTAGGGATTCCAACAAAACAGGAATGCACTAATAGCAGTTTGGTTTTTATAATCAACACTTTTCCTGCTCTTTTCTGTATGAAAAAAAATTTTATCAGTGTTTGTAAAGTTGACAATAAGAAAAATGAAATATTTTCAAAATACAACCATGCTAATTACCTGCTGTTAAGAGTGAAAAATTCTAGAAAATGGACAAGTCAAATCATGATATATATAAATTTACAAGATTATCACATCTTAATTTACAAACATGAAGAATTCAGAAAACATGTGAATGCCATAACATCAAAGTTGAAGGACATATCCCTTTTCTCTCTGTTAATCAATAAAGGAACTGGTTTCAGAAAATGAACTTTGTAGATGTGTGTTTGGATGTTTATAAATAATAAAACATTTATATATCACTTAAAAGTTTGTCAAATGCATTACAACTATTTCTTTATTTAATCTTCATAATAACCTTGGGAGGTATTATTATTATCCCCATTTTCCAGGAAACTGAGGCAAACAGAGGTTCAGTGACTTGCCCAGAGTCACAAAGTTAGTAATTGTCGGAGGCCAGATATTGATGAGGTTTAGATTTAGGGTAGCCAAATGAAATTATTTAACTCCCTGACCGCCAGAAACCCTAAAGTCTTGTGGTGGCGCAAGGGTAGGGAGTTAAATAAGGTGTAGTGGCAGTGCAAGATCCTCTGTAAAGGAATTTACAGACCCAAAAACCTAGATTGATAAGAGGTTTATTATGGGGATTGGAAGTAAGGTTAAAGTCTGGTTAAGGAAATAGGTGAGAAAAAGGCACTGGAAACAGTATTCCAGTGGGCAGAAGCTCTTGTAGGTACCAAGCATAGGGCTGGCATGTTTGGAACCTCTACAAAGAGAGGGTTTTAGTTTGGTTCTTTTATAATAGGGGGTTTTGGCTACAAGTTGAAGAAGGCTCATGGGTAGAGTCCCAGGTTGGCTCCTGGATGGGTTTCAGCTAGGATTAGAATTTGAATTGGATTTGAATAGAGCTGACCCCACCCAGATAACAAAAATGAAACTGTTTGTGCTTGGGGTGGAGTCCCCTCACTGAGCAGAGTTTTTTCCTTTAAGGACTTTCAGAGTGTTGGGGTTCCCTCTTCATTCTCCCCTCAAGCAGTCAAAACTTAAATTCATTTAAAGGTAAAAGACTTGGGGCAGTGTCCCTTATTGAGGCAGAGTTGAAGATCCTCTCCTTCAAGGATTTTCAGAGTTCCGGAATACCCTCTTCATTCCTCTCTCAAGCAGTCACCTCCAAATGCATTTGGGATAAAGGGGCGATGGTCTCTTCCTAAGTGCTCTGAGTTGGTAAGGATCGTAGAATTTTTGGGGATTCATGCAAGGAGGTGAGGTGTGAGGTATGGGGTTTGGGGATGGCAACAGGGGCATCTAAGTTGTATTGTCCCAGACAGTCATCCCATGTTCTCCAGGTTGAAGAGCAGTTGAAAATCCAAAGTTTGAAACCTAGAGAAAACAATATCTCGGGACCAAATTAAAAGTGGGGTGTCATCCAGGGTGGAGATGGCGACATTTGGAAATGGGGCCTTTAGCAGGAAATGCATTCGGTCCCTTCTGTGGGCTGCCTGTAAGAATGGTGATGGCCCATTAACTATAAAAGAGAAGTAGGCGAACAAAAGATTCTTTGTCTGTTAAGTAGCCAGAGTTTAGCCCCATTCACTCTAATCTCCAAAAAATCTAATTTCTTCTGGGGTTGGGTCAGGGTGGCAGAGTTATTAGCCACTGATATTTTTGTGAAGCAGGGTCTAGGGATGGGCATGTCCCCGCTTGTCAGGGCTGCAGATCAAGATAAGAATGCAGTTGAAGCTTTTTTTTTTTTTTTTTTTTTTTAATAATAGAGAGTTGGTTCCTCAATCTTACCAGAAAAATAAGCAAAGATCCTGAGCCTTCCCTCCTACTATCCCCACTCTTTATGGGGAGGGGTGGAAGGGGTCAGAGGGAGTACAAAATATCAGCGCTGCCTACCTAGCTTACCGGCCCCCAAGGTGCTCGGACTGTCCTGGGATAAAAGGGGAAACAGAGCCCCAGAGAGCAGGATGCTGGGGACCCAGTTCAACCCCTGTGGTGTTTGCTGTTGTGGTGAAAAGGCAGTTCCTCCTGCTCAAACTCAGGACAGAAACTGGGGTCTCCTCGGACAATTTCCATGGCACCTACAGGCCTAAGTCTGGGAGAGGTTTGTATTAAAAGGGCACCTCCACTCTGGGTGTTTTTTCAGGAGACAGAAGTTGCCCTGAGAAGAAAAGAGCTGAGAAATTAAGGTTTTTGTCAATTTCGCAGGAATTTTCACCATAGGCATCCCTTGTGGGAAATACTCTGCTTAGCATAGGAACTCCAGAACAGCGTTAACTATGTCAACAAAAACAAAAACAAAAAAAACAACCAAAACCCTGTGAATAGTCACCAAATGGGAAATCAGAAAGACTAAAATCCTTAGACTGAGGTAGGGGCGGAGTCAGAGTACTGAGAACAGGAACGGGACTCTGATAAGGTGCAGTGAGCCTCCAGAGAGGGATGACATAATCAGGGGGAGGCACCCTGGACATGGGGAGAGGCATATTGATAAGATAGTAGATAGCTTGGGATGGGGAGGGGAGAGGGCCTAAAATTCTAAAACATAAGATCTTTTATCCTTACCAAGTATTCTGATAAAGAGGGAAGGGAGGTTTTGCAGAACTGAGAAGCAGGGAAACTGAGGCAGGACTAAGTCAGGATAATTAGGTCAATAAACCAAACTAAAACTAGAAAAAAAAGTAAGGACTTGTGGCAAAGACCAGGTTCTCCCTGATAACCCCAGAATTATTCGCATCAATTAGCATTCCTCATTTAGGGAGACACAGAGAACTCCCTGTTCAGGTCCTCTGCAATTGGGGAGCATCTCAGCCAGAGATGGACAGTTTGAGGTTTGTGGCCATTTGTGCATTAAACTCAGCCTCACTGAATAGCAGTGCTCAAGATAGTCCTGCTGTTCTAAGAGGGGCACCCCAAGTCTGTCAGGGGCTCCAAAAGAAGGAAAAGTGGGGCCTGGAGTAGCTCTACCTGTCCCCTCTCTATGGAACAGGAGCTGCAATTAGGAAACAGATTTCTGAACAAGACCAAGACAGGCCACCCCAAACTATTAGAGTCCTGATATCAAAATGCTGAAATAGTAATTAAGGAACTGGGGTAAGAGGAGTGGAGAAACAGATCAGAGAGACTGCCACCAGGACAGGTGTCTGATTTCTGGTTGTTTCTAAAAAAATAATCCCAAAAACTGAGTCTGCCAGGGCAATTCCAGCAGAATAAGGGAATTCAAAGTTAAAACATAACCCAGCAAATCACAGTCCAATAAATTTTAAGCAAGGAGTTAAAAATTTCCAATTTAATCTGAATTAATGAAATAGGGGACAGGGCAGAAGTGCCTAAGAAAAATATGTCAATTTCCCAATTACCTGACCAGCCTCAATCAGTTTCCTTCCTTCCTTTTTTACATGGAAAAGAAATTACCAGATTACCATTCCACATATAAATCCCAAGAATGAATCAAAATTCATATACATAACAGACTAGTAAATTTCCTAAAAATCCCTCAAACATAAAGCAATAGTTAAAGTTTCCCTCAAACATATAGCAATAAACAGTTTTAACAATTAATCCCAGTTTTAACAAATCTTAAAAAACAGATCAATTAACTTAAAAGCGGGCCTATCTCTTGAAATCTTTTGCCAAAGACAAGCCTCTGCAGAAAGGGGTTGGAACAAACTTAGTGTGTGTGTGGGGGGGGGGGGGGCGGGGGAGGCAGGGAGGGGCCACCCTTTTCCCCACTCCACCTCCCAAGAGCAGGAGGGAGGGAAGGCAGCTAACCTTCACCCCAGGCTAACTATGTACTAGCAGAGAGCAGTGCGTGAGTAAGACAAAAGATCCCTACTCCTCTCAACCTTTAGTGGGTTGGAAGTAGGGGTGTTGAAGCTTTTAGAAAAGTCAGACCCTAATTGGAGACAAATGACCCTTTTCAAGTAAGTTAACAGAACTTCACCCCAACAAGTTCTTAAGATCTTACATTCAAAGATAACCAAATCTAGCTTGCAAAGGCAACAGTAAAATTATTTAGACACAATGATAGAATGTTAACAATAATTCAGCCACTTTCCCACTCCCCAATATCAGTCTAAAGTGCTAAGAAGTTTTCAAATAGGTTCAGTCTCTCCCTCAAACTCCTCATTTCCTGCTGCAGTCAGGAAATAAGATGAGAAAAGAAAGAAAGAAGCTATCTTCACTCTCTTAACAACTTAATTTGCCTTGTTTCAGAACTTTATTCCCCAGCTATCATTCCAAAGGTCTTTCTTAAAGCTGCAACCTAGCCAGGGTTGGAGCTTAGAAAAGAAACTTTTAATTGTTGGCGGGGTTATAGAATGTCAATCCAGAAAAATAGGAGAGAATGTGCTAAGAGCAAAAGGGTTTAGGATTGAGAAAATTAGGAGTGAAAAAGTTCCCACCCGTAAGGTGAGGAAAGTTTAAGCAAATGCCCTGAGGCTAGGGAAAACAAACAAACAAACAAACAAAAAAAGAGAAGTTTGGAATCCCCTGTCTTTCTGGACAGCCCCATGAGCATACAAAAGCATAATTTTGAGGCTTCTGCAGTTAAAAGGCTGTGACAGGAGGCACAGCTCTAAGGCAGGATGACCAAATCAGGGAAACCAAGTCCTGTTTTAAAATGTATGGGACAAGCATGCTTCCCGAGAAGGCTTGTTTAAGAGCCAAGCAAAAGGTCTGGGAGGAGTGTAGCCCACTTGTCCAGAATGCCAGCAAAGTTCCAATTTAAAACTTGATGGGAAACTTTTCCGGAGATTTGAGAAGATTAAGATTGAGTTTCCAATCTCCCCATTATATAATACCCCAATAAGGGGTCAGATTAGGAACATTTAAATGGCAGGTGCCAAGCCATATGGGAGAGGTCTGAAAAAGGCCTTGAGTTCTGTGATTCCCAATCCATGGGGGAGGGGGAGGAAAGGCCAGATCAAGGGTGGGGAGAAAGGATGCCATCTTACCCAGTGTGTCCTGAATGGCAAAGGCTCCTCTGGCAATTTCCCACTGGAACTTGAGGGCGGGGTAGCTTATCTAAGCCCCCAAATCTTGCTAGGAGAGCAAGACCTGAAGGAGATGGCCCCACCCCTATCCAGGGAGTAGCAGCCAAGAGTAGGAACATATCACCAAGCTCACCCCAATTCAGTGACCTTTCTCCTTGTGGCTACAGCCTGACCATTAGAAACTCCATTGTATTTAACAGTGAAGTGGGAGAAGGGCTCAAACTTAGCTCCTCTTAAGTTTCTCTGGTTATCTACCCAGAACAAGTCAAAGAGAGTGCTGGCCTGGGACCTCCAAGAGGGATTGGGGTTCCCAGAACGGCCATATATCTCCTTGGTCTGGGGAAGGGGCGTGTTAAAGAGACACTTCCTTTGGTGTCTCAGAGTTCCTGCCTGAGAGCAGGGCTTTCTGGTGAGAGAAAAAAAAAAAAAAAAAAAAGAGATTAGAAATGCCTTGAGATGCAAAAGAAGGTCCTTTTTTCTCTGGATGAACTGGACAAAGGGAGTTTCCTCAAGCCAAGCATCTCAGCTCATCCTGGTGCCACTATTTCTAAAAATAGAGTGAGACAAAAAAGAGGCCTTTTTGTCAGAAAATGCAAATACCTTGAGCATAGATAACACTCTATATCTTGCTTCTCCATCAACCGTGATCCTAGAACCCTTAGGACACAAAGAAAACTAATACACATAAAATTAGGGGATGTATTTTCTGCACAAAAAGGAAAAACCAGGAAACCATCTTTGGAGCTTCCTTGGACTACCTATATCTTTCTCCCCACTCTTCTCATACTTCTCCATACACACATCTTCCTATCCCTCTACCCTCACCTTACATTTATTTCATGTACTTGGAGATTTGCAGGATCTCTTAAGTAGCTCACCTAAAGTCTCAGTTGTAGATAACAGTCTAACTTTTACTTATGAGCTCTTTCCTTTTCCCTTTAATAAAATGGATTATTTACTGAAGGGGGAAAATCACTCATTTGGAGCGCCAAAATGTAGAAATTAAGATGGGCAAAAAAAATTGATAAATCTGTCTTTCATTCAAAGGGAAAAATCCTATAAACTCAGAGAACAAACAATAATTCAGTCCCTAGTTAATAGTCCAGGGAAAATATACTTGGGGAAAAAAAAAAAAAAGAGTACGGTGCTATTTTAAGTATAAGCAAAAACCCAGGCTAAGAAACTACAAATATCCAATGCTTTCAAAGTAATGTGAGATACAGGATAAAGTCTGAGCACTTCTACTAACCTAAGCTCTGCAAGTTCCTGACCTGCAATTTGGTCAGTCTCTGATTGGAGTTCCAATAGATTGCTGCTGGACCCAGTCATTTCAGTCAGATGAAAAGCTTTACAGGTTCAGAATGACAGAATTGAAGGCTTCCCTGTGGTCTTGTGTTCTTGTCTTGGTTTTTCAGATGCAAGCTTTAGACTGCGCAAGTGGTTGAAACCCAAAACCTGCTCTGCTTCTCTGGATCAGAGCCATACAAAACTCTTACTTGCTTCTGTGCTTGCATCAGTACAAAGCTGAGGGCCCAAGACTGCTCCTTAGAAGATTCAAAGTAGTTGTTAATGGTTCAAAGTAAATGTACCAGAAGGTCTCTCCAGTAGAGCCACAAAGGAATTTGTGTTTGACTTTGTTCTGTTTAACATTTTTATCAACAAATCAGATAAAGACAAAGATAGTGTAAGAATTAATTTTGCATGTAATATAAAGCTAGCTAACAGAGTGGATGAGGGCATCAGGATCCAAAAAATCTTGATAGGCTAGAGCATTGGGCTGAATTTAGAAAGATGAAATTCAAATGCAATAAATATAAAGCCTTTAAAATTAATTTCATAAATTTGAGACAAATGAAAAAAAAATTTAGTAAGCGCTTACTATATGGCAGGAACTGTGCCAAGCTTTAGGAATAAAAATACAAACAAGACAGTCCCTGCCCTCCAAGTAATAATATTATGGCCGCTTTTATTTTTTTCTTTGAACTGGAAATTCTGGATTTTGACTATGTTGTTATTGGGAGTTTTCATTTTAGGGTTTCGTTGAGGAAATGACCAGAAGAAGCTTTCTATTCTTTGCCCTCTGAATCTATGAAACCTGAGCAATTTTCTTTTACAATTTCTTAAAATATGTTTAAACTTTTTTTTGGTTATGGCTTTCAGGTAATCCAAGGATTCTTAAATGGTATCTCCTCAATTTGTTTTCCAGGTCAGTTGTCTTTGCTATGAAACAGATGCCTCACATTTCTCTTTTATTTTTGCAGCCTTTTTTTTTGTTGTTGTTGTTGTTATTTTATTATTTCTTTTTGCTTCATGAAGTGATTAACTTTTTGGAGGAGCCATTCTAATTTTCAATGAATCTGTTGCTTGGGTAAGGTTTTGTACCTCCTGTGCCAAGCTATTAATTCCCTTTCCAATTCTTTCTTTTATAGCTCATGATCATGTCTTTCCTTATTATATCTGCTAGACTGTTATCTATAAAATAATTTTAAGTTTTTAAAGGCTCTAGCTTCATTTCTTCCAAGAATTCTAGGTGAATTTGTGCTCAAACTAATTTTTTTTCTTTAAGGTTTGCTTGTAGATATTTTGGAGTCATTCTCTTCTTTTAGATTTGTGTACTGAGTATTCCTGTCACCATAATAGATTTTTATGATAGGATTTTTCATTTGTTTGTTCAGTCTTCCTGCCTACTTTATGATTTTTGGTCAGAATCATTGTTGTTCTTGAGGGAATGTCTGAGCTGTGCTTGTGTCCTCTTGAGACCTGTTGTTGCTTTCTCAGGATATTGGGTACTATGTTATTTCAGGTTATCAGCAAAAACCCAGTCCTCAGTCCCTCAGTGATTGTGACACAGCACTGGGTAGTGAGTGATAGAGCTAAGACACTTATTTCTGTTCCCTGCACAAGGTCAAGCTCTTCTAAGGGTCTGAGACCCAACCCTTCTTGACTTTCTTGACCTTGTCTTGAAAAATACCATGCTTCTAGTTAAGCCCTTGTTCTCAGGGTCTACACTTACCTAACTCCCTTTGCTGATCTGTAGCAGAAAAAATGATTCACTGTGATTTTTTTTCCCCTTGGATTGCCCCATCAGGACCCAAGTCTAGTGCATGTTCCAGATCTTTGTGGAATAGTAACAGGGGAAAGCTGAGCTGCACTTCTTGCTATTTTGCGGTCTTGGATATCTTCTAATATTACATTCTTACAGAAGACAATATATATAGGGAACTAGCGACCAAGGAGGAATGTTTTAGATAGTCAATGGGAATGCTAAATAAAGTCACAGGGCAAGACTGACATATCCTTTCTAGGAATAGTAGTATTGATTTGGTGACAGTTCTAGAGCTAGAATTAGAAAAAGTAGCGGGAGAATAGAGATATCTTGAAAGTAGTGAAGTTAGCCTGAGACTAGCCAAGATAAGGTAAATAAATGTTCAACAACCAAAGCCCCAAGATTATAAGAATGGTAGCAATTACTAAGGAGTAATATGCTGAAATATATAATATGGAGGCTTAACTGGATTTCAAATTCATTTTGAGTCAGCAATATAATAAAACAGCTAAGAAAAAAGCTAGAGTGATGCTGAACTTCCTCATTAAATGTAATAGAGACTGTCATTTGCCTCTTTTTGTATCTCTAGCACTTACCAAGTGCTTGGAACAAGCATACAGAAGAGGTCAACTTCTTCTGTATTACAACCAGATGGGAAAAGTTGTTGAGATTATGCTAAATAAAGATCAATTAAAGAATTGAAGATGCTGAGCTTACATAAGAGAAGACTTATAAGAATAGGTCAAGACATATTACTCATCTCCAAATATCTGGGGGGCGTCAAAGGGGAAGAGTAAAAAAAGTAATATTCTGTTTGCCATTAGAAGGTAGAACCAGGAGCAACAGGTTTAAGTGGCAGAGAAAATCTAGTTTATGGTTGCTACAGAAAAGCAGGGGAAACTTGTGCATCTTTCTGACAGTTGTCTGCAGTTACTGGGACCCAACCTCACACTTAGAAGGACATGACATGCCCCTATATTCTTATCACAGATGCATATACAATGCCCACTTTAAACTAACTGCTGGATGGATTTTATTTTAACTTGTGCAGAAAAGCATGGAGGCAAATAATTAACAAATTATCCAATGGCAATACCACACAGCTCACAAAATTTTCTAGAATTTCTGCAGAGAAGCACAGGAAAGAAATAAAAAGCAAAAGAGAAAGAAATACAAGAGTAGAATTTTCAGAAGACAAACCCCCAGGTATTATCATTACCATCATCTTCATTATAATTCACATGTTTATAGTGCTTTAAAATGTACAAAGTACTTTCCTTATGACATTCTTGCGAAATATATGTGTATATGTATTTTATAAGTACATAAAAACAGGTATTATCTCCATATTATAAATGAGGAAACTGAAACTCTGACATTTAAGTCTAAGGTTATACAGCTTGACAAGATTTGAAGTCAGGTCCTTTGAGTTCAAGTCCAATAAGTTTCACTGTACTCTTAGTGGTGAAGTTAGCCTGAAACTAGCCAAGATAAGGTAAATAAATGTTCAACAACCAAAGCCCCAAGATTATAGGAATGGTAGCAATTACTAAGAAGTAATATGCTGCAAGTCATCTCAAAGGAACACAATCTGACACAGCAGAAGTGGGGAAGTTTCTTTACATTATATGCAGATTCATATATCTCTCCTTTAAGAGGTTAATAGAGTGAATCATTGTGCTGCAGACACATGGATTGTTAGAGATATTGGATGCCATTCTCCTTCATTGAGCTTATGGGAAAACTTAATTAAGAGAATGATCAAAACATATAGCTGTGTTTACTTCCTGTCTTTGTCATTTCTGGAAAATTTATAAGAAGATTTATATAAATTAGAAGACCTAAAGAAGTTGGTAGAATAGACTTTTCAGAAACTGATAACATCTACATAGTGCTTTATAATTGCAAAGCATTTTACAGATATTATCTCAATACCTGGACTATTCACCAAGATAAAAAAAAAACAAAAAAAAAAAACTCATTCTGTTTCAAATCCCTTTCGTTATGCAATTATAGATGTACAGATGTAATAGATGTTACCTCTTACTTGGCTGAATACACATATTACTATCTTAATGCGTTTTATCTAAGAAATGTCAAAGATATGATTTTACGATGGATAAAACAACAAACTAAACCAAACATATAATTACATTAACTCCTTCCTTTAAAATAATCTAACAGAAGTGTCATGCTGAAAGACCAAAAGAAGGCAGGAAAAAGTAAATACTAATATTTATAAGAATAAGATAGTCAATAGCTATTCAATCAAAAACCAAAAGAATACCTATGTGATAACTTTTTGGAGGCAGGTAATAAATAAGAACATTATTTTGTTCAAATATTTTTTTTAAACGAATTCCTCTAACAACATTTGAAACCAAGCAAACAAGTTTCTTTCTACTTGCGATGGAAATGGATTTTATAAGATTAAAGAGCAGGAAGTAGCTGAGGAAAAGCAGGAGCTAGCCAGCTCCTAAAAGTCTTTCTGTGAGCACTAATTTAGAGATGAAGCTCAGTGATACCCCATTAAAATCCCTTGATAACCCCATGCAAGAAATACTGCTTTTATCTGGTCTTATTCTTCTATTTCACTGTTTTTTCTATGGTATACACAAATTTTTTTTCCCCTAAATTATGTTCCCCATATTGGTTCAAGTAACATCCTTTTATTCTTTAACTTTCCTCCTCTAGCATTGAATGACTTACCTCCCCAACTGAATCAGTAGACCTTCGACCTCGTTCTTCACTACCCAGTTTTGTGCTCTTCTGAATTTGAGCAGGTGTAGGTGCTAATTTATCTATCTCTGTGGAGATAGATTTTTCTTGATTCTTTTGCTTTTTGTATAAATTTTTCTTCTCTGAGTATGGGTCCTTATTTTCAGCTTTTCTAATCTCTTCTTTATATTCTTCAACTTTTTTAAATTTCTTTTTTTTCCTTTTTGTTTTAATATCAGCATCTTCGTCAGCACTTGCTGTATCATCTGGTTGTTTATCAGAAATCACATCTTGAATTATATCAAGTTCTAACTTATCCTTTCCACTTTTAAATTTTTGTTTGTCTCCTCTATTATCAAAAGACAAATCTTCACTGTCATCATCAGCCAACTGAGAAAGTGAATCATCAAATGTACTTGATTCAGATTCTAACACAGAATCACTAAGTCTCTCTCTCTTCTTTTTGCTTTCTTTAAAATCATCTCTTACTTTTCCCTTTGAGTCTCTAATTTCACCTTTTTTTGCTTTCTTTGCTTCTTTTAAATCATCTTTTTTGGTCTTTTTGTACTCCTTTGAATCTTCTTTGGATTCCAAAATTCTTTTCTTAGACTTTGAATCAAAGACCAAATTTTCTGAGGAAGTTTCCAGTTGTGTTTTATTCTTATCTTTTACTTTACCAGATTTCCATTTTCTTTTTTTCAAATCATCAGGGCTTTTGTCTTCTCTGTGCCGTGACTTTTTCTTTTTTTTCTTGGGGGAAATGTCCTCTTTTGTTTCACTTTGCCAATCGCTGTCAGATTCTGCCTCAAATATGTCATCATCATTCAAAACTAGTCTCTATAAAATAAAGATATAAAAGGTTAAAATACTTAAATCCTATTTTGCTTTTTATATTTCTTCTACCTGACTTCCAGTCTAAAAAATTTCCAAAATAATCAGAAAAAAAAAAAGTTTACAAGAACAAAAGAAAAAAAATTTTTTTTTTTTCATTTTAAGGCATAATATTTCTTAATTTCAAATACTGGTCAAACAAAAAGGAAAAAGTCAGTCAACTAAGGATAAACATTGATAAGGATTAAAAAAAGATGTCTTTTTTGGCTGAATTGGGTAGCAAAAACTAAAAAATCACACAGAAAGTCATTGTTATACTCAATAGGTAACAGAAAACTTAATATCAGTTTATCACTTATATTCTATTAACTATTCTATTATCAATTTTAAAAAGAAACTTTACAAAGTGACATACCATTTAAATTAAGTTGGTGTCCATTCTTCTTGGTTACTAATATCTGGATACTAGCCTTTAGGAATAATATTCTATCTATATCATACCAAAAAAGTAGAGAATTTTGATTCCCAGAAGAGCCTCTGAAATTTGTTGCCATAGGACAGAATTGTAAAAATTTAGCTTTGAAGGAAAAACATAGCAACAACATTTGGCAGTGAGATATATAATTTAAAATTTGTTAAATATTCTAAAGTTTTGCCATTTTTAATGTGGAAAACAGCATCTTACATAAAAATCTACAAAATCTGTCAATTGTGGGTAAGTAAAATATAAAACAACTTCTGTTTCTGAAAAATGAAGAGCAAGAACAAATCTTATTTACCTTTTAACTTTCATTATATAATCAGAAATATATTCTCATGCAAAAAAAATAAGCTAAGAGATAATAAAATCATACTTGACAGCAGAGGACAAAAGTAAAAGTTACAAAAAAGATCTTCATACCCTTTGAATAATTCTACTGTTGAGAATGTGCTCTGAAAGTGTTCTCATAAACAAAAAATCTGTTATTTATTCAAAGTTTTCATAGAATGGCTTGGTGTATAATTTGCCAAAACCTAAATGACCAACAACAAGGAAATGTGTAAATAAAATATAGTATATCAATGTAATAGAACACCTACAATTAAGATGGAAAATTAATACAAAGAAATTAATAACACAAAATAAAGTTGAATGATAAAGTATATGTTTATACCTATGTAACAGACTATATGAATGTAAGTGGACAAGAAATACTAACAAGTATCTTAGAGTAAGTGACTAAAAAATTATACAATGAAATTAATTTAAATGTAAATAACTTATAAAAAGTTGCTAGGTATATTAATGTTCATGTTAAGCTTTTAATAAAAACAATTAAAAAGGAAAAAACAATTAGTAAGAAAGAAAAAAATAAAAATTTTAAAAGCAGGATAAAAAACACTTATTAACTTTCAGTCCACCTTTTAGGTCTACATAGAAGAAAGGGCAAATGAGAATTAAAAAACAGTAGTAGCTATAAGTTATATTCAAATTAAATCTATTAAAATGACATCTCTAATCAGGATTTTGAGATAATTTTCACAACTTACCAATAAACAAATTTTTAAAGTATATGCCATAAAAAGTTGACATTTTCTGAAGATTAATCACCTTCTTTGCCCACTAAAACCGGGACAGAATGATTTGGAAATGCTATAAGCAGGACATAAAGGATTACTCTGATGATTGTCAGTCTCTGGAAGGCAGTTACCAAAGATCAGACCCCTTAGACTGTTTACATCAAGGGTGCCTCCTGAAATAAGGAAAAGAAGGGACAACAAGAGAGAATGGGTCTCTACTGGGAACTATCCTACACCTTAAACACCCATGATACACATTCTGGATGATAGATAAATGGAAAACAAAAACAAAAACAAAACACATTCACTAATAATAGGAGGCAGACTCTCAACTCCAGAAGGTCCAACTAAACTCTAATTTGCCTAATTATTGCCCCAGAACACCTAGAATCCATTCAGATTGCTTGACTTGTTAAAGTGGCTTGAGCTAAAGGTAGTCATAAACATCAGGTAAGATAGAAGGCTAAATAAATAAACTACTATTTCCCTGCCACTGTCTTCTAAGAACTACCTACCCTTACCACCTGGCTATACCCTGAAGTTCTTAACACTGTCATTTGACCTAGTTATAATATGAGGTTGCCTGTCTGGGCATTGCCATATGCCTTTCTGGTGTCTTTTGAACTTCTCCCTTCGTCTGGAAGCTGAACTTCCTTGTGTTGTTATCTCCCAATTAGAGTTGGTAAACGTGACCAACCTTTCTCTAGGCCTTCAGTCCCTCATCACCAGTAACCTATTGAACATTTCAAGCTCAACATGGCCAAATGTAGAACTCACCATCATCTTTCCCTTAAAGCTCTCCTTTAAACTTCCCTATTTTTATGATCAATCTTGGAGGGGGGGATGTAGGAAAATTGAAATACTAATACCTACTGGTGAAATTGTGAACTGATCCAACCATTCTGGGGTCAATGGAACTATAAGAGCTATAAAAATGTTTATACTGTTTGATCCAACAATACAACTACTAAAAAGAAGTCAGAGAGACCAAAAAAGGGGAAAAAGACCTAGTTGTACAAAAATATTTATAGCAGTTCTTCTTGTGGTGTCAAAGAATGAGAAATTGAGGGAATGCCCATCAACTGGGGAATGGCTGAACAAGTTGTAATATATGATGGTAATGGAATGCTACTGTGCTATAAGAAATGACAAAATAAAAGATTTATTTCAAAAAAGCCTGGAAAGACTTACATGAACTGATAAAAAAAAAAAAAAAAAAAAAAAAAAGAAGTGAATAGAATCAGAACATTGTACATAGTAAAAGCAATACTGTATCATAGTCAATTGTGAATTACTTAACTAGTCTCAGCAACACAATGATTCAAGACAAATTCAAAAGACTCATGATGAAAAATGCTATCCACATCCAGAGAAAGAACTGATGGAATCTGATTGCAGACTTAAGTATACTATTTTTCACTTTATTTAGGGCGAGAGGGCTTTTTTTTTTTTTTTTGGAGGGGGTTGTGTCCTCTTTCAACAACACAATTCATATAGAAATATATTTTACATGACTGCCCAAGTATAAACTACTATCAAATTGTTTACCATCAGGAAAGGGGAAGAAGGAGAGAATCTGGAATTCAAAACTTTCAAAAATGAATGTTAAAAATTCCCTTTACATATACTGGGAATAAAAATAAACAAACTTCTCTGTTTCTGTATAGTCTCCCAGGTTTATAACCATTCTAAACTTATCGTCAATCCATATAACCAACTGGTAACCAATTTCTATCTCTAACACATTTCTTTTTCATCTCCTCTCTTTTCTCTACTTATACTATACACTATTACCACCTTCTGAGTATGTATTATACATACATTCTCATTCTCTCTATTTCTCTCTCTCTCTCTATATATATATGTATATAATGTAAAGTTCTGTGTGTGTATGATTAGAAAGCTTGTCCAAATAACAGGATTAGTCAACTTCTAATCAAAGATCCTGAGTATGTCCCTTTATTTACAACTTCAAAAGTAAAATTTCAATTACTGACTTTCTATATAAAGAGAAACACAGATCTATATATAAACAATGTTTATCCAGAACTTGTAGACATCTTTAATTAACCACATAAAATCATAGGTAGATGTGCATTCACACTACAGGCTAGACCAAGTTTTTTTTCACTCACAACCCTTTTCCTCAAGAAATTTTTATGTGACTCTGGTTTATAAAATAGGTATACAATTCAAACATTTAATAATAATAAATCATAATTTCACAAACCTCACATTCTGTATGAGGGTGGAATGAACTATAGTTTAAGAAGCTGAGGCAAAAAGGCAGATGCCTATTGCTACTGCAGAGAGAAGAACTTGGTAGATGAAATTGTCAAGTGGTTATTTTGGTTACAAACACTTAGCTGTTTAAGTGATCAACTTGTCAAATGTTCATTACTTTTTCCTACAATGTAAGATTCTAGCACATTATTATATCAAATGGACAGTGTAAAAACAATCTTTAGGAAGTATGTACTATACAATATGAGGCATTCAACCTGAAAAGCATGCTATGCTAAATTTCTCACTTAAAAAAAATGTTTAAGGTGCCAAATTTACGTTTAAAATTATGTATCATGCATCATTGTTCACTCACCAAAATCAAAGCTAATAAGCAAAGTGAACTAGAGATACTAATATATAAAAACAAAGATTTGACATTGTAATAAGTAACCTGAGAATTGATAGGATAGAATTCATGACTACAATATGGCTCTGGAACTACACAACTTAAAAAGGAAAAGGATAGGTTAAAGGAAAAGTGGGAAGCTGATCACAGAATAGCACTGAAAACTGGAAACCATAATGATAAGCACAGTGAAGAATGCTGGGGTAAAGATCAAGAGGCAGAAACAGATGTGATAACTGTCACATGAATATAATACAGATCACTTGTACAAAGCAGAAAAATTGATGGGTAGTACAGAAAAAGATCACAATCCTGGCATAAGGTATGATTATCATAGTGGTAAGGAAATAGGCATACTAATGATGTTGGTGGAAGTATAAATTAGTAGTCATGCTTGAAAATAATTTTGAATTATGCAAATTAAATTAGCTAAAATGTTCATATACTTTGATCCAGAGATTCCACTTCTAGACATATATTCCAAGATGATCTCTGACAAAAAAGCTTCAATAGTCACTAAATTGTTTTCAACAGCATTTTTGTGGTAGCAAAGAATCACTAAAAAAACAGATACTCAGAGGTCAAGAATTCGCCAAAGGAAATGTGAAACCATGAATATAATAGAATATAATTGTGGTATAAGGGATGAAAAATGTAGAGAAGCATAAGACGACTTACAAGAAGTGAAACAAAATGAAATAAACAGAGCCAACAAAAAATATGCAGAATAATTACAAAACATAAGTGGAAAGACAGTCACAAAATAACAAAAAATTAATGTTGCAAAATTTTTAATTAATTAGTAAACCTGAAAACGGGGGGGGGGGGGGGGGGGAGGAAGGAATACAAAAAGACAATTCCCTTCACTTCTCTAATGTGTCTTTAGAGGAGAGAAAGGCTATAGATGTGGATTGTTATACGTTATATATTTTTTTCAATCTACTGATTGGCTTTGATAAGTTTTTTTGTTTTCTTTTTTAAAAAATTTCTCTATTATAAGGATGGCTCTGAGGGGGAGAAGAGGGATAACATAGAATATTTAGGTGATGTAAAAATAAAAGACAGAAATAAAAATCTACTTAAAAAGCAGAGCAGCTAACAATTTATTATCTTGCCCTAATTCAAGAATCAACAAAGAGAACTGTCATTCTAAATCTGATTGTCACCAACAAAGTTACTCTTAGCAGGAGTGGTAATGATACAACCTTAAGGAAAAGGGATTCTCCATTTTAGAATGCATGAGAGAAAACAGGAAGGTAATATATCAGATTTTAGCAGAGAAAAATTCAAAGGGTATAGGGAAAGAATAGATAGGATTCAAATTGTGTAAAATCAGTCCAAAAGAAATAAGACCTTCTAAAGAATGGACCAGCTGTAGTAAACAAAACAAGTATTTTTAAAGCACCTATTATGTACCAACACTATTTGGAATTGGGGGTAAAAAGATAAAAAATGAAATACTTCTTGCCCTTAAGAGGTTTATATTTGGCAGAGGCCAAATGTACATCTAAGTAAAAATAAAATTTTCAAATAACATGGAGTGGGGGACAAGCAGGTAGGAATAGGAGGTGGCTGGGTTTTAACAGAAACAAGGCGTTCAAGAGGTCAGATCTGAAAAGGAAGTGTGTTTCAGGAATGAACATAGGAAAATACAGAAAAAGGAGGACCTGTCCCAAATAAACAATGTCAATGCACAGAGAAGCCACCAATTAACTTAGATTTAATTTAAAAATATATACATGGCAAAGTCTAGTAAATGCAGTACTATTATTAAATTAGGGAATATCTAAACAAATTGTGATCCATGAATGTATTAGAATATTAGTGTGTTATAAGAAAGAATGATTATGTTGAACATAAGAATCATAAAAAATTTTCATGATCTTACACAGTGAAATAAGCAGATCCAAGAAATGGCATAAACAAGTAAATGAAAGGAACAACCACAAGGAAAATAACTATGAATATTACAAAATGATAAAAAACAACCATAGCTCCAAGGAAAAAATAAAAGAGGAAACTTCCTCCCTCTTCCTCTCTCTGTCTCAGAGAGGGAAGAAGGATGAGAAAAATTTGTTTTTGTTGAAGTTAAAAAAAAAGGTATTATTAAATGTGTAATTTAAAAGAGAATAATGTAATTTGTACTTAAGTAAAAAAAAATAAATGGAGATTAATAAGGAATAAACAAAAAAGGATTGAATGTGGGATTGAGGTTTGATTTTGTTTTGTTGTTACTGCTATATTAGAATAAGGAGAAAGGCTAAAGAGGTATCAAGACCTCTACTTGGGAAGAACAGGTGAATGATTCAGGAAAAAAAGTAAAACCATATTCTTGTTCTCTGCCAAGGGGAATTTTATCTTTTGGAATGCAAAGGGTAGTACAAATATGGTTTTAAAAAAATATGTTACTTAATTATCAAAAATGAATACTCAAATCAAAATCCTCATTAATGATGTGTAATTCTCAGAATTTTAGTGTCTAGATTACAGTAGTCCCTAGTTAATCTTCTGATCAAATTCTCAGTTATTCAACTGGTCTTGTTAAGTCAAGTATAAGTTCAATAGGTATATTCTGTAACATCATCTCATTGTTGTCATAACATACTTTCCTTTATATGCAATGATGATGTTACTGACATCATAAGCAGAATATGAACTCAAAATTGTCTTTCAAATAATGGTAATGGGAGATATTCTGAGGTATCTATATTCTTTCAACCTTTATTTTCCAATGATCAAGGGCTTATTATTTTTTTTTTTTGACATGATTAGGCATGTGATTAAGCATGCAATTTACAGCCTTGGAAGAGAGGCTTTTATTTTTCGTGTGTTATTAATACCTATTTCCATAGGGCTATATTTGATAGGACAAGATAATATATGAGATTATATACTAAAATGTACTCTTTTGGGGACTTCTAATTGTTAGTCCAAATAATATCATAAAATAAAACTGATTATATTTTAACAGAAAGAAAATTAATAGTTAGTGATGTGGGAGCATTTCCAAATAAGCTATCTCTATCAAGACTAATTACTTGCTAAAACAAAAATCAAAACCAGTACCAATCAAGAACTAAAAATAAGAAGATAAAGCTGGAAAAATAAAGAGGTAACTGATTTGAGTTGGAAAAAAATAGGAAAAGTACAAAAGAACATGTACTGAAAAACTATTAATACTTTCTTAAGAAGTTGAACTGCTAAACCAATTATTTTAATGAGATCAAAAGATTCTGCAAAGTGCCTCAGCTAGCAAACGCTTGACCTCTTTGTAGCCAAGTAGACATATTAGAGTAAGTTTAAGAATGGTTCAGTGCATAAATATTTTTTATGATCTTTAAAAAATGAGAATAGAAGAGAATAACCTCAATTTATGAAGTTCAATCCAAGTAACATCATAAAATAAAACTGATTATACTTTAATAGACAGGAAATTAATAGCAACAATAGGTACTAGCTGGCACAGAGAAATGACCATGAAAAACATCATTAATGTTTGTGAACTTATTTTTTTTTAAACAGAAAGTTGTGTTTAAAGTTGTAAACAAAAGCTAAAATAATCACATGGAACAATGATTATGCAGAGGTACTTTCTCATATGAATCACATAAACAATTTGATTTCATAGCAATAAGGATTACAAGAATAACAAATTCAAAGGAGTGAACATTGGACATCACTTTCAACATTACTCTCTTCCTAAATTTGCCAACAGTGAAGAAACTAATTCATTTAAATTTCCTCTTCATTTAAAGACACTGAAAAGCAATGAAATGGCCAAAGGTTAAGGAGGAATTATAAAAAACATTGAAGACAAATCATTCTTTGGATAATTTTAAAATAGTTATATAATATATATTTGCAATTCTGACAAAAGTTTTCTGGTAAGTAGCTGTTACTCAGAAATAATAGACAGCTATAAAGAAAAGCACAAAAAACAGACAAGCATAACATAGAAAATATAATACCTGTATTTCCTTCTTAACCGGTTTAGTTTTGTTATCAAAAATTTTTTTCCTAAATTCAAGAAGAACTTCTTTGCAGTCCTCAAGATGAACTTCTGGCTCCCACGTATCATCATCGGAAGTATACCCTTTCCACCGAACTTTGTAAAGAATTTTACCCTGCAATGAAAAATTAAAAAAACAAAGAACAAAAAACACCTGTGTAAAAAACATACCAAACCAAGATTATCTACTCATTATTCCTTAATAAAATCACCTACCAAATTATAATTGCTTAGTATATGACAAAAGCTGAACTAGAGTTCTGTTTCTAAATGGATGTTTTTAATTCTACAGACTATTTTAAACAATATATTCCTTGCTATATTCTGAATAATGTAATTCCACAGTAATGTTCAAGAAGAAAATTATTCACTAATTTTGATGATCTTTGAGAGGGGGAAGCCTTGGGCACCCTAAGTTCGTATCACAATTTTAGCTAAGTAAGTTTCATTTTTCTCAAGAGAGAATGGAATAGAATGCGAATCAAACTAGAGATCACACCCCACTATGGCACCATGGCTACAATATCTATTCAAACATGCCATCTCCCCCTCTTATAACAACCTCATTCTACTACCAAGGCTTCAACTGGTTAATCATTTCCCAAAAAAAAGTATCTCCCACTTTTCCTTCTCCCTACTAAATGACTTCCTATTATTACTCTCCTATTTTCCATCTCCTTCACTACTTTTTTCTTTTTTCCTTCCTTCTTACTTCAGGTTTCTCCTCTTCTACTTTCTTCCCTTTTTCCTAAAATATTCTATACTTGGCTTTCCAGCTGAGTTTTTAGGCATCATTTCAACGAATTCTCCTTTCCTCCTGTCCCTTCAAAAATCTGCTGAGCATTCAATCCAAACAGCTGAGTGTCCATGAACAAGTTGGTTAGTGACTAGACTGGAGTTATAAAGCTATTAAATGTATCAGAGGCAGAATCTGAACCTAGGTATCCCTGAGTTCAAGCTCAATACTCTATCCATCATACCACAATGCATATAGTGCTTTACTGATATAAAATGTCATAATATATTGTATTATGATGAATTTTGTGATTCTACAGATTTGGAATTTTCTAAAACATGTGATCACTAAGAGTTGTATAGGAACTCAAAGCTGAACAAACCAAGCACAAAATGATAAATACATTTAACTAATCAATGCAAACATACATATGTCTATTAACTTGGATTTTGTTAATACTGAATAGAAATGCTAATAATTTTTGTGTTTTTATGTCTTGTAATTCTACTGTACCTCCTCTCAACTGGTTTTGTTAATGGATTCGCAGGGATTTCTAAGTAGATCACATCACTTGTAGAAAAAGGATAATTTTATTTCCTCTTTGCCAGTGTTTCTATTTTTTTTCTTAATTTTCTTGTCTTATTTAGAACTCCAACAAATGATAGGGAGGGAGAAGCAATTCATTTGGACACTATTGAGTTTATAGACAAAAGGATAACTAACAAAACAAACACATGACAGACACATTAGGAATACTAAACAGCTAGCAACCAACTCCCACATAGAGATTGTTCTCAAGTTACTTTCTTATATGTCTATGTTTCATGTTACTAAAACTAAAGCTGATTCTGTGTTGGCAGATGCTTTATACATTTAAAATAAGTTAAGTGGAGCAATGTTCAATAACACAAGGAAACAAGTTAACAGTTACTGTCAAAGATCTTCAAAAATGTTATCTTATACTTACTTATCAGGTAAATTAAAAACAATTCTTACATCCAGAATTGCATATATTCCCTAATGCATCAAAATACTTCAAACCAAGATCAATTTATATTTTATGCTTTCTTAGATTTATTACATGCAACTTCCAATTTGCTTTTAAACCAAATTCCAACAATCAAATAAGAAAAATTACACTATCAAGCAAACATGCCTACTTTAAATTCAGTACTATAATAAAGTGACATTTACAGAGCACTTTACACTTTACAGAGTATCACACATATATTGATTCTAGCAACATTGTTCCTAATTTAAAGATGCAGGTTGCATCTTTAAAGATAAGATAAAGATTGCAAAGACAGAATTTAAACTTGGGTCCTCCCCTCCAAATCCAAGGAAGAAATATTCTTTTCACTATCCTATAATTGCATCAAAAGTTATTTGATAAAGCTCATTAAAACTTCAGATTCTAATATGCTGTGGTTTAAATCACGTACCTCCAAAATATTAAAACAAATTCTATAGTGAATATGAGAAAGTATAATTAGTCCATAAACTTGTGGGCCAGAGTTTACTTATTCAAGAATGAAATGTGAAGTGCAGTCAAATGTGTACGAAGTTACTATAAAAAAGTCTAAGAACTCAGTGCAGTGGATATTTTGTTAGTAGAATTTGTAGGTTCAGATCCACATAGCTTTCTGAATGAAAGGTTTGGATATGTGGCCTTTAATACCTTTTTTTGGCAACTTCAACTTTTGTTGAAGGGATCAACCCTCTCTTGATCCCAAGTTTCTCAGATTGACATCACCAATTTTTTCTCCTCTCTTCCTAGGCAATGAAAACTTTTGTCGATTCTCTCTCTCCAATTTATCTAGCATCTGCCTTTCCTTTCTATCCTCCTGTCCTTACTTCATCCAGATTCCTACCTCTTCTTCCCTGAATTCCTTCCCAGACTCAGTAAAATCTCTCTCCCTTTTTCAACTTATCTTGCTGAAAGTTCCTGTGTAACAGTCATTAACACATGGATCTCACCAAGGCATTCCCCTGTTTTCAAAAGCCTTTTGTGACAAAAACTTCTTGTTTACCAAAAACCTAGCAAATTCCTTTGTGTGGCATTTAAGTCCCTCCACAATCTCATTCCCAAACTATCTTGCCAGCCTTCCAGTCAAATCAGACTACTTCAGTTAATCAATTAGCATTTATTAAATATCTACTCTGTGTAATCACTGATAAGACTGTGGACACAAAAAGGACAAAACGGCAACCTATATCCTCAAGGAATTCACAATCTAATGGGAGAGACAACACACCAAACATGTTTAAAAAAAAAAAAAAAGCTATACATAGGATAAATGGGAAATAATTGAGACAGAAGACACTAAAATTAAGAAGGGTTGGAGAATGCTTCTTATAGAAGATGAGATTTTATTTAGGACTTTAAAAAAGCCAGGAAAAAGAGATAAGGAGGGAAAGTGTTCCAGATGTAGGGGACAAGCAGAAAAAAAATACCAAGAATTCATGGATGGAATATCTTTTTCATGAAGCAACCAGGGGCCAATGTCCCTGGATCAAAGAATAAGTGGTAGAGAATATAGTAGGAAAGGGTTAAGTTATGAAAGGCTTTGAATGCCAAACACAGCAATCACTTTATTGGCTGAATAGAAGATAGAGTGGAGAGAGATTGAGGATGGCAATCCCACCAATAGGCTACAATAATACTGAAGTGATGAAGGCCTGTGCCACTGTAATGGTAGTATAAGAGGGGAGAATGTGAGAGTACAAAAAGTGAAATCAACAGGCCTTACCAACAATCTGGATATGGGAAATAAGGAGTCAAAAATGAAATCTAGGTTGAAAGCCTGGAAGACTAGAAAGATGTTGTATCCTCTATACAAGAGAAAATTTAGGAGGAGGACTGGTTTAGTGGTAAAAATAATGATTTTTGTTTTGGAGATGTTGAGTTTAAAAAGTCTACTGCACATGCAGTTCTAGAGTCTAAAAAGCAGCTGACAATTAAGTTCAGCAGAAACTAGGGCAGGGTGAGAATCATTATCATTTCCTGATCCTTTCCTATTTCTTTTGCTCATGCTATCCTTTGAAACTGAAATGCTTTCTCACATCTCTGCCTATTGAAATACTTGCCTTGCTTCAAGAGTTAACTCAGACGTCACTTCTTCCAAAAATCCTTCCTTGATCCTAAACTTACAACAAAGGTTTATGAAGTACCTGTTTTGTCTTGCCTCTGACTCTTTGCTCACTCTAATTCCTCCCTTTACCTGGTTGTGTTTTTTCTAGTCATTTAAATTTCTACAAGGATCTTTCCTTTTCAATAAATTCACTATAGTTACTTTTTAGACTTTAGACATTTATGTACATAAGTAGCAATAGAAATACTTTTATAAATGTTGAGTGAATTCCCTATATATTCTATGATACAGATCAATATTATCAGCAAACACATTATATATCCCCTATATTCAATGTATTACATACACATATGCACAGTTAATATAAAGAATTTTAAAACAGTTTACTGGAGCCAACACAATCAAGGAAGACAGCCATACAAGGCAGCATTTAATAGAATTAAATGCCTTTTAGAAAAATTCTTTAAGAATTGGAAGGAGGGGAAGGGGAGAGATGATCATTATCAGCTGGGACTATTCTATCATTTCAAAATAAAGATTAAGAGTTTATTCTTACCTTTTAATAACAATTTACTTATACAGCCTTTTGATTTATACCCTTAACGCTCTGTGATTTCCTCAAAATGTTTAGAAGGCCCCAATCCATTCCATACTGTCTAGACAAGCACTACTGTCATCTTCTTCCACTCCTCATCATATACTATTTTAAAAATAAAAACATCTTCTTATCCTCAAGAGTCATTCTTAACATTCAAAGTCCTCATCGAGAAATTAAATATTTTACATTTAACTTATACTAGCCCCACCACCGTCACCACAGACTCCTCCTTTGCCTTCCTATTTCCAATCCATTCCATTCGTTAAGTGAAAAGATCTTCAAACTTGAGTCAAGTACCACCTCTCCCACTCCACCTGCCAAAGCTCTAGCGGCTTCTTCTCCCTGGCTCTTCGTATATTTCTGACTGTATACACCTACCCCAACCATGTACCAATGTACTCTTACAATGATATCTTCACTGCAAACTCCATTCCCATTTCAGTGACTCGTGAACTCTCGACAATCTTTTATTAAGCACTTACTATGAGCCGGGCACTGGGCCTATGACCCTTACCCTCCCTCTTCCCCCCAAAAAGGAAATAGTTCCAGCTCTTAAGGAGCTCCCAGTCGAATGTCCCATGCCAGCAATTACCTCAGCCCTCTGCTGGACAATCAGCTCTGTCTAGAGACTAAGTCCAGAGAGAAAAAGCCCATCGGTGTTATCCCAGGTCCGGCCACTCCAGTAATTTCCCCACTTCCACTCCTCCAATACTTTGACAGAGTAGTGCCAACGTCAGCCCCTGCAAGGTGGGCTCAGAGAGTGGACGGAGATGGGCGGCGACAGAACCGAGGTAGGGGGTGAAAGGAGGCCGGGCTGGCTGGACCCTTCTAGGCCTGAACCGGAGGAGCACCGCCCCCATCCCAGGGAGGCTGGGCCCTAGCAGGGGGTCGAGGCCCAGCAGCTGCCATGGCCGCCCTGGGGGGGCCCAAGGGGTTTGAAAACAAGAGCCAGCTCTTTTCTCAAGTCCACAAAAGGGAAGGAGCTTGGCTCAGCTGGCCTACCGCCGTTACAAAGGTCCCGTGGGCTCCAGGGTCCCTCTCCGCTCCCACGCCCCTCACTCACTCACCCCTTCGGTCTTCACGTCCAGGATTTTCTCCACCTCGAACACATCTTCTTCGTCTTCCTCGCTCTCCCCCACAGTCTCGGCCGCCCGCGCGACGTCGTCCTTCTCCAGGCCTCCCGCTTCTTCTCCTACTCCTCCAGACGCATCCTCGCTACAGCTATCCGAACCTGAAGCGGCGGCAGCAGCGACACTGACAGCGCCCCCGCCCGCACTAGCCACGGCCGCCATGATGTAGGAATTTCAAACCGACTGAGGAAAAGTGGCTGCGACACACGCCTCTCCGGGGTGTCTCGCGGGGCAGGGGCCGTCACCAATTGGCTTTGACGGCCGAGCCACGCCATAGCGACCGAGCACCAATGGGAACGATTCTAACGCCCTGGAGGAGGTAATTCTCCAGAGCCAATCATCGTGCACGCTGATGGAACGGGGCGGGCCCGACTGCGAAACTCCGGAGGGGAAGGCGGAGTCACGAGGACCACATGGGGAAAGCGGGAGGGGTTGGTGGCCCACTGGGAGGAAAAAGCGAAGCGTGGGGCTGATCAGCTGGGGAGAAAAAGCCAATCCTAAAGCTCTTTTAAGGGAAGGCTGAGGAGAAAGAAAGAAGACAGGCTTTTTCTATGGAAGAAACGGGGGTCCCCAGTTGAGAGGGGTGGATTGAAGATGGGTCGCTTTGGGGAGAAAGAGGCTGACCTGAGCGGGTGCGCAAGTGTGTAGTGAAGTTTGAGACAGCTCTGCTTCGGACCCAGGGGGCAAGAAGAAGCTCTGATAACTAGAGGGAGGGGCTGGTGCGCCGTCGTCACGGCTAGGAGGGGCTGGAAGGGTCTTATAAGGGCTATGAGGCTGGGCTAACTTCGCCGCGAAGATCCTCATCTTGGAGGGGAGTGGCAGTTTGGGGGCGTGGTCTTCCTAGCCAGAGCTGCAGAGATCTCGTCCCTCCTTCCTGGCCTGCCTGCTATACAGGCAATTCTTCCCCACCCCCACACCTGTGTTACTCCCGGGAGCCGCAGTCCTCTACCTCTGTTAGCGCTTCTCTGTGGAACATACCCAGGAAACTTAAAATAGTTCGTCCTCCTTTCTAAGTTCGAGGTCATCCTTCTCTTAGGCACTCTGAACGTCTGGCCCACTTCGAACTCTTTCAGTCTGAATTCAGCACTTTACCCTCAATTCTTAAAGCAGCAAGGTGACCCGAGAAGCACGCCCTCCTGCCTATTTCTGAAAGCATAGCTAGGGCCAAAAGTAGAACCTGGGAACGAGGTCAGAAATAGCTTTGGCTGAATCACTGCAGTTTATATTCATTTCTCACAAGTGTAAAAAAAAATCATTAAGATAAATCATTAAAATGGTGATATTGTCCAGCGGTAGTCAATGGTGAGAGAAAGGTGGTTGGGAAGAGGTGTTTTTGTTGTTTATGACCTTCACTTGACTAGACCTTTCAGGAAAAATGGTAGCAATTAATTGAGAATTAGCAGAGTGATAAGGGCAAAGAGATTAGGTACAACAAAGGTGTATGTATTGCTCACCTTGGGAGAAAAGATAGTGTGATTTGTGACTAAATGCAGTCAATCAATAAGCCTTAAGTGCCCTTCTATGTGCCAATCATGAAGGGATAAATTCTGGGAATACAAAGAAAGCAAAAGTCCTTGTTCTCCAGGAGCTCACAGCCTATAATGGGGAGATAATATGAAAACAACTTACATACAAACAAGATACAGAATAATAGAGGGTTTTATTTCCTTCCCATGATGAATATATCACATAGCAAGTAAAATCACTTATCCAAGTCAATAATAAAACAGAATTCAGAGAAAATATACATAGAAGAATATATATACCATACAATACAAAAAATGAATGAGGTCTCTCTTTGGGATTGAAATATGAATCTCAACAAAGAGTCCTAGATTGCACTGAAGAGAAAATGCCTTGAAGCCTCTAGTTCTACATGAGATTGAAATGACATTTCTACTCTATTGAAGATAGAAGCTGGAAGAGCCCAAATCTCTCTTTTTTCTAGTTCTAACCATAACTCTGACACAGGTACACAGCACTAAATACTCAAACTCTTCAAATTAGCAGGTCGTATACATGGCCATTTGAACCAAGGATTAGACAAGAAAGATAGGGATTGCTTACCCTCTGACTCCAGAACCACTCTCCTTTCCACTGCAAATTGCAATCTAGGGGGTAAGATCAAATGTATATAATCCATAGGTCAAAAACTATTTGCAGAAGTTGCGCCTTATTGGTATAATTTGATTTCTTGATGCTCCAGGCCTGAAGAAGGTAGAGCTTTTGACAAGAGCTTGAGAAGAAACAGAGTTTGATCTTGTGGATGCTAGCTTGCAGAAAGAAGACAACTGGTTTCAGAATCTCTTCAAGTCTCTGAAAAAACATGGTCTTGGGGAAGAAGCTGACATCTTAACAAGCACTTCAATTATGTCCCTATCTCCTTGCTACTGTAGAGACTTAGGGGAATTTCCCTTGGATAAGATCACAGACTCTCTGGATTGAGCCAAAATATCTTGCTCCTAATAAAAGAACTTTACTCTGTGTATTTTCAGCTGTATCACTTCTTTGGTTTCGATCTACTATTGGTTTGGATAAACAGGTTGATTTGTCATTGACTACATATATTCTAGCATTTGGTGGGAAGGGTGCCAAGCTTTGGCAATGTAGCCTGGAGTAGTTCTTCCCCAATGAGATTAGGAGCTCAAGCAGAACATAAAAATGATTACCTCTACTCTTATTTAACATGGATGATAAAATTCCAACCCGGAATCCTTTCTCTGAGGAAAGCAGAGGGAGTAACCCCTGCTTCTAGTCCTAGCAAGAATCTCAAAATATCTTTCTGAGAAGGGTTGGTAGAAGAGATTCTAGGGATAATCTGTTCATGTCCCTGTGAATTGCAGGGAGCTCCCCTCAAGATTCACTTTAAATACCTTCTGATGCCTCCAAAAGTACCTTCCTTTCCCAAAGCATTTTGATATCTAATTGATATGAATTTTGTGTATGTCTATTACTGTATATCCATTGTTAGGTCTGCTGTATACACATTATATGTCTACTGTGTATATATTGTATATGTCTTTTGTGTATACACTGTATATCTTTCTGAGAAGGGTGTGTAGAAGAGATTCTAGGGATAATCTGTTCATGCCTCCCTGTGAATTGCAACTGGACAGTTCCAGATGAATACACAAAACCTCCATGGGAAAACATACCATCTCTTTACAAAACAGAACAAATGCACAAGGCACAGAGAGTCCTAGGACAGAGTCATTCCAACTTGTTAGGACCTGCCAGATCTAGGTACTGCTACCATAACCTCTGAGAACTCCATGTCCTCTGATACCCTAGAGTAATATTTTAATAGAAGCAGTACAGAATAAATGCTTGAAAATTATCCTTAATTATATGAAAAGAACTGCCAGGAAGATAATAGCAAAAGTGCACAGTAGAGAACAAAAGAAAATCTACAAGGAAGCAAAGAAAAGATGGATAGTTCCGAATACAATGTCTTCTATTATATGCTTTTGTAAAATGGAAATTTATTATTACATATTTTGAATCTTTATGTTCTGCTGTGCACATGACAACTTTTTTTCCTGTCTTTTTTGCTTTTCTATTTTCTATTTTAAGTTTTTAAAGATTAAAAAATTAAAAGTATTTAAAAGGATAATAATATGTATAAAATACTTTAAGGTTTCCAAAGCATTTGTAAATTATCTCATTTAAGATACTTAGTTTCTTGATGCCCTTAAAGACATCAACAAATTCTAAAAAGTAATGAACAGCAGCAATTCTTTTAAAAGTTTGTAGAAGTGTTCAAAAAATGAACAAAAAGGGTTCAATGCAGTGAAATATTGTTAATTAAGATAAGGGGAGATAACTAAGACAAAATAAAAATACTCAACATAAAGCTGGACTTCAAGATACACTAAAACGAATAATGGGCTGTCTATATTAGGTATTGTAGCTCTAGCCACTTTCCTATTTACTATCATATAGATTCAAGACACCTAAACATAGAAGTACCAAAGAAAAGTAACTTAATGTTAATTAAATAGATCACTGCATCAATCTCATGCTTTATCCAAGAAACTGTCTCAGTAGAATTAAGAGTTAAATCAGATCTGGGAATAGAAGCAACAGAGAATCCCTTTTCCCATATCAGTTCTTGCATTAAACCACCAAAAGGAAGATTGACTACAGAAATTCAAGTAATGAGATCTTTCCTATACAATAGGGAAAACATTGTGAGGTGCTGACCCATTTCCCCATTTTGTGTTAGATGCAGAAAGGAGGGGATTTAAGGTATCCTTTGCTTTATCCCTCTAGATTAGTTGTTAACAATATCATCTATTATCTCTTTGAAGAAATAAATTTTGTTTGTGAGAACTGTCTCCTCTTTGTTCCCTAGCATTAGAACTAATTTTCCAAAGAATTACTTTTTTGGAGAACTATCTACCACCAAAAGAAGGAATCAAAATGGTTAGGAGAATATGATCAACCTTCTTTATTTTGAAAATCTTATAAACATAGAGAAAAAGAACTAATGAATGGGCACTTTGAAGGAATTCAAGGATAAATGAAATTAGCCAAAATATCATGACACAAATTAAGAAGTCTCAGGTTAAGCTGTTGATGAGATTCAACAGTTGGAAATGCTCTAAATTATTATTGATTAGAGAAATGCAAATTAAAATAACTCTAAGATGACACCACTTCATACTTCTTAAATTGGCTGACATGTAAGGAAAGGATAATAAATGTTGAAGGGAATGTGGGAAAACTTGAACACTAATGTATTGTTGGTGGAGTTGTGAATAGATCAAACCATTATGGAGAGCAATTTGGAACTATGTCCAAAGAGCTATCAAACTGTGCATATCCTTTGATTAAGCAGTATCTGTTTTGAGGTTGTATCCCAAAGAAACTATATTAAAAAGGGGAAAAGGATTCACATGTGCAAAGCCCTTTTTGTAGTGGCAAGGAACTGGAAAGTTGCTCATGGTTGTAGAATGACTGAACAAGTTATACATGAATGTAATGGAGTATTATTGTTCCATAAGAAATGATGAACCAGCTGATTTTAGGAAAAAACTGGACTCTCATGAATTGATGCTAAATGAAGTGAACATAACCAAGAGAACACTATAAATAGCAACAATATGACCAACTGTGATGGACTTGGCTTTTTTTTTTTTTTTTTTTTTTTTTTTTTTTTTTTTTAACAATGAAGTGATTTGAGGCAATTTCAAAGTGATGGGAAAAGCCATCCACATCCAGAGAAAAAACTAAGGGGATTCAATGTGGAGCAAAGTATAATTTTTTACCTTTTTGTTGTTATTTGCTTTTCTCATGTTTTTTTTCCTTTTTGCTCTGATTTTTCTTGCAAATGATAAATATGGAAATATGGAAGGGTTGCATCTAGTATACTTATTTTTTAATACACATTATTTTATGAATTATGTTGGGAGAGAAAAATCAGAATAAAAGGGAAAAACATGGAGAGATTTGAAAAAAAAACACACAGAAGAAAGAAGTGAACATAGTAAGTACTGATTTACATTTAGTCTCCTTATTTCTTTTTCTGTATGCAGATGGCATTTTCTCTCCAAAGTCTATTGGGATTGCTTTGGATCACTGAACCACTGAGAAGAATCAACTCTTTCATAGCTGATCATCGCACATTTTTGCTGTTATTGTGTACAATGTATTCCTGGTTCTGCTTGTTTGTTCAACATAAATTCATGTAACTCTTTCCAGGCCTTCCTAAAATCAGCTTGTTCATCATTTTTTATAGAACAATAATATTTCATTATCTTCATATACCACAACTTGTTCTGTCATTCCCCAATTGATGGGCACCTACTCATTTTCCAATTCTTTGCTACTACAAAAAATGCTGCTACAAACATTTTTGCACATGTGGGTCCTTTTCCCTCTGGAAATATGTTTAGAATAATTGTACATGTTTAACCTGTATTGAATTGCTTGCTGTCTAGGGGAGGAGGGAAGGAGAAAAATTTGTAAAACAAAGTTTTGCAAAGGTGAATGTTAAAAACTATCTTTGCATGTATTTGGAAAAAAAACTATTTAAATTGTTGTATGAATGTTAAAAACTATCTTTGCATGTATTTGGAAAAATAAAAAACTATTTAAATTGTTGTACTCCTTAAAATCCATGACCCCCACCAAAAAAGTCTTCAAAAGTATACAAATGTACTGTAAGTAAATATAGAATCCAATGTTTACTTCATGAAAGAAATCCCCAAAGAAAATGTCCCAGTAATGTCATAGCCAAAATCCAAAGCTCTTAAGATAAAACACTGTAAGCATATGGAAACCACAATCATGTTTACACAAGACCTGAAAGCTTCTACTACAAATAAGAGGAAATATTGAGTGCAATATTCCAAAAAGCAAAAGAGAATAATTTTACCCTGCAAAGCTGAATATAATACTATAAAGGAAAAAGATGGATCTTTAATGGAATAGAGGACTTCTAAGCACTGCTGAGGAAAATAACAGAGCTGAGTAGGAATCTTGAAATATAAACACAAGAGTCAAATGAAACTTAGGAAGGTAAATTTATTTGATAAACTGCAAAGAGGTGTATTATGTTGTTGTGCTAGCAGTCTATTGGAGTAGAAGAAACAAAGGTTCCTTCAGAACCTCAAAGTGTTCAAAGGTTATTGAAGGAATTAAGTGAGAAAAAAAAAGGAGGGGAAGTTGGGGAATGTGGATTGAATTAACTATGTTCTGAACCAAATCAATTTGGTTTGTTGAGTTGAAGAGAAGGAAAAGAAGGGAGGATAAAAGCAAAATATAAGTGGAGAAAGGATAAATAAAGGAGCAGGATAAAACTTGCTTTTTCTTATAATTGGATTTTGTGGGAAGAGTGGAAGAAGGTAAGGCAATAGGATAAGGCTTATCTTAATGCCAGTGCCTTCTTGTTGAAATTAGTCCTAATTTGTGGGAAAACAGTTTTACAGTTAAAGGTTATGATAAAGGCCTCATCTCCAAAATATACAGAGAATTGATTCTAATTTATAAGAAATCAAGCCATTCTCCAAATGAAAAATGGTCAAAGGATATGAATAGACAATTTTTAGATGATGAAATTGAAACTTTTCCACTCATATGAAAGAGTGTTCCAAATCACTATTGTGATCAGAGAAATGCAAATTAAGACAACTATGAGAAACCACTACACACCTGTCAGATTGGCTAAGATGACAGGAACAAATAATGATGAATGTTGGAGGGGATGTGGGAAAACTGGGACACTGATGCATTGTTGGTGGAGTTGTGAAAGAATCCAACCATTCTGGAGAGCAATCTGGAATTTTCCCCTAAAAGTTATCAAACTGTGCATACCCTTTGATCTAGCAGTGCTACTACTGGGCTTATATCCCAAGGAAATACTAAAGAAGGGAAAGGGCCTTGTATGTGCCAAAATGTTTGTGGCAGCCCTTTTTGTAGTGGCTAGAAACTGGAAAATGAATGGATGCCCATCATTTGGAGAATAATTGGGTAAATTATGGTATATGAATGTTATGGAATATTATTGTTCTATAAGAAATGACCAACAGGACAAATACAGAGAGGCTTGGAGAGACTTACATCAACTGATGCTGAGTGAAATGAGCAGAATTAGGAGATCATTATACACTTCAACAACAATACTGTATGAGGATGTATTCTGATGGAAGTGGATATCTTCAATATAGAGAAGATCTAATCCAATTCCAGTTGATCAATGATGGACAGAATCAGCTACACCCAGAGAAGGAACACTGGGAAATAAGTATAAACTGTTTGCAATTTTTGTTTTTCTTCCCAGGTTATTCTTACCTTCCGAATCCAATTTTTCCTTTGCAACAACAACAACAACAACAACAAAATTTGGTTCTGCACACATATATTGTATCTAGGATATACTGTAAGATATTTAATATGTATGGGAATGCCTGCCATCTAGGGGAGGGGGTGGAGGGAAGGAGGGGAAAATTCGGAACAGAAGGGAGTACAAGGGATAATGTTATAAAAAATTACCTATGCATATGTACTGTCAAAAAATGTTAAAATTATAAAATTAATAAAAAAATTTAAAAAAGAAATTATTTCTAATTTGTCTTTACATATCCTATTTTTATATTGTTTCTCCAATTAGGACTTGAATTTCTACAGAGTAGGGTTTGCTTTTTGTGGTGGTTGTTGCCATTTATCTTTTTTTGTATTCCCTGCATTTAGTACAGTGTCTGGCATATAGTAGGCACTTGATAATTCTTGATGAGAGAAAGAATTATTTCTCTCTTATATTACTATCTAATTATTGAATCAGGAGCAAATATTTTCCTCTTTTCTACTTCTTCATCCAGAAAACAGCCAGCATGCAACATCTCTCTCAAAGTCTTAACCAGACTCAAGATCTAAAACAAAATCAATAAAAGAAATTCTAATTTTAGGCTAATGAATGGATCCTGCTCATGGTATTTACTCAGATCTGGGAAAATGTGAATTTTGTCAAATAGGTGATAGGGAAATTGATATCTTTTTAACCAAAACTGGATGATCCAAGCAACTCTGTCTCTTGGATTTTTTAAAATGTCACAATGACTTGCTAGACCATCTAAAATGTACAAAGGAAGATTGAACCCACATATGCATTCATATACATTTGGGTGTAGAAATACACTCAAACTCAACAAGGGAAAAAAATTGAGGATGAACTACGAGGAAAAGGAAGAAGGAAAACACCAGAGAGGGAATAGCTGCAAACAAAACAAACTTCCTATTCCTGGAAGGAAATTAAAAGGAAAAAAGGAAATAACTAGAATCTAAAAGGGTACCCATCAATTGGGAAATGGCTGAAAAAATTGTAATATATAAATGAAATAGAATATTGTTGTTCTATAAGAAATGACAAAACATGATTTCAAAAAAATCCTGAGTAGTATGAACAGAGAGTGAAGGCAGTGAGGACCAAATGATACAAGGACAACTTTATAAAGTAAAATAACTTTGAAAAATTTGGTAATTCTGGTCAACCCAATGATCAACCATGTCCAAACAGCCTATGATGAGGCATGTTACCAATGTATTAATGGACAAAAAAGTATGTTTAAAATGTTTTGTTGTTGTTATTTAGTTCTACCCTGTGAATTTAAAAGTTTATTAAAACATTAATTTTAATTTTTCATCTGTATATTATTTTTTTAGCTTCCTCTGTAAAATGGGAGTAATAATACTTGTAGTTCTTACTGTCATAACTCAATAATTCACTGTCATTGAAAGACAAATTAAATTAAGTGAAAATACTAAAAAATACTGAAGGCTTAGACTATTCCAAATATAAAGTTTATTATTTTCATTGAATTCGTGTACATAGAATGAAAAGTTTTAATTTGATGGTTCTTGTTTCTAAATAGGATATATTCAATATTCCTTTCCTAACCAGAAAACAATGATTTCCTTTAGATGAATTTAGTGACAACATGAAATATTTAAGATTAAGTGTTTAAGCATTCAAAACAAAGAATTAATCACATCAAAATATCAAAGTAAGTTAAATTTCTATATCACAGTTATTTCTTTTTTATTGCCAACAGATAACATTTGCTTATTATGAAATAGCTTGATTTATCTAATTTTCAAATGCCTGGCTTATATACTGAATATAATCATAATTTAAATCACATTTTAGTTGGTTTCTATTCAATTCAAATACTTTACAAGCCCAAACTGAAAAATCAAATACAATTTGACAAACTTTAGCCTTGATTATAATTTAATACTTTGTGAAGAGGAGATCTGCTACTTATTGGTTGAATTCCCAACAGCTGTTTAGTGGCAGAATCCCAGTCTTTACCCAATTCAAGCCTAGAGCAAAGAGATGGATATTGTGCTTCTGTTCTTCTTACCCATTCCACTGCTTTCTTTACTGAATCAAAACTCCAGGACCTGGCACAGGATCTAAGAAAAAATGGAACTGTTAAACCTCAAAATATGACTATTTAAAAAAACCAAGCTTGTGGTTTAGCATTTTATATTAGAAGAAATTTTATCATAAATGAAAAAAAAAATTAGAGTACTACTTTTACAATTAAGAACAACTGAAAGAAACAACTAAATTGTTTTGCCTGTCCTTCATATCCTTTCATAATAACAATGATACTTATACATTTAGTCCTTGTCTCTGGCATAACTCTTATTCTCACATCTGTCTAACTGCTCAGAACAAATTTCCAAAGTCTTTCCATTTCCCCATATCTTACCATCTTTCAAAGTCATATTGAAATATCTTCTTTGCTAATTCATCACAGTCTGTTCTAGACTATATTGATCTTTTCCTTTACTTTAATTCATATTGCACTTATAACCAGTATAGCAAGCTAGCACTTAATTAAAGATGGTTTATTAAAGAAAAAATAGAGATCTGTGGAAAATGGCAAGGATTTTCTTCACGAGTAGATTTTGAAAGTTTGCTTTGTTTTGGGCAAGGTTTAGGGCTCATGAGTAATTTAAGAATGTTAAACTTTTCTGTTCTTTCTTTTTTTTCTATCTATCTATATTGCAGTGCTCTATACTTTACAACCTACATAAAGTTCTAATTACTACCTCATTGTGATATGGAATTGAGCCCAAGGATCTTGAAATCTAACAAAGCTGATTTCACTATGTATGGTCCAAGAACAGGCAATATCTACTGTAAGGACTAACCTAAATATGGAAAGATTTATCATCTCTTACAGGGTGGCCCTATAAATGACCACATTCTCTGGCAATCCATGAAATAGAAACATTTCAATACTTTAATGAATCTTTGCTTTCATTGATAAAATATTCCCTCCAAGATTCTTGCTACAATAGAGAACTGATAGCCAAATTAAGTCAAGAGTTATAAGAAAGCACCTAGCTGCCTTTGATGAAATCAAGTCACCTGGCTCAGAAGACCTTGGGTCTTAAAAGAACTGACAGATGTAATAGCTGAGCTACTGTTGGAATATTTGAAAGAACACAGAAATCATGAGAGGTACCACAAAATTAGAAAAGGGAAAATATCTTGATTTTCAAGAAAGGGAAGTCAATAGAGTCTACAAACTCTGGGCCAGTAAGTTTGACATTTATTCCTTAGAAAATTCTAAAATGGATCCTCCAAGAAATTGTAGGTGAACATTTAGAAGGAAACCTAACAGTCATACCAGACTGATCTCATTTCCTTTTTTGATGGATTACTATACTAGTAGATTCTATGGGCATAGTTTATTAGATTTTAGCACCACTCTTCTTTCCCCAGAGGCAACTGGGATTAAATGACTTGCCCAGGGTTACATAAGCCAGGAAGTATTAAGTGGCTGAGATCATATTTGAACTCAAGTCCTCCTGACTCCAAGGCTAGTGCTCTATCCACTGCGCCACCTAGCTGCTCCTAGCACCACGTTTGATAAAAAGAATCTCATACTGCTTTTGTAGAGAAGATGGGACTAAACAATAATTCAATCAGAAAGATTAAAAAACTTCTCACATGGTCTGACCCAAAGAATAGTTATTAATGGTTGGTAATGGAATATCCTGCTATATTTGGCTTATGTTGTTTAAAATTTCTATCAAGATGACTCAAAGTTTGGTGGAATAGCTAACACAATAGATAACAATAACCAGTGTCTAGGGCTAGAGGATTGGACTGAATCTATCTGATGATGAAATTCAAAAGGGATAAAATGCAAAGTTTTGCTCTTGAGAGCAAAAATCATTTCCACAGATATAAATTGGAGAAGGTGTAGTTATACATAACAAGAATAATAATTACAGAGCATTTCCTTTCCCTGTTCCCACACCTGGATCATTGTTTGTTGTTCAATTATGTCCAATTCTTTGTGACCCCATTTGGGGTTTTCTTGGAAAAGATAGCTTCTATTAAAAATAAGAAAACTTGAGGCAAAGTTAAGTGATTTGCTCAGACTCATACAGCTAGTAAGTGTTTAAGGCCATATTTGAATTCAGCAGCTTGAATCAGAAAGATTCTTCACTCTATCCATTGAGCCACTTAGCTGCTTCAACCCAGATCATCCTCTCTCACAAATGAACACAAGAATCCAGAGATAGAGAGGTGCCTTATAGTATTAAGGCACATATGATGTGATCAAGATGACTCAGAACTCAGGAGGAGCCTGATGCTCTCCTGGCCTCATGAAGGTCACTGAACAGTGTAGAATGTACGTGGGGAAGAAGCTGATGGGATCCATCTAGGACACAACTTCAGCGGGATAGCAATCTTCATGGGGCTTGCTCCTCTAGCATGCTGCATCTCTGCTGAAGAGTCAATGTGCTAAACTCTCTGGTTTGCTTACAGGTAGCTCTCATTTCTACCACTCAGGTTTGCCTGAGATCCTCAGCTGAAAACTGACTGAAGCCTTTCTGGTTCTGTTCCTTTTGGTTCTCAGCTCCTTACTTTGCTTTTATCTCCCACCAGGCAGGAGAGAAGGGAAAGCTTCTCTTGTTCTTCTTGTTTCAGAGCTCAGTTTCTTTGGTGAAGGACTTTGCCATACCTAAAGGTAATGTGAATATTATATTCCCCAAACTTCTGGATCTATGCAAATGAATGGCAAATAAGGATTTCCCAGGTTTTTTTGGTTCTGGGTTCATTGCCAATTCCAGGATTTTCACATACCATCTCTTGTTCTCCCAAAAGTATAGAATGTTTTATTTGCACTTGAAAAGGGCCTCAATCATTTATTTCACCATCTCTATCTTTGCCACATAAGACTTTAAATTTAGCTGAAATCTAAAAAATAATGATTTATGTTTTATAATATTCTGGACATAGTCCTACAGTATGGGACATAGGAATTTACTTCTATATAATCTTAGAAGAATAGCTTATTCTATATTGCTTTAATATTGCTTTTGCAAAGTATTTTACAGACATCATCACATTTGATTCTCATTATAATCCTGTGAAAAGTTACATGACTTATGTTCTTAAAGCATACTGAGTATCAGAGACAGGATTTTAACACAGATCTCTGCTTACCTATTCTACTTTCAAAGTCAAGTAATAACATAAGACCATAAGAAGAATTTTTCTCCTACTTAAGAAGAAAAGCTGATTCCAAGGATCATATAAGTACTCACTTACTAGTATATGCAATAGGGCAAGAGGATGTGCCAATTCCGCATCATTTATTCAAATACATTTCCAAAAGATCTCTACTTGCCAATATTTATTGACCTAATCATTCTTATATCTGCTGCATGTCCTTGAAAGCAATACACTTGATTATTTTAAAATATTACATAATTCAGATTGGCTTTTCTTCAATCATTTTTTAAATTGAACATCTTAGTCATTCAGAGAGGTTAAAAAGGATATGAACTAAAAAAAAAAAAAGGTTACTGGATTTGCCAATTAGGAAGTCAATGGTACCATTTGACAAAGCAATTTCTGCAGAGTAGTGATAACAGAAATCACATTATAAGGAGGTTGAGGAATAAATAGGATGTAAGGAAGTAAATACATCAAATGAAGGCAACTCAAAAAGCTTCAGCATGACAGCAGGAAGGGAGAAAGGAGGATGTTTTGGGGAAGTGCAAGGTTTTTTTTTAAGATTGTGATTAGTACTTACTAAATTCTATGAGCTAGACAAAAGCAGCTTGTGAGTCTTATTCTTATAACATCTTATAACTAGAGGTTGAAAAATAGTAAAGTTAGAGGGGCTAGAAGTAGAAGAATGGAGATGCAACCATTTTTTGAAAAGCCTGTGTAGTGGACAAACTGTAATAACACGGATTTAGGGATCATCTAGTTCAGAAGTGTCAGGAAAAAGAAAGAAAGGGGACAAATGTATCTTGGTCAGCAGTGTATTGCTTCTCCCAGCCCTCAATTTGGTGACTAACCATACATAGTAATATATATCTTTGGGAGGCAAGATTTGAAATCCCTGTCTATCAGATATCTTTATGTGCTTAGGATTGTAGAAGGGCTTCTGAAAGCTTCAACTAATTAGTGTTTAAATATAAAATTGAGTTGTTTCTTGAGAGTAGGGATTGTTTCATTCTTAGTATTTGTGTTTCTAGCCTCTGGCAGGGTTCCTGGCTCATAGCAGGCATTTAATAAATGCCTGTTGGTTGATTGATTACTCCATTATTCTAAAGCATACCTGTAAGCAGCTGAGTCATCTAGTTTCATCAGTGACTTGACTGTGATTCCTTCTAGCTCCAACTTGGTTCGAATGAGCTGTAGCACTAGAAACGTGGCAATCAGCTGTAATACATCTTCTTTTCCTTTGGAACCTAAAAGAAAAGTATTCACAATACATCCTGCCATTCTGGGGAGCAACTTGGAACTATCCTCAAAAAGTTATCAAACTGTGCATACCTTTGACCCAGCAGTGTTACTACTGGGCTTTCCCAAAGAGATCTTAAAGAAGGGAAAGGGACCTGTAGGTGACAAAATGTTTGTGGCAGCCCTCTTTGTAGTGGCCAGAAACTGGAAACTGAGTGGATGCCCATCAATTGGAGAATGGCTGAATAAATTATGGTATATGAATATTATGGAATATTATTATTCTCTGTAAGAAATGACCAACAGGATGATTTCAGAAAGGTCTGGAGAGACTTACATGAACTGATGCAGAGTGAAATGAACAGAATCAAGAGATCATTATATACTTCAAAAACAATACTATATGATGATCAATTCTGATGGATGTGGCCCTCTCCAACAATGAGATGAACCAAATCAGTTCTAATAGAGCAGTAATGAATTGAACCAACTACACCCAGCGAAAGAACTCTGGGAGATGACTATGAACCACTACACAGAATTCCCAATCCCTCTATTTTTGTCCACCTGCATTTTGGATTTCTTTCACAGGCTAATTGTATACTATTTCAAAGTCTGATTCTTTTTTGTATAGCAAAACAACTGTTTGGACATGTATACATATATTGTATTTAATTTATAATTTAATATATTTATCATGTATTGGTCAATCTGCCATCTGGGGTGGGGGGGAAGGAGGGGAAAAATTAGAACAAAAGGTTTGGCAATTGTCAATCTTGTAAAATTAGCTATGCATATATCTGGTAAATAAAAACTATTAAATTTTTTTTAAAAAGTATTCACAGTTATTACCAATTAAGAACATTAATGCCACTAAAAATGTGAAAACATAATAGTAGATCATGAGACAATATGCAGAACAACACTCTGAAGAAATAATTTTCTGCAGAACACAATTATTTTAATGTCTTTAATAAAAATAATATGCAAAAGTGATACTCACTGTTATATCATCACAAAGGCAGCTAAGTTCAGATTATTTGGCCAAATTTAAACATTGATTATAGACCTGCTGATGGGCTTTTTGTTGGTTGTAGACAGTTTAGTTAAGTTCAGAGATTCACAATGTTCAAAAGGTGACTATAGTTTATAGTGGGGTTTTTTTGGCCATAGTAACTCATCAAAACTGAATATTAAGGAGGAATGATTTCAATCTCCTTTTGCATAAGACTACCAAACCAATTAAATCATAGATCTTAAAAGTAAGTTCTAGAAATACCTGAGATCATATATGTATGGTGGTGAAGGGGCACTGAGTAATCAATCATTCTCTCTGCTAATGAAGAAAGTTTATTCAAACACCTAGGTTTGATTTCAAGATTACATGTTCAAAGGTGCTTTTTTAAAAAATTGTAATATTTAATTTTTTCAGCTCTTTTTAAAGCAAGAATGTCATGAGTTAGTTACTCTAACAGTCTACCCACACTTTAAAAAAATTTTTATTAAAGCTTTTTATTTTCAAATCATATACATGGATAATTTTTCAACAATGACCCTTGCAAAACCTTATGTTCCAAATTTTCTCCCCCTCCCCTGGATAGCAAGTAATCCATGTTAAAATATGTTAAAGCCAATATATGTATACATATTTATACAATTACCATGTTGCACAAGAAAAATCAGATCAAAAAGGGAAAAACGAGAAAGAAAACAAAATGCATCAAAGTGCTTCTTAAACTTTTTGTAGTTTAAAGAAATTTTATATCAAAACAAGATTTACTTGTAGTAAAGACTTTACTTATAGTAAAATCTTAAAAAATTTTTTTCCAAAATGCCTACTTGTTAACAGTTTTTTTAACTTTATTTTTCTGCTTTTTTTTTTTGTAACATGTTTAATCTAGAAATATGTTACACATGATTTTAGTTGTGTAATTAAGATATTGCTTGCCTTTTCAATGGGTGGGGGAGGAGCCAGGAGACAATTCCGAGCTCAAAAAATTTTTTTTGAGGAGAACTAGAAATTAAGTGGATACCTATCAGTTGGAGAAGGGCTGATTAAGTTATGGTATATGAACAAAACATATTACTTGTTCTATTGGAATATTATTGTTCTATTAGAAACTACCAGCAGGATGATTTCAGAGAGACTTTCATTTTTGATCTGATTTTTTTTTTATGCAGCATGATAAATGTGGAATTATGTATAGAAGGATTTCACATGTTTTAAATTATTTTATATATTAGATTACTTTATTTTATTTTATATATTAAATTTTATGTATTAAATTATTTTATAGATTAGATTACTTTTCCAATGAAGGGAGATTGGGAGAAGAGAGGAAGGAAAAATTTGGAATATAATGTTTTTCAAGGGCGAATGTTGAAAACTACTTTTGCATCTATTTTGAAAATAAAAAGCTATTAAAATAGTAAATACTTTTAATAACTGTAATAACAATAATTAAAAATAAAATACCTACTTCTCCAAAATAGTATTCAAAGTCACGATTAGTATCTTTTAGAAAGCAAACTACTGAATATTAGAGCTGCTTTGATCTGATTATGGAAAAAAATTCTAAAAGCACAAAGACTCTTTTATTCCAAACTCTAAACAGCAATCTTGTTATATAGAAATGGACAAGGCTTTTCTAATGATTATTTTTTCTTCCCTAACCAAATGCTTCTGTAGGATCAATGAAAAGAAAGAATAAAAAGTTCATAGTTAAATGTGGCAGCTCAGTATGGAAATGATGGAAAGAGGGATTAAATCTTATTTCTCTACTATTTACTTTAGAGAGATACTGACTAGTTGGAGAGTCTAAAATCTGTTCCTTCTATGATGCAATTAAATGGCTTCCCTGTAGTTCTACAGGTACAACATTCTAATCATCTGTCTCTGCCTCTTCCCAACTGTCCCTTGTGCCAAAAAATGCACCACTTAGTAGAATTTGTAATTTTCTTTAAAGTTCAGACCCTTTCTTATTTCTCCCCTGGTTACTATTAATTACCTTATTTTTTATATACTAATATATGTACATATTGTCTCCTTCAATGAAATGTGAATTCCATGACAAGAGATAGCATTTCCCCTTTGTATTTTCAGTGCCTACCCCAGTGCTCATCCCTCATTCCTCCAACTGCTAGTGCAATTCCTCCCAAGCCACTTTATATTAATTTGTATTCTGCACATGCCTGCATGTGCATGTTATCTATCCCATTAGAATATGTACTCCCTTTCTCAGATGATGAAATTTAAATTATATCCACTCATATGAAAGTGTTCCAAATCACTACTGATCAGAGAAATGCAAATTAAGACAACTCTGAAATACTACTACGCACCTGTCAGATTGGCTAAGATGACAGGAACAAATAATGATAAATGTTGGAGGGGATGTAGGAAAACTGGGACACTAATACATTGTTGGTGGAGCTGTGAAAGAGTCCGGCCATTCTGGAGAGCAATCTGGAATTATGCCCAAAAAGTTATCAAACTGTACATACCCTTTGATCCAGCAGTGCTGCTATTGGGCTTATATCCCAAAGAAATACTAAAGAGGGGAAGGGACCTGTATGTGCCAAAATGTTTGTAGCAGCTCTTTTCGTGGTGGCTAGAAACTGGAAGATGAATGGATGTCCATCAATTGGAGAATGGTTGGGTAAATTATGGTATATGAAGATTATGGAATATTATTGCTCTGTAAGAAATTACCAGTAGGATAAATACAGAGAGGCTTGGAGAGACTTGCATGAACTGATGCTGAGTGAAATGAACAGAACCGGAAGATCGCTGTACACTTCAACAACAATGCTGTATGAAGATGTATTCTGATGGAAGTGGATATCTTCAACATAAAGAAGATCCAACTTACTTTCAGTTGATCAATGATGGACAGAAACAACTACACCCAGAGAGGGAACACTGGGAAGTGAATGTAAATTGTTAGCACTACTGTCTATCTACCCAGGTTACTTATACCTTCGGAATCTAATACTTAATGTGCAACAAGAAAATTGGATTTACACACATATATTGTATCTAGGTTATACTGAAAAACATGTAAAATGTATGGGATTGCCTGTCATCTAGGGGAGGAAGTAGAGGGAGGGAGGGGAAAATTTTGAAAAATGAATACAAGGGATAATGTTATAAAAAAATTGCTCATGCATATAGGCTGTCAAAAATTTTTACAATTATAAAATTAAAAAAAATTAATAATAAAAAAATTAAAAAAAAAAGAATATGTTCTCCTTGAGAGTATGGATTGTTTATTGTCCTTGTATTCTTGGTACCTAGCACAGAGCCTGCCACAAAGTAGCTACTTAATAAATGTAAGTTATTATTATTTGGTTGTTTCTTTTCTTAAACCAAAAATACAGACACTATGTTTTCTGAAACTCATATTAGTCCAATTGGTCTGACAAAGGGTCTTTTTTCTCTTTTGAGAATAGGACAAAATATTTGAAATTGGGAAAGTTCCAGAAAACCCAGGAGGTATAGTAACCAAGACCATGAGACAGCTAATAGGAATGAGATGATAGGCAGAAGAAAATATGGAACAAATAAAAAAAAAAAAAAGAAAATTAAGACAATGGAGAAAAAGACAAGGTAGATAATGTGGAATGACAATGGAGTCTAAGGCAGTAAGGGAATAGCTAATAGATAATAAAATGAACCAAGCAAGGGCAACAGAGGAAAAGGAACTTTTCCTGATAATATCTACATTTTCATAATGTTGTTCAATTTTTAACCATAATGATTACAACAAAGTAAACAAAAAGAGTATTAAATGAAAGCTGATACTATAATTATATTGACCAGTCTTGGTAAACATTGGAAGTGTTTCAATATCCACATGAAGGAGGAAATAAAACTAGTAGGAAATATTTCAGTGTCATGCTGTGCTGGTTTTTGTTTAATTTTTTTTTTTTTTTTGAGTGGGAAGGTATAGGTTGGGATGCAATGGAGTAGTGCATTCCACTAGAATGACTTGTGTAAAAACAAAACAAAACAAAACAAAATGAGGATACAATTAGCTAAGGATAAAGAGAAATGGCACTGCCAGCTTCTTCTCTGACCCCTACTTCTTATATTAAGTTTTAGGTTAAATTGTGATCAAAATAAAAAGTCCAGGGCATTGATAAATTGATTTTATTAGTAAGCATTGGGCATAATAACTAATAATAATAGCATTTATATATAATTTTAAGATTTGTGGAGCACTTTTTATACATTATTTTTCTCAATCTTCACAACAATCTTGTAATGTGCTATGATTATCTCCATTTGATAGAAGAGGAAACTGAGAGTGAAAAAAGTTAAATAATTTGGCCATGGTCAACATAACTAGTAAGTGTCTGAAGTAGGATTTGAACTCAGATCAGTGTGCTATCCACCATGGGACAGAAAAATTTAGGTGGATAAACATCTTGATGAACATGAGAGTGTTAGCAACAACAACAACAAAAAAAGGGCCAGGTTGAGCTCTAGGCTGTTTATTGGAGACAAAGCTCAGGAATTCAAGGTTAACTCAAAACTTAATGCACTACCTTCAATCATAAGGTACCTGGACTAGACTATGAGATAGAAAAGCTGATGGCAGGTAAAACTCAAGGAAACTTTCATTAGCATGGCTGCGTCTGGGATTCATAATAGTCTCAGAATCTCAGCGTTGAAAGTATCATGATATTCAGCTGGTCTAACACATGCCTAACTAGATATATCTTCAATAACAGTCTAGAGAAATAGTCATTGAATCTCCTTTGACTAAGAACTAGAGGTCATTATTGATCACAAAATAGAAAAAATTTTGATTGCATCAAATTAAAAAGTTTTTGCACAAACAAAACTAATGCAAACAAGATTAGAAGGGAAGTAACAAATTGGGAAAACATTTTTTACAGTTAAAGGTTCTGTAAAGGCCTCATCTCCAAAATATATAGAGAACTGACTTTAATTTATAAGAAATCAAGCCATTCTCCAATTGATAACTGGTCAAAGGATATGAACAGACAATTTTTAGATGATGAAATTGAAACTATTTCCACTCATATGAAAGAGTGTTCCAAATCACTACTGATCAGAGAAATGCAAATTAAGAAAACTGAGATACCACTACACACCTGTCAGATTGGCTAAGATGACAGGAACAAATAATGATGAATGTTGGAGGGGATGTAGGAAAACTGGGACACTGATGCATTGTTGGTGGAGTTCTGAAAGAATCCAACCATTCTGGAAAGCAATCTGGACTTATGCCCCAAAAGTTATCAAACTGTACATACCCTCTGATCTAGCAGTGCTGCTATTGGGCTTATATCCCAAAGAAATACTAAAGAAGGGAAAGGGACCTGTATGTGCCAAAATGTTTGTGGCAGCCCTTTTTGTAGTGGCTAGAAACTGGAAAATGAATGGATGTCCATCAATTGGAGAATGGTTGGGTAAATTATGGCATATGAATGTTATGGAATATTATTGTTCTATAAGAAATGACCAGCAGGATGAATACAGAGAGGCCTGGAGAGACTTACATCAACTGATGCTGAGTGAAATGAGCAGAAGTAAGAGATCATTATACACTTCAACAACAATACTGTATGAGGATGTATTCTGATGGAAGTGGATATCTTCAACATAGAGAAGAGCTAATCCAATTCCAGTTGATCAATGATGGACAGAATCAGCTACACCCAGAAAAGGAACACTGGGAAATGAGTGTAAACTGTGAGAATTTTTTTTGTCTTTCTTCCCAGATTATTTTTACCTTCCGAATAAAATTCTTCCTTTGCAACAACAACAACAAAAAATTCGGTTCTGCACATATATATTGTACCTAGTATATACTATAAGATATTTAATATGTATGGGAATGCTTGCCATCTAGGGGAGGGGGTGGAGGGAAGGAGGGGAAAAATTCCGAAGTACAAGGGATAATGTTGTTAAAAAAAAATTACTTATGCATATGTACTGTCAAAAAAATGTTATAATTATAAAATTAATAAAAAAAAAAAAAGAAAGAAAGAAAGAAACTCCTTTGACCACCTTCAGTGACGGCAAACTCACTTCCCTTCAAAGGCAATCCATTTCAGTTCTGGGAAGCCCTGATTGTTAGGAAGATTTTCATCTTATATTAAGTCTAAATTTGACTGATTGCAACTTCCATCTTGTCTTCTGACACCAAGTAGAATAGGCTTAATCTATCTTCAAATTGATATCTTTTCTAATACTAGAAGAGAAGTTAGGTGGCACAGTTGATAGAGCATTGGGCTTTAAGTCATTAAGACTCCGTTTCCTGAAGTCCGATCTGGCTCCAAGACACTAACTAACTATGTGATCCCTGGCAAATGACTTAACCCTCAGTTTCCTCAACTGTAAAATGAGCTGAAAAAGGAATTGGTAAGCCACTTCAGTATCTTTGCCAAGAAAATACCAAATGAAATCATGAAGTTCAGTTGAACATGGCTAAAAATAACCCAACAACAACAAATATTTGAAGATAGTTATCACATTCCTCCTAAATGTTCTGTTTGCTGGTGTAAATATCCTATTTCATTAATTAATAATAGTCACATGGTCTCTGGTCTCGAAATCATTCTAGCTGCCCTCTGCAAAACATACTCCAGACCTAAAACTCTGGCCCCAAGAACTGAAAATAGCACTTTATCTCTGCTCTAATCATCTTAATGTATAATAGGACTATCACTTGCTATGTTCTCCCATTATCACAATGAGTTCAGGCCCTAATTAAGTCTATCAAAGAGTATTGTAATAGTTTCTTAATTATTCTTTCTGCATCGGACAACTTCCCTCTCTGATTCATGCTCAACATGTCTGACAAATTAGTGTTACTAAAACAACAGGCTAAACTGCCATTTTCCTGTTGAAAAATTTCAGTGGCTTTCTATTCTTGGGATAACATACAACTTCCTCAGGCTGGCATTTTCTTTCTTTATAAATGTTTTATTGATGTTTCCCCCTCCCTCTTCTCCCATTATCACTTTTTAGTGTCTTTTTAACCCTCCCCGTTTCAAAGAACTTTCTCTGAGAGCAAGGTTAGAACTTAGAGTCAAGTAAACTGGCTCACTAGCTGTTTTTAGGATTTATTATTCTGGCTGTCATCTCTGTACCATAGACTGCCTTGCGCCAAAAATATTCTATTTTTTGCCTTTGCTTCCTAAGATGCTATCTTCTTTTCAAGGTTCAGCCAAAGTGTCATCTTTTAAATGAAGCCTTTCCTGATGTCATTGTTATGCTTTCTCTTCTCACGTAATCATTTATTTAATTCTCTATATCCAAGCTGTAAGCCATTCCCAGTAAATTTGAAGACAGAGATTATTTCATTTTTGTATTGCCATGAGCTAATCGCATGCTTTGCATAGAAGAGCTTAATTACCTCTTATAGGCCTCAAATAGGCATAAAGTCAGAGATTACTTTGGACTATTTCTTCTCAGCATTTCTCCCTAAGAAGTAGTGAAATTCAGTCAAAGTCTATATTTAGCTTAGAGACTAGTGATGGTAATCTGTCTTTATTAGCATTCTTTTGATCACAGGACCATAGATTTGAATTTGGAAGGGGCATCAGAGATCATCTAGTTCCACTGCTTCCTTTTACAACTGAGAGAACTGAAGCCTAAAGAGATGAAGGGATTGCTCAAAGTCACCCAAGCAGTAGCAACAGAGAAAAACTAAACCCAGATCTTAATTCCAAATCTCTTTTCACTGTTCAGCATTTCCAGTCCCCAACTGAGGCCTTCAAGTTCAAGAGACAAAATTTAGAAACCGTATCAATATCTTCCACCTAACAATACAACTAGAATATTAACAACATTAATCCGTTAACTAATCTCAAACTATTTTAATATTTAAAGGTTTTAAAGGCAAACACAAAAATGTCTTTATTCTGAGTTCAGAACACCAGAAAATTCCTTTATAGGTAATATAAATATAACCATTCCATTTTGATGAATACTAGAAAGGAACTGAGTTTACCTAGGGATTGAATGCCTTTTTGTACAAGAAAGGTGTTTAAATCTTTCACATTCAGTTTTAAAATAAGTCCAAGTTCAGGGTTAAGTTTCCAAAAGCCTTCCTGTAAATTAAGGAGAAAATGAGAATTAGAATTTCTAATAAGGAAAAAAACTGATGAATTATATAAATTATATATTTAATTCAATCAAGATTTTAAAAAATTTGTACTCTTACAGTGTTAAAATGGATACAAGTCCAAGAAAACTTACTAAAATGAAAATATGACACCAAACTATAATTTTTTGAATACTACTAAAGTTAAAGTCCTCATAGCATTATAAACAGGAAGGTTTTTTTTTTAATGAATCTGGATTATAAATGTTTTTAGACATATCAACATTTTCAAGTTTAATGTCTAAGTATCTGTGTTTTATAAATTATTGGAAACTTTTACATGACCCATATAAAACTCTGGGCATTCTGATCTCCATCCAAAGGGAAGGATTCTTGGTTGCTCAGAGTTAAACAGGCAGAGATAAAGGTTAAAGATATTTATGCAGGTCTGAACTTTAGACTTACTGGTGTGGTCAATCACTTATCATCAGTGTTGCCAAAAGATTAATAATTATACCTAAGGAATTAGGTTTTATTACCAGTATAGGAGCTGAATATATAGGATATTCATCTGCTTAGTCTATAATAGGATGAGTTTGAGATTATTACTGCATTTGGAAATATATCTATATCCTAAAGAGATGACGCATGGGAAAATACATATATATATACATATACACATGCATGTGTACACAACATATTTTATATATACATATTTAAGATTGTTCTCATAATAAAGGCTCTATTTGTCTATGGTTCATACTGAAAACCATATATAAATAAAAAACATACATTTAAAGTTTTTGTCCCTCTCAAAAATAGAAAATATGCCTTATTTCATGGCCTTTTTCACTGATCCAAATTTTCTGTAAGAGGTTCAGTAGCAAATCACAGAAAGATGTAAAGAAAAGACAGATACCTCATTCTGAAGATTAAAAACCTGAGTCCAAAACACCAAATTCTCTTTAACACTGCTCAACCAATTTTCTCTGAGGGTTACATCAGTGTGATGTTTTTGTATCTGAAAGGCAAAGATAAAAGTCAGTAAAAGAATTCTTTTATGGTAATGATTATATAGATCTTATCCAAGTTTATTTATGCTTCCAAAACATGTTGCCTTACCTTAGCAAGTGATGGAGTAACATCTTGTACTATGAAACTCTTCTCGGCAAGTGAGAAAGCTGTAGAGACTATTTCTTTTCTAGTATCTCTGGACAGAGAAAATGGAGGCTGATGGGGCAATTGCAGTTGTTCATCATTTTTCATTCCAAAAATACGTCCATGATTTGATGCAACGCCATACATTTTTTTTCTAAGTGATGATAAGTTCCCATAATCAGCATCCGGAGTGGATTCATACCTCTCCTTAAATACTGAAAGTGACTTCTTCATTATCTCAGGTCTTGGAAACTCAAGTAAATCTAAATGAGGCCTAGGAATAAATGCAGGAGCACCAGGAGGAGGAGGAAGAGGAGGAGGAGGACAAGGAGAACAAGGAATAAAAGAAGAGCAAGAAAGAGAAGCAGAAAGAGGAGTTGGACAGGAAAGAGAAGAACAAAAAGGAGACAGAGGAGGAAGAAGATCAGAATTAGCATAAGAAGCCCCCAAAACATTACCTCCTTGTTGGACTAAAGGAGAAGGAAAAGAAGAGTTTACAGAAAGGAAACTAGGAGTAGAGAGGTTACTAGTATGTAAAGCAAAGCCTGAACAAGATTGGGAAAAGGAGGATCTAGCCAGAGGAAGAGGAAGAGGAGGAGGAGGAGGAGGAGGAGGAATTGGAGAGGAAAGAGTGAAAGAAGTGGCAGAATCCCAATCCTGTTTTTTCTGTTTATTAAATAAAAATGTCATGTCTGAATCTTTCTTAGTTAGATCTAACGCCCTGGCATGGCCATAGTGATCAGAAGCAAGAAACAGCTTTTGAGATAGAACAGAACAGTTTTCCTCCATAGAAGAACACAATTTTAACTCCTCATCATCCATTGTGAATAGTCGAATCTCTTTTTCTGGTTTATAATGGAAAATATATGGTGCTGAATGCTTCCTCACAGAAGTAATGTCTGAAAAAGTATCCCTTGAATCTAAATTAAAAACAGCTTTAACTTTTTTCAGCTTCATTCTTCTGTGATGTTTCTGTTGAACCTGTGATATTTCATGAAGGAAAGGGAAAAACAGAACAAAATATAGAACTTCAGTTTTTCAAGTGGTTGAACAATTATGTCCTCTACAAAGAAAAGAATATTTGAGTAAGGTGATTTCCAAAGTAACCTAAATTAAAACAACAGGCAGCAAAAACACAAGGTACATAAGATATAAATCAATCCTTTTAAAATAACTACATGAATAAGACACTAAGGGTTTCCTAAAGATCAGTTAGTCTTTGAATTCTGCCCCTTCCTTGTTTCCTACTTTTCCTTCTAATCTTGGCTGCTTGGTTTTGTTTGTGCAAAGCCTTTTAAATTTCATGTAATAAAAATTTTCTATTTTATCTCATATTACCCTTTCTATTACTTGTTTGGTCCTTTATCCATAGATCCAACAAGTAATTTTTTCCATACTCATTTAATCTGTTCAGAACACTTGATGTCTAAATCATGTATCCGTTTTGAACTTATGTTGGTATATGGTATATAGTGAGAGATGTAGGTCTATGCTTAGTTTCTGCCAGACTGTTTTCCTATTTTTCCAGCAGTTTTTGCTGAATAGTGACTTCATGGCCTAATAGCTTGAATCTTTAGGTTTATAAAACACTAATGTGCTGTGGTCATATTTCTGTATAATGTATACCTGATCTATTCCATTCATCAAGACACTATTGCTTTGATGATTACAGATTTATATTACAGTTTGAGATCTGAGTGTTAGGTTTTTTTCTCCCTTTTTTTTTTAAACTTTGATTCCTTTAATATTGTTGACCATTTATTAAGTTCCTTAAGATGAATTAAGTTCTTTTTTTTTTTTTCCCTAGCTCTATAAATTAATTCTTTGGTAGTCTGCTATTCCATTGGTATGACATTAAATAAGTAAAATAGTTTAGGGACTATTGTCCTTTTTATTATATTGACTCAGTCAACCCCTAAGCAATTAATGTTTCTCCAGTTATTTAGATCTGTCTGTATTTGCATGAAAAGAATTCTATAATTGTTTTCTTATAATTGTATAATGTGTTCACATAGGTCCTGTGATGTCTTGGCAAGTAGACTCCTAAGTATTTCACTGTCTTTAGATGAAATTTTTCTTTCTATGAATTCCTGTTGGATTCTGTAGGTAATATATAGAAATGATAATGATTTATAAAGGTTTATTTTATAACTTACAACTTTGCTAAGGTTCTGAATTGTTTCAACTAGTTTTTAGTTGATTCTCTAGGGTTCTTTAAGTAGACTGTTATATCTTCTCCAAGAGTGATAAGTTTTGCTTCCTCATTGCCTATTCTTTTTCCTTCAATTTCTTTTTTGCTGCCTTATTACTATAGCTAGCATTTTTAGTACAATATTGACTAATAATGGTGATAATGAACATCCTTGTTTCATACTTGATCTTACAAAATAAGCTTGCTCTTGGTTTTAGATTGATACTTTTTATCATTTTGAGCAAAGCCATTATTTCTTTGCTTTCTAATAAATTTAATGGGAATGGGTCTTGTATTTTGTCCAAAACTTTTTCAGCTTTTAAGGATAGAAATATATTTTTACTTTTGTTATTAATATTATATTGTGATTTTCCTAATATTGAATCAGCTCTACATTCCTGGTATAAATCCAAACTAGATATAATGTATTGATCTTTGTGATATATCACTATAATCTTCTCCATAGTATTTATTTAAAATTTTTGAAAATTTTTGCTTAAATATTAATTAGGGGGATTCATTTCATTCTCTATTTTTGCTCCCTGGGTTAGGTATCAAAACCAAATTTGCATCATTAAAGGAGTACTAGGACCCCTTTACTTATTTTCCCAAATAGTTTATCTAATATTGGAATGTAGAATTGGATTTGTTCATTAAACATTTGGTAGAATTCACTTTTAAATCCAGCTGATACTGGGAACTATTTCTCAGGAAGCTCATTTCTAGCTTGATCAGTGCCTTTTTCTAAGATAAGAGTTATTTAAGTATTCTATTTCTTGTAGTATTCTGGCTATTTTTATAAATATTTATCCATTTTATTTAGATTGTTTTACTGGCATATAATTAGGCAAACTAGCTTTTAGAATTTATCTAATTTCATCTTTATTAGTAGTATCTTCACTTTTTTCATTTTTGATGCTAGTAATTTGGTTTTCTTCTTTCTTTAAAATATATATTTCATTTTTCATAAAACCAATGCTTAGTTTTATTTATTTATTCAAAATTTTTTACTTTCTATTTTATTAATCTCTCCTCTGATTTGTAGGATTTCTATTTTGACATTTAATTGTGCATTTTTAATTTGTTCTTTTTTCTAGTTTTTTTTAGTTCATTTAATTCATTGATCTGCTCTCTTTTTTTTAATTGATGCAAGAATTGAGATATATTTTTAAAAATTGCCCAAAGTTCTGCTTTGACTGCATCCTTCAGATTTTCATATACTCTCTTATTGCTGTCACTTTTAAAAATAAAATTACTGTTTCTATGAATTATTCTTTGACTCACTCTTTAGGATAAGTATATTTGATTGCCAATTAATTTTTAATCTAGTTTTCAAAGGTCTTTGACTGAATGGAATTTTTACCGCATTATGATCTGAGAAAAGTGTATTTAATACTTATATTATTCTGCTGTTTTTTGAGGTTTTTAATACTATACTACAACTTATTTTTGATTTTTGTGAAGGTGCTATATCTACCCAAGAAAAGAATTTTCTATTCCCATTCAATATTCTCCAAAGATTCACCATATCCAATGTTTTTAAAATTCTATTTATCTCCTTATCTTCTTTTTTAAAAATTTATTTTATGGATAGATTTATCCATGTCTAAGAACATAGGTTTCTTAATAGTATAGTTTTACCATGAATTGAAGTTCCCCAATAATATAGTTTAACTGTTTATTTTCTCTTATAATTCATTTAACTCTTCCTTCAAGAATTTGGATGGTATGTAATTTGGTGCATATTAATTTAGTATTGATATTAATTCATTGTCTGTGTTCCTTCTTAGTAAAATGTAGTTATTCTATCTCTTAATTAGATCTGTTTGTGCCTTTGCTTTGTCTAAAGTCATAATTGTTATTCCAACCTTTTTCACTTCAATTGAAGCATAATAGATTTTTATTTTACAGCTCCTTATTTTAATTCTGTGTGTCTTTCTGTTGCAAGTGTGTCTTTTGTAAACAACAAATTGTTGGATTTCAGTTTCTAATCTATTCTGTTGGATATATAGATGACATAGTGGCTAGTGTGCTAGGTTTAGAGTTAGGAAAACTAATCTTCCGGAATTTAAATCCAGCCTCCGATACTTACTGGCTATGTGATCCTGGGCAAATTGAAAACTCTTTGTAATAGAATATTACTATACTATACTATACTATGCTATGCTATACTATACTATACTATACCATACCACACCATACTATATATATGTAACTAAATGATTAAACAATAAATTCTTTCTTCTATTTGCCTCTTTTATGGGTAAGTTCATCCCATTCACATTCACAATTGTGATTATTAAGTGCATTTCCTTCTACCCTAGTCTCTTTTACTTATTCTCTCTTTAAAAACAAAAACAAAAACCCCCGTACCCTCTTAAAAGGCTGTTTAGCTTCTGGCTACTGTGCGTGTCTCTTAAAATAAAAATAAAAATAATCTTAAGGTTTCCCCTAATACCCTCAAAATTGACAACGATAATTATAAAATGCAAATAGCAAATGTTGGAGGGATTATAAAATGATAGGTACATTAATATCTTATTCTTAAAGCTGTGAAATTATAGCCATCCTGGAAAACAATTTGGGGTTATGCAAATAAAGTGACTAAAATATCCATACCCTTGAACCAGAGAATCCATTACTGACCTTCTAAACCAAGGAAGCCATCAAATAGAAAAATGTCCCCCATACACAAAATATTTATAAAAGCCCTTTTTGTGATAGAAAAGGATTGGAAACAAAGAAGATGTCCATCAATTACAGAATGGGTAATCAAATTGTGATCACATAGGTGTAATAGAATATTATTATACTATATGAAATTATGTATGTGATGAATACAGAGAAGCTTATGAGTGAAACCAGGTGAAGTTTTCTCAAAAAGTCTATGAGATGGAGTAGGTCAGACTAGGCCTAAGTCACATGATCCCTATTCCCAGAGATCTGCAGGTTATAGGAAGTCACATGATCTCAAGGCTTAGAAGTCTCTAAAGGTCAGAATTTAGGTCAGCCTCAGGAAATAACAGGAAGTGTCCCACAGGACAGTGGTCAGTGATGGCTACTTCCTTTTAGTCCTAATGACATAAGGGAATTAGATGGGGGAGGAGGGCTGGTAGTTTTGGACCCTTACTCTCCTCAAGAATGGGTTAAAGAGGGAATTTGTGTATATACATACATATATATGTATATACATATATATATGCATATACACACAGATAAAAATCTAAATTCAGAAAGAAATAAGAGGGTAAGAGTATAAGGAGAAGAGAAAAGATAAAGGAGGAATTTTTGGAAGAAATGTGATTTACATTAGATCAGGGTTAAATAGTTGGAAGGGAATAAAAGTCTTCTAATTGTAGCCTTTGTTTGGGGGGGAAGAAGAGGAAAAGAAGAATAAAACAAAAAGTTCACACATCACAGAACAAAAGAAAACCTACAAGGAAGCAAAGATGGATAATTCTGAATATGATGTGTAGTATTTATCATATAGGCTTTCTTCAAATGGAAATTTATTTCTTATATTTTGAATCCTCTCCTATGTTCTGTTGTGCACATGGCAATTTTTTTCTTTTCCTAATTTCTGTTTAAATTAAAAAATTTTTAAAGAGACAAACATGGCTCAAATGTTTCATTTTGAGAAAAATGAAAGGATACCTACAACCTATCCCTTCATGAAGATGGGAGGTCCACAGAGGTTGTATATCATATGTGTTTTCAGACTTATTCAGTTTATCAATCAGTAGGGCTGATTTTTTTCCCTCTAAAATAGTATTTATTATATGGTATGGCTCTATGAGAGGGAGAGGAAGAAGAATACCAGGGATAACTATGATGATTAAAAAAAGAAAAGAAAACCAATAGAAACTATATTTAAAAAAAAAAAAAGAATAAGGGAATGAGAGCAGATTGCTATGTATATTCACTTATTCTTATGATACAAGTAGTAAGAGAGTTTACATTAATTTGCTGCTAATGACCTTCACTGATTAATAACATATATGGTTGTCATATATCAAGACCAAAGAAGGAGATGATAGCATCTTATATTCTCCTTATATCACCTATATATTATACACAAGGTAGAAAACTGGAGGTGAATACAATTACTTAATTTCACTTTTAGGATAAAATAGATTTGTGTTTGTTTTCACTATGAAAAAAGAGGAGCAATAAAACTGGATCACTGACAATGTGATTAGTTAATTAATTATGCTTTAAGTAATTAATGATGATTTACTATAATTATTTTGGTAGAGATAGATGTAAGAACTGGACTTGTAGAGGGCTAAAACTCCAAAAAGGAATGCTTGAATCAGATAACCTAGCACTTAAGGCTAATTACCTATTAGTTGTGAGACAATGACTCTGTTAGCATATATTTGGATAAATGGCCCTTCTCACAGTTGACGCTGGCTCAATGTTTGGTGTTAAGATAATCATAGGCAAGGATTAGAGGGTGATGTGAGAGAGGCTAGAGTCACTTGGCGCCAGGATGAAGAAGAGAGAGACTGGAGATTCTGGACTCGAGATCATCTAGGAGAGATCTTTGGCAAGCCTTGTGGCAGCTTGCCTACATCCTTCATTTCTCCCCCTAAAGACCAAGAATTTTAATTCATCCTGACTCTGGGTGACCCTGAAGACCTCCAAAGAGCTAGCCCACACTCTACATGGATCTGTGATGTTATTGCTACATGAAATTTTCAGATGCAGAAATTCCTACTACCATTGCAGATTAGTAAATTCTCTGTAATTTATAGTGTTCAAAGAGTTTCCTGGAACTCTGCTATTAAGTGACTTACCCAGAGTCACCAAGCTAGTACATGTCAGAGGCAGGATCTGACTTTCAGGTTAGCTTTCTATTCCTTGTATCTACTTCCTTTCTGTTTCAGAAAATAAACAAATTTTTTTTTAAACTTTATTTTTCTTGAAATTTTTTCCCTTTTTTTGGGGGGTCTATATTTTCTTTTACAACATGATTATTATGGAACTGCTTTACATAGCTACAGATGTGTAACTTGTATCAAATTGCTTACCTTCTCAATGGTGGTAGAATGGGAAGGGAAGGAGAGAATGTGAAACTCAAAATTATAAAAATGAATTTTAAAAACAATAAACACATTTAAAAAAACATTTTCAATGCAGCCATGATACTGTGGGGCTGGAGCAACAAATTAAAAGCCTTGGATCTATATTTTCAATCTCTTGTTTCCCACTAGATGAGTTGGGGTTGTGTTACAAAGAAAATTATCAGCTCTTTCTTTTTAATTTCAGCCTAAATGATATACTTATATCTACTCCTCTGAAATGTCAGTTAATAATTTATTAAATGTCTGCTTTCTGCCAAGAACTATGCTAAGTGCTAGAAATACAAAAAGAAGCAAAAGATAATTTCTACTCAATATCTATTTTTTATTTGAGTATTATTATTATTATTATTATTATTTGCTGAGGCAATTGGGCTTAAGTGACTTGCCCAGGGTCACACAGCTAGAAAGTGTTAAGTGTCTGAGGTCAGATTTGAACTTAGGTTTTTCTGAATTCAGGGCTGGTCCTCTATCCACTGTGCCACCTAGCTGCCCCTAAATAGGAAATAATTAAAATAGGGAAGGCAATAGAATTAAGAAGTATTAGGGAATGTTTTCCTCAGAGGATGGGATTTTAATTAGGTCTTGAAGAAAGCCAGGAAAGTCAAAAAGATTCCCAAAGATGAAGAGAAAGAATATTCCAGACATGGGGGACAGATAGAGAAAATACCTGGAGCCAAGAGATGGAATATTTTTCATTTGAGGAAAAGCAAGGAGGTTAAGTGTCACTGGGCTGAAGAGTATACGGTGTAAAATAAGCTGTAAAAAGACTGGAAAAGTAATGGGACAGAAGAAGGAGTTAGTATATGAAGGGCTTTAAATGATAAACAGAAGATTTTGTTTTTAATTCTGGAGGTGATAGGGAGCCTTTGGAGTTTAGTGAATGGAGGGCTATTTATGATGGGGTTGGACCTACACTTTAGGGAAATCATTTGGGCAGCTAATAGTTTGAAATGGGTGAAAGCCCCTTGTACAATTCAATATCCATAGGAGGTGTTCAGCAGATGATAACGGTTGAATTGAATAAAGAATATGGTATATACAAAAGCAAAGCTGTGCTATTTTCATTGTGACAAAGAATTAGAAATTGAGTTAGGAATTAGGAATTAGGAATTAGAAATTAGGAAATGGATTAACAAAGTTGCACTTTATGTTTGTGATGAATGATATTATGTTATAAGGAATGATGAAAGGATGGTTTTAGAAAAAAATCTGGAAAGACTTTTTATGAATTGATGCAAAGTGAAGTAAGTAGAATTGGAAGAATAATTTATATAATAACAATAGTATTGTAATGACAAACAACTTTTAAAGACTTAGGAACTCTGATCAATACAATGAAACCAGCCTCAATTCCAGAGAACTCCTGATGAAGCACACTATTTCCAAAGAGAGAGTGCAGATTGAAGGTTTTTTTTTTTTCTTTCTTTCTTTTTTTTTTTAATATAAGCTTAATGCAGGAATTTGTTTTGTTTGACTATACATATTTGTAATGGTTTTTGTTTTTGCTTTTTCAATAGTTAGGGGAGAGGAAAGTTAGAGGAGAAAATTTGAAACTAGAAATAAAATAAAACTGAACTTTTTAAAAAAGTAAAGCTGTGGGAATAGAATACAATTTGTGTGGGGGTGTCCACTAACAAACTTGGCTCAGGAAGGTCAATTTTGAAAAATTGCATTAAGGCTTACCTTCATCATTATGTTCTCTGGCTGCGCCACCTCCCAATCCATATATGGCAGAAAATCTATGTCTTCTGTGGTGATAAGTTCCAGAATATTTGGATTATTAGAATCTGATGATGTATTGCCATCCTGAGTTAAAACAAGTATATTCAGAACTAATTTTTATAATAAAGCTTTCATGATTCCATAGTCAGAAGACAGAAAACACTAAGTCTTAAATTGGGAACACTTAAAATTAGCTGATGAAATCAATAAATGTCACCTTCTAAAACTGAAGCTAATTAAAATAAAGCCATGAAATTGATCAACTGCAAAAGTGGATGAACTATTTCCATAACTAAATAACTTTAAAATAACCAGGAAAATAACCAAAATACAACTTACTGAAGTCAATCCAATTCAACATGTGACAATTAGATGAGGGTTTATTTTCCATAGAGCTACAAAACTCAACTTAGAAAAATATAAAGAAATTAAAATTAGAAAAAAATGAAATTGAAACCTAAAAAATGGAATCTAAGAATTAGGCTGACATGGAACACAGGAAAACAAAATTTATAGAGAGAAATCATAAAATTAAAATAATGGGGAATCAAGGGAAGGATTTTCATTTCAGGTGACAGGGTATAAAACAACGTGTCTATTGATCTAAGGTACCTATTAATTTAAACACCTCTTCTTGCAAGAACATAAAATAAAATCTTTTCCTAGATTCATCATTGAGTCAGAGGAGTTCTTGGCAAAGCATTTTGTTTGTTACAAACTTTTGCTTATATACATAAAGGTCAGGAATTTGGTAGGCAAGCAAAAAAACTTGCCTTGTGCTCTTTTCTTCTACTGCTCATTTTTAAGAAAGAACAAAACAGATTTGGAGTTGAAGATTGGGGGGGGGGGTTGGTCATCATTACCAAACTCAGAAAATTCCTGGAAATGTGACAGAATTAGGTAGCATTTATAAGGAAATTAAGTAGGGAGTAACATGGACTTTATTACTCTAAGAATGAAGAAAACTGCTTTTGGAAATCAATAAATACAATTCAAAAAATACTTAAGCCTGAAGGCATTAATTAGGTGGGGTGACTCTAGCTCTGTAATTGAAAGGAATTTCCTTCCGGAGAGATACTCATTTCCTGTTATGGGCCAGAATACTGAACTTGAAACAAGAATGCTTACAAGGTGCTAAGTGGAATTGAGGAGAAAATGGCTATCTAGTTTAGCATGGTTGATTTAGACTTAATTCTACAACAAATAATGGTTTCCTACTGATATAATGATTGGTTTGTACTCAGTGTAGAGCATATAAACTAGGAGCCTCAGCTAGATTGATTCAGAGATTCAGAAAGTCAGAGGCAAAGAAGACAAAGGACTGGCGGCAGGAGCTTAAATTTAATTCGATCTTCCATCTTCCTGGTGGGCTGGCCTGGATTTCTGCACTTCCCCCACTAAGACCAAGGCCAGACTGAATGGTTCTCCAGAAAGCTGCCCAGCCCCAGGAAGGAGATAATAAAGTATTTGGACTTTAACACCTGGGTACACTTGTGATGATTACTGAACAAGAGCTTCTTACAGAGACCCCAAGAAAACCAAAACTGAGAGCATTACAGTTTCCAGCTAAGGCTCAATGGAACATCTATTAAAAGACTTTCTGTTTGTATCTGGAGACGCCTTTAAGTAGTCAATTTGAGTAAGGGGAGGGCCTAACACCCCATCCCATGCAGGAGATAAAAAATTGAGGAGTGAAGGTTGACTCCTAGGTTGTGAGGATGGTCGTACCCTCCATAATATTGGAGAAGTTAGTAAGAAGGGAGGGTTAAATGGGAAAGATAATGAGTTCAGTTTTGTACGTGTTGAGTTTAAGATGTCCATTTGGCATCCAGTTTGAAATTTCTAATAGGCACTTGAAGATGTGAGACTGGAGATCAGCAAAGAGTTAGGACTAGAAATAATAAACCAAAGAACTGATGAGATAAAAAAAAAAATTGAAAAAATAGAGGAAGAAGAGAAAAGTTTTCAGGTCAGAGTTTTAGTGGGCATTTAAAATTAATGGCTAATCCTGCATGAAAATCCAGCAAAGGAGACTAAGAAGGTATGATCAGACAGGTCCAAGCAAAACCAGTAAAGTATGTTAAGAAGGGGGTGATCAAAGAAACTTGTTTATCAGTGGAGATTATATTTCCAGGCAGAAGGTAGAAGCAGAGAGGACTGCAGCCTCCTGACCAATGAAGCTGTACTTGAAATCAGCAGATTACCATTATGCAGTGGCTTTGTGAGATCAAAAAAAAAGCTGCCCCCTGATAGGGTTACACACTTCTTATGTAGAAATGCTACTAGTCTTACAGTTCCAGAAGTTATGTATTAAAGGCCAGGAGTTTGACTAGGCAAGGGAAAGAATTTGCCTCTTGGTCTTTTCTTCTACTGCTCATTTTCCAATGAGTTGTCTCCAATTTAAACCTAAACTAGTTTATTCCCAAGAAATGCTAAAATGAGCCTTTTTTTTTTTTTTTTTTTTTTTGGTTGCTGAGGCAATTGGGATTAAGTGACTTGCCCAGAGTCACATAGCTAGGAAGTGTTAAATGTTTGAGACCAGATTTGAACTCAAGTTGGTGCTCTATCCACTGCCTCACCTACCTGCCCCAAGCCTCTTCTTTTTCTTTTTTAAAATTCTTTTTCTATTTATTCTTTAGTAAGCATACTCAGGTCAATTCTCTCAGACTGTACTGTTTGTATGGAATCATAAGAAGCCAAAACTTCATAGTCTCAATCTTCTCTGAGACATCATTTTTTTTTTTTTTTTAAAAAGAAGATGCCTTTTTCTATTTAACAACATGTGGATCAACTGATATGTCTATATATGTGCCAAAATGTTTGTGGCAGCTCTTTTTGTTGTAGCTAGAAACTGGAAGATGAATGGATGTCCATCAGTTGGAGAATGGTTGGGTAAATTGTGGTATATGAAGGTTATGGAATATTATTGCTCTGTAAGAAATGACCAGCAGGAGGAATACAGAGAGGCCTGGAGAGACTTAAATCAACTGATGCTGAGTGAAATGAGCAGAACCAGAAGATCACTGTACATTTCAACAACAATACTGTATGAGGATGTATTCTGATGGAAGTGGAAATCTTCAACATAAAGAAGATCCAACTCACTTCCAGTTGATCAATGATGGACAGAGGTAGCTACACCCAGAGAAGGAACACTGGGAAGTGAATGTAAATTGTTAGCACTAATATCTGTCTGCCCAGGTTGCATGTACCTTCGGATTCTAATGTTTATTGTGCAACAAGAAAATGATATTCACACACATGTATTGTACCTAGACTATATTGTAACACATGTAAAATGTATGGGATTGCCTGTCATCGGGGGGAGGGAATAGAGGGAGGGGGGGTAATTTGGAAAAATGAATACAAGGGATAATATTATAAAAAATATATATATACAATTGATATGTTTAGAGACTTTCTTGATTAGCATATTTTTAGATGATTTTGAGACCTGGTCAGTCTGGCAGATTCAACTGGGCTTCTCCTTGATCTCTTCTTGATTCCTTCTCCTTACTACATGGATCCTGCCTCTGCTCCCCTGAGAATTTAAAAATTGTGTTTCCCCAAGAACAAGTTGCTTATTCAGTATCACTGCCTTGCACAGTTGTATTTGCTTGAGCCTGTGAAGCTATTTTCACATAAATAAAATAGCAAACCTTTGTAATCTGTGATGGATATGTGACTTATTTCTTCAGGTCAATTGAACTGTAACTGAATCTCTAATATACTATTTTTATATAATACTCTTTTACAATTATGCTCTCCCAAATTTATTTCATATCACCACTCCTGGTACCTTTTTTTTTTAACCACTTCATTTGGATGATGACCACATATCTTCTCCATATATGTGCTGGTCACATGTGTTCCACATTTCCCATTAGTGTTAGAATTTTGGGGAAAATGTGCTCCAGTCATGGAGGAAATGGTTTATTAGAAGGCAGCTGAGTGACATAGTAGATAAAGCACCAAGTCCTGGAGTTAAGATCTGAGTTCAAATCCTTATTTGACTAATATCGACACTTACTACAGACACTGTGTAGCCCTAGGCAAGTCACTTAACTGTTGTTAACCTCATATTACTCATTTATAAAATGAGAAGAATAACAATACCTCTCTCCCAAGACTGTTGTGAGGATCAAATGAAATACTAATTGTAAAGTGCTTAGCATAGAGCCTAACAAGTAGTAACTAACATGTAAAAGTTAGCTATTATTTTTATTATCATCATTATTATTGTTGTTATTGTTGCTATTTTTCTTATACTCTTTTGTTAAATGCTTTTGCTTTGCATTAATTGTATCTTCTTGTTAACTATTAAATGTAAACATATCAATGTAATGTTTTGAGCTATGATCTTGAGCGAGTTAATTTGGGGCGTGCCTGGACTTCCATTTCCTACTCAATTGCCTAGAGAATGGCCTCTTTGGGTTATAGACATTAAGCATTGTTTCTATTCTATCCCTCTAGATAAGGAGGATATGAAAAGATTTGCCTTTTCAGTGCCCAGTGTTAACTTAGCTGAGTCTTATAAAAGACATGAATGGACAGTTTTGCCACAGGGAATGAAAAACAGCCCTACTATGTGTCAAATGTATGTGGCTGCTGCTCTTACGCCAGTAAGAAAAGCATTTCCTTGAAGGAATGCCCACCAATTGGAGAATGGTTGGGTAAATTATGGTATATGAATGTTATGGAATATTATTGCTCTGTAAGAAATGATCAACAGGATGAATACAGAGAGGCTTGGAGAGACTTACATGTACTGATGCTGAGTGAAATGAGCAGAACCAGGAGATCATTATACATTTCAACAACAATACTACATGACGATCAATTCTGATGGCCGTGGCTCTCTTCAACAATCAGAGGATCAAAATCAGTTCCAAATGATCAGTAATGAACAGAACCAGCTACACCCAGCAAAAGAACACTGGGAAATGAGTGTGGACCACAACATAACATTTCCACTCTTTCTGTTATTGTTTGTTTGCATTTTTGTTTTTCTTCCCAGGTTATTTTTACCTTCTTTCTAAATCCAATTTTTCTTGTGTAGCAAGAGAATTGTATAAATGTATATACATAAATTGTATTTAACATATACTTTAACATATTTAACATGTATGGGACTACCTGCCATCTATGGGAGAGGGTAGGGGGAAGGAGGGAAAAATTTGGAACAGAAAATTTTGCAAGGGTCAATGTTGAAAAATTACCCATGCATAAGTTTTGTATATAAAAAGCTATAATAAAAATAATATTAAAAAAAGAAAAGTATTTCCAAAGTTATGTTACTATATTACATGGATGATATCTGGGGTATGCACCTGAGGAGCAAATGTTAGAAGCATGTCTACAAAAGACCATAGAAACACTAAGGAACTACAAATTGCATATAGCTCCAGAAAAAATTCAAAAGCACGCTCCTTTTCAATATTTAGTATATAAAATATATCCTAAGATGTTGGAATACACGGGAGAGCTGTTGGAATACACAGGAGCCACTTGACAGTGGCTGCTGGAGATCCAACCCAGAATGGATCTCCTCTTGTGAGAGGATGATACAAGGAGACTGAGAGACAGATGCTGTTCTCTGACCTCTCTGACTGAGAAACCATTGCGTTGTCTGACCTCTCTCCTCCTTCCTCTGCCTCCACTTTATCTCATTTCCAGTCCACAATACCCGTGTCAGCAAAGGTTGCCCTGCAACTCCTTCAGATGCTATGATCCACAACTGTGGAGGCTCTTGGCTGTCCCGTAACACTACAGTGCTTATAGTACAAAACTTTAAGAACAGAAAAGTTGAACACCTTAAATGACTTTCAGAAATTGATGGGAGATAACTAATGGATGTGTCCAGTGTTAGGCTTAACTACTTATCAATTACAACCATTACATGACATTTTAAGGAGAGACACTGCTTTAAGCTTACCACGCCAGCTTATAAAAGAAGCTTAAGAGGCTTTAAGAGAAGTTGAATTGGCTTTATCCTGTAATATTCTTCTTTAAAATATAATGTTCTCTGGGAGGTGGTTTCTTGGGGGGCTTCTGGAGGCAGCCTTAGTTTCAGTTCAGAGGATTAAAGTCCAAATCCTTTATTGTTTCCTTCCAAGTCTTGTCTCCTTCCTGGGCCCGTTAGCTTTCTTAGAGGCCTATCTCTCTCCTTGGTTCCTGCCACCAGTCCTTTGCCTCTGCCAGCTTCTGCCTCTAGCTCCCTCTGAATGTCTCCAGCCAGCACAAAGATGGAAGATGGAATGAATCTATCTCCTCCTCTGAGAGTGGGCTTGTCCTTCCTGGCCCTGACAGCTCTTTCTTATATGCTCCATACTGAATATACATCAATCATTATATCACTAGGAAACCATTATTTGTTGTAGGATTAAATCACTGTCTCCTCAATTCTACTTAGTACCTTGTTTCAAGTTCTGGCCCATAACATCTCCAATGTAGGATCAGATCAATCATACTGAACCATGCTAAATTAGATAATTATTGTCTCTATCAATTCTACTGTCTTAGTACCTTGGAAGAATCCTAACATTATCCAATGTGGCTGAGTCACTCAGAAACCCTTGGAAATATCAGTTTTTGCTACACAAGAGGCACCCACAGCAGTCCTTCATCAACAAGACAGTGTGATAGAGTGAGTGAATCTCCCAGAACAACCAAACCAAAGCCTTAATCCTTACCCAGTGCTTGTGGCTAGAATTTTATTAAAGGCCATTAAGAGAGCAGTGCAATTATCTAAGATAAGACTTGAAAAGATATATACTTTTTATACCAATTCATGTATGCTGTGAAACCATCCCAGAGTTGGCCACAGCTCCAAATTTTACACACGGGTCTCCATTAAAGATATCCAGTACATAATTGGCGATGGCTTCTTGAAGAAAAGGTTTCTAAAGTTCTTCTTAAAGGACCAACTATCTTTACAGATGCATCCAAATATAATATTTGCACTGTATACTCTAATGACTTAACTATAAAGAGAGTAATCAGAACTCCTTTTCAGTCCACTCAGCAGAATGAATTATATGCAATCATTCTAGCTCTTGCTTATTATCTGGGAGACATAAATATAATATCTGATTCAGCCTGTTCAGTAGGTGTGGTACAAAAATTTGCCACAGCCCAAATAAAATTTGTAGCTTCTAATATATATCAGCTCTTTAAGGAATTTCAAGAGCAAGTGAGAAAGCATCCAGGTAAGATTTATATCTTACATGTCCACTTTCATGGTGGACTTCCAGATCCTATTTTTTATAGAAATTCAAAGCTAGATTGCCTTCTAACCATGTTAGCCAATACTCCTTTATTTCAGGCAGCCCAAGAATCTCATTCTAAATATCATCAGGCTGCTCAAGCTTTATGTTTGCAATTTGGGATAACAAAAGAGGAAGCTAGGAACATAGTAAAAAGCCTCTACAGCAGTGGTCCTCAAACTTTTTAAATAGGGGGCCAGTTCACTGTCCCTCAGACTGTTGGAGGGCCAGACTAGAGTAAAAACAAAACCTCACACTCTGTCTTTGCCCCTCAGCCCATTTGCCATAACCTGGCGGGCCACATAAATGTCCTCAGTGGGCCGCATCTGGCCCGCAGGCCATAGTTTGAGAACCTCTGCTCTACAGCTTGCCTTTCTTTCCATGCTCCTATGCTCCCTCCAGGGAAGAACCCTCATGGTTTGAGATCCAATGAAATCTTTTGGTTGCCTGTCTTTTATCCTTGTTGTAATAGACACCTTTTCAGGATTTACTTTTGCAATACCAGCAGCAAAAGAACAATACCAGCAGTCCAAGTGGTTACTGAATTCCTTTTGCAATTATGGTGTGCCACAAGCAATAAAAACAGATAATGGACCTGCATATGCTTTTAAACATTTCACACACTTTTGTGCACAGTATCAGATTTTACACACTATTGGTATACCTTTTAATCCTCAAGGACAGGCAATAGTAGAGAGGAGAAACAGAGACATTAAGACACTCCTCCAAAAACAAAAGAAAGGGGGAGCCACAGGTAACCCTAGAGAACTTCTAAATTTAGTTCTTTACATTACTAATTTTTTGATTTTTGACAAAGATGCACTGGCTCCAGCAGACAGGTTTTATAACCACCAGAAGGGCAAGCAGCTCCATTATCTTTAGATAACCATCAGGTGATGTAGAGAGATCTAGAAAGTGGTGAATGGAAGGGACCAGATAGGTTAACTGCTTGGAAGAGAGGGTTTGCTTATATCTCCACAGGTGGAGAAGGAATCAGATGGGTGCCAATGAGCCATATTCGCCTTGTCCATCAGAGAGAGATGGAGCAGACCCTTGAAATAAAGGAGAAGACCCAAGAAACATCTGATTCCATCTCTGACAATGTGTGCCACTGAAAGAGCCTGGCTGTAAACCCTATGTGCATGGCTATTAACTCATGAACATCAAAAATTGTCAATGAGACTGCTGCTGGTCTTCAAAACCTGTAGGGATCATTGGATTCCCTTACATATGAAGTAATGGATAATAGATTGGTTTTGGACTATCTCTTGGCTGCTGAAGGAGGTGTATGTATGATTGTTATTTATATATCCTCCTTCTAGGACTTATGGACACAAATAATTCCTCATTTTGATTCATATTATTTATTACAATGAGTAGTAGTTTCACTACTAGCCTGTGTTATATTATTATGTGCTTGTGAAATACCTCACATGCTGATGGATTTATGTATATCTGTTTCAAGAAAGACCCTTCAGCCCAGAGGAAACCTGCTAACAATATCTGGTTTGACTCCCCATTTCCCTTTGGTGTTTTTACCTCCCTTCCTGAGAAGTTAGGGAGGGTGTGACCACCTATATTCTAAAATAAAAGAAAGCAGAAGATGTAGAGGGCTGGAACTATAGAGAAGTATACTTGAAACAAGGATACTTACAACAAGATGTTAATGCAGTGTGATTGTTGAGATGATGGTTCTCTAGTTTACATATACATTACATATAATGTAATGGTTCTATAATTCACACATACTCAGTATGCTGTAATGATGTAATTGTAATAGGATATTTAAGGGCTGAGAGAATTGGAAATAAGAGACATTCCATCTTTGATCATCCTCCTGGTGGCTCCCCTGCTTACTTCGCTCCTCCATTAAGACCAAGGCTGGTCCCAAGATCCTCCAGAGAGCTAGTGTGGACAATACAATTTTAGGCTACCCATATTAGTTCTTTAGATAAAAATATCCTTACAACAAATTCAGTAGAACTGAATAATATCTTGCAATTAATCAGAACTTAATAATTTGTTGAATTCTAATCAAGGTACCCTATTTTTATGGAAAAGACTAGGAGTCAGTGATCAGCACAGAATGGATTACCTTCCATTGGTTCAGCTAACATAAAATGATTACCCTTCAAAAATCAATACAAATTTCCTAGCAGGTAATCCTGCCATCAAGGTAGTATTCTTCAGATCCTGAATGTTATCCTAGTAGACCATCATATTCTATGATATAGGTTCCATGCTAGTATTCTAGCTTTTATAAAGCTGAGGCAGCCAAATATACAAAGACAATAATTAACAATAGATGAGACCTCCAGGTTGTCTTTCTAATTGCCCACCATCATAGGAATGAACTGGAATATTTTAGGGGATAGTCTACCTCTTCTGCAATGGTCAAGAGATTGGCCTCAATCCTCAGGTCTACTAACTTCTTCACTAGAGGAGAAAAAATTTGCATTACCTGTCTTAAAAGAATGTGTTTAAGAAAAGACTTTTATAGCTGGAAAACACTACAGGAATGTGAGATGTTGTAATTTTCTATTGATAAAATAAAAGGTATATAATTATTAATAATAAATCTATGCTTTGTAATATTCTAGAAGATATGTTTTCTGGCAAAATGTCAAAATGTTAGTTTTCCCACTTCACCACATAATTAAAGTACATGACAAATTTAATAACAATAGAATTAAATATAAATCATATTTAATAACATCCCTATTTGCTTATTTTATCATTTAGATAATTAAAATAATTTAATTACTTATTAACAATAATACTTACTCTTTTTTCAACTGCTACAAAACTTGTAAATTGTGTTATAATAGAGTTCTCCTTGCTGAGTTGAATAATCAGAGACTTCAAAATTTGCTTCTTCATCTAGGTTGGAACATTTTAAATAGAAAGAAATATTATACTAAATAGATGTATTTTGGATTTAGGGTGTATGAATAATTCACATAGATATACATATTATGTTCTTTTAAAATTATGGTTCTTGTTACTTCTTTAATGAAAATTCTAGAAAACTGTTTTCCCTTTAGATAAAGAAGTATGATCTCATGTTCAGAAAGAACATTGGACTTGAAATCAGAACATATGGGTAAGTCATATTGTCTCAGCTTTGGTTTCCTCATCTATAAAATGGGCACAATATATACCTGTTTTAAGAACAAAATAAGAATGCATATGAAAATGTTTTCTAAACTGTAAGTTTCCATGCAAAAGTTTTCTTCCAGATTTTTCACTTTCATAAGGTAAGTGACTCCATGTCACCCACCTGACATCTGATAAATCATATGGAAAAGAATAGAAAAGACTTTGATAAAAATCAAAGAAGAAAAGCTGCCTAATCTCAAAAAAAGACTAAAAAAATCTTGAAAATAATTTATCAGTTCATCAATCCAAAAGTCTGATAATTTAGTATTAGGTTAATGTAAGATCTCCTTCCCTAAAAGTAACCATTGCCTACCCATAGTTTGGGGCTTTCAGTAGCATTCATTGTATGGCAACATCTGGGAAGTCAAGAAATCACTTTTTGAAAGAAAAGTTATAGATCTGCAGTGGGATCCCACATTGATTCATGTGGGAAGTCTTTTTACAATAATAAAAATCTTTTGTCAAATATTTCATACAATTGTTGACCCTTGAAAGTCTTGAAAGGGCTTTAAAGGTGACCATGTTCAATCTTCTTATCATACAGATGAGGAAAATGAAGTCCAGAGAGCTTAGATGATTAGTCAAGGTTACATGATAAGACATGGGATTTGAAATCAGGTTCTAAGACCCTCCGATAAAAAGCTCCTCTAAATTTAACTCTCTTTGCGCTGTTGCCTAATGTTACATTTGCTCTTGCTGTTATTCTAGTTTTACAAGACTAGAAATCTCCTTGGTTTTTCTTTTGAATGAAAATACAATATGAGAAAATATAGTGGGATTTTCTCTCTAAAAGAAGTGAAAAGAGATGAAGAAATATTCTTCATCATGTCATGCTTTCATTCTGGGATCAGATGATCTTTAAAGGTCCTTCCAGCTCTAAATTCCATCATTATAAAATATTCTTTAAGACAAATTTTTTCAACCTAAAAAAAAAATTTATTTCTTTATCCCAATTCCCTAAATTCACATGTTGCTGGTTACATCAGTTTAAGATTTTCTAAAATCAAGGCATACTTTATATAGAAAGAACAAACCTCATGTTTTGTTTCATCCTCATGAAGCATTCCATCTTCATAATCTCTGATGATAGCTCTAGCTGTTAGCTTGTGAAGCATCTACATTTTAGGAGCAAAATAAAATACATAACTTTTTTGATTACTATTTTACCTTCTAGACTTTTTTTTTTCCTGAGGCAATTGGGGTTAAGTGACTTTCCCAGGGTTACACAGCTAGGAAGTGCTAAGTGTCTGAAATCAAATTTGAGCTCAAGTCCTCCTGACTTCAGAGCTGGTGGGTCTATCCATTGAGCCATCTAGCTGCCTCAACATTCTTGACTTTTTAAAAGTCAATTAATTTCCTTAGTTCCTTAAGTAAGTTCCTTTATTATAAGCAAGTAGCAGGTTTGTCTCTAAGACATACAAAGGTAGGAGGATATCTGTGCAAATGTTCTCTGAGGAAAGAGAAAACAGTGTAACCTAAAGATTATTTTTCCTCTCTTTAAAGGTTATTCATACAAGAAGATGGCCTTTAGTAAGTTTTTTGTTTTGTTTTATTTTCAAAGTAATACTCCACTTTTATTTATTTAAAAAATTTTTAAATTTACTTTTAATCATCAAAAAAATCTGCCTTGTCTCCTTTCACCTTCATCCCTCCAAAGTGAGAAAGAAAAATAAAACAAAACAAAACAAATTCCATATTATAAACATGTTAAGCAAAACAAATTCCTATATTGGTCAAGTTAAAAAACAATATTTACACTCTCAATCCATCATCTATCAAGAAATAGATAACATTTCATCATGGATTCCTTTGGAATCACAGTTCTATATCGCACTGATCAGAGTTCTTAATACTCAAAACTATTTTTTTTTCAATAGTACTGTCAGTGTATAAAACACTCAGTTCTGCTCACTTCACTCTGCATGACTCACATAAACCTTCATAGGTTTATCTGAAACTATCCCTTTCAACATTACTTATGGGACATTCCATCATTAAATCGTAACATTCTCTGCTATTTCCAAATTGATGGGCACACTTTCGATTTCCAATTCTTTACCACCACCAAGAGAGTTGTTATGAATATTTTTGGGTATCTTTAAAGTTTGTTTTGTTTTGTTTTGAACTACTCTTTCCCTTAACTAACACTTCCCCACTATGCCAATTTTTTACATTTGTTTTTAAATTTTTCTTTCCCTTATCCCACTCACAATTAAGGAACCATTTGTGGTTATGCAAAACATTTCCATATAAGTCAAGTTGTGAAAAAAAAAACAAAAAAACAAACAGATCTCTCACCCTAATGAAAATAAAAACTCTCAAAAAATTAAGTTAAAAAAACCAGAGAGATAAAGAGAAAAAAAATGCTTCAATCTGAATTCAGACACAATCAGTTGTTTCTCTCAGTATGGATAGGATTTTTTATCATATCCCTCAAAGTAGTACTATGTGGGTGATTGTGCTACTGAGAATAGAAAAGTCATTTATAGATGGTCAACCCAGAACATTGCTCTTACTTTGTATACAATACATTTTACTTTGCTTAAATTCATGGAAGATTTTCCAGGTTTTTTTGTTTGTTTGTTTGTTTTTGTTTTTTCTGAGAGCATCCTGCTTTATCCATAGGATAATTATATTCCATCACAAACACAAACCTCAGTTTATTGAGCTATTCCCTAACTGATGGGCATCCCCTCAATTTCCAATTTTTTTGCCTTGAGACTGCTATGAATATTTTTGCACATCTAAGTCATTTTCTTTTCTTTCTTTTTTTTTTTTTTTGAATCTCTTTGGTATTCTTAAGGATATGCATGAATTTATAGTCCTTAGGGCATAGATCATATCTTTTAATCATTTGTTAAGTGGGGCATGGCTCTTATTTTTTAAAAATATTTGACTCGTTTTACTATTACTTATTAGGGGGAGGGAGTGTACAGAGCCAAGATGGCAGAGAAAATACATGGGTCTATCTAAGCTCTTCTTTATCCTCACATTACTTTTTTTATGAAATAGCCTTGGAATTAGTGCTTACCTGTCAATACCTATGAATATTGGGAATACAACACATTACCAATAGAAGATAATGTTGAAATTCACCAGAAAAGGTCTGTTTTTGCTCACTGGCAGGGACTGCTAGGCCAGGCATAGCATCAAGCAAGTAGGCAGTGAGAGCCCAGGAAACAATTCATGCTGAGCAGACCAGAGGGGGGGCAGGGTGCCAGCAGAAAATTTGCAGGGAGAACTTTTACCATAGTGTCAGCTGCTCTGCTCTGGCAGCAAGCCAGTGGATCAGCGGAGAGGTTATGAACACAGGGGGTAAAGATTGTGACCCCAAAAGACTAGAGTCTCTTGGGGCCTGGACACACCCACCCAGCACCAGGAGGGACTCAGCCCTTTCTCAGCATGCAACCACTGATCCCAGTGCAGACACTAATCCCATCACAGCCATTGCTATGCCATTGCTGCTTCACTGCTACTTCCTATGGTCTGTTGAGCAAGCTTGGTAATACCACACTGCCCCAAAAGCAGACTGCAGGGTTTTTTTTGTTTTTTGTTTTTTGTCAAAATGAATAAAAAGGCACAGCGGACTCTAACTTCTATACTGAAAGAGAGCAGACTTCAAACCCTGAGGAGACTAAAAGCAGATCATCTCCAGATGAAGCCCCAAATGGTGATATAACCTGGTCCCCATCACACAAGGCTCTAATAGAAGAAATTTTAAGAGGCTCTTATAAGAGAGCAAGAAGAAAAATGGGGAAAGGAAAGGGAAGCTTGGCAAGAGGGTCTGGATAAATCATCCTACTCAGAATGGATAGAGAGATCTACTCCCTGAAAAACAAAATTAGTGAATTGGAAAAAGAAAATAGTTCCCTAAAAAATAAAATTGGCAAAATGGAAAAAAATTCCTTAGAACAAAACAACACATTTAGAAACTCAATTGGGCAATTACAAAAAGAAATAAAAAAGTAAATGAAGAAAATAATTAATTAAAAATCAGAACTGAACAAATGGAAATGAATGACTTGAAGAGACAGCAAGAATCAGTCAAGCAAAACCAAAAAAATAAAAATATAGGAAAAAATGTTAAATAACTACTTGGGAAAACAACAGACCTGGAAAATAGCTCTAGGAGAGATAATCTAAGGCTTACTGGACTTCCTGAAAATCATGATGAAAAAAAAGAGCCTAGACACTATTTTTCAGGAAATCATCAAATAGAACTGTCCAGATGTTATAGAAACAGAAGGTAAAATAGACATTGAAAGAATTCATTGATCACTTACTGAAAGAGATGCCTAAATCAAAACTCCAAGAAATATTGTGACTAAATTCCAGAACTATCAAACCAAGGAAAAAATACTAATAAGCATCTAGGAAAAAAAATTCAAAATACAGAAGGGCCACAATAAGGATTACTTAGGATCTAGCAGCACCCCCTTTAAGGGTTCAAAGGGCTTGGAATCTGATGTTCCGAAAAGCTAAGGAACTTGGTATGTAGCCAAGAATAACTTACCCAGCCAAAATAAGCATTTTCTTCCAGGGAAAAAGATGGACATTCAATGAAATAAGTGAAAAACTACCCATGCATATGTTTTATATATAAAAAGCTATAATAAAAATAAAATTAAAAAAAAAGAAAAAATTATAATTGTTTACAATATAATTTTATTGTAGGAGTGGTATGTCCTTTTAATTTCTCCTTTATTCACTATTTCCCTTGAGATTCTTTTGTTCTTCTGTATGAATTTTGTTTACTTTGTGCTGTTCTATAAAGTAACCTCTTGATAGTTTGATTGTTGTAGTGTGAAACCTGTAAGTTAATTTATGTAAATAATGCCACTTTTATTATAATAATGGAACACAAACATGAGTTCATGAATTATGAATATCATTCCAGTTACTTGCTTTCCTTTAATTTTGACATGAAGATTCTTTTGTATTTCTATTAATATAGGTTGAGTGTGTCTCAATAAATTTACTTCCAGAGATCTTGTAGTTTTTATTATTTTGAATGGTATTTCTCTTTTTATCATTAGATGATTTTTATTTGTGTATTATTGAAGTGCTTATGGTATTCATGGACTTTTTTTTTTATCCTGCCATTTAGTGAAGCTATTAATTATCTCAATTAGTTTCTTCATTGATTCTCTAGGGTTTTCTAAGAAACTCATTATGCTATCTGTAAACAGAGATATTTTTGTTTCCAATTAACATACATTTAAGCCTTTGATTTCCTTATTTTGCCATTGCTTTTGCAAAGGTGAAGAACTATATCAAGTAATGAAAGGGAGACAAGCTATTCTTGAAAAAGTTTTCTGTATTCCTCCAATGCAAATTATGCTAATATTTGGCTTTAGAAATATAATTTTTACTATATTAAATAAAAATCAAAATTTTGTGTGTAATATATGTATATATTACTTATTGACTCATGGATTCATTAACTTCTATTTGGTCCATTATAATTTTCAGAGAGTCTGTGGCTTCAGCAAAGTTTTGTATTTCTTGTGTCAAGTCATTACTTCCTTTTTCAATTCCTTCTTCCATACCTCTCATTTCTTTCCCATTTTTTTCTCTAGTGTTCTTATTTAATTTTTATCATCTCTTGCAGGAATACAATATGAATTTTACCCATACTGAAGTGGAAAAGCACCCCAAATGGGATCATGAGAAACATAATCTTGAATCTTTGTAGTTAGAAGTTTATTACTAGTTCTTCACTCCCTAATGCAGATAGTATTTTTAACAACCCAGATGTACTGTCCTGAGACACCTGAGACCTTCACAACCTGATAAGCTTGCTGCTGCCTGAGAGTAACTCCCTTAGAGTGATAATTTTTTTTGCCTCCTGTTTAGAATAGAAATTCCTTTATTATGACAAATGTATCAAGACACATTTTGATGCCTGTCTCTTCTTTCTATAAATATATGGTCGTGAGGCCACTCATGACTGACCCCTCCAGTCTTGGTGTGGGGAATCAGTCCTGGACAGTAATAAATGCTCTTAAAACTTCATTATTTTGGCTGCCCTGTTTTTCTCTCGCCTGGGCACTTCAATGCCAAATTTCTTTTTGAGACATTGCTTATAAATATTTTAGAGGAATTCTCTTTTTCTGAGTTTGTATGTTGAGTATTATAAACAGAAGAGTGTTCAGCTAGCTTTATGGTGGGATTAATCAATTTTTATGGTGGGATTTTTTTTTTATTTGCTCAATTTTTCTATACTACTTCCTGACTAAAGACTATATTAGGTGAGACTCTGTGCCCTTTTAGAGAGAATGTCTGGGCTGATCTTGCTGTTGGTTTTTTGAGGTACTGAGTTATTCTAGGATAGTTCATTTGAGTAAACCTAACTGTGGTTTTGCCCCAGTTAGAATTCTAGTATTCTGGATTCTGCCACCATCAACCAGCTGAAAACTTTTCTGGTCCATAGTGAAAGAAGGAAACACTTTTCTTTGTTCTTGGATTCTTGCTATGATTAATCAATCGCAAGCTTAAGTCTGGACTAGAAATCAGAACTGAGACCTTGTTCTCTTCTCTTCCTGGGTCAAAACCACAGAGCTGCAGCTTGATTCTGAATTTTGTTTCTTGTTTGGTATATAGCAAACTATTTTATCCAAGAATGCCATTCTTAGGCATGAATTTCTTCTTAGCCCTGAATCTATGACCTAGAACTAGAAAATGAGCAACAAAATTGTACCCTTCACAAGACTGGAACTCTTTTTGTTGTATTTAGAATTTCTTATTGCTATATTGCATAGATTCTCAGTGGTGGAATTCTCTGTGTGGCTCTTCCTGGCTAGACCCCCCCCCATCACCAGTGTCTACAGACCTCTTTATTTCCCTATGCTGATCTAGGTTGGAAAAAAATGAGTTATTTTTTCCTGGATTTTTTAATCACAGTTCAGTCTGGAACTTGTTTGGGAATGCTGTATGGGGGTGGGGGTGAGGGGAGGTCAGCTATTTTGCTTCCTGATATTCTACCTCCTCTAGTATCTGCTTTCAATAAAGTTTCAGCTTTTGCTCCCTTTTAATACCATGGCAATTAAAAAAAAAAGCATAGTTGCATAAATGAGGTTTTACTTATCAAAAATAAATAATTCCTATATTACATAGATCATTCATAAATATATAGAAAGCTGCCTAAAACATTTATGAAGCAAATATGATATTAATTTTACAACCAGTTAAAGATAACACTAAAAAAAGAAAATAAGGATAAATTTCTCTATTGAATAAATGAAATATTAGTATTATACAGCAACATATTAAGAAAATTATTTATTATGATCAAGTAGGTTATATCAAGCAAGTTATCTAATGTCTCTGTGCTTCAGTTGGATAATGATAATAACATTACTTACACTTTAGAGGGTTTTTGTGAACCAAGGACTTTATAAACCTTGAAATGTAATTTAAAGGTGGATCTTTCTTATATTATATGAATAAAATTTAATTTTATTTAATTGAGAAAGATTGTAAACTAATGATGAAGTTAAGATAGACATGAATTTTACCTAAATAGGTGAATAAAATGTAGGTTTCTCAATATGCTGTTAAAACTAAATGTTTATAGGTTTAGAAAAATGAGCTCATCTGTCCAGATAATTACTTCCCTGAGTTACTTAGATTTTTATATGAAACTGAAATTAAAATATTAAATAAATAGTGTATATAAAATAACTATATTTTTGTTAAAATACAAAATTATGGGGGCAGCTAGATGGTGCAGTGGCCCTGAGTACAAATCCAGCCTCAGGCAATTACTATTCACTAGCTGTTTGACCTTGAGCAAGTTATTTAACCCTAATAGTCTCACAAAAAATTATGAAAATTGATTACTATCACAGGCATATATGTGAAATTATGAATCTTACAGTTCCAGTTGTTTTTTGTAGTTCAGTAGTTGATACCATTGTCTGAAATTCCATCTCTTGAATTAAAGCATTTAGGATGGCCTGAAGGACATTAAAATAAAAGAGAAAGCTAATTATTTTTTAGAATTCCATATTCCCAACCCCTTAGTTACTGATAATTTTAGCAGTGATAATACTAATGATTAACAATTAACAACCTGCCAAGTGAAGAAAGAAGTCTGATTATTTTATTCTATCATGTGACCAGATCACTGAGTTTTTTTTCTTCTTATCTTCCTTACTTCTTATTTAAGATGCAGGGTCAAGATGACAGACCTACATTCAAATTCACTTAAAACATTTAATAGCTATATGAACCTGGATTTTCCCTAGCTCCTTAGGGGAGAGTTTCAAAACAAGCCACATATTAATTGGTTAAATATTCAAACATATAACCTGTGCTTCTTTGGACAACTTCATACCTGTGTACAATGAGGAATGAATCCATACACAAGCAGCCTATCATTATTGAATAAGGCCTGGATTTGTGTGGGAGCCTGCATAGGCTCTGGTGAATTTAAATTCAGTTGTTGCCATTTAACAGACACAGAACTGCATCCTGGAGAAAATATTCTTGTCATCTGGTCTTCAATCTATTTAAAAAGGAAAAAAATAGATTAGATCTTGATTTTACTTCACAAAAAACTTTCATGATAAATTTAATATGTTTATACTTTTTCCTTCTTGTTCTATACAGAAGGAAAACTTTGGGGTAAATTTGACAAATGCCCCCTTAAAATGAGTCTAGTATCACTGTTACTCACTTTACATATGCAAAAGTAACTCCAATGCTTCTAGTGGGCATTAATTTCTCTAGTGGGCCTTTAGTAGGCAATTTTCACAATATCTTTTAATCAATATTCATTCTAATAATACAAGTATTATATAACTTCAGATTGTTTGTATGTTGAACATTGTGAACCAACATTTTCCAGCTGTTTTTATGGTAAAATTAATTGATTTTTATGATGGGCTTTTTTTTTTTTTTAAATTTGCTCAATTTTTCCATCCTTTTTCCTGACTGTAACCTTTATGTTAGGTGAGGCTGTGTGCTCTTCTAGAGAGAATGTCTGTAAGTTACTTAGTATTTCTGTACATATATAAGATTTAGGGATAGAAAGGATGTGAGAGGTCATTTCTACATCAATCCCTTCATTCTACTAAGTGGGAAATTGAGGTTGAAAAAGTGACATGCCCAAGGTTATATAAGCAAAAGGAATATAATTTGAACCCAGACCCTGTGACACCCAAACAGGTTATCTTTCCATGGTATCACCATTTAGGCCAAATGATTACTAAGGTCCTTTCTATACCTAAACTTCTGTGATGTTAAAGCAGGTGATTCAGGGAATTCACCTAAAGACTATTCTGTCCCCTATCAGATTTCGATTTCATTCTTTCTCCTACAGAGAAGAAAAGAGAATTTGGTTAACCTTTATTTTTCTGGATAGTAATACTGTCTAGTCTCTATTTTATTTAATTCTTTTCTTAAGTCTATCCTGTTTTAAACACAAAAAAAGGACATCTCATTTTTTAAAACATAAAAAAAATTGAAATTGAAATTTATTTTTATATTTGATTAAAAGAGCCCAAACTTCCAAAATTAGAAAAGTGATCCTAATCATAATCATAAGTTACATTTACATAGTGCTTTGAAACTGATAAAGTGCTACTCTAACAAAATCCTTTAAATATGATGATCCCCATTTTACAGATGAGGAAACAGCAGTTCAATGAGAGTTGTCAGATTTGGAATTCAGTCCCAGGATTTCTGATCACAGGATCATAGTTACAGTAAGAAGGGCCTTCAGAAGCCATCTAATTCTTTTTCCTCCATGTGGAAATTAAGAGTGATGTAAAGCTGAAAGAGACCTTTAGCCCCTTCAATTTTTAGCTGAGGAAATTGAGGTTCAGGGAAGTTTAATTAACTTGTTCACCCTGCCAGTCTCAAAAGTAGAAGCCTCCAAGTCAGGTCTCTTTCCATTGTATCACCATGCTTCCCTTCCTTATTCCTAGGCAAGGCCCCTTTCTCTTTCACTAGAGTGTGGAATGTCCACTGAGGCAACCACAGGCAGTGATGAGCTGAAAAGCTAGGTACAACAACCTCCCACTGCTTGAGTTCTTTAAAGTTGATAATTTTGTGTGGCCCATAAGTTATGTTATAAATATCCAAATAGCCCTTGGCAGAAAAAAAATGTTCCCTCCTCTGCCTTATACCAATCATAATGGATTCCACAGTCCTTTCTTGTGGTTCAGCAAAGTATAATTACTGAGTAATAAAAAATTGTTTTTTTTTTTTTCCCCAAGGAACTCTTATATTTTATTATAAACTTACTGTTTGCTAGATATTAAACCAAAAGGTTGAGGTGTGAAGAGAAAAACAAATACAAAACAAGAACAAGAATGTTAAGAAAAACAAGAACTTTGCTTTCAAAGAACATACATTCTTTTTTTTTTAATACCTTTTTATTTACAAGATATATGCATGAGTAATTTTTCAGCATTGACAATTGCCAAACTTTTTGTTCCAATTTTTCCCCTCCCTTCCTCCTAACCCTTCCCCCAGATGGCAGGTTGACCAAAACATATTAAATATGTTAAAGTATAAGTTAAATACAATATTTGTATACATGTCCAAACAGTTATTTTGTTGTACAAAAAGAATCGGACTTTGAAATAGTGTACAATTAACCTGTGAAGGAAATCCAAAATGCAAGTGGACAAAAATAGAAGGATTGGGAATTCTATGTAGTGGTTTATAATCATCTCCCAGAGTTCTTTCACTGGTTGTAGCTGGTTCAGTTCATTACTGCTCTATTGAAACTGATTTGGTTCATCTCATTGTTGAAAATGGCCACATCTATCAGAATTGATCATCATATAGTATTGTTGTTGAAGTATATAATGATCTCCTGGTTCTGCTCATTTCACTCAGCATCAGTTCATGTAAGTCTCTCCAGTACTTTCTGAAATCATCCTGTTGGTCATTTCTTACAGAGAATAATAATATTCCATAATATTCATATACCATAATTTATTCATCCATTCTCCAATTGATGGGCATCCACTCGGTTTCCAGTTTCTGGCCACTACAAAGAGGGCTGCCACAAACATTCTTGCACATACAGGTCCCTTTCCTTTCTTCAAGATCTCTTTGAGATACAAGCCCAGTAGTAGCACTGCTGAATCAAAGGGTATGCACAGTTTGATAACTTTTTGAGCGTAATTCCAAATTGCTCTCCAGAATGGCTGGATGTATTCACAGTTCCACCAACAGGGAACAATGTATCAGTGTCCCAGTTTTCCCACATCCCCTCCAACATTCTGTATTATCTTTCCCTGCCATTCTAGCCAATCTGGCAGGTGGGTTGTGGTATCTCAGAGTTGTCTTAATTTGCATTTCTCTGATTAATAATGACTTTTCATATGGATAGAAATAATTTCAATGTCTTCATCTTTGAATTGTCTAGAACATACATTCTTGAATAAATAAAATGTGTCTCTTGTCTGATTATTTTATTCTGTCATGTGACCAGATCACTGAGTTCTCTTTTCTTCTTATCTTCTTTACTTCTTCTTTAAGATGCAGAGTCAACTGTAAGAAATGACCAGCAAGATGAATACAGAGAGGTTTAGAGAGACTTACATGACTTGATGCTGAGTGAAATGAGCAGAACCAGAAGATCACTTCAGCACAATACTATATGAAGATATATTCTGATGGAAGTGGATATCTTCAACATAAAGAAGATCCAACTCAGTTCCAGTTGATCAATGATGGGCAGAAACAACTACATCCAGAGAAGGAACACTGGGAATTGAATGTAAACTGTTAGCACCCAGGTTATTTATACCTTCGGAATCCAATTCTTAACATGCAACAATAAAATTGGATTTACAAGCATATATTATAACCTAGATACACAGGTTATATTGTTAGGTTATACTGTAACACATGTAATATATATGGGATTGCCTGTCATCTAGGAGAGAGAGTAGAGGGAGGGAGGGGAAAATTTGGAAAAAATGAATACAAGGGATAATGTTATTAAAAAAAAATTACTCATGTATATGTACTGTCAAAAATTTTAAAAATAATTTTATAATTATAAAATTGATAAAAAAAATAAGATGCAGAGTCAAGAAGACCTACATTCAAATTCACTTAAAAACATTTAATAGCTGTATGAACCTGGACTTTGTAGCCTCCGTTTCCTTATTTGTAAAAAAGATGACATTTGGCTTGACGCCATAATTTTTTTTTTTTTATAAAGGCATATGAGAAGAGTAGAACAATTTTCTTTTGGGCCTGATTCCCTTTAGGAATAATATAAATAATATTTCTTAAGTATGCTAATTTTGGAAATTCATGCTTACAATACACATAACATACAATGTATAATTTTTTTATTATGACTTTTTATTGACAGAACATATGCATGGGTAATTTTTCAACATTGACCCTTGCAAACACTTCTGTTCCAGCTTTTCCCTTCCTTCCTGTAAAGTTCTTGAATTGTGAGGGTCCAGTCGTCTGCTCAATTATAATCCTTCTCTGGGAGGAGATCTGTAAAATCTTTTCCCCTGTGCGCAGGTTTCTTGGGAGCTCTGAATCTCCTCCAGCTCTTGTCCTTCCCCAAATCAGACTGGTCTCCTTTCAGCCTGTCTGGCGTCACAACTCTATATCAAAGTAGATCCTCTCAGACCCAATGCTGCCCTTCTTTTATCCTCCCAGAGAATAGGCATGTGAGAACTCAATGGGGCATGGGGAAATACTTCCACCAATGAACTTGCTCCTCTTAGAATTCCTAAGGTGTAAACTCCCTTTAAAGGCCTGAACCAAAGGTCTGAGCCAGAGAGCTGTCAAGTCAACCTGAGTTCTCACCTTGTTACTGTCCAGACAACCTGAGTTCTCACCTTGTCACTGTCCAGACAACCTGAGTTCTCACCTTGTAATCCTAACACCTTCCCTCTATCCCTTCCCCTAGATGGCAGGCAGTCTCATACATGTTAAACATGTAAAACTGATTTTTTAACAAACCTGGGCCAATTATTATAACAATAACAAATGACACTGATATACTACTTTAAGGTTTCCCTGTAAGTTTGCATGCAAGTTAGCATCAAGTCCATTAGTATTCTCTTTATACACATGAGAACAACTGGAGCTCAGAGGTAAGATGGCTTGTCCAAGGTCACATGGTTAGTGTCTCAGGTTGGATGCAAGTTTTAGTCTTCCTAACTCCATACACAGTATTCTGTTCACTACATTAACATGGTGTCAGGATCTATACATTCAAATGGATGCTGTTTTGCAAAGCTTCTTCTTTGGGAAACTGCATGTATTACAACAATGCTGACATAACTTGGGACTCATTGGAATTTACTCTGGAACAGCCTCAGTGCCAGTTTATAAGCCATGAAAATTATAATCGTTCTCTGAGAGCAGGTTTCTTGGGGAGCTTTTAGAGGCAGCCTTCGTTTCAGTTCAGTTCAATAATCTCAAATGCAGCCAGGAGTTAAAGTCCAAATCCTTTACTGTCTCTTCCAAAATCTTATCTCCTTCACTTGGGGCTCAGCTAGTTTTCTGGAGGCCTTCCTCTCTCTTTGGTTCCCGAGGGCTCTTGCTGCTAGTCCTTTGTCTCTGCAACTTCAAGCTCTCGTCTTCCCAATGTCTCCAGCCAGCACAAAGGTGGAAGTGGGAATGAATCTAACTCCGCCTTTGAGAGTGGGCTTGTGGGAGCTCCTTGCTTATATGCTGTACACTGAGCATACACCAATCATCACTAGGAAACCATTATTTATTGTAGGATTAAATCAATGCTAAATTAGATTTAACCATTGTCTCCTAATTCCACTCAGTACCTTGTTTCAAGTTCTGGCCCATGACATCTCCTTGTAGGGTCAGATCAATCATACTGAACCATTAGATAATTATATCCATTCCAGTGACTTAGCACCTTGTAAGAATCCTAACAATTTGTCACTCCAAAGAGAACTAACCACCTGCTTTTCAAAATTGGCTTTGGATGGCTTTTATTTTAAAATTATGTCTCTGTCATGTTAGAAACCTTAGTGTTAGCTTTCCATTCTCACTCCTTCAACTCTCATAGCCAATCAGTGATGGATTCTTATTAGTTCCATCTTTGAAAGTTCTCAAATCCATTCTTTTTTCTCTATTTCCACAACTGTCACCCTAGTTCAGATTTCCATTACCAATCTTCTAGATTTCACAAGGCTTCCTACTAAGACTTACCATTTCTACTTTCTTTCTCTGATAATCCATCTGTCACATACTGCCAGTTATTTTCTTGTATATAGATCTGATCATTTTATACAATGTGCAAGAATTAAAGAGTTTTTCTTTTGCTTATCATTCAGAGTCTCTACATGTGGTACTTTCTTAGCCTTTCAGCCTTATATAATAATACTCTTTCATGTACTCTATGTCCCAGTCATACCAATCTATTTGCTGACCTCCAAACCTACCCCATATTTGCCCATTTCTCTACTCTGTGCTGTGGCTTACATTGTTCCCTAGTCTCACCAAGACTGAGAATGTCTACCTGTTCTTTAAAGTCCAATTCAAAAGTCACTTTCTCTAGAAAGCCTTCCCTGATTTGTTAGCAACCAGCTATCCTTCACCTTCAGATCTGCATAACACTTTGTACTCTCATTAACTTAAGAAATTCTTCTGTCTTATTGTTACTTTTTTACATGGTATAGACTCCTCTCCCATTAAAATTCTCTTCTGATAATCAGCCATGATGTAGAGATAACTCTGGACTCTTGAAAATTGGGCATGCTAAACTATACTAACCTTCCTATTGAGCTGGAAATGCCTGGACTCAATAACATCAATCATTAAGCCCTTCCAAATATGCCAGGATCTCTGCTGGATACTAGTGATACAAAAAATAAAATTGAGATAATCCCTGCCCTCAAGAAGTTTATATTTTACCAAAGGATATAAGTAAAGACAGAATTAAAACAAAATAAATACAAAATAATTAGAAGAGTATTAACCACTTGGAGAATCAGGAAAAACCTGCTGAAGAATGTGGAACTTGAACTGAGCACTGAAGAGAGCTAGAGGCTCAAAGAGGTGATAGTAAAGAGGGAGAATATTCTAGACATTTGCAAAGTTCTGGGGCAGCAAGGGTAATGGAATGTTATGAAAGAGGTATAGTAAGTGCATCAGTGGAGCTTGAGTGTGTAGGGCCAGGAAGGGAGTGATGGGGAATCAATCTACCTATATGTGCCAGTGTGAGAAAAAAAAAAGCCAAATCGTGGAGTGGGGATTTTTATTTGTTCTCGTGGTAGTGGTAGAGAACCACTGAAGATTCTTAAACAGAAGAATGATAGTTAGATCTGTGCTTTAGACATATTAATTTGATGGCTTTATGGAAGATGAATTAGAAAAAGAAGAGACTAGAGGAAGGGAGAAAAATTAGAAACCTCTTGAAATGGTCCTGAATGAGAGGAACTCTGAAATGAACAGAGAGAAGGGAACAAATGTGAGAGATACTGAGAAGGCAAATAAGAATGAGGAGTAAAGGGTCACTTCCAGGTTGCAAACCTGGATAGCTAGAAGAATTCTGGTGAATTTGACAGAGGAAAGGAAATTGGAAGGAAGGATAGATTTAGAGAATATATGAAGTTTGAGAAGTCCAGTCAGTGTTGGATATTTATTTAATAAGGACCAATACAGTTAAATATAGAGATGTTCATCAATGGAAGGTAAGCAAACAACTTATTTTTTGGACATTTTTTTTTTGGCAACTTGGAATGACTATCTACCAAACAGATGAGGAGATGTGATTAGTGTCAGTGGAAAGAATTCTTACACCAAAGAAGTTAGGGATCTATAAAGGACTGAAGTTATAACTCCTTCCTCTCTATTAGACTATAAGACCTATGAGGCTAAAAACCAGAGCTTATCTAAACTTTATTATCTTCTCCAGATCTTAGCACAATATAGATATATAAACACATATAGAATAGTTAATTAATATATATTTGTGGAACTAAATGGAATTTTTAGAAAAATGTCAAAGTTAAGAGTGACAGACTTGACACGAATGACATTTATGGATATTTTGTAAGCATTTGTGGAATAAAATTATTAAAGGACTAAAATTCTATTATTACTTAGATATTAGAACCCAGAGATCTATTTCACTGACTATTGTACAAGACTTCAAAACATATATAATTGTAATATTTCATAATCCCATAAGCATACTTGAAAAAAAGAATGAAAAAGTGAAGAAACTTACCTGTTTCTTCCAACTATATTTAGATTTTGTATTAAAGTATTCAAATGCTCCAGCACCATACTGGGACAAAGCCCTTAGGATATGACGATTTGCTGCAGACCTGGTCAAATTTTGAAGATACAGTTTCAAAGATCATGAAAATAAGTTCAAAAGTCTTTATGGAGTAAAATGTCAACAAAAAGTATGTGGTACCGTATCAACAAATGGTGCCATGCCCCCTGAGTGGTTTGGGGATTTATAATTCAAAAGAAATAAAATAAAATATTAGGTAGAACATATGTAATTCAAATTCCTCAGACTAATGGATGGGCTGATCTTTTTCAACAAAGGAATTGAAAAATAGTGATAACAGATGGTCTTTTAGATTATACTTCTCTTTAAATAAGGACTAGTCTCTTTTCAACTAGATGTAGAAGTGGGAATGAAATGATAATTGCCACTTATACCTACTCTCAAATAAGGCCTATGCTGAACCCAAATACCAAGGAAAAACAAACATCTTCTCCATCCCTCAGTTGCTACAACTTTACTCTTTCCTAATCTTCTCTAGCCTATCTGACTTCTTCTTAGTCTCCTTTGCTGATCTGCCATCTATTCTATGCTTTCTATTCAAAGAACTATCTCTGAGGCTCTTCTTTCTATAGTCTTTCCCTCAGCGTATCTCCTCAGCTCTTACTGGTTCTTTTACGTTTTGGAAGTTACTTGTGTAACCCCATCTATTCTGTTTTAATTCCCTAATTTTAGTCCTGTATCACCAATAGCCAGTTGGCCACACTCCCTCGCCCTCCATTTTCCATTTACATAATGATTTTTCTAGCACTTACCCAAAGCCACATGTAAATAAGCGGGTGTGTCTAACATTTCTTTTTACAATCTGCAAGGTCAGGCTCTCATTCTGAATATGCCCATCAGATAGAAGAAGTATGCTGCGCATCCCTTGAGAAGGGTAGAGTAAGTTTAAAAAACGCAGGGTTTTCCAGAAGTCAGTATTTCCCATGGTAGGTGTAGCAGACTAGAAAAAAATTAAAAGTAGGTTTTATAAACACTGTAAATTTGCTATTCAATATTTCTTTTTTGGAGCATGCTTCCTTTTTTAGAGAAGGGATCCCTAATTTTTTCATTAAAGACTTTTAAAAAAATGACATATTTGCTACTTTGCCTGGGAAGAAGAGCTAAACTAATATCATTCCATTTCTGCATTATGAACTTAGAAAAAGCTGATTCTCACATTTCCTTTTAGACAACTAGAATATATATATTTTCTTTGTGCCTAAATTAAGTGAAAATGTATTCATTTGTTGTTTCTTTTTAATAGGTCATCATATACTTAACTTTAAATGTCCACAAAACCAATCAAACTTAGATTTGCTATTAATTAAACTTTTTAAATAAAGCATACCAATGTAAATTTACCTTTTCCCCAACTTATAAATTGTGCAATTAATAGTCTCTCCAGCTAGTACTTTTTAAAATATAAAATGAAAGAGCTGGTATCACATGCTATTTGTAATGGCTTTATGGTTATTCTCAATTAGTGGCTGTAATCTTATTTTAGAGTGAGAAAATAGGAAAAAGATATTTCCCTTGAATAAAAATCACATGTATTCTTTGTGTCTGATAGTCTCAAATTGCACATAATACTCCAAACTCTTTACAGACCAATTGTTCAAGCCCCTTGTTTAACTGGTTTACCTCTCCATCTATAATTGATCTCCAGCCTTAAATTGCCTCTCAACCAAAGATTACTAAAGTTTGCCTTCCTGCTTACCTACGTGTGATTGTAACATCTTTTTCTCCTTCCTATATCTTTATATAATGGTTACTGTTACATATCGGTTGCACTGCTTTTTTCCAGATAGAAAAAAGTATAAAAGCTACATAAGTAAATAGAATAGTAGCAGGCAATTAAGCAAAAACAGAGATATATGCCCAGGGCCTTACAGGCAGAAATCTTAGGAATAACATTGAAATTTCATATGCAAAGACTCGGGATATTAAGAAAGAGTGTTTTACTCACCATAATGAACTCTGTTAGTTCAGGATTGCTTGTGGAGTACTTAGGATATGAAAATAACTCTGTATAACCTGTATAATGAAATTTGTTTGAAACTTCTGTTAAATATTTATTCTAGTAACTTCTAGTTGCAGTACCATTATGTGGTTATATTTCTGTCATTTAAAAATACTTCACATATTTGTTTATGTACATTTATTTGGTTGGGCCTCACTTTTAGGAAACTGTATATATAAAAATCCTAATTTGTAATTGTAACAGGAGACTGACCTATAAGGGCCAATCCTGCACATATGTGCAGGGAATTTATAAATATTTGGTGAATCCATCTCTAGAAGTTCATGATGATGTGGAACAAAGATGTATAGCTCTTCACCAAGCATTGGCAAATGTTTAGTTTGTGATTGTTTCCTGTCCCCTGGTGAACAGGTGAAGAAGGATCTTTTGATTAGGAGTTGAACAGGAACTGAACTCATACAAAAGGCCCTAACACAAAAATTCATTTTTTTTCTTCCCATTGGCCTTGCGATACAAAGATGTCTCTGATCTCTGGAGAGCCAGTGGTAAGGGGTGAATGTATGAATATTAAAGCAAATCTATATCTGATATAGGGCTACTTCTCATTTATATTTTCTGAACATTTGTATAGGGCTTTTTGAGACTTTGAAGAACAAAGAACAAAGGTCTAGTGACAGGCTACCATATCAAAATTTGCTGGTATTTTGATGAGAGTACCACCATCCTGAGGAATAATCTGCTTGATTCAGCTCAGTGGCAAAGGGATGAGGGATCTAAAGTAGCTTGAAGTCTTGTCTTGCAGTAGCTGCCTCATTCTGTCTGTATGTCTAGACTCAGGAGCCACTACTGAGTCTGATGGGGATGCCTGAACAGCCACCAAGGGGCTTCACAATTCATCCCAGCAGAAGACTGGGCCCTCCAGTGAAGAAAAATATTACAGTTCAGCATGAGCAAACCCATGTGAGCTGCTAGTACCATGGAGACTCCCAGCCTTGTGAGGAGCTAGCCTGGCTGAGCAGCAGAGTCCCTCATCCACCATCAGTATTGTGCTTGCCCAACCACAATGCAGAGAGCACCCTTCAGAAAAAAAAAAAAGAAAGAAAGAAAGAAAGAAAGGATCTAGAAGCTCTGTAGCTTCATCTTTGTGAGGTTTCTTAGCTACATATGTTCCTTACACATGTCTCATTGTGATTGTATTTTAAATTCATGTCCACTGTTCTCCCCTTTTGTTTGGATGTATTTGTGGGAAAATGTGCCCCAGAGGTTGAAGGAAATGCCTTGTAATTACTTGTTAAACCAAGTAATTACAGACTAAATTACTAAAGAACAGAATTTGCTGGCTGCTTATTAAGCAAGAGTCCACTAGCAGAGGCACAGATGAGGCAATATTAAGAGGCTATCTGCCCACAGTGTTCCTTCTACTCTAAAGTACTAACAGCTAATCCTGTGGAATTCCAACCTGCCAGTACTTATGAGTTGAACAAGTGAGACTTGAGAGGCATTTAAAAAAAAAAAAAAAAAAAAAAAAAAAAAAGATAAATTAGAGAGTGATAAAAGGATTCACTCTTGGATTCCTTTTAATATATAATTTTGTCAACATATTTATACCACAAAATCACTCATTTAGAACTCAATCATTATATAAAACAAAGTTTGTCTTTAATCTCAAATAACCCTTTAAGTTTCTACAAAAAGTAAGAGTTCCATACTTTCCCTGTGAATTTCCCTAGTGTAATGTTCTGTTTCTCTAAATTGTAATCATTCTCTGGGAGGTGGTTTCTTGGGAAGCTTCTGGAGGCAGCTTTGGCTTCAGTTCAGTTTCAATAATGACCTCGAATGCATCCAGGAATTAAAGTACAAATCCTTTATTGTCTCTTCCAAAATCTTATCTCTTTCACTTGGGGCTCAGCTAGTTTTCTGGAGGCCTTCCTCTCTCCTTGGTTCCCGAGAGCTCTAGTTCTTTCTTCAGCTAGTCCTTTGTCTCTGCCAGCTTCTGCCTCTTGTCCTCCCAATGTCTCCATCCAGCACAAAGGTGGAAGTGAGAATGAATCTTGACTTCTCCTCCCAGAGAGTGGGCTTGTGGATGAGCTAGTGAATCTCCTGGAAGTCCATGAGTGGGCTTTTCTTTTAGACTTGAGAATCTCCTGGAGCTTCCAGTGGGCTTGTTCTTTTATATACTCTTTTAAAGGTGTGAACTCTGAATTAGAGAACTGTTAAGTACCATGCTAAATTAGACAACCCACTCAGCACCTTGTAAGAATCCTAACACCCTAGCATTGATATTATTTAGCCAATGGTGAGGTTCAGGAGAAGATTTAACAGAGCCTTTTTTTTAGAATGGGATGGGCACATGGATTGAGAGAGCACTGAGCTTCATTCTTTCCTATATCATGTGTTTTGACTCTTCTTTACAATCAGTGCCTGATCTTCTTTCTCTTGTGTTTTGGGCCAGAACTCTGAAACAAGGATTCTTACAAGGTGTTAAGTCAGTGGAATCAATAAAGACAATGATTCAGTATGATTGATTTAATCTTACAACAAATAATTGTTTCCTAGTGATATAATTAGTTTATACTCAGTATAGAGCATATAAGCTGGGAGTCTCAGCCAGATTCATTCAGAGGCAGATAAGCAGACTGAAAGCTGAAGTACAAGTCCTTGGACTCAAGACTCATTCATTCCATCTCATACCCTGTGGCAGCAGGGTTCTCCTCCTGCATTTTCTCCACTGAAACCAAGACTCTGGAAGGCCTTTAAGAAAGCTACCCTGGGGCCCCAAGACAAGACTTTGAAAAAGGATTGATAAAGGATTTGGACTTTAACACCTGGCTATTCTTGTGGTGATTAATCTGCTGAAAAGAAGGCTTTCCAGAAAACCAAACCAAGAACATTACACTCTTATGATTCTTTGACTGTCCCCACCTGGTGTAAAAGGTTTTTACATATCTTTTAATAGAATAAATTCTTCAAACAGAACTATAATTTCACAGTGTGTCCAGGGGTTTCTAACCTTTTTTTATGTCATGCACCTTCTGGCAGTCTGGAGAAACCTATCAAGCCCTTCTTTTGAATAATGTTTTTAAATAATGGAAGGAAACACTAAATTTAAATTAGAAGTTGGTAAAAATAAAAATGATTTTTCTTTTTCCCATTTAAGTTCATAGGCCTTTAAATTAATCTACAGACCCAAGTTAAAAATCCCTGTGATAGAGACTCAGAGAATTCCAGAGTTGGAATTGATCAGAATGATCATCTAATTCACATATTCCTAGACAGGAAGTTTTTCTACAATATACTCCACATACAACATGCTCCTGTTTCCAGTTAAGATCTCCAATAAAAAAATACTCACTATCTCTTGAAATAGCACACTACATACTTTCTGATAACTTAATACTTGGGCAATTTTCCCTTGTGAATTTACTTGTCAAGGTAATTCATGTCCTTTTTATTCTTTTATCTTTTAAAGTTAATTTTAGAATGTCACAGTGTCAGAAATAACAGAAAACTTACTTGTGCCAAACTTGATAATATTTACTTTTTGCTTCTCTTGGACAAGAGACAGAGCATGTAAGGCAATTTGCTTTGCTTGCAGTAATATTGAGCCCTCCATAGAATTGGAACAATCCAGACAAATAATAACTTCATTAGTATAGGCCTTTTCAGGTAGTGCAATGCTAAAATCTGGATGGAATACAAGCATGCAGGCCTAGAAGGAAAAAGGAGACAATGGCTAGAAAGTGGCAAATTCATCTTATAACTTCAACTGGAAATGAAAAAGTCTTTATTATGAAATTATTTTATTATTAAATTAATAATGGATTATTAAATTGTATCCATGTTTTTCTCCTTATTTCCTCATTTAAGGACAAGCTTCTGTAAAAAGTCAGTCTCTGAAGGACATGATTGATGAGTGAGATTGCCCTAGCCCTTAAGGAATATATTCTACAATCTTGGGCAGGATTTCACCCAACTAGGAGGCCTAATTTCTATTAAGAATGTAAACAGAATCTAATTGGGGAAAAGTTCTTACTCCAGAAGAAATGGGATTCTGTCCTTGGACCCCTCCATTAGAGTTTAGAGTGATCCAGCTCATGAAAGAGAAAACCAATTAAGAGTGGTCTGAATGGAGATAAATTTCTCTGATCAGATTGCTGGAGGCAGATGAGTCTCATGATCAACCAGTGTTCTCAGCAGAAGGAGCTGAAGACTGCTACCCTACATTTTCATTAAATGTCCCCACTAAGGGTTGATTTCCTCTTGTCAGAAGCATTCCTTTTTACAAAGGCATTTAAGTCATTCAATGTTTCCATCGGTTTGTGTTTGGTTACTTAGAGAAACTACTGACCATCAATTTATTGACTGCAAGCTACCTTAATGAATAAATTGACTAATTATCCATAAAATCTATCTCTTGGGTTTCCCAACCATTAAAGTTATGACTTTCAATTGGTCTTTCATTCAAAAATGAAAATAATTTTTACTTTGCTAATTGAAGAATAAAATTTAATTTTAAAAGACCAAGAGAATTCCAGTTTTAAGTTCCAAAATGAAGAAGACAAAATTAAGCTGAGCAACATAAAAAGGGAATAGGATTACACAGTAAAATAGAGTGCGGTGACCCAAACCAGGAGAACAATTTATGCAATAACAATGTGAGAAATTAATTGTTTCTCTCATATTTAATAATTAACTATTGAATAGAGACCAAGGTTTTTCCCCTTTTCTACTTCCTTATCCAGAAATCAACCAGTGGCAAAGATCTAAAAAGACAATTAAGAGAAGCTCTTAAGTTTGGGCTCCTCGGTATATACCTACTCAGTGTTTGCTCAGAAAGATGTGGGGGAAATGTAGACAGATAAGGAAATAGATTAGTCAATGGATAATATGGGTCACCTACCCCCAAACCCTCGTTTTAATACAGCCCACTTTTCATTATTTCATTCTCTTGTTGACCCATGAAAGTTGATTTTTAAAAAAAATTATATTATAATTATATATACACATATATGTGCATATATATATGTAAAATATATATAGATCTGGACCTGATATTTCTATTGAGCAGATTAGCCCAGGATTACTCCCAGTAGCTCAAACTTAAGTGGTCTCATTCAACTGGAAATCTAGGCCTGGGGGCAGTGAAAGAATTGAAGGAATCTCATTCAATGGAAGCCCTACCCTGAGACCACATAAAGTGACTATTTTGAGCTCCAAATCTTTGCAGAAATCTGAAATAAGAATTATGCTTTGCCAACAAAGCTCTATTCTTGGCAAAGCTGCTTACCAAGACTCCTACCTGTTGTGAAAAGACCATGATAATCTTTGTTATTTCTCTGTCAGGACCTCTTGCCACTAAGGAATCTGTCTTCCTAGCAAAGCTGGCTTCTCAGTGCCAATAAACTTCCCTTTTGGCAGCATTCAGACTTTTCGAGTTGGTGAATTCTTTCACATTGGACCTGCCCATCTAGGGGATTCCTACTCCAATTTTCACAACTCTCTGCACTGCCACTAACCACATCAATATAGATTGGTTTTTATTTTTGTTTTTGAATTTTCCTTTGTATCCCTATCAATTTCCACAGCCCATGGCAATGTTTAAGAAATAGTAAATGTCTAACAAATGTTTAATAAATGCTTGTTCAATACTGTATGAGGATATATTCTGATGGAAGTGGAAATCTTCAACATAAAGAAGATCCAACTCACTTCCAGTTGATCAATGATGGACAGAGGTAGCTACACCCAGAGAAGGAACACTGGGAAGTGAATGTAAATTGTTAGCACTAATATCTGTCTGCCCAGATTACATGTACCTTCGGAATCTAATACTTAATGTGCAACAAGAAAATGGTATTTACACACATGTATTGTATCTAGGTTATATTGTAACACATGTAAAATGTATGGGATTGCCTGTCATCGGGGAGAGGGAGTAGGGGGGGGATAATATGGAAAAATGAATACAAGGGATAATATTATAAAAAATATATATAATACAAAAAAAAATAAATGCTTGTTGATGGATTGATAAATAATGGAATTTTAGTGTGCTGTAAGAAATGTTGAATAATTCACAGAAAACCTGGGAAAATATACAAATTGTGGCAGAGGAAAACAAGTAGAACCAGGAAAACAATAGATACAATGACTAATATTATAAATAAAAAGAAGCCAAGTGCTGTGTAATTACAATGTCCTGTCTTGGCTTACAAGAAGAGATATATAGAAACCAGACTCTTTTCCTTGAAGAAATGTGGGAGTATGGATAGAGAATCCGGCATTTTCTGCCACACATGGTTGTTAGGTACAGTGGTATTATTACTGAACTGCTTTTCTTTATTACAAAAGAAGACTCATAGGGTAGATATCTCCAGAAATCACTATGATCTGAAAACAAAAGTTATCAATAAAACTTAAAAAAAATTAAGTAAGGGAGTTCAGTTAGATGGTCTGTTAAGTTCCCATCTTGTTTGAAAACCTCGTCATTTACTTAAGCACTATGACAGGAGTTCCTTGATATCTTGAAGAATAAGGGACAACTGTCTAATATGTTAAATGACAAAGAAACCACCCAAAAAACAAAAGGAACCCTTTGCAATTTCTCCTTCAAGATCAAGAGTCCTCCATAATCATACTGAATTTCAGAACTAGAAAGTACTTTAGAAATCATTGAGTCAGAGGAACTAGTTACAAAATTCAGAACTGAAAAGGATCTAATCAATCACCTCATCTTTTATAGCTTAGGAAAAATGAGACTTAAAAGTTAATCTGACTCTTTCATATTATAAATAATAGAATTTGATTAAATTCAGGAGAACATATATTTATTAAATGCTTACTATTTGCAAAACTGTGATAGGTAGTGCAAATACAAAGACAAAAGTTCCTGCTTCCAAGGAGCTGAAAATTCTCTGACATTCTGGGAGCAAAATGATACCCAGAGATACATATCTAATGGCAGAGACAGTATCTGGATCCAAAACTAAAATGTGTTCTGTCACAGAAATTAAGTGAGCACCTTTATACGAAGATAAATTAAAGATGGGAAGGCACCTTGGAAGCCATCCAATCCAATGTCCTCATTTTATAGATGAGGTCACTAAAACTCAGAATTTTTAATAACTTGCTTCTGATCAAATATGGAATAAAGAGAAGATCTGGGAGATGAATCTAGGTCCTTTGACTTCATGCTTCATACCTAATTTTTTCCCTCTCTTTCTTCAATGAAGGTCAATACTAAAATCAAAAAAGTTAGGCAGAGCTAATATATAATTAGGTTATATATAATTACATATGATAAGAAGTCACTAATATTCTTCTATTTTATAGGCTTAGTAACTTAGAAGAATGCCACAGATATAGTGCATTTTATTTTTTTAAAAACTCATTTGTAAATAAATACTTTTAAATTTTAAAAGTTTTTTTTAAAAATCACCTAACACAAATCTCCCATGTTATCTTTGTGGGTTAAATGGTGAAATTGGGGCTTGAGTATAAGATAGTAAGATGTATTTAAATAGTTACATCCAAAGAATGTTAACTCCTACATCATTGTCAGTCTAGATAAAGGCCTCTATGGGGAGACCACAAAGCTCAGTGCTTGACTCAGATTCCTGTCAGTGACTTGTCAATCATAAGCATCAAATATTTATCAATTTTGCAAATAATACAAAACCTAAAGATATAGCCAACAATAGGGGACAGAAGAAAGATTCAAAATTATCTCAACAAGTTAGAAAATTGAGAAGCAGAAATTTGCCACAAATAAGAATCCTGTGATAAAAGTTACTGAGAGCCAGCAACCCCAATGTTCTACACCATTTGTTTCTGCTAATTTTAGGGCTTGATGGCAGAGAAACTTGTATTCTTCATGACAGGAGTCAATCTCAAAGATCAAAGGAGTGGCAAGATGTTGTCAATAATTCTAGAATAATAGAGCCATGGCAGGTGTGTGCATGTGTATGTGTGTGTGTATATGTGCATAGTATGTGTATATACAGAAAGAGAAATAGAGACAGAAAGAGAAATGAGACACATAGAGAAAACCAAACAATTTAGCTATTTAAATAAAAAAGAAGCAGAAACAAAAAGACAGATTTGCCTTGTTTGAAAGGAATGAATTAAATATTTGTTATATAGCATAATTATCTGGAAGTGCAAAGAAGTGGGACATTAGAAGAAATATTGGTAATGAAAAAACCAAAAGTTATAAATAAAAGCTTATTCTGAAAAAGAAGATAAAATAACAATTCTAAAAAAATTTAAAAATAATTTGAAAAAAAAAAAGGCCAGATTGGATTAAAGGTAAGGTAGTATATAACACATTATAACAAGAATATCATACCTATGTGAAAATCATTAACTTGAAATGGAAATATGGTGGGCCGTATTTGGGTGAGGATCAATGGAAAGAGAAACAAGAAGTATTGTAGGGAGAATTTAATCCTTTATACAAAACCATACAATTAATACTCAAAATATTGTTCAGCAAACACATGATTGTCAATTTTATAAAGTTGATGGATCTGTCTTAGTGAAAAATGACAATGGATTCAAATGAAACTAGAATGCATATAAGTCATGTTTTTTTTTTTTAAACAGTTACATTGGATGATAATTTTTTTTTCAAATAAAAAGAAATTTACCTCACTTTCCTTGTTTGGGTGCTTTTCAACCCACATTCTTGGGAGATAAACCTCTCCTATGTAGATCTGGAGAGAGAAGCCTTTGCTGTCTAAGGTACTGTTATCCAAAGTGCTGATTACAGCTTTGCAATCTGTTTTCTATACAACAAAAGAAAAATATAATATTTGATTTAATTGAATATGTCCATTTTGTCACTCATTGCAGCATAACATCATTTTCAAAGCATAGTTTAAAGGAAAGCAAAAAAATTAATGCTAAAGTTATAGGTTTCTGATCACTTGAAAACTATGAATTCTTAGGGTAAGACTTTCATTTCAGTCATTTTCATGTATTTCATGAAATTCAAAATTTGTATCTCTCTACAAAGCCAAGCCAAACCAAAGTAAAAAAATAACACTTCTACTGAAGTCATTAGGTATGTAGATTAATCTGGTTCAGAATATAATTGATAGTCACATTTTTAAAAATCTTATAAATCTTACAATTTAAAAAACCTTACAAATGAGCCTCACTAATGATAACATTGATAAGATATTTTTACAAGTATGAAATTAATTTAAATATAGATAATAAAGTTTTTAAAAGACTTACATACCTTTACTTTGAGTTTATGTGTATCACTGTTAATTAGCTCAATTAAATGTGGCATCTCAATTGATATATTTAAGGAGAATCTATCAAATATAAAGAAAAAAGGATTTCAATTTAATAGAGATACAATGCTTTCCTTCACATATGCTATATTTCAAATAGAAGTTGCTACTCAGATTTTATATGCTAGCAACTTGTGCTAGCATAATTATCTTATATTTGTTCTGAATATACTGATATGTGCAGTTGTCTCCTCTATTGATTAAGTTTCTTAAGGAAGGGATTGTTTCATTTTTGTTTTTGTATCACTAAAGATACAGTGCTTAGCACCTAATAAGTGTTTAATAAATGTTTCTGGATTGATCACACCCTCTATGAAGAGGGTAAGCTATCTCCCAAATTGCATACTCTTTTTCATTACTCTGTCAGAAGCCTAATCAGCTAAATTGCATCTCCTTTACAGAAAATTATATGATTCCCTCCATATGAAAGTATTTTCTCTCCCTTAAAATTTTGCCAGAACACTTTGAAGCTCTTCTTTGTTTCTATGACACTGTTCCTTCTATTAAATATAGTGTATTTCAAAAGGAACTTTAAAATATGAAACTAATGTCCACTAAAATCAGTCACTGAAAAATTAAGACTTTATATTTTAGATACTTACTGTTGATGCATTCCAACTTCCTTAATACAAACCTTCTCTACTGTATCCTGTCAAAAATAAGAATATGATCATATATCCATTTTCAGGGTACACCTAATACAATGACTGGTATATTAAAAAATGGTAAGTCATCGTCACATCAAGTAAACTGCTAGCAATATGAATAATGTTGTAAGTTTTCAACTTTGCACATCTGTAAATGTCATGCATTTTTCTCTTGTGGAATAAGAGTCACTATCAAACTAATTTTTGAGTAATATTACTCAGAAAGGTTAATGAAATAACAACAGTTAACATTTGCATAGAGCTTACCAAATACTTTACAATTATTATCTCACTTGATACTCACCACAACTCTGGGAGGTGGATGCTATTATTCACTCTATTTTACAGATAAAGAAACTGAGGAACACAAGTTAAGTGACTTGCCCAGAGCCACAGAGCTATTAAATATCTTAGGCAGGGATTTGAAATCAGGTCCACCTGACTCCAGGCCTGATGTTCTCTCTGCTGTGCCATCCTAACTGCCTCTAATTGCTACTGATATTCAAAAAAGGGCAACTGAAAATAATTTTTTCTCATTTTTCTAAATGACATGTATACCAAGTTCTGTTATCTTTAGGAAACATTACCTATTTATATCTCAAGGACATTTTTAAGAGCTATAACTTCAAAGAAAATATCACTTAAAACGTTAAGTTAAATATACAAACCTGCAAGTTTTCATTTAAAGCTTTGTCCTGTTGCCACGGTGCTACACTAGCAGGCATGAAGAAGTTGGCACATCCATGATGAAAACTGAGCTCAGTAATATAGGTAATTTTGATAAGAACTTTGGCCTGTGGTGGTAAGTTTCCAATACTCACTGTAAAGACATCCTGAAATGGAAACATTATTCACTTTGCAAACCAAAGACCTAATCCAAATTCTTTATTTAATAATGTGCAAACCAAAGAGCTAATCCAAATTCATTATTTAATAATGTTCTACATTAATAATCAATTCAAACAATTAAGACATCAAGCTTCTGAAAAACACTTCCTAGGAAAATGGGGATAGTGTTTAAGTTTATTTTGAAAATTCAAAATTTTGCTGAGGTTAGCACTTCTTCCACTAATTTAAACTTTGATTTTTCTTTACCTTGGTAAGGGAATTAATTGTAACCGAAAAATTCATCACCTCCAATATAGTGTAGAAGTAAGTCTTTCTGAATTTAGACAGGCTGGCTCTTAGATAACACAAAGATTATTAATCTCTATGCCCCTATGTGAAATAGGGACTTAGTAGGACCTGCCAAAACTTCTCTACCAAATGGCTACATTAATCCTTACAGTTTTTTTAACCTAGATCAAGACCTTGTTCTGACTGTTAGTGAACCTAGTTACTGTATTTTTCTGCTACAGAGAATCTTCATACTCAAAGTTTCCAATCAACCATTGGACAAATTTCTATTTGTGAAGCCTGATGAAAATATATTCCTGCTGCTCAATAACACTAATCTTTCTTTTCCTTTGGGTAAAGATTCACCTCCCCCAAATTGTATCGCAGTTAAGAACTCTGCTTATGAAGTAAAAATTCACTGACTTTCATTCTCTGTAGCCATAGACTATAATTATTTTGTGCTTCCAGTTACCCTGTCTTTTGTCATCTCACAATAATTAACTACCCCACAATAGGGGAAAACAATTATAAAATTTCTGATTCTCTTACAATCTCTCTAACAATCTTGTTTGGCTTTATCATCATCTCTTTATCAGAGACTCTTGGTCCAGACCAGTGATTTCACTGGGACAATTTAAAGAATTCCATAGTGGACCTTAAGAGAGAAAAATGGAAAACTCCTCTGCCAACCATTGTCTTTGTGGCTCACCATAGAGTGCTGAGAGGTGAAGACCTTTTCCATGGGTTTCTAGAAGTGTGTGTCAGAAGTGGCTTCTGAACATAGATCTTTTTGACTATAATGCCAACCCTCTTTCCATTATTTATTACCTTTCAGAAACTTGACCAATAAAAAATTACTTCTTCTGAACTAAAATTTTCTGTTTGTTTTTCATCCATTCATCTTAGCACAAAGTCACATGAGTGGACATAAGGATGGAGTTGTCATATTGATTTCAATCAACACTAAAAACTTAGTTATTAAGTTAAATTGTCTATATCCTAACATCTTAAACTATGATTTAAGACCTCATATGGCAACTCATAACTGAAGGTGGAGGTTGTGAAATTGTGGTTATTAGGAAATGTTTGATTATATAACTATTTTATATATTTACATAACCAGGGTCACATAACAATTTCTAGGACAAAAATGGATTACAAGTGGGAAAAGTTTAAAAAAGTCCTGGTCTATGTAACAAAAACACATTTCTCTTATTTTTAATTTAGCATTCCAAAAACAACAATTTGATATTATCTTGTAACTCCCTTCTCATTCTTTTGGAAAGTTGATGGGGTTTAAACCCAAAATAATATTAAATCATGTAAGATAAGAAGGAATTCATTAGAGTCACAGACTACATTTGTTAATTAGTACAGAGCTGCAGATAACATGCCAAAAGGGCACTGGAAATGCTAAATTCTTAGGCAAGGTTTCTCTCTGATAACAGAAAATAAGATTTTTTCAATCTAAATATTTTTGATTCTTACTTTATAGTAGGTATTATATATTTTAAAGGATTTAACTTTTTTTTGCATTTTTGATTAATGTGGCAACCTAACAAATTAATAGCATGCCATACAGGACTATCTTGATCCATCAAGTAAGCTCCATGGCCTTGACTGATGGCTTCTCTGTACTCCTGATGGGCTTCTTTCTTTTCCTTGACCTAAGAAAAAAAGCATTTAAAAAAGTTATGACAAATATGATAACTGCATTATTTCATGTAGTAGAGTTAACTGTTCAAACTCAAATATTAGAAATGTTTATTTCAGAAATGAATAGAATGTGAAATGAATGTAAACTTGAAAAGCAAGCCAATATGTATAAAATCACTACTCAGAAGCCCATCACACTGGATAAATTTAAAAAAGGTGTGTCTGCAGAGAAAGCAGGACAAGAGAGTGTAATTTATTATTCTTTACCTCTCCTATTATATGCTTGCCATTGATGAAAGCTTCAAACCCACACACTGCTGCTTTGTCATCCAAGGGAAAAAGATATTTTGTTTCAATCGGCAGATCACTCTTATTGGTATATGCTTGAAAAACAATTATCTAGAAATAGAACAAAATCCATTTTGTTAATGAAATGCTTTTAAAAATTATTTTTTTGAAAAGTGGCCAACACAAACTGTTCATATTTGGGGGGTTAAATTCTGCAGGTGTTCGTTCTAATAAGTGTTTTAGTTTTCTCATAAGTGCCTACAGTCATAATGCAGAACCTGAACCACATACAAAAATGCAGTCTGTTTTAACTTTAAGGAGTTGGTGCTTACCTGAAAAAAGCATGGTTTATCCTCATAAAGCTAATACAATGTTTAAAAAAATTTGCTAGAACTTTATAGTTGCTGCAAGTGTAGTGTTCTCTGATCATCCTGACCCCACTGCTGATTGATTAACAGGAAAGATTTGCCCTGCTCTCTTTCTGATTTGAGCTACTTTCACTCTTTCATGGCAGGTCAGTACTCTGTATCATTACCATATTGGTGTTGGACTTAATACAAACACATAATTGACTTTAGCTCTATTACAACTAAGAACTCCTTCATTATACACGGCAACAACAAGACTATACAATGATCAATTCTGATGGATGTGACTCTCTTCAACAATGAGAGAATTCAAACCAGTTCCACTTGTGAAGTGATGATGAGAGCCACCTATATCCAGGAAGAGAACTGTGGGAGCTGACCACAACATAGCATTCTCACTCTCTCTGTTGTTATTTGCTTATGTTTTGTTTTCTTTCTCAGGTTTTTTTTTCCCCTTCTTGATCGCATTTTTCTTGTGCAGCAAAATAATTGTATAAATATGTATACATATATTGGGTTTAACATATGTTAACATTTAATATGTATTGGACTACCTGCCATCTAGAGAAGGGGCTGGGAGGAAGGAGGGGAAAATTTGGAACAGAAGGTTTTGCAAGGGTAAGTGTTGAAAAATTATTTATGCATATGTTTTGTAAATAAAAAGCTTTAATTTAAAAACAAAAAACAACTAAGAACTCCTGAACTCAAGTGATTTACTAGGCTTAGTTGCAAGGATTATAGGTATGCTACCATCATGCTCAGCTTGATTTTCTTTTTCACAAGGGGAGGTTAAATATAGAAGTGGTAGGAAATATTTAGAAATGACAGTGAAAATTAAAAACTAAAGCTTGACTTTTTTTTTAACTTAAGAAAAAGGATTATAAAGGATTCTGGGTTCAGTTCTGCCACTTGCTAGAACTGCTGTGAACTGGTCAAGTTAATTCATATATCTGAGGATTCACATATCTAAAAAATAATAATCTTAGATTAGATGAGCTTTAAGGTTCTAACTTGAATTTCTACCATCCTATATATTGTTTATGCTTACTTTTTACTTTATATGTCATATATATATATCTTAAATCCTATACATATTTTCATCTTAATTTGAAGTTTATCTAATGTTAATGAATCTAGAACTGCTATCTATTTTTCAAGGCATTTGTTTTAAAGATTTAAGTCATAGAAATTATTTTTTTAAAGCAATGAAACTTCAAGCATTAAATTTGTAATTGCCAAATTTATATGTACATATATCAAATATGTGACAAATGATAAGGAGGAAAATTTTATATTGTTTTATAGTCAAATATCTCTATTAAGGGGAAGTAAAGCATTAAAATATAACAAAAACAGATAACACAAGTGAGCTTTTATAATAAACAAGTGAGGAATTGTAATAAAATTCTTATTTCATATTATTGTTGCTCATAATCTAGTTATTGTGGAAATAAATAGCATTTTTTTAAACTGCATATGTAATTTCATTGAGGAAACCCAAAAACCACATAGCAGTACTGTGAATTTTTTTTATATCCATAATTCTAACTCTATTAAGAAGTATTGTAAAATAGCTCCTATGGAACTCTAAAAGATAGAATTGTAGAATTCCTCATACTATGGTTTGAAAAATCCTGGACTAAAGCATCAAATATCAAGACGTGAGATGATAAGAGTACATATGGCTTTCATTAATGGGTTCAGGTTACCAAGTCTGCACAAACTACATTAGGAGTACAGAATGAACAGGTAGATGTCGTGGCTGAACTGCCATCCTTGATCCTTGGAAACTTATAAAGGTCAAAAAATATGAGAGGGAAGTTTTCCCCCCTCCTTTTTGTCTTTTTAAATAGTATTTTATTTTTTTCTTAGAACATGTAAAGACAAATTTTAACATCCATTTAAAAATTTTGAGTTCCAAATTTTCTCCCTTTCTTTTTCACTTTCCCCTCCCTAAGACAATAAGCAATTTGACATAGCTTATATAAGCACAACCATGTGGACATGGCTCTTTTCAACAATGAGATGATTTTTTAAAAATTAAAAAATAAATTAAGTAAAACTAATAGGTTTTGATTCGCATTTAGACTCTATCAGTTCTTTGGATGTGAACAATAATTTTCCTAATAAGATATTTGGAATTGTTTTAGATCATTGTATTGCTGAGAATAGCAAAGTCATTCATAGTTGATCATTGTACAACATAGCTGCTATCTTGTACAATTGTCTCCTAGTTCTGCTTACTTCACTTTGCATCAGTTCATATAAATCTTTCCAAGTTTTTCTGAAATTGCCTGCTCATCATTTTTTTCAGCACAATAATATTCCATTACATTAAATACAACAACTTGTTCAGCCATTTCTCAATTGATGGGCATTCTCTCAATTTCTAATTCTTTGCCACCAGTGATATAGAGCCACTATAAATAATTTTGTATATGCTTTTTTTTTTTTTTTTTTTTTTTTTTTTTTTGTCTGAGAGTAGATTTGAACAGAGGTCCTCCTTCCTGACTTCAGGGCTGGTGCTCAATCAGTTGCACTACCTAGCTGCCCCTTCTATTCCCTTTTATACCACATTTTATACATGAAACTGAGGCAAACAGGGTCAAGTAACTTGCCTAGGTTACACAGCTAATAAGTGTCTGAAGTGAAATTTGAACTCAGGTCTTCCTGATGCCTGGCCCAGCATTCTATCCATTATGACACTTGGCTGTCTTGATACCACTGGTAGGCATATATAAAACAAAAAACTTGAATATGAGGTGGAGCCACATACATAAAAATATTTCTAGAAGAATTTTCTGTAGTAGCAAAGTACTGGAAGGAAAGCAAAAACTATCTTTTGACTTTTTCTGTATCTTTAACACAACTCATACTAGGTGCTTGGTAAATATTTATTGACTGATTGATTAAAAAGATATGCCCAGGGGGTAGCTAGGTGGCGCAGTGGATAGAGCACCAGCCCTGAAGTCAGGAGGACCTGAATTCAAATCTGACCTCAGACATTTAACACTTCCTGGCTGTGTGACCTTGAGCAAGTCACTTAATCCCAATTGCCTCAGCAAAAAAAAAAAAAAAAAAAAGAAAAAGAAAGGATATGCCCATTGACTTGCAAATTGGTAAACAAATTATGGCATATATTATTGTGCTATATGCTATGATAAATATAAAAAATTAGAGAAATTTTGGCGTACTTGTATGAATTGATAGAAAATGAAGTAAAATCAGAGTTAGAAGAAGAATGATTTATCAAATGACTAAAATATGATCAAGTAAAACAATATTGAAATACTTCAGAAGTTTGATTGTTGCAGTGGCCTATCAGAACTCCAGAGGACTGATGGTAAAATATGTCTCCTACCTTTTGGCAGAGAAGTAATGAATTAGAGGTCTGGAAAAGGGAATAATTTCCAGACTTGGCCAATATGGTGATTTATTTTGCTTTCCACACTTATCTGTTACAATGAAGGATTTATTTAGCAAATGAATAATTGGGGAGTGAAAGGGATAGATGGAAAAAAAGAAAGGAACATTAATAAAAGCTTCTTTTTGAAAGTAATTGGGATAAAAGCTTTTTATTTTTTTAAAAAGAAAAGAAAGCTTCATGGGGAAAGAGGAGAAAAACATTCCAGCTATAATTTTATAATTTGTGATGAGAGATATCACACGATTTACTTGAGATGGGAAAACATGATTTGGATTTTCAAAAAGAGAAAAAATCTAGAGGGCTCCAAACAAAAGCAAACTGATTCACTATCTGAATCACAGTTAATCCTTACTAAGAATAACTATAGATTACCCAATTTCCAGATTATACTACTTCCAGTAGTTGATACATTTGATACACTCATGTTGCTTTTCCTGATATTCATCCTTATATTGTACTCATATCAAAAAAAAAAATTTATCCTTGAGCTGTATATAACACATCTGCTTTGCTAACCATTCACAACTGGATTTGATGTAGTTGTCCTATTTTGTGTATTTCTTTTACATATGTATTCATGTTACTGTGTGCTTGATTATAAGCTAAAAAAAAAAAAGGTCAAGAATTATAACTGTGTGGTCCTCTTAATTTGTTACTTGATAATTTTGTTTTTTAATAATGATAGAAAAAGGTACTTTTGCTGGGATAGAAATTGTATTAATATCCAATGATGTAACAAGGCTATTTGAAAAAGAGTTTGGCATCTTAGTCCCTTTCATTTCAGAATAAGACTTATATCCTTGGCAGAAGCCATGAAATTAATAAGATACAAATACTGATCTCATTCCAAGAAGAAATATTTCCAACTCAAGAGTAAAAATGAACAAGGAAAGTACCAAATCAAAACTATGTAGACTTCTGTTTGTGGGTCAAGGACACTCTATGGGCTAAAAGCCCAGCCATAAATTCAACTAAAAGACTTTTTGTTTTGTTTTAAAGTATGAATAATTTTCTCTACTGAAGTTATTTTTACAATGTCTCATTATGACATGAAGGTGACCCTGGATTTTTGAAGGTGATAACAACAACAGAGTACAAATACTCGTAAGTCCTTCCATGCTGGAAAAACTGAGTCTAGCAAGGGTCTAGGTGTTTGACATCTGAAGTCAAGTGTAGCTAAGTTTAGAAAGATACGTTACTAGCCTGGTCACCAATTTTTCAGCATGGCAACTCTCAAAAGGTCATCAATTAGACTATAGAGGTGCTGAATGGTGATAAATAGTTCTCTAATTCAGTACATGTACTTAGTACTTACTATAGTTCTACAAGATTCACACCTATGATAATGTAATTATAAGAGAGCATATAAGCTGGGACAAACTCAGCCAGAGTCAGAGCCAGAGAAGACAGAAGGCTGGAGGCAGGAGCATAAGCCTCAGACTCAGAGAGACATTCCATCTTTGATCAGGCTCCTGGGTGGCTCTCCTTCCTATACTTTGAGAAAGACTGGTACAGACTCAGAGGGACTAAGAGACAGATTCATTCCAAAGTCCACCTTTGTGGTGGCTAGAGGCTGAAGGGGTAAGTGAGTGCCCGGGACACACAGCTGGGAAGTGTTAAGTGTCTAAGATCAGATTTGAATTCAGGTCCTTCTGACTTCAGGGCTGGTGCTCTATCTCCTGACTTCAGGGCTGGTGCTCTATCCACTGAGCTACTTAGCCACCCCTATTTACTGCCCTAATAACAATAAAGTTCTTAGGAGTTACAAGTAACATTTTCCTATGTAGGAATGTCAACAATTTACTCCTATTGTATCCTTTCTTTTATGTTTACCTTTTTATATATCTCTTTAATCTTGTTTTTGACAATCAGATTTTCTATTCATCTCTGGTCTTTTCATCAAGAATGTTCAAAAAATCTTCTGTTTCACAGAATATCCATTTGCCCTCTGAATTATAATCAGTTTTGCTAGATATGTCATTTTTGGTTGTATTGCTAGCTTTTTTACCCTCTGGAATATCACCTTCCAGGCCCTCTGATCTTTAATATAGAAAATGATAAATCCTAACTGTGGTTCCTTGTGGTAATCCTTGATTTCTTTCTTTCTATTTGCTAGCGATATTTTCTCCTTGATTTGGGAGGTCTGGAATTTGGTCTGAGAGTTTTCCCTTTAAAGGGTAATTGCTAGATTCTTTCAATTTCCATTTTATTATCTGGTTCTAAAATATGAGGGCAATTTTTGTTGATAATTTCTTGAAAGATGATTTCTTGGCTCTTTTTTTTTTTTTTTTTTTTGATCATGGCTTCCTTTCTGATGGTCCAATAATTATCTTTCCTAAATCCTTTTTTCCCAGGTTATTTGTTTTTTCCAATGAGATCTTTCATATTTTCTTATATTTTTTCATTCTTTTGATTTTGTTTTATTATTTCTTTATGTCAAATCATTTCCACTTGCCCAATTCTAATCAGTAAGTTTTTGAACCTCCTTTACAAAACTACTGACTCTCTTTTCATGATTTTCTAGTATCACATTCTTTTCCCAATTTTTCCTCTATTTCTGAAATTTTGATTTTTAAAATCTTTCTGGATCTCTCCAAGAATTCCTTTTGGCCCTGAGACCAATTCATTTTTTTTGACATTTTGCATGTAGCTGTTTTGACAGTTTTGTCCTTCTGAGTTTGTGCTTTAATCTTTTCAAAGTAACTTTCTTTATTGTTGTCTTTTCATTTTTTTCAGCCTATTTCTTGACTTTTAGCTAAACTGAGATCTTACTGAGTGTTGGAAGGCCCAATCTTCAGATTTTACATCATGTTGTTTTCAGATTCTAGTTCTTATGGTTTGCAAAATTTTAGTTCTTTCAAGGTAGTATGATCTAATAAGATATGTGGTCACTCCTCCCCTGGCCTATCTTCTAGTTACTCACTAGAGAAAGTATGTGAGTTTAGTGTGTGAGTAATTACAACTACTCTTTTCTATCCTGGTACTGTGTCCTGGCTCCTGCTAGTATTATTCCTCTTTTCTCTGACACCATGATCTAGAATTACATATGGGCAATGCAACAGAATCCTGATCCTAGTGCTAGGAAAGAGTTCCCTATAATTTCCTTTTGACTAGTAGTCCAACCTCTTTACTATCTATGGGCTGGGAGCATGAATTCAGCTACCTCCAAAGCCTGCTCTTGGCTTGTGAGGAAAGTGTTCCACTTTCACTCTGCAGAGATAGATCTTTCCTATCAATCGTTTAAGGTGTTTTGGGCTGGAAAAATGATTTACTTTGTTGATTTTGCCAATTCAAAATTCATTTTGAGGCATTATCTTAATGTTTCTTGGAGAAACATTTGCAAGAGCCCAGATGGATCTCTGTCTTTCCTCTGCCATCTTGGCTGTGCCCCAATCTACATTTTTATTCAAAAGAATCATCTTCATAATTACAGGACTGGTGATACTAGATAACATTCCTATAAAAAGGATTTGTTGTTCACTTGTTTCAGTTTTGTTAGATTCTTTGTGACCCTTTTTGAGATTTTCTTGGCAAAGATACTGGAGTGGTTTGTCATTTCTTTCTTCAAATCATTTGACAGATGAAGAGACTGAGGCAAATAGGACCAAGTGACTACCCAGGGTCACACAACTAGTAAGTAAATGCTTGATGTCAGATTTGAACTCAGAAAGTTAAGTTTCTGATTCCAGGCCTGGAACTCTATCCATTGTACCATTTATCTGCCCATGAAAAGGATTAGGGAATTTAAACAGACTAAATTAACCATGATTCAAATGGTTAATATGACAAGCAGAAAAAGTTAATATGATTTTAGGTTCTGGGTTTTTTTTTTTGTTTGTTTGTTTGTTTGTTTTTGTTTTTTTGTTTGTTTTAAGAAAGGCAGACTATGCAGGACTAGGTGATAATCCTACTAAATTTCTGTTCTGATCAGACCCCATATAGAATATCATGCTCAGTTATAGACACCATATTTTAGGAAGAGGTAGACAAACCAGAATATGTCTAATAAAGAGCAAACAGGATTGTGATAGCATTGGAAAAGCCACACTACTGAAGAACTTGTTGAAGGAAATTTGAAAATGTAGCTTGGAAAAGAGACTTAGAGGCTAATAATAATAATAATAGGCTTCAAGTCTCTGATGAGCTTTTAAGTAGATGTTTAAACTTGTTCTGTTAGGATGGGTGGAAGCTGCAGAGAGACAGATTAAGGCTTGATTTAAGAAAAAATTTCCTAAGATTATGGCAGCTTTTTTCTTTTAGTGGCAAGAAACTGGGAATTAAGTGGATGCCCATCAATTGGAGAATGGCTGAATAATTTATGGTATATGCATATTATGGAATATTATTGTTCTATAAAGCAGGATGATTTCAGAGAGGCCTGGAGAGACTTCCATGAACTGATGGTAAGTGAAGTGAACAGAACCAAGAGATCATTGTACATGGCAACAAGATTATATGATGATCAATTATGATGGGCGTGGTTTTTCTATAATGAGATGATTCAGGCCAGTTCCAATAGTCTCGTGATGATGAGAACCATCTACGCCCAGAGAGAGAACTCTGGGAACTGAATATGGATCACAACATAGCATTTTCACTCTTTTTATTGTTGTTTGCTTGCATTTTGGTTTCTTTCTCATTTTTTCCCTTTTTAATCTGATTTTTCTTATGTGGAATTATGTGGAAATATTTTTCTTATGTGGATAATTGTGGAAATACATATAGAAGAATTGCACATGCTTAACATATATTGAATTACTTACTGTCTAAGGGAGGGGTGAGTAAAAGGGAGGGAAAAAATTCGGAACACAAGGTTTTGCAAGGGTAAATTTTGAAAATTATCCATACATATGTTTTGAAAATAAAAAGCTTTAATTAAAAAAAAATTCCCAAGATTAGAGATGCCAAATACTAAAATGGGATCTTTTGGGAAGTAAATGAGTGTCCTCTTACTAGTGGTCTTTAAGTAAAAGTTGGATAATCATTTGTCATTGATGAAATAAAGGTGTTTTATGGTGAGGTACAGACTAGACTAGATTGCCCCTGAAGTCCCTTCTAATTCTGAGGTACTGTGACTATGATTATGTGATCCTAAGTTTCTTATTATCATAAGAGTTTTTTAAAGTTATAGAGAATCAGGCAATTAGTGTCAGGACCCAACAATGTATGTAACTATTTAAATACTAATTTAGTTTTAGAAAACTATACATTTCAAAGAGCTCACCACAATGTAATAAAATTAAGAAGATCTAGCTGTTACAGTGTTATTTATTAAATACAACACAACAATACATGCCATACCTGGGCTATGAAGTCCATTATTCTTCCCTTGATATGAATCTCTTCAAGAGGGACTTGAATCCCAGAGAGATCTTGAAGGCCAGCTTTTATGTTGATGAAAGGGTTGGTATCTGGTAATGCATAATCTAAATAGTAACAATTTAATTGTTAGTTTTTTAAAGGTGTTTTTGTTTAGTATGATTTTTTTTATTACCTTGCCTATTACCATTTTCCTTAGTCTAATATGCTTATACTTTATGGTATATATAAAAATATCAATTTGTTTTGAGTAGCAGAAGATGAAGTGTAAATAAATACAACTTGCAGACAGCAAAGAGCTGACAGAATTTGCAAAAAAATTTTTTTTTTAAATTTTAAGACTTGTTCCATTTATCCCTCTTTTTTTCTCTTAGTGTTTTAAATAAGAAAACATCCAACATTTTCAGCATTTAAAAAATATATAATCAAAATTCAGTATATTTCTTGAATGGTTAAAATTTATTTTTTGGTATATGGTATATCTCAAGGACTTACAAAACTATTAAATTCAAGACACTCTTTGGTTGCTTATATATGTGATAACTCATAAGTTATCATATGATCTATAATATTTTATGAGTTTAAAAATTTATTATTTACTTTTAGCACTTGTTTTCTGAAGTTTTAAATTTAATTTTAAAATTTAAATTTTAAGTTTCAGATTCTCTCCCGCTTCCCACACCCTCCCCTCACACTGAAGAAGCAAGCAAAATTATATCAGTTGTACATGTGAAATCATACAAATATTTCTATATTAGCCATATTTTTAAAAAAGCAAGAAAATAAAAAGAGAAAAATATTTTTCAATTTTCACTTGGAGTCTATCAGTTATGTCTCTCTGGAGGTTCATAGCATTTTTTCATCATTAATCTTTTTGGAACTATCTGGGATCACTATTTTTTATTTTTTTTTTAATATTTTATAGCTTCTTATTTACAAAACATATGCATGGATAATTTTTCAACATTGACCCTTGCAAAACCTTCTGTTTTTAAGTTTCCCCTCCTTCTCCCTACCCACTTCCCTACATGGCAAGTAGTCCAATACATGTTAAATATGTTAAAGCATATGTTAAATTCAATATACGCATACATATTTATACAGTTATCTTTTGCATAAGGAAAATCAGATCTAGAAAGAAAGGAAAAAACTTGAGAAAGAAAACAAGAATGTAAGCAAACAATAACAGAAAGAGTAAAAGTGCTATGTTGTAGTCCATACTCATTTCTCGTAGTTCTCTCTCTCTGGGTGTAGCTGATTCTCTTCTTTACTGAACAATTGGAACTGGTTTGAATCATCTCATTGTTGAAGCCACATCCATCAGAGTTGATCATCGTATAATCTTCTTGTTGCCGTGTACAATGAACTCCTGGTTCTGTTCATTTCACTCAGCATCAATTCATGGAAGTCTCTCCAGGCATGGAAACTGAATGGATGCCCATGAATTGGAGAATGGCTGAATAAACTGTGGTATATGAGTGTTATGGCATATTATTGTTCTTTAAGAAATGATCAGCAGGATGTTGTAAGATACAGAGACTTACATAAACTGATGCTCAGTGAAATGAGCAGAACCAGGAGATCATTGTACATGGCAACAACAAGATTATACGATGATCAACTCTAATGGATGTGGCTCTCTTCAACAATGAGATGATTCAAACCAGTTCCAATTGTTCAGTAAAGGAGAGAATCAGCTATACCCAGAGAGAGAACTATGGGAAATAAGTGTGGACCACAACATACATTTCCACTCTTTCTGTTATTGTTTGCTTGCATTTTTGTTTCCTTCTCAGGTTTTTTTCTTTCTTTCTAGATCCGATATTCCTTGTGCAGCAAGATAACTGTATAAATATGTATACATATATTGGATTTAACATATACTTTAACATATTTAACATGTATTGGACTACTTGCCATGTAGGGGAGGGGGCGGGGAGAAGGAGAGGAAAAGTTGAAACAGAAGGCTTTGCAAGGGTCAATGTTGAAAAATTACCAATGCATATGTTTTGTAAATAAGAAGCTATAATAATAATAAACAAACAAACAAAAAAAAAAAACAAAACAAAAAGGGCTGCCACAAACATTTTTGCACATGTGGGTCCCTTTCCCTTCTTTAACATCTCTTTGGGATATAAGCCCAGTAGTAATACTGCTGGCTCAAAGGATATGCACAGTTTGATAACTTTTTGAGCATAGTTCCAAATTGCTCTCCAGAATAGTTGGATTCATTCACAATTTCACCAACAAAGTGTTGGATCACTATATTGATCAGAGTTGCCAAGTCTTATAGTTGATCATCACTACAACATTGCTGTTACTGTGCACAATGGTTATTTTTACTTTACTCTGCATCAATTCATATAGGTCTTGCCTTATTTTTCTGAAACCATCTCTCTTGTCATTTCTCATAGCACAATAGTACTCTATCACAATTATATGCTACAATTTGTTCAGCCATTGCCCAATTAACGAGATCCCCTTGATTTCTAATTCTTTGACACCACAAAAAGAACTGATATAAATATCTTTATTTATATTTTCCTTTTTTTTTAATCTCTTAAGAGATACAGGCCTAGTTGTGGTATTGCTGGATCAAAGGATATGCATAGTTTCCTAGATCTTTGGTCCTAGTTCCAAATTGTTCTGCAGAATGACTGAAGCAATTCACTACATTCACTAGTTTACATATTGCCCCCATACACACACTCCCCTTCAGCACCTGTCATTTCCAACATGTGTGAGGTAATACTTAAGGGTTAAATTTTTAAAATGTCCTTCTCTAATCAAAAGTGATTCAGAACATTTTAATATGCTTATATATAGCCTTGACTTCTTTTTCTGAAAACTACTTGCTAATGTTCTTTGACCATATCAATTGGAGAATGGTTTTTATTTTTATAAATTTATTATTTATTATTATGTTTTAAAATTTATACATCTATTCTTAGTATATATTTGAGAAATGAGGCCTTTATCAGAGAAACTTGTGGTAATAACATTTTCATGGGAGGCAGAGCCAAAACAGCAGAGAAAAAAAAGATAGAAACTCACATGAGTTCTCCACAAAATCCCTCGGAAAATCCTTAAATAGTGCTAAAAAACAACTCTAGAGCAGCAGAATCCCCCAAAAGGTGGGATGAAATAATTTTCTGGCAAAGACAACTTAGATGATAAGAAGGAAAAGTCTGTTGATCCTGTGTGAGAGGGAAGCACAGACCAGGCCTCAATAAACCAGGAGCAGAACTTGGGAGTCACTGATGGCAACAGCTGCTCCTGGAGGTCTCAGTTGAACAACTGATCAGAAAGAGATTTTGGGGTCTCTTTGTAAGACTTGAGGTAGGACTCTGTTGCTTTGCCCATACTTGAATCTAGATCCAGTTCTGGATGTCAGTCCCAGGATGACGAGGATCATTTGCACACTCCAGCTTGTGGACATAGTGGAGTGGGGACCTTTATCATAGTTCCACATAGCAGAAAAGAATGCTTGTGATGGCTCACAGACTAGAGCAGAGGCCAGGAGAGTAGTAAACACAGATTCACTTAGTTCAAACCATCTTGAAAGAACTGAAAAACATACAGATCCCTAGAAGTATTTTGGAAAACTGCTGCACAAAACCCCTGAAGCTTGGACAGCATGCCCCACCCAGAAAGCAGAATCTCACTTTAACAAAGGGTTAAAAATTAAGGAATAAGCTGGGAAAATGAAAAGACAACAGAAAAAATTCCTGATCGTAAAAGTTACTATCCTAACAAGGAAAATCAAAATGAATACTCAGAAGATAACAAAGTCAAAGCTTCTACATCCAAAGCCTCTAAGAAAATATAAGTAAGAAAAACATGAATTTGCCTCAGGCCACACAAGAGCTCAAAAAGGATTCTGAAAATCAAATAAGAGAGGTAGAAGAAAAATTTGAAAGAAAAATGAGAGTGAAAATCTTTTCAAGAAAAAAATTCTAAGATCATAAAAAATGAGTTAATAGTTTAATAAAAGAAACACAAAAAGTACTTTAGAAAATGCCACCTTCAAAAATAGACTAGGCCAAACAGCAAAAATGGTACAAAAAGCCAATGAGGAAAAGAATGCCTTAAAAAGCAAAATTGATCAAATGGAAAAAGAGGCGCAAAAACTTACTGAAGAAATTAATTCCTTAAAAATTAGAATTGAGCAAATGGAAGCTACTGACTTTATAAGAAATCAACAACAACAACAACAACAAAAATTAAAGACAATGTGAAATATCTCATTGGAAAAAAAGCTAAGCTGGAAAAGAGATCCAAGTGAGATAATTTAAAAATTATCAGACTACCTGAAAGCCATAATCCTAGACATCATTTTTCAAGATGTCATTAAGGAAAACTACCTTAATATTCTAGAATCAGAGGTTAAAATAGAAATTGAAAGCATCTACCAATGATCTCCTAAAGATATTCTAAAATGAAAACTCCCAGAAATATTATAGTCAAATTTTAGAGCTCTCAAGTCAATGAGAAAAAATTGTATGTAGCCAGAAAGAAACAAGTCAAGTAGTCATAGTCAAGATAACACATGATTTAGCAACTTCTATATGAAAGGATCAGAGAGCTTGTAATATATTACAAAAGGCAAAGGAGTTATGATTATAACCAATTATCATGTATCTAGCAAAAGTGATTAATAATCCTTTAGGGGGGGGAATGGACATTTCATGAAATAGAGGATTTTCAAGCATTTTTAATGAAAAAAATCAGAGCTGAATAGAAAATGTGACTTTCAAAAACAAGACTCAAAAGAAGCATAAAAAGGTAAACAGGAAAGGAAAATCATAAAGGACTTAAAGTTAAACTGTTTACATTTCTCCATAGAAAGTTGGTACTTGCAACTCATAACAACTTTCTCATTATTAGGACAGTTTGAGGAAATATACATAGATAGAGGAGGTCACAGCTGTGAGCTGAATATGAAGAGATAGCTAAAAAACAAAACAAAAAAAAAACAAAACCTAAAGTGTGAGAGAGGAAAACACTCAGAAAAAAGGGAAAAGGGAGAAGTGGAATGAGGTAAATTATCTTACAAAAAAGAGGCAAGAAAAAGCTTTCACAATGGAGGGGGAAAGGGGGATGATGAAGAAGAATGAGTGAACCTTACTCTTATTAGAATTAGCTCAGAGAGAGAATAACAAAACTACTTCACTGTACTTAGAAATCTATCTTACCCTGTAAGAAAATGGGAGTGGAAGGAAGTAAGGGAATGGGGATGAAGAGGGAGATGATGAGAGTGAAAACAGAATAAATGGGGGGGGGGATATTATGGGGGAAATAGGGGATGTAATAGCAAATAAGAAAAAAAATTGCGGAGCAAGTTAAAGGCTTTATTTCACAAACCTATAGAGAACTGAGTCAGATTTATAAAAATAAGAGTCATTCCCCAATTAATAAACGAGCAAAAGATATCTACATTTTTCAGATGAAGTAATCAAAGCTAATTATAGCCATTTGAAAAAAATGTTCTAACTCACTATTGATTGGAAAAATGCAAATTAAAATAATTTTGAGGTACTTCCTCATATCTATTGCATTGGCTGAGAGGAGAAAAAGAAATTGACAAATGTTAGAAGAGATGTTGGAAAAATGAGACATATAGGGCAGCTAGATTGTCCAGTGAATAGAGCACTGGGCCTGTAGTGTGAAGGATCTGAGTTCAAATTTGGCCTCAAACACTTAACAATTCCTAACTATGTAGTCCTGGGCAAGAAACTTAACCCCAATTGTCTTGCCAAAAAAGCACAAGAAAACAAGGAAAGAAAGAATTAATGCATTATTGGTAGAGTTGTGAAGTGATTCAACTATTCTGTACAACAATTTGGAGCTATCCCCAAAGGTCTATAAGACCTTGCATATTCTTTGATCACTACTAGGTCTGTATCCAAAAAAGAAAGAAAGAAAAAAAAAACCAAATAGGAAAAGGATCTATATGAAATTGAGAGGACACCCATCAATTAAGGAATAGCTGAATTGTGATATGTGATTGTGCTTAAGAAATGATGAATATTTTTTTAACAATGAGATGATTGAGGCCAGTTCTTACATTGGGTCATCTACATCCAGAGAGAGGACTAAAGGAATTGATTGTGGATCACAACACAGCATTTTCACTCTTTTTGTTGTGGTTTGCTTGCATTTTGTTTTCCTTCTCATTTGTTTCCCTTTTTGATCTGATTTTTCTTGTGTAGCAAGATAATTGTATAAATACGTGTACATATATTGGATTTAACATATATTTTTAAACATATTTAACATATGTTGGGTTGCTTGCCATCTGGGGGAGGGAGTGGGAAAAGGGGGAGAAAATTTGGAATGCAGGGTTTTGCAGGGTTCAATGTTGGGAAATTATCTGTGCATATGTTTTGAAAATAAAAAGCTTTAAGAGGGAAAAAAAAAAAAAGAAAAAACTTTTTAAAAAAATGATGAGCAAGATACTCTCAGAAAAACCTGGGAAAGATTTACATGAGCTGATGCTAAGTTAAATATACTATATACAAAGTAAAAGCAATATTGTAAGATAATCAGCTGTGAATGACTTAGCTATTCTCAGCAATGCAATGATCTAAGATTATTCTGAAGATCTCATAATGAAAAAATGCAAAAGAACTGATGGTGTCTGAACGTAGAATGAAGCATACTTTTTTTACTTTTATTTTTCTTGGGGGTTTTGTCTTGGTCTAGGTTTTCTTTCACAATATGGAAATGTTTTATATGACTACATGTATATAACCTATATCAAATTGCTAGCCTTCTTAATGGGGTGATGAGGGCAGGGAGGAAGGAAGGGAAAGAATTTGAATTCAAAGTTTTATGAATGTTAAAAATTGTTTTTACATGTAATTGGGGAAAAGAAAATCCTAAATAGAAAAAATCCACAACATTTTCAAGGCAACTCTTAACTTATTCACTAAATCATACTCAGCTCACAGAGAATTCCTTAGCTGATAAAATCACTGATTCTTATCTTATTAAATTCATTATGGTAAATAACTTTCAAATATTATTGTTTATAGAAACTTTTGAATATTTGTGAGAAGCAAGTATGTAGATATGTTTATCCTTTATCTGCATAGAAATATGTGTATGTAAGTATACATGGTGCATTATTTCTTTTCTTTCTACACATTCTCATTTACTGGTTTCATCATCTCTCATAGGTTATATTATCACTTCTCTGCTGAAGACTTCCAGATCTATATATTTAATCTGAGTCTCCTTCCTGAGGTTCACTCCTGTAGCACCAACTGCTTATTGGACATTTTAAATTGAATGTTCCCATAGCAGTCTCAAAAGCAACATTCTCTAAATAGAACTTATTATTGTTCCCTTCAAACCCACACTATAAATTAAAATTTTGTTTCTGTTGAAGGTATGTACTTTTTGATCTCCCTGTTTTGCATCCTCTTTGACAAGCTTTTCCTCTTAGTTTTTTCCTCACCCTACACATATAATCCGGTGCCAAATCTTGCAGTTACTTGTTCCTCAGCACAACTTTTTATCTCTATACCTTTCTCACAGGTGTAAGTCTTGAAGTTCATAGGCCACAATCTTCTGAAGGGAACCAAATCAGATTAAAGCAAAATTGAAAAATGTTTAAAATAAATAAAAATACAGTACAATATAAAGTTAATTTGTGGTTTTCTAAGCCAATATACAAACAAAATGGATCTGTTTCCATATAAGCCTGACATCTTTGCCTTTGACCTTGGACTATTAGAAAGACCTCCTAATTGGTTTCTCTGTCTCAAATCTCTTCCTGCTCCAATCTATCTTGCAAAAAGAAGTTGCCAAAATTATTTTTATTAAATATAAATCTGACCTTGTCACTCCATGACTCAATAAACTCCAGAAAGCTCCCTCTTGTCTTTCTCTAGGATAAAATATAAACTTCTATTTCATGCATTTCATGTACCTGACCTCAACTTCTCTACCAAGCTGCATTAACATGCTTCCTACTTGTACACTTTCTCGGTTAGTCCAAGTAGCTGGAAATTGCTGTTCCTGCTATTCCACTCTCCACTTCTTCTCCCTTTCTCAGTGGACTGTTCACCTCCTTACTTTTGCTTCAAAAATTTTATTTCAAGTCTCAGTTTAAGCACTACCTTTAACCTCACCTTCCTAAACCCTTTCCTCCCAATTGCCCAGGACTTCCCCTTCTTTTAACTATGTGACATTATGGACTTACTCAGTATACATGTACACACACACACACACACACACACACACACACACACACACATTGGGCAACCTTCCCTTCCTCCCCAGTGTGTAAGCTCTTTGAGGGTAGGGAATGTTTCATTTTTATCACTGTGAGTGCAAGTAGCTGATGTGAAGATCTCTCATAACCATAGACTAAATTAGGTAAAGCCTGCAGGCCTAAGTTTCAGCTTTTTAAAAAGGGGGGAAAGAAAGATTTATAACCTGTCAACATTCCAGTTCCTAATAAGGGAACACAACCTATATAACCAATCATAATGTATATGAGGGGTACTGGGGGTGGGTTGGGGCTTTTTCTTGAGTTGCTCTGTATAAAAGTTGCAAGTGGATTGGGCAGCAGCTCTCTCTTGGTTCCAAAAACATCCCTTTTGCTCAGAATTTGGATGACCGCCTGGCTCTCGCAAGATCCTGAATAAAGCTTTTATTCCATACCTTGATATAGTTCTGAGAGTTTAATTTTGGATAAAATTGTCCCACACATCTGTTATCTTCATTGCTCTACAGAATGCCTAGCACAAAATAGATATCTGATAAATGTTTGATTGATTGATTTTTAAATAGCCCAACGTTTTTCCAGACAGGAAATTCAGAATCTGCTAGCACTAAATTTCAGTAACCTAACTAATACAACATGAAAAAAGAAATGAAATGCTTATTCCTAGGATTTTAAGCATAATTATTAAGTAGAAGGAGGAGAAAGTTCTCTGTAGATATAAAGGAAATCATATTTTAGTTTTTGGAGTGCTGTTATTTAATACTCCTTCCACTAATACAGATTACAGTTCTGCTACTTTCTCAAAGTTGGGTTGAACAACTTTATTATGTGTTGGCCACCTTGATGATGAGCTTCTCCCAACTTGTCTAAAACAGATATATGATTTGTTATCTGTCTAGTACATAAAGCTTTTTGTTTTGTAGAAATTGTGAGAGCTTGCATTCTATTGATTATTTCTATGTTTTCATGAAGTATCAGAAGAAGTTTTCAAAAAAAAATCTGCAATCTCATCAATGAGGATACTTTCTCAAATAATATACTTTATAATCCAAACATGCCAGCCTATTCTCTATGATTTGTGTTTGCCTTCCCCTACAATTTCAGCACCAGTGATTTGCTCATCATGCTGGGGCTTTATTAGCTTTCTCGTATAATTAGTTATACCTTGCTCTTTCCACTTGACTAGCTCATCTTTTCAGTTCATTAATCTCTTTAACAACATCCTATGTTATGTCTTACAGTTTGTTCATGCCCTCTAGGTGGTTCTGCATGGCCTTTGGAGTAACAATTTAAATTCTTTGGAAAGATATATTGGAGATTATAGTATCCCATGATCTGTAGCTATATATCACAACCAGAAGAGTACTAGTATCTGAAAAAGTTTAAATAGAGACTTGTAACTTTCTAATTGCCCAAAATTAATTTAATATATTTTCCTCCTACTTGAGCCTAATTTAACGTCTATCTACAAATACTGGGAGAAGAACTCTACAAGTTGCTAATTCAACTGCTAACTTTATACTGTATAATAGTCTTCATTCACTTGCTTTTCCTGGGTAGGTAGTAAAGACATACTCTTTCCTGATTATGAATCTCAGCCATGAGGCTTGACACAATCAACCCAATGTCATCTGCAAAGAGAATTATATGGAGGAACTCAATATCCCTAAGAAATCCTTTTTCAACTTGAAGTTGGCCCTGGGTCTTTCCTTCATGACAAAAGCAACCAGCCTTGCAAGCATATGCCTTCCTTTGTTTTGCCTTAACTACTATAAATGTTAGAACATCAGCAAATAATATAATTTTGATTATACATTTTAAGAAATTTTGCATAATTTAGACATATACATGGATGTACCTTGTCAGAGAAGAGTTTTTAAGATAACATGCTGTTTTGCTGAATCAAATACTTTTCAATAGTTGAAAAATGAGAATACAGGCATCCTGTATTCTCATTTTTCAGTCAACCGTGTTATGCTTTAGAATATCATCTGCAAAAAGCCTGAATATTCCTTTCTAATGTACTCAAGAATTTCCCCAGTGATGTGTATATGAATCTCATAAAAACTGTATTCTTATTGGAAAGTATGCATGTGACTTAATAGTAATGAATGTTCTCTTGGTTGTCCTTTTTTTAACCCCTTCATTTTATCTATTTTTTTCTTTGTTAATTAGTTTTTTTTTTCTAATTACATATACGGATAGTTTTCACCATTCATTTTTTAAAATAAGATTTAGGGCTTCACATCTTTTTCTCCCTTCCTCCTCTGCAATTCCTATCCCCAACATGGTAAGCAATCTGATTTAGGTTATACATGTGCAATCATGTAAACATATTTCCACATTTCCATATTAGTCATGTTGTAAAATAATTAACAGAACAAAAGAGAAAAGCCACAAAACCCAACAATAACAACAACAAAAATGAAGATAGTATGCTTCAATTTGCATTCAGATTCCATAGTTCTTTCTCTGGATGTAGATATCACTCTGCATCATGAATTTTTTGGAGTTGTCTTGAATCATTTTTTTAGTTGAGAATAGTTAAGCTGATCATTGCACAATATTGCTGTTACGATGTACAAGGTTCTTCTGATTTTCCTCATTTCCTTCAGCATCAGTTCATGTAGGTCTTTCAAGGTTTTTTTTTTTGGTTTGTTTTGAAAACTGCCTTCTCATCATTTCTCATAGCACAACAGTGTTCCATTACATTCATAATTAGTTGCCCTTTTTGGAAATCAGGTCTGACATGCTTCTCACACACTTTATGTGTTCCCTCCACCTCCTCTACTATACTTACTCTAATCCTCCTACTTTTTCCAACTTTATTCTCTTCAGTGCTTTTTCTATCTTCCCTATAACGACTTTCTTGTCTTCTCATTTTATTTATAATGAGAATATCAAGATTGGTATAATTCAGTTCTTCCAGTAGTATTTACTTTTTGGTCTTTGAATTAAGATTTTTTTTTTTCTTTTTTGCTGAAGCAACTGGCATTAAGACTTGCCCAGGGTCACATAGCTAGGATGTGTTAAGTGTCTGAGACCCACTGTGCCACCTAGCTGCCACTAAAGATTTTTTTTTTTAATAAAGTACCAATAATCAAGGTTTATAAACAATCTAAAAATTATGATTTTTACCATCCCTCTTCCCCATTTCCTCATACTGCTATTCTCTCTGGAGAAGGGGGGAAAAAAGGACACATAAAGTTGAGGGCCATTTTAAAGTTTCTTTATTTTATGGGTCTCCATTGCCCCAAAATTTTATCACCAAGTGGCCAACCTCTGAGTGTTCCAAATCTCTGAATGTAGCTAGGCTGGGCCTAAAGGAGACATAGTCTTTCACTAAGATTACATAAATATTCTGTGTGTGTGTGTGTGTGTGTGTGTGTGTGTGTGTGTGTATGTATATATATATATATATATATATATATGTACATATATATATGATTATATAAACTTATATATATATATGTACATATATATATATGATTATATAAACTTCCCAGCATAGTTGAATAGCTGAAGCTAGCACTTCATTGCATTTGAGACTCTAGATTTTCTTTATCAAATGAAGAGACTTTGGGCTAAGATTTGGGGTAAAATTTCTGCAAATATTATCAAACATAGGCACTTTGTAAATGTATTGAAAAATGAATGAATTCCTTAGAGACTCTTACCTTTAAGTTGTGAATTATCATTGAAAAGCTCAGCTCTATTTTCCTCCAACTCAGAATTTGCACAAGGACCAAAGTCCTTTATTTGGTCTCCACTCATACAAAATTTAACAAGGTATTTCATTTTAACTTGACTGGTGTTATATACAACAAATTCATCATCCTAGGACAAGTAAAATGAAATCTTTAATAAATCATTGGAAAAAATTGCAGTAGCAGATGTTTCCTTATTACAGATATGTGTGTGTGTGTATATATATCTATATCTATATCTATATATATGTGAATATAAATGTATAAGCTGTTAGTATAGTCAACCTATGATGATGTGGATTTCATAAATGTGTTGTGATAGAAAAAAAAATCTGAAGATATGAAGAAGATAGTATGAGAAATACCTTTTAAGAAACTCTTTCCAACCCAAGGCCTAGGAGAGTGTTCTTTTGTCATGAACAGTTGATACATGTTTGTTTCATTGTTTCAATTTCAACATCAACATATTTGATTCAAGGAGCTAGAATAATTAAAGACCCTTTTAAAAATATTCAGTGGATCTCCTGAATGCATCAAAGTATAAATACCTCAAAGTCTGAGATGATTTGTTCTGTTCTCCGAATTCCATGCACACTGTCATAACCTGGTGGTGGTTCAGTTAATGAGAAATCTCGCTTAAGCAAATTCATGCAGCATCCAAGGGCAACATCACAAACAACTAGGAATCTAGTGCCATTTGTTTTATTTGGTTGTGAATATTTATTGCCTGTACTATATGTAAAAAAAAATACATGCCATTATGTATGCCTTTAAGAGCATTATAAAAATGTAAACATCTTATCAATGGTTATATTAGTAAAAAATATTTATTAAAAATTTATGAAATCCAAGCAAATTGCTGTTTTCTTCTTCCTTCCTTCCTTTTTTATTTTTATTTTTTTATTTTTGAGGTATATTTACTCTTTATAGCAAAACTAAGGAGTAGAGTTTGAACTTGTAGCATATAGAACTTTTCAAGAAGCTACACTGGGAGAAAAAATCCAAAAGCACCAGATTACACCAACTTTTTAAATGACATTTATGAAACAACAGAGGTCTTTGCTATAATTGAAACCTAATACATTCTTATTTCCAACCAATAATAACCAGTTAACCAGTAAATATAGCTCAAAATAGAAATAAAGGAAAGAATAAGAGAAAGTTCACAAGGGATTGGTTTCTTTTATTGCTGAAAATTTTTATAATAAATTAATTTTAATTAATCATGATTAATTAGTTTTTCTTAGTTAAAAAAGCTATAATCTCATTGGTAGTTTACCTATTAAAAAAACTGACTTAATTATCGTGAGAAAAATTGATTTGGGGGAGCTGAGTAAATTGGACTACATTTCCTCCTACCCCAATTGCCAACCAATTAGTTTATAAAAAGATAAATCTAAGTAGGCATATAAAGGAAAAATAGCTTTTCCTTTTAGTCTGATTATGTATATAATACATGTACAATGGTAAATAATCTAATAGTAAATTAAGATTATTGAAAATCCAATCCCCCTAAATCTATGAAAACAAAAGACATAAACAAGACTTGTTGTACCTACTTGTAGTCCTTATTGCTGGGGAGGCTGAGGCTGAGGAATTGTGTATAAAATTTCTGAGCTGTAGGGGACTCAAGCTAAAGATTTTCTGTACTAAGGCCAACATCAGGATGTGAAACTCAGTGTAAAGACTACCAATCTGCCTAAGGAGGAGTGAAGTAGTCTAGATTAGAAAAACTGAGCAGGTAAAAGATTCTGTAATGATCCATGATAGAGTCAAGACTGTGGCAGTCTGGACTCTTCCATCTAGAGTAAAAGAGAATGATACAGCATTCCTCCAAACAGGTACCTATACTAGAGCAGGTATGGATACAGGCATGGACACAGGCATGGACACAGGCATGGACACAGGCACACACACACACACACACACACACACACACACACACACACACTCCAAAGACCCCAAAACACAAAGACTTAAAGTCATATTCAGTACATTTGTTACTTGGGAGGAAATTTTACAAACAACACAGAAAAAAAAGTACTCAATTATTCACTGATAATGAGAGAGAAGCATAAATGAGAATACTGTACTGACCTGAGAGAATCGCTGAAATATATTCCACTACCAAGATTTCCAAAATCTGTTCTTTCTATTCCATGATCTTCAACTAATCTTTTAGGTAATAGCAATCCTCTATACAAAGAAAGAATGTCATAGTTATATATATGCGAAGAAAATATATTACATCTTCAACTTAAATAATGGAATATAATAATAATATTAAAATGATCAGCAAGATGATTTCAGAAAAGCCTGAAAAGACTTACATGAACTGATGTTGAGTAAGGTGACTAGAACCAAGAGAACATTGTACACAATAACAAGATTATGTGACTATCAACTGTGACAGAAAGTGATTCAGGCCAGTTCCAGTGGTCTTGTGATGGAGAGAACCATCTGCACCCAGAGAGACTGTAGGGACTAAGTGTGAATCACAATATAGTATTTTTATCTTTGTTGTTCTTTGCTTGCTTTTTTTTTTCTTTCTTTCTCATTTTTTCCCTTTTGACCTGATTTTTCTTGCACAGCATGATAAGTGCAGAAATATGTGTGGAAGAATTGCACCTGTTTAAAACTTATGTTGGATTACTTACTGTCCAGAGGAGGTGAAGAGTGTAATATTCTCTCTCTAAAATGTAATGTTTTCTGTTGAGATTTTCTTGGGGTCTCTGGGAGCAGCCTTCATTTCAGTTCAGTAATTACCACATGAGTAGAGCCAAGTATTAAAGTCCAAATCTTTTATTGTCTCCTTCAAAGTCCTATCTCCTTCACTTGAGGCTCAGTTTTCTTAGAAGCCTACCTCTCTTCTTGGTTCTGAGACCTTGAGCTTCTGCCTCCTTTTCTGCCCCCTAAATCTTTCCAAATCCAAAGGTTTGTGCTTCAGCCTGCAGCCACCACAAAGGAGGAAGACCGAATGAATCTGTCTCAGCCTTCAAGAGCTTCTAGTGCACTTGTCTTTTCTGGTCCTGAGAGCTTCTTGCTTATATGCTGTATATTGAGTAAAAATCTATCATTATATCACTAGAAAACCATTATGTTATAGGATTTAAATCAATGCTAAACTATATTTACCATTGTCTCTTCAATTTCACTTAGTACCTTGTTTCAAGTTCTGGCCCATAATACCTCCTTGTAGGATTAAATCAATCATACTGAACCATGCTAAATTAGATAACTATTATCTCTATCAATTCGACTGATTTAGTACTTTGTAAGAATCCTTTGTTTCAAGTTCAGAGTTGTGGCCCATAACATCTCATGCTTTCTTTTGTTTTAGAACATAGGTGGTCTTGACCTCCCTGACTTCTCAAGGAGGTGAGAACCCCCAAAAAGAAGGTGATTTACACCTTCCCTGATGCTCAAAAAAGGGGTGAAAACACCATAAAAGGAGGTGATCATGCTGTCCCTGACGTCTCAGAAAGGGAGATGAAAACACCAAAGGAAATTGGAATCAAATCAGATTAGAGGGTTTCTGAAGGGTCTCACTCTTAAAACGGGTATACATAAATCCCTCAATATGGGAGGATTTATGCATAATTACATAAATTACATAAGCACATAGTAACACAGACTAGTAGAAATGTGACAAATAACATGAATCAACATGAGGAATTATACATGTCCATAAGTCTTAGAAATAGTCCAAAAGGAATTTATTGTCCATTAGTTCATGTGCCAGGAATCCAATGATTCCTGCAAGTTTTGAAGTCCTGCAATAATCTTATCAATAATTTTTCATCTCAGGGAATCCAATGATTCCTGCTGGTTTTAAAGTGCTTTAACAATCTCATTATCAGTCATGTTCTTTCAGTGTCAGATTTTTTTTTAGATCTTCTCCTTTGTTTCCAGGTTTTTCTCTTTTTCTGTCTCTCTCCAGGTGCTCGTTGGCACCCATATGATTCCTTCTCCATCTGTAGAGATATAAGCAAACCCTTTCTCCCAAGCAATTAATCTGTCTGGTCTCTTCTATTTTACCACTTTCTCTCCACATCACCTGACAATTACATTGGAGCTGCTTGCACTGGACATTGCCTTTCTGTTGGGTTAAAAAGCCTGTATTCTTTCCAATTGTAATCCCTTTCTGCTATCTGATTGCTTTTTGACTAATTGATCATGTAATCCCTTTCTGCCATGTGATTGCTTTTTGGTTGATTGATGACATCAGAGACCTAAACTACTTTTTTTTTTGGTCAAACAGTTCAATCTATATTTATTAGGCATTTATTACATGCTATACATAGCACTAGATTCTAGAGATATACAAATATGACTAAAAAGCTTCCCCCTTTATTTCAAGGACAGGTTTGCTAACTATAAATGATAATTCAATTTTTTAAAATCTTTGTCTTATTGGCAAAATTTTGTACAAGAACCAAAAATTCCATCCAATGGCTGGCTACCAGATTCTTTTTTTTTTAAATTATAGTTTTTATTTACCAGATATATGCATGGGTAATTTTACAGTATTGACAATTGCCAAACCTTTTGTTCCAATTTTTCCCCTCCTTCCCCCTCCTGCCATGGCAGAATGACCAATACATATTAAATGTGTTAAAGTATAAATTAAATACAATATATGTATACATGTCCAAACAGTTGTTTTGCTGTACAAAAAGAATCAGACTTTGAAATAGTGTACAATTAGCCTGTGAAGGAAATAAAAAATGCAGGCAGACAAAAATAAAGGGATTGGGAATTCTGTGTAGTGGTTTATAATCATCTCCCAGAGTTCTTTCGCTGGGTGTAGCTAGTTCAGTTCATTACTGCTCTATTGGAATTGATTTGGTTCATCTCATTGTTGAATATGGCCACATCCATCAGAATTGATCATCATATAGTATTGTTGTTGAAGTATTTAATAATCTCTTGGTCCTGCTCATTTCACTCAGTTTCAGTTCATGTAAGTCTCTCCAGGTCTTTCTGAAATCATCCTGTTGGTCATTTCTTACAGAACAATAATATTCCATAATATTCATATATCACAATTTATTCAGCCATTCTCCAATTGAGGGGCATCCACTCGGTTTCCAGTTTCTGGCCACTACAAAGAGGGCTGCCACAAACATTCTTGCACATACAGATCCCTTTCCTTTCTTCAAGATCTCTTTGAGATACAAGCCCAGTAGTAGCACTGCTGAATCAAAGGTTATGCACAGTTTGATAACTTTTTGAGCATATTTCCAAATTAGAGTCCTGAACTTCTAAAGGTGTAACCTCAGCTGCCATCATGCCCCAAATGTCTTTTGTTTGATATCTTGGAGCTGGACCCTGTCTCTCATTTCCCTGGGTCAATCTACATTCTGAGGCCCAGTGGAAACCCTTGTGGCATTTTGTACATAGGGTTTTAGGTTTTCTCTCACCCTGTCTTCTCTATACCTACATTGAGCTCTCAGATGTCCTATTTTTCCACATTGAAAGCATTGGTGAATCTCTCTAGAAGTCCCTTGCCAAGAGGGACCCTATCTTCCCATGTTCATCATAGTCTTGGTATAATAAGCACTTGTACCTACTGTGGCACAGCATCTTATGATCTCCTCTAAAGTAGCATCTTTGTGTAGTCCCCATATAATTCTTCTGCAAACCTCATTAGCATTTTCCTTAGCCAGTTGTCTGATCATTATTCTTGTAGCTGCATTTTCTCCAATTGTTCTTGTGACATGTCCTAAACATGTCCTTGCTATGAATTTCCAATCATTAGGAGTTAAGATTTCATAAGCCAAATTCTCTAGTAACATCTTAACATAAGATGATACAGTCCTATAAAGAATGCAACCCTTTTTCAAATCCTTAATTTTTTACAGATCAAAAGAAGTGTATTTTCTCCACTGTTGACCTGAAGAGTCAAGCTCTTCAATCATAGGGTATGCATTTATTTTTAAATCAGATAAATCCTGTCCTTCTTTCTTATTCTTAACCAATGCCTCCTGCAATCTTGTCATAGGCTACTTCATAACTGGTGCTGATTGTGTTACTGCCTTTCCTCCTCCTTCTCCCTCTATCCATGAAGGGTTAATTGAGGGAAGTAGGTCAGGGGATGGGGAATGCCCTAATGGCTTCTTTGCTGTGAAGCACTACACTCAGAAGTGTACTTAACTCCATTCTTACCTGATTCTTCATCCTTTTCACCTAGTTTGTCTGGATCCTCCCTCTCTTGCTCTTTCTTCTTTTTCTTATTCTATAACTTATATAATTTCCTAAAGCCAGTTGTATTAAATTATATGTATAAAGTGTTTCTTTGAAAATTGAGTCAGGTCCATTTTCATTGTAGTATTGACATAGTTGCTCTTCTACTAATTTCCACTCATCTGGATTAAATTTTTTTTCCTTAGAGAACCAAGGAGATGTGTACTGTACAGTTTCTAAAAGTTCAATGATCTACTCCCAAATTATAATCAAACCTTGTTTTTTCATAAGTCTGACAATGCTCTCTACACATTTTCCTTGAATTGGAAAAGAAGGCTGTTTTCTAAACATCTGTCCCATTTCAGCTGAAGCACTAGTTTAGCCCTTTACAAAGTTTCCTTCTTGTACTTATCCTAATTTCTGGATCAGAGAGACTTTTCCACTGAAATCAGGATCAGAGGCTTTTCCACTGAAATCAGGATCATGTCAATACCACGTTTGGATGCCAAAATGTAATATTCTCTCTAAAATGTAATGTTCTCTGTTGAGGTTTTCTTGGGGTCTCTAGGAGCAGCCTTCACTTCAGTTCAGTGATCACCACATGAGTAGAGCCAGGCATTCCAAATATTTTGTCTCCTTCAAAGTCCTATCTCCTTAACTTAAGGGCTCCTCTAGTTTTCTTAGAGGCTTTCCTCTCTCCTTGGTTCTGAGAGCTTGAGCTCTTGCCTCTTTCTCTGCCCTCTGAGCCTTTCCAAATCCAAAGGTTTGTGCTTCAGCCTGCAGCTACCACAAAGGAGGAAGACGAAATGAATCTGTCTCAGCCTCCAAGAGCTTCTAGTGTACTTGTCTTTTCTGGCCCTGAGAGCTTCTTGCTTATATGCTGTACATTGAGTACAAATCAATCATTATATCACTAGGAAACCATTATATTATAGGATTAAATCAATGCTAAACTATATTTAACCATTGTCTCTTCAATTTCACTTAGTACCTTGTTTCAAGTTCTGGCCCATAATATCTCCTTGTAGGATTAAATCAATCATACTGAACCATGTTAAATTAGATAACTATTGTCTCTATCAATTCCACTGACTTAGTACCTTGTAAGAATCCTTTCTTTCAAGTTCAGAGTTCTGGCCCATAACAGAAGAGGGAGGGAGAAAAATTTGCAAGACAAGGTTTTGCAAGTGTGAATCCTGAAAATTATCTTTGTATGTTTTTTGAAAAATAATTATATATATATATATGACCATCTCTGGAGTCAGGAAGATCTGAATTCAAATCTTGTCTTATATTTAACACTACTTGGCTGTGTGACCCTGGGCAAGTCATTTAACTCCAACTGCCTTGCCAAAATAAAAAGAACTGTAGTTCATAGACAAACAATTTTTAAAAAAAATACAAAGCAAATAAATCTTGATATAGTTCAAGTTAATTATGAGGGGAAGGAGATTAGGGTACAACTTAAACTAAAAAATTGCTCACATAATAGAATTAATATAATCATTCTAAGTTTGGACTATAGAAAATTTTGGATGAAATAAAGATAGAGTATTATTACCGGGAAAGAATTCCAACAATATTTCTTCCAGGTGTTCCATGTAGTAAGGACTGCACATTGCCAAGCTTGCTCTGAAATTCCACTGTTTCATGAACTCTGCCAATTCGATATACGTTTAATATGTCCACTAGATTCTTCCTTCAAAAAGTATGAGAGGAACCTTCAATTATATTAGTAACTCACAAAAAAGACTCAAAAAAAGATTTGAAGGTCAACTCTACACAAAAGAGATTTTACAAAATAAAATAAAGTTAAGCAAATGACTACTTATGAAGCTCTACAGGTTGTGTTTATTTTTATTCTCTTTAATATTGGTCCTTTGATCACACATAAATAACTATATTTATGGTAGATGGTGGTAGACCTATTTGTTGAAAATGGGCATCAAAATGTGATGTATCTTCTTAAAATTATGAGTACTGATTCTAGCTTTTCATGAATATTTTGTATCCATGGGGCAATATTCCAAGAATAATTCCCTTGAAAACTCATCTGCTCTCTTCAAATCATTTAAAACTAAATAGTAAGTAAATTCTTGCCTTTTGAAGGTCATTAGCACCATAAACTAGTGCTGCATTACCAGATAATGTACTTTACTTCATGTACTATGTAAACCCAGAAAACTCAGTCAACTCACATTATTCATAATTCTAAAATTCATTTTTTTTATTGATTACTAGGGATGATGGCAGATACTTCCTGGCTTTTGACCCTTTCTTGGGATGAATTTCAAACTTATAATTGTGCTGCCCCTAGGAAGATCGTGTTATTTCTGAAACTTTGTAGGAATTTCAAAGACCCACACTGCTGCTATGGTAGCCCTCTATTAATCTTTAGAAACTCTGGTAAGGGACTTTAGTAGAGAGCAAATGAAAAAATGAAGATTAATTACACATCAAATCTATTTTAGCCAGAAATTATCTATGTTTCTAAAGACTATTCTGAAGAGCCAACAAAAAGTGATAGAAACACCCTTTACTGTAATATTACATAAAATATCTGGGCATTAATTGATTATAGCATTTAGAAGGATTGTATTGAAGAACTGGATAAATAGAAGCATGTCCTTTGCCCATGGTTAGGTAGATTATATATAGCCAAAAAGGTCGATACTTTTCCAGAATCTACATTGTGGCCTCATGAATTAGAAGTTTCTTGCAAAGATAACTGTAAATAGCATTATAGGATGGACTTTAGAGACTTTCCCAAAGTGTTGTAAATAGTAAGGTAAGCATCAAAGCCAATATTGGCATCAAACTTCTTTGACTGCAAAATCCAGCCCTCTTTCCATTGTAGCACAATGCATCATAAAACTAGAGAATGACAGGAGATAGAACAAAACACATAGGATAGAGAGTCAGGATTTCTCCAAGTGTGCTTTTGCCAAGTGTACAATTCTAGTTTTTTCATGTCACACTAAAATGAAAAAATAAAATTCAAATCCAAATTGTAGCCCCATACTTTCCCCTTTGTTTTTAATCCTGATTTTTTTTTTAAAGGAAACTGCCTGTGTAATAACAAAGAGATTAATGAGTTATAACACATAAGGCACAAATGCTCTGATTTTTTAAAATCTCAGGGATGTGAGTGTGACAAAAAAAGAAAAGTGGGAGGTGTATTAGTAAGGCAGGAAACCAAGCACAGAAGATCAAAGGAACTGCTGATATCAGAAAAGAAAGAAATCTAATAGCAACAGCAGACTATAATAAATAAATAATAAAAAATAATAAAATCAGGATTTTATTGAAATTATCTTACCAAGTCTGGTAGTATGTATGGTACTCTTTACATGCATCTGACATACTATCATGTAATTAATTATATAATGCAAAAAACTCTTTTCCTCACCCAGAATTTTTTTGTAATACTTCTTTAACTTTGGAAAATTCTCTAGTATTCTCATCAACGTGCTCAATTTTGCATCTTAGAGCTCGGTATTTGGCAAGAGAAGATGGGTTAGATCTTGAGAGATTTGTTTCACTGACATTAATCACATCTCTTATGAGCTGTAGAAAGAAATAGTATGAAGTACTAAAATTACCACATAGTTAGGATCAGTACTTTAAATATCTGGATATTATATATAGATAAAATACATATATATGCATATACTTTTAATTTCTAATAATTAAGAAGAAAAATGCACACAAATTTTGTAAAGAAAAACTTTGCTTGATTAATCTCAGTCTTTCTTGCTATTGGCATACTGAGACTCACTCATATAGGATCCTAGGACCATTGATTTAGGGGGGAAAAGACCTTAGAAACCATTAATTTCAACCTCTTCATTTTCTAGATGACCAAATTGAAAATCAACGAGGATAAATGACCTGATCCATGGTCATACATTTCTCTCTTTAAAACTTTCTCTACCATGGTGTAGAAACCTCTCCACTCCACCACTTCACTAGAAAAACCTTCCCTCTTGGTCAATTTCTTCGAGGACCTCTACTTCTTTCCTCTCCTACCCTTTTTCTATTATCTGCCACTTAACATCACTTAGCTGTTCCTTCTGTTCTTTTACATCTTGACATACATTTACAACAGAGATCATGTCTTACTCATCTTTATATCCACTTGCATACTTTGTGCCTTTAAACACTATGTTCTCCATAAATATTTGTTGAATCAGTTGAATGAATATTTGAGAATAAAATGAGGATGAAGGAGAAAATTTAATCTGAGTTTCCTGAGCTGAATGCTCTGTAGATATGAAGGCTCAAGGCAACAAACCATTCCCATTAGATAATTGTCATTTTTAGTAATAGTGTATATAATCAGTGACTTAAAAATCTTCAGAATTAGTCTCAGACACAATGATAGGCCATGTGGAGAAGCTTCTATTTTTATGATATTCACTGAATCATAAAAATTTTATATCTGGATATTAGCAATTATATAGTTTAATTCTTTGTTTGACAAATGAGGAAGCTGAACCTGATAAATATCATGTAATTAGCAACTTATATCAAGGAAATTATTACAAGAGAGTTAAGGACAGGGACTGGACCTGCAATTTCATTGGTAAAAATTTTCTCAGCTGAGGAAACTCCTTCTAACAATGCAGGTTGGCACTCTTTACTTTTAAAGTCTTGCCTAGAATTGGGAGAGATTAAGTCATGCAGTCAGCATGTTTCACACTATAACCAAGTTCTTCTTGATTATAAGACAAACTCTCTATCCATTACACTACATTGCCTCTCCATTCTTTTTAATATGGAGCCTTTACAGACATATTTCCACATTTGAACTAGTATATCAACATATTTATGAAGACAAAAAAAAATCTCACTTAAAGAACTTAAGAATCCATTCATCAAAAAATATTTTTAAGTTTTCGCAGAAGTCCTTTTTAATATCTAAATTTAGCTATAAATTTCAAAGTAATACCTGGCAGAGATCTTCTTTCTTGGATAATAGTCTTTTGTTAACTTCATCTTCTGTACTTCTGTGAGGTATAAGTCGGTAGAATTCTAACATCATCTTTCTCAACTCTTCTGTTGTTTCACCCTTGTTTAATGCTGCCTTAACTTGAAGTAGAATACCCTCAGCTTTGCTTACCTTTAATATAAAATATTATAAAAATGAAACCTTGATAAATAGAGCAAAAACAACCAAATCTTTGTAACTATTCATTCTGAAGGTGAAAGCAACAAATTGGACTCAGATTAGAGAAAAGAATTATGATACCAATTTTTCACAAATATTATCATATCTTTAGGAGACTTATTGTCAAACAAATTCAGAAAGATGTCAGAATCAAATGCTAAAACAATAGTAAAACTATTACAGAGTAGAATATGAAGGTACATAAGAAGAATATGTGGTACATAAAGTTATTTTATACAAACACAAGTACAAAAACCATTTCAATATATCAAGGATATGTGAGTCATCAGAAGAGGGGTTGAAAGTTATACCTCACTCTAAGAGTCCTTAATTTATTAATGTCACAGATTTCTGAAGCCTCGACTTTCTCAGAATGCTTTTAAATGAATAAAATAAAACACATAAGAATTACAAAGTAAACCAAGAATAATGAAATATAATTGCCAGAATATTTTTTAAAAAGTTAGTGGAACCTATATAAAGAACCCTTGCCTCAGATTATTTTATTTATGTGATCAAAATAAACCATCTGGAGATCTGTCTATGGGTATGAACCACTTTGGCTAAGATGATACTTGGATGAGAAACCCATTTCCAGGTATGTACTCAAAATCTTTCCACCTTAGTAAAACCTCAGTACTTATGCTTTGCTGTTATGACCTTTGAGAACTTAAGATAAATCAAATTTTATTTTCAAAAAGCTAAGATATAATAATCATCACCAAGGGTTTTCTACTGGTAAGAGATAGTTAGAAATTACTAAATTAGCTTTATTGTACAAATCAGTCTCTTATGAGTCTACTCAAGAATAAGTCAGTTTCTCCAAAGTCTCCTCCCCACTAAATAAGCTGCCCAGTGAAAATTTATATCCATTAAATTAGCAGCCATAGAATTGCTCAGAAATTTTTTTCTTTTCCTTTGCATGGTATATGGTGCCTAGCAATACATTATGCTGTGTTATTAATATACATATCTTTGTTTCCATTTTATTATCATATTATTAAGAAATATTATTCAACCAGGGAACCTCACCATGGTTTTAACTTAACTCTATTTTTCTACACCACAGGCAGAATTTTACTTCCATCAGCATATACTACAAATGGATCTAATTATTATGTCTTAAGTTGCTATTATGAAAATAAATTTTTTTTTCTGATTCCTCTCATCTTTATTCCTTCAGATTAACAACGTTATTCCAAATCTGGTGAACTAGAGGTCAGAAAAAATTAAGACAAGTACGAAAATAAAACATTTTTTAAGTAGAACATATTTTCCCAAAATCATTGACTTACGTCATTTAGGCTGATGCTATTTGCTGTCTTGAGAAGAATGTTTTCCAGGTGACCAAGAGCTTCTACCCATATCAACTCCACTAAATTACTCACTTCTTCACTTATAGTATCTCCAGTTAACACATCCTCCAACATCAACTGGAACAAAAAAAAACCCCTCAAGTTACAAAAGTGGACATGTTTAAAACCAACTTGAGAATAAAAGGGGAATAAAGAAAAATAATAATTATAGCCTAGAGTAGGGAGAACTAACATAGACATTCGTGGCATTCTACAGTTCCTCATCCTGGTGTCTTTTTATTTTCTCAGGTTTTCCTTCTTTCCTCATGTTTTTTCTAGTTCTTTCTTTTCCCTTCTATTTTCCTTAGTTTTGCTGGCTTTAGGTCCTCCCTTTACACTTGTGGGCATTTCTTACTTATATTAATGGTGCTTTGGTTAAAAAGACATATCCTTACTTATCTTATAGAATTATTTAAACCAAGTAGAGTTTGCTGTACATATACATTACCAATAAGTTAAGGTTGTTGCAGATTATCCCCTTGGCTATTATGACCTTTTTTCATGGGGCTAAGAGAAATAAGCTCTTGTTTATATAGGCTTTCCCCCTACCTTTTAAATTATTTTCTATTTCGTCAATTTTTCACTTAAATATCTTTTATTTTAAATATGCTGAAATAAATTATTTAAATAGCTTGTGATCAGAACAAAAACAAATAAATAAATCAATTTAACTGCTTGTAACTTCTCAGATGCTAGTAGGTTTGCTTCAGGTGGAAAACTTTCTGATGGCAGAAATCCTTGTTTCTTCAATTCTTCAACATAACTTTCATAGTATTCACTTGCATCTTCAGATGTGTTCTTTCTAGATAAATGTCTCCTAGTCTGTGAATTATAGCACATATCAAAGTGTTAGAATAAAAGCTCTTTATTTACCCAGTAGTCACTTATCCAGGAATATCAACTACCTGGAACACATCCAAAAATTGTCAGATAAACAAAAAATGTTTTTAAGCCCCAAAATATATTTCAAAGTCAGCATATCAGAATTCATGCCTATTTACATTTTTTAATATACAATTCTAATAAATTCAGCTATGTGGTTTCCCAATTCTGGGCAGATTAAAACAATAATTGCAAGAGAAGAAGGAAGAAAAAAAAAGACTTCCTCAACATAGGAATACCAATAAAGAGCAAGAAATGACAACTGACAGCAAATGAACAGGTAGAAAAACTATAAACAAACAGACAGGAATTAAAGCAAAGTAATCTAGGATCTGTCGGTTTAGGATTTTGTAGGGGCAAATATCTTTATATACTTTAATAGTTCCAAATGTAGGGACAGCTAAGTGGCAGGAGGCAGCTAGATGGCACAGTGGATAGAGCACCAGCCCTAAAGTCAGGAGGACCTGAGTTCAAATGTGGCCTCAGACACTTAACACTGGGCAAGTTACTTAACTCCAATTGTCTCAGAAAAAAAAAAAGTTCCAAATCTATCATTATATCATAACAGCATATTAGTTGATATTCATAATAATGATCTTGAGAAAATGTTAAATTATATTTTAAGTACATTGTTTATTAAGCCAGATAAATACTTAATGTATTTCATAAGGACATCCATTAAATATCCAAAATTAAAAATTTCCAATTCTTAAGGGGGCAAGTTTCAGGTGTCTAGAAAATTCACTTAAGTGGAATATCTCCTTCTGTAATAATGTTAATTATACAGGACACATCTTTATTGCCACAAAATTGATTTATGATGATTCTAGTCCAAGCCTACAAGTATGCAGGTACAGATTGAGAGAGGGGAAATAAACCAATGAGAAGAAAACAAAAAGCAGAAGATGGCAGCAAAGTCCTTGGGCTCTTGGCCATCACATTTTCTTGCTTACATAAAAAAATCCCCATTGCCCCAGTGACAGAGTATAGTAGCGATTTCTCCTTTCTCCTTTCTCCTTTCCTGGAAGTCCCAGCAGAGGGAGTACTACTGGAAGAGTCATAAAACCTACAAATGAGGCTGGTTCTTCCCAACAATTTTTTAGTCCACTAAATGAGTGGTACCTCTGGACTCTGTAGCAAATCATCTTCAATATATCTCATGTTACTTGAGAGTAATCAGGAGCTACTGTATCATCTCAATAAAGAATAGCATGGGATGAGAGCACGTGCCCACAAAAGAGACCAGTGTTCATGCTCAGCTCCATAGGGAGTACCCTCAGGAGACTCCTCAATCACTACCAAGACTGTAATTTACCTTAGAACACTGCAGAGCCTCTTAAATGAGAACAATAATCATTCAAAAGACCTAAGTCTAATTATTTAGAATAGAAAAATCCGGTAGATGCAGGATGCTCATTATTGAGACTAATATAAAGTTGCACATGTGACAGTTAGAGCTGATAGTACATATATCTCAGAAAGCTACTGAGATGGATAATAAATGAATGTCCATCAAGAGGTGAAAAGGAAGTCGCATTTGAGGAATTATATAACACTTTCAACAAGCCCAAGTTTCTATCTCAAACAAAAACTTCATGCAAGTTTCTTCCAGTGATATTTTATAGCTCCAGATTATCATGTGCAGAGAAGGTGTTTTCTTACATTGGCAGGGGAGTTATCTCTAGTGATAACTAGGCCTATCCCTTATTCTAATACTAACCATTATAAACAAGCCTGCAAATAATTTACAATATTCAAAATACTGCTATCTTCCCTAAGTAATTTTCTACTCTGTCCATTTGACACAATCCTCCCATCTAATAAGCTATGGTTTTCATTGATGATAATGTCATACTATCTTTCCTAATTGTTCAGGGCATTCAAAGATTGCACTACTATATATGAAATGAGTAGGGTCAGAGACAGGAAGTTCCAGCACAATTTTTGAATGTGTGGTAAATTCTAACAAAAATAAAGAATCTGAATTTCATAATAATTATATACATACAATTCTTTGGTATCAAACTGTTAATTAGTAAAGTTCTAAGAAGCTAATAGGGTGATTTGTTGACAAAACATGTCTAGGATATGGATTCTAATAACTGATGAGCACCTATGAAGTAAACAAATACCTTAATACCACCTTCCAGCAGAAGATTGGAAGACACAAGAAAAGAAAATTCAGGATGTTCCTGGAAGCACTGCAATTCCACCACCACCACTTCTTTCTCTCCCTCTGATTTAATCTGGAAAAGACCCAGTATGGTATTTTAAATCATGTCACATTTTGTGCTTTTATATATGTTTAAGCATATATGTATATATACACACACACATACACACATATACATATATATGTACATATGAAGAGGTTTACTTTCTCTGATTTTTAAAGAATCTTATTGGATTTAGAATATCTGGGGTTTGTAAATTTCTGTGAAACAATTTTCAAATGCAAATAAGAGGAAACAGAGGGGAAGTCTAGCAGCTCCAAGGAGTGAGTAGTGGTGCTGACCTGGAGTCAACCCCACCTGTTCTTAAGGACTGTTTTTTAAATATACTAGTAATGAGCCATGCTGAAAGTCAGTGAACCTTTCCATGTTTCAGCTTTTCCACATTAGAGTTACTGAGAAAGTTCCAATGGGCATAGATAAAGGAAGTTCCTATCTGGGAACTCCCTTCACTGATAAAATCACAATTCTAGCTTAATTAATCAACAACAACAACAACAAACCCAACCATGAGGTGGTATCAAGGTCCCAATAGGGGTCTGAGCCTTCCCTAAAGCAGCAGTATCTTTCTTCGTTTGAGGAATCCTGGATTTTGAAAAACAAAACTGTTTTCCTAAATGCAAATGCAGCCAAAATTTTATATGGCTTTATGAAATCTATCCTTTGAGCTGAGGATATTGAAGCTTTCAAAATGAGTTGGAAAAATTATTAAACAAAATATATTAAAACAATTATACCTATTGGAAATTAAAGTTCTCACTTTTTCTAGGATGCTGTACTTTGCAACTTCAAAATCTTGAGGAATATATGTGATGTCATCTTCTGTACAAAATCTGAAATTTAAACAATAATTACTTAAATATTAAAATGTATTTTTGAGCAGAAGTTTGCATTGGTATAAACTTTTTTATGGCAGAATCCTTTTTCTGATATTTTTACTAACTCATAAATACATTGATCCATATCCCATTGAAGTGTAAAAAAATTTTTAGAAATGAACTAGACTATATATATAAGTGACATGCCTCTATTGTCCATTTATGCATTATCGTAACGGTTGAGACTGCCAAATAATCCACATTTCTACCCCATATATATTAAAACATCATGAATATTTGTATTAGACAGAAGTAATGGGACAGAGATAAATTTTTCCTAGAGAAGTTTATGTAAAAAAAATGTCATACAATGTAAAGAAGAATGAAAGTTTATAGAAACAGCCTGGTCTTAGTGACCCTGGAGAGGTCACTTAAACTTCTCACTGTTCTAACAACTTTAAGACTCTCAGTTATAGAGAAGGTGCTGTCTTGCTTTAGAAGATAGAATTTTGCAAATAGCTGAACTTGTTTGGTAGCCAGAACTGTTTGTTTTACACTACCTCAGAGCATCTCTCTTTCCAATGGTGTCCAAGAGTAAATGATTCATTCACTCAGAGCACAGCCACCATGAAAAATCTGGGGACAGATTTGAAAACCACCTTTCTCTCTTTTTAAACCCTGTGGCCCCAACAGGCAGAACCTTTTTAGTTTTTATTTGTCTTTTTCAGTTCTAAGTACAGAAAGTGGAGTCTTTAATTTAGTAGCCCAAGTCATAGGGACATTGTATTCTAGGCCCATCAAGGAGGATCTGAGAAAAGAGGGTTCTGGACACAGGATAGGGGGTGACTTGAGATTTGTATGGAACCTCGATTTTAGGTAGCTTGGGCATGTACCAAACCCTTGTTATAGACTGTAATAGTCTGCTATTAGATGGATGTATAGTTAAGTAAGTGTTGCTGAAGACTTTTTAAATTTTAGAGAAACAGTCATGATGATTATAAATGAGTTTATTGGGGCAACTAGGTGGCGCAGTGGATAAAGCACCAGCCCTGAAATCAGGAGGACCTGAGTTCAAAAGTGACCTCAGACACTTAATACTTCCTGGCTATATGACCCTAGACAAGTCACTTAACCTCAATTGCCAAAAAAAAAAAAAAAAAAAAAAAAAAAAAGAAAGAAAGAAAGAAAGAAATGACAGTTTACTTATTCTGCTCCATAATCTCTTCATTCTTCTCTGTAATACTACACAAGTCATCCTTGTCCACTCCTGGAAGAGAAGATATGTATTTACTATTCAAAATTATTTAATTGTGAATACCTTGATAAGATATCTATAGACAAATAAATAAGGGCCCATAAAATTTGAATCATCAAGATATAGAAGGCCTAAAAGAATGTATTTTATAATTGTATTTAAACAGTATACAGCCATAAATGTACCTACATTTTCTCTGTAGTTCCTGAAGTATATTTTCTGATTTCTATGAAAATGGGTATTCATAATGACACTTACTGGAACTGCTTGATCTTTCAAAAGGAAGTAGAGTGAGTCCTGATGATTCATTGCATTTGTAATTCTCAACACTTAAGAGTTCTCCTTGTTTGAGGCAGTCCCATAAAAAATCTATGTTTGCTATGGAGATATGATACTCCTGGACAGCACTTAGCTCATCAGAACTCAGAATAGCATCATTGTCTAAAATTATATGTGTGCACTAAAAAAAAAAAAGGAAAGGACAATCAATTTATTTTGTATTCAGGTATACATGACCTGTATGTTAACAATATTCCCCTTTAAAAGCCGTATCAGACACTAATTATTGTTGATAGAGTTGATTCATATTAAATGATTCATATTAAAACAAACCCTGAAGTACCACTTCACACCTATCAGGTTGGCTAAGATGACAGGAAAAAATAATGACAAATATTGGAGGGATTGTGGAAAAACAGGTGGAGTTGTGAAACTGATCTAAGATATTCTGGAGAACAATTTGGAACTATGCCCAAAGGACTTTAAAACTGCATACTCTTTGATCTAGCAGAGTCACTATTGGGTCTGTATCTCAAAGAGATCTTAAAAGAGGGAAAAGGACTCATATGTGCAAAAATATTTGTAGCAATCTTTTTGTAGTGGCAAGGAATTAGAAATTGAGTGGATGCCCATCTGTTGAGGAAATAGTTGAATAAGTTATGATATATGAATGTAATGAAATATTATTGTTGTAAAAGAAATGACCAGGCTGATTTCAAAAAAGCCTGGAAAATTTACATGAATTGATGCTGAGTAAAATGAGCAGAACCAAAAGAACATTGTACATAGTAACAGCAAGATTATACGATGACTAACCATGATAGATTTGGCTCTTCTCAGCATGGCGATGATTCAAAGCAATTCCAAAAGACTTGGGATGGAAAATGCAAATGCATCCAGAGAGAGAACTACAGAGACTATGAATGTGGATCAAAGCATAGTATTTTCACTTTTTTTTGGTTTGCTTTTACTTTTTTTCCCTTTTGGTTTGATTTTTCTTGTAGGGGACAAATATGAAAAATATGCTTGAAAAGATTGCACATGTTCAACCTAACATATCAAATTGCTTTCTGGTAAGGGAGGGAGAAAAATCTGGAATACAAAATCTTACAAAAATTAACTTTGAAAGCTATCTTTAAGTATATTTGGAAAAATAAAATACAATTGAGAAAAAATAAATAAAAGTCATGTTCAAAAGTAACTTTGCAATGAATTTATCAGATTTAAAAGTCAGCTCTTAGAAAATAAAATAATCTTAAGGTACACAAAAATTACCTAAAAGAAAATACTATCACATTAGGGATTCTACCAGTATTAGAAAACAGTTCACAAAGCCAATTGAGTTTGTAGTGAATTAACTTCTTAGCTCCAAAAAAACAGGATTAGATGAGAAGTGAGAGAAGAGATCACATTTCTTTTTCAAATGCAGATAAACAGAAATATTGTTTTTTGTAGAACTTTAGTGTAAAAAAGAATTTTAGACATCATCTGATCCGAATCTGAGGAACTTTCTATTAAAACTTTCCCCCCAGTTTTCTGCTTTTCCTTCTGATCTTGGCTACATTTGTATACAAAACCTTTTTAATTAAATATAATCATATCTAGTCATTTAAATCTTATAATGCTCTCTCTGCTTCATAAATTGTTCACTTATCCATAACTTATAGTAAAGAATCTACTTGAAGTTTTATATCCTTTCTATTAATTAATTAATCAGCAAGGATTTATTAAGCACATATTACATTCTAGACACTGTGCATAAGGGAGAATATGAATAGTGAGCAATCTCTATTTTATGATATTTAATTTATTTAATATTTTTATTTTCCCCAATTACATATAAAACAATTTTTTATATTTGTTTTTTTTTTTTTTTTAAATTTTGAGTTCCGGATTCTCTCCCTTCCTCCCTTTCCACTTTCCCTGAGGAAAGGTGAGGTTGAAGTGCATTGTAGGCAGGAGGCAGGGAAAACCAGTACAGAGACACTGAGGCAAGAGATGGTCTTTTAAGTGTGAAAAAGAGAAAAGACCAGTTTGGTTAAATCAAAGAGTAAAGGAAGGTAGCAATGGACAATGAAAGTAGAAAATTCATTGGGCTAGCTTGTAAAGGGCTTTAAAAGTAGACAAAAGAATTTCTACTTCATACTAGAGACAATAGGGAGTCAGCGGAGCTGACTAAGCAGCAGAATAGCCTGGTCATACCTGCACATAAGGATTACATTGGCAGCAGGAATTAGGATGGGTTTGAGTGGGAAGAGACTTGAGGCAGGTAGGGAAACTAGTTAGGAGGTAGTGAGGGTTTCAACTAATGTAAAGTATAAATATCTGATTAGAAAGAGGATTCTAATGCTAGAGGATGTAGCACGTGTAGATACAGAAATGACGAGATGTGTTAACTGAATGGATGTATGAGAAAGTCGGGAGGGGGGGAGGATAAGAAGACCTGGGAGATGGGGAGGTTGTTGCCTTTGACAGAGGGAAGCACTTGGGGAAAAGAAAATGAGTTCAATTTCGGACATGTTGAAGTTAAGATGTCTCAAGAACATCCAGTGTGAAATGTCCAATTAAATGATTTGTGATTTAGATCTGAAATTTAGAGGAGATACTGGAGCTGGATACAGATCTGTGAGTCACTTGCTTGAATTATAATTTAAACCCATGGAAGTTAATGAGGTTATTGAGAATGAGCATAAACATAGAAGAGGTCTACAATAGAATTTTGGGGGATTACCACATAAGTGGCATGATGTGAACAATAAACTAACCAGCAAAAGATACAAAATCGTGGTAGTAGTAGTAATAATAATAATAACAGTTAACATTTATATAATGCTTACTATATGCCAGGAACTGTGCTATGCATTTTATAGTTATCTTATTTGATATTACAATAACCCTGGAAAGTAGGTGCTTTTATTATCCCCATATTACAGATGTAAAACTGAGGCAAACAGCAGTTAATTGACTTGCCAATTATCATATACTAGAAAATGTCTGATATCACCTTTGAATTTAGATCATCCTGACTCCAGTCCAAGCACTCTATCCATTTGTGCCATCTGGCTATTTAAGAACAGTTATTCTCTTGAACATCATTGATGATGAGGAACTACTTCTTGAGGCATCCAATCTTATTTTTGGACAGCTTTGATTGCTAAATGGCTTTTTAAAGTATTGAACTGAAACCTGCTACTCTGTAACAATACAATTTCTGATTATATTAATATTCCTTTTAATCTACAAAAAGAAAATTTAATATTACATGGAATATTACATTCACATTTTTTCAAGTTCTAGTCTCCTACAAAATTACACAGTTCTGTTGAGGGAGCTGACAAGTTCTTTCTTATCCTTCAAATTCATAACTAAAAGTCATTTTTGACTATTTCTTCTTCTTCAGATGTCAATCCCTGTTACCTTCCCCACTACCCCTCTTTAAGACTCCTTCCTTTTCTCTCCATTCACAAAGACTTTACCCTAGCTTAGCCCCTCAACACCTTTACAGTAAGATCCAGAAAGGCTTTGCATAGGAGATGAAACCTACACTGAAATTTGGAGGAAGCTAAGTAGTCTAATAAGTAGAAATGAGGAATAAATGCATTCAGACTATCATTTTATTGTTGTACTCTCAACAGAAACTGGGAAGTTTGGAAGAGGGAAAGATTTTTTGAGATAAGATAAATATACTTATTTATTAATATTTATTTTAATGTTCAATATATCTAATATAATAAAATTTCATTTATTTAAATTAAATTACAATATAATAAAAGATGATATAAGAACAGGATGACATGTTGCATCTCAATATAAAGGAGCAACCCAAAAGTAGAATTTGTTGGTTTGAAAAATAGTGAGTTCCTTATCACTACAGATCTTTAAACACTTGGATAGTTACTTATAAACGATGTTAGACCTGGCAAATGATTGAATATGGTAAGTCATAGTAAAAAGAAGAATCAGGATAACTGTGAGATTTGGAACCTGGTGACTAGAAGGATAGTAGTGCCCTCAACAAAAATAGGGAATTTTGGAGGAAGAGAAGATTCAATAGGAAAGATGGCTGTGCTTTGGCCATCATGAATATTAATGCACATAGGTAAAAAGATATGGTAGGCAATTAGTCAAGACATAGGACTAGACATTAGGAAAGATGTTAAGGCTACATTTAAACATTTTTGGAGTTAACTTTGTAGAGAGAAAAATATTTGTTTTGGGGAGACTATTTTCTGATACATTTGGTACAAATCACAGAATGATTTGTTGTCAATTCTGACTGAACATAATGAAGATGACTTTAACACCTTCTTTTCCTAACTTTACTACAGGGAAATACCTATTGTTGTCTGATAAATCAAGAGAGGAGCCTCTATAATTTATCTTTGCCCCTTATTCTGTATGTTCAGTTTCTTGCTAAATCATGCTACTGTTTTCTACTGATTCAAAATTAAACTTTTTCTTCTACCCCATATTGCCATAGCTTTTGTTTAGTTCCTGGTCAAATGATCAAATGAGATAATGTATATAAAACACTTTACAAACTTTAAGGCTCTATATGTATAAATTATTATCATAACTCCATTATATATGATTAGTTAAGTTCCTCCTGCCCAAAACTTCTACCCGAAGAAGTGCAGAGGCCAGTTACTCTTTAACTTAGCTCCCCTCCTTCTTCATCCCCATTTATTCTTTTCAGTTCCCTTTTTTTTTTTGTGCTTTCATTGTAAAATCTGTAAACTCATTGGAGGTTAGGAATTATCTTTTTGATTTGTATTCCCAGTGCTTAGCATTGTGCCTGACATATAATAGATATTTAATAAATGTTTATTAACTGTTAGTGGTCCTATACATATTTCCCCCCTAGATTATTCCACCTTTCTTCATGATTCCCTTAACTTATGCTATTCCCCCCAGAATAGAATGGACTTTTTTAATTCATCTCTCCAATAAAAAGATGTGATTTCTTAATTTCTTGTGGTGGTTTTTCAATATTTTTAAGATCTTAAGATTGTCTAAAGCTGATACCTTGCGGTTTAGTGTAGAGGAGACAATCCCATTGTTTTTTTTAATATTGGCTCTTAGGAATTTCTTCTCCATGTATAGTAAACTGTCATCTTTCAAATAGAACCTGCAATTTGTAAATATTCCCATGGTTATCCTGTTTAAAAAAATGCATATAATGAATGAGCAGAACTGGAAGAACATCATACACAATAGTAGCAATATTATAACAATGACCAAGTGTGAAAGACTTACTTATTCTGATTAATTCAATGATCCAATATAATTCCAAATAACTTATGATGAAAAATGTTGTCCATCTCCAGATATAAATTCTGAGTACATATATTGAAGCATATTTTTTACTTTATTTTTCTTTCCTTTGTCTATTTGTTTCTTTGTTTCTTTCTATGTATGTAAGGTGGCTCGTCTAGAAATGTTTTGTACGATTTCACATATATATGTTTATCCTATTGCTTGCCCTCTCACTGAGTGGTGGAGGGGATGGAGGGAAGTAAAGAATATGGATTTTGAAATTTTAAAATTAATGTTAAAAATCAATAAATGAATAAATATAAATAATGTAGAAATATTTTATACACTAATATATGTGGTGACTATGCTAGCACCCTGGATACCTTAGAATCAGCCAGAGTCAGGATAAGCAAAAGTATTTATTCTAGGTCTTTAGTGGTAGAGGTGAAGAGAGTGGATACATAGGATCTCCACAACCTAACCACCTCGTCTCTCTCACAGCGTGACCCTGGCTAGTCTCCCTGCACCTCCTAGTCCCTCCCACAATTCTCTGTGTACACCAAACGATTGGGCCAGCATAGGATAGTGGGAAGGGCCATTTTCCAAGCATATTCTTATTATCATCCAATCAGTAATTAGCCTCAAGTGCTTGATGTCTCACCTCAGTGCATTGACTCAAGAGTTTCAGCCCCTTACAAATATACAAGATTATTTTAATTTAAAAAAATAAAGGCAAGTGCTAGTTTAATTCAACATTTAAGAATGTTTTTGTAAAATGAACTGTGCTTTCCTTTAGAAACTGAAAATAAACTTGCTCAGAGTTTATAAATTTGCTTTGTTAATTTTTTCTATTCTAGATGAAAATTATTACACTAAATTTGGGTGGAGGCGTATGTACAAAACATATCCACACTGAATCTCACATCCATTTTACCTTCACAAAAATTGCTACTTTACAATTATAAACTAACATGTGTTGGTTGTGGTATGATAGGTTAATAGAGGTCATTCAGTCTAACTTACTCATTTTATAAGTAAGAAAGCCAAAGCTCAAAAAGGGGAAGGGATCTGTCCAAAGTTCTGGCAGGGTCCTTGGCCTTCACAAGCTTTATTTATCACCCTGTACTTTCTGTCTACCTTTGGGATGTGGGTCAAATATACTATTGAATTAAAAATAACAAGAGTCTCTAATAAGAGTATAATGAGGACATGTAACAAATTTCAGCTGAAGGTCAGTGACATGATTCAAGATTGTTTATATAGCTTTATTTTTAAACAGTTAAAAAAATCTAAATTGTAGAGGTTTTAAAAGGAAGAAAGCTAGATTTTTCCTTTCATTATACTCTATAAATTCAAATAATCTTTTATCTCCTTTTAGTTAAGAAGAACTTTTAAAAAGTGATTAATTTAGAGAAATGTTTTTTAGCAATGAATGAGCCACAAAAATTCAAACATTAAAGGTGTTATTTGATGAGAAATTATCAAGATACTTGTGAAAATGTAAATTTACTTTAATGTACCTCAGAGTCTTTTCTATGAATTGTTTCTTACAAAATTAAATAATTTTAATGAAAATAGAGGACACTTATCTAATTCAAGTTTAAATCTTTCTGTTAGTGGCTTATTTTAGCAGTTTTCAAAATGTGTTCCATAGGATCAAAATAACGCTAAGATCTTTTTAATTTCTAAATGATATCTATAAAGTGACCTTCAAAAAATTTTAAAAATAAAAAAATGACCTTCATAAGTAAGAATTTTTTAGAATTCTTATTCTTTTTTTTAAGAGTGTAAAGGAGTTCTGAGACCAAAAATTTGAGAACTGCTGTTTTTTTTTTTTTTTATCATTTCCTTCCCTCTTATAGTTATAATTTGATTTTTCAAAAATCACTTAACAAAACTGGTTGATCTCAACTGTCTTATAGCCCTATACACATTACTAATTACCCTTTTATATTTACATGTATTTTAAAATACTGGTTAGTAGATGCTATAAAATATATTTATGATTAGACCTAAAAAATAAATACCAGGGTGAAGTTATTGACTTATAGGCAATAAATATTGACAGCCACAGTAACTTTTTGGCATTCTAGTTCTATGCCCATACGACTATTTTCATTTGTAAAACCATAGCTTTAAAAAAAAAAAACAACTTTCAATTTAAAAGCATTTATCAGTTATTCTGAGCCAGTTGCTATACTAAATGCTAGGGTTACAAAAAAAGGTCAACATAATTCATACTTTCAAAGAGCTCACATTCTATGAAGGAGATAAAGATAAAGATAGAGATAAATATTTAGGAAGATAGAAGATACAAAGAAAATGGGAGGTAAACTCAGAATAAGGCTTTGGTGGGGAGGATATGTGATGAGACAAGAAAAGACCTCCTACAGAAGGTGGGATTTGAGCTGATACATGCTGGCAGCTAAGAGGTGGAGTTGAGAAGAAATAGGGCATTTCAGGCATGGGGGACAGTCAGAGAAAAGCGTAATAAAACATGGATTTAACATGTGTGAGGATGAACAAGTAAGCAAAAGCTGATGGCTCCCAGCGTGAGTGAAAGGAGAAAAGAGTAAGAAGATTGGAAAGGTGGAAATGTGACAGGTTATGAAGGGTTTCAGTGTCAAAAAGCAGATTTTATATTGGATTCTAGAGGTAATAAAGAGTTACTAGAATTTACTGAGTAGGAGGTTACATAGTGAGACCTGTGCTCTAGGAATGTCATCTTGGTAGCAAAGTGAAAGATAGGCTAAAGTATGGAGAGAAAATATTAGAGAAAAAAAATTTAAATGCTATTGCAGGAATAAGCTTAGTAGTGCATTCGATAGAACACCAGACCTGGAATCAGTAGGATCTGAGTTCATGTCTGGTCTCATACACTTGCTAGCTGTGTGACCCTGGGCAATTTAACCCTGGCTGCCTCCAATTAAAAAAAATGCTACTGCAAAGATTTCAGATTTGGGGGCAATAATTTACTATTTGCGGAAAATTGCTGGAAAAACTGGAAAGCTGTTTTGCAGAAGGTGGACATAGACCAATATCTCAAGACCTCAAGAGAAAGTAAAAAATGATATATGTTTTAGACATCAAAGATGACACAATAACAAAATTAAGGGAGCATGGAAAATTTTACGTCAGATCTAAGGATAAGAGAAGCTCTTATGACCAAACAAGAGACAGAGGGGATCACAGGATTACTTTCTGTGAATATATAAAATGGATAATTTTGATTGCATTAAATTAAAAAGTTTGTTCACAAATAGAACCAATGCAACAAAGATAGAAGGAAAGCAGGAAACTAGGGGGAAAGTTCCCCAAGTTTCTCTGAGAAAGATGTCATTTTTCATATATAGGGAACTGAGTCAAATTTTAAAATAAGAGTAATTCCCTAATTGGCAAAAAATCAAAGGAAATGAACAGGCATTTTTCAAAAGAAGAAATCAGTGGTATATCAAATCAAAGTCATATAAAAAAATTCTAAATCACTAGATTAGAGAAATATAACTTAAAATAACTCCAAGGCAATACCTTATATCTATCAGATTGGCTAACATAATGAAAAAGGAAAATGACAAAAGTAAAAGGGGACATGAAAGAACTGGAACAATAATACACTATTAGTGGAATTATGAAGTAGTTAGGTCATTTTGGAGAACAATTTGGAACTATAACCAAAGGGCTATAAAACTAAGCATATATCCTTTGAACCAGGAATATTACTATTAGCTCTATGTCCGAAAGAGATCAAGAAAAATAATGATAATAATAATATATTAATAGTAATAAATAATAAAATATATAATGAAAAAATAATAATAACATTTATGATTAGACCTGAATAGATATGTTGAATTGAGATGTTCCTGGGACATCAAGTTTAAGAAGTCTAAAAGGCAGTTAGTAATATAGTGCTGTTGATCAGGAGAGTAAGTATGAAAAGATGTAAGAATCATTTACATAGAGAGGACATAAAGATAAAATCACCAAGAGAAATATATAAACAGGGAAAAGAGAAGAAAGTCTATCTACTAAAGTATCTTGGGGAGTGTTAGGGGAAGAGGGGAGGAAGAACACTACCCATAGTTAGAGGATTGAGAAATAAAAGTCTGAAGGAGTGGTCAGATCAGGAGAAAGCTCTGTCATAATAATCTAGAGAGGAAAGAGTATCTAAGAGAAAAAGATGAAGTTAAGAAGGATGAAGACTGAAAAAATAAAAAGGGATTTAACAATATAATAATTGATAACTTTGAAAAGAGCAGTTTCAGTTGAATGGTGAGGTCAAAAGCCAGAGAGCAGAGTGTTTAGAAGAACGAAAAGTTAGGAAGTAGAGACACCTAAGATATATATATTTCACAAAGAGTTTCACCAAGAAGGAAAGTTATAGAATGCTAGCTTGTAGGAATAGTACAATCAAGTAAGGGATTTTAAAGCATTTACAAACAGTAATCAGCAATTTAGCCATGTTTGGTACTCCCAGAAACCCCCTATGTGTAATTTAATCTGTCCATTAATAAAACTGTCACTCAAATTATTGGAGTCAAGTTTTATTAATCAAATCCTAAAGTAGTTTATCTTTGAGGTAGAATTATTCAGGACATCAGAATGAGGCTTACTTGCTTCTCTTTAGAATTTGTAGTATTAGTAGAAGGTTGTCATGGAAGCAGTAAATTAATCTTTGTATTCATTAACTTTGATTTCTGGCAAATTCTAGAATGAATTATTAAAAATATAGTTTATGAATATCTAAGAAGTAGTGGTACTCTCTGCTAAGATGGCTGCTTAAATGGGAGGTAGATATACTAGTGCCCCTAAACCTATTCCACCAAAACACTGAATAATAATCAAGAAAGCTATAAGAAACTGCAATAAATGATTTTTTCCATCCTAGAATAAGACAAAAAGTCTGGCAGAAGCCTAAGAGCAAGAGGAAAAAATTCCATCAATAAAGCCAATGTTAGTAAAATGGAGCCTCCCAGGGTGACTGGAGACAAAAGAGATGGCACTTAAGAGGCTCCGTGTCTTGAGGCAGCAAGAGCCAGATGCTTCCCTTAGAAAGGCCATGAATGGTCAGTAAAACCCTGGGTGGGGGTCTTGAAGTCTTGAAGAGCTGTAGTGGGTAGCTACCAGTGACCAGAATGGTGTTGCAGCACTCAGATTGCCCAGGTCCAGAGCCTAGAGAACACCTGATGCCTAAGACACCAAAAAGAGACTTGGAGGATACAACACCTTTAACCTCAAATATCCAAGGAGGCCTAACCCTGGGAGCAATAAGAAGGTACTTAGGGTGGGATCACACTCTATAATATATAATAAACTCACTCAAAAGAATAAAAAATGAATAACCTGACCTTGGCACAAAGGTCCAATTCAAGATCTAAAGCTGGAGAGATGAACAAGTCACAGAATATACTGACAAATAGCAAGAATTATTGCAAATCTAGAGATCCCAAACTAGGAGGCACTGATTTTGTAATAACTACAAGAGACTTAAAGGAAAAAGTGGATTTTTACAAAGACTATATTAATCCCTATCTAGGAGAAATGAAGTGAGAAGCTTTAAAAAATGAAATAAAAAAGTTCTGGACAAAAGAACTAGAAGAATAATTAACTGGGAAGAGAAAGTGACAAACTTTACACAGAAAATAGACTTTCTGAAAACTAGCATAGATCAAACAGAAATCAATAAGTCCATGAATCAGCAAGAAATATTAAAACAAAATTTTTTAAATTAAAAAAATAGAAGAAAAAATATGATATGACTTGAAAAAGATCAAGGAGAGATAATTGGAAAATCACTGGACTCTGACAACAAGACCATTTTGTTTTGTTTTTTAAAAATAATTAAAGAAAAGTGTTCCAATGAGGGCAAAGGGCAACATAAAGACAGAAAGAATTCACTGATCATCTTCTGAATGAACTTCAAAAGGAAAAATCCTAGGAATGTCATAGATAAAACCCAGAGCTCCCACATCAGTGAAAAAAATAGTGTAAGAAACTAGAAAGAAGCAATTCATCTAGGTCATATCTGATAACTATGGGTGTCCTTCAGGGTTTTGTTCTGGTTCCTCTTCTCTTCTCCCTGTATACTCTTTCACTTGGTGATCTCATCAACTTTCAAGGATTCATTAATCACCTATGTACAGATAACTCTCAGATTTACTTATCCAGCCATAACCTCCCTCTTGAAGACTAATCTCATATATCTAATTGTCCGTTAGACACAATAAATTTAATGTTGTGGCAGGGGAAACATTAAATGACTGAGGAAATTAAATTTTTGAACTTCTTACCATTTTGATTAATCAATGCATGCCAACTGTGTGTGGTTTACCATTTCTTTTAACAAATTGGGACCAACCTTCTTCTTCAACTTGGGACTGCACCCAAATATAGAAGAAGACAGATTTTTATATGTTAAAACTAATTAATCAAATAAGAGCAATTAAGTAAAAGGAAAGAATCTAATTTCTAACTGGAAGAAAATTATGGACTTTTCAAGTTGGGAGAAGAGAAGAAGAATGAACAGGTGCAATTTCTTGAAATTAGAAAAAGAGGTGTCCCCCTCCCTTTAAGTGCCTGTGAATAAACAAAGAAATATTGAAATAATAATTGCTTGGGATTGATTTTCAGATTAAGACATAAGGGCTGCTTGAGATGTAAGATGTGAGAAAACTTCTTGTGTCACTTTTTAGAGTTGAACAGATTTCTAGGCAGCATAACTTAGGCCCTTAGTTAAGGGTGTCTTAAGCAAAAGGTAGAAGTGGTCCAGGGCTAAGTTACACAGGGCTAAGTTCAAACAATGAAATAAGATTTTCTCCCAATTTCCACAATTGAATTAAGTTTTCTCATAGCACATAAATTAGACTAGATTCATAACTGAATAGAAAGGGAACTGAGCTAGCTCCAAAACTGAGTCACAAGGTGGCATCAGTGGGGTTCACACAATTCCCACCATTACTTTGTTCCAATCCACTCAATTCTCTCACAACGGACATCCTGCAGACATATTAAAATTAACATGTTCCAAGTGGAATTCATTATTTTTCCTCTAAAACTGTCTCTTCTTCCTAGCTTCCCTATTAGTATCTTCTCACGATCTTCTCACTCCTCCAGAGTTGAAAAGCAGATGTCATATTCAACTCCTCACTCTCACTTCCCATATCCAATTTATTGCCAAATCTTGTCAATTTTACCTTTGTAAAATTTCTCAAACATGCCTCCTTCTTTCCTCTGACACTGCCATCACTCTGGTGTGGGTCTTTAATGTCCTCATGGCTACTGTTATTCAGTTGTATATGACTTTTGCAGCAACCTGGACCATATCACACCAATATTGTCTATTTTTTTCTGGGAATGGATACAGATGTGGCTTGTCATTTCTTTTTCCACATGCAAACATAAATTAAATATCTTGCTCATGGTCATACAGCAAGCCTAAATCTGAACTCAAATCTTCCTGACTTCAGGTCTAGCATTCTATCTATCTACTGAATCATCTAGCTATCTTATACCTAGACTATTGCAATAAGGTTGCTGTTTAGAATCTCTATTAAAAGATTCTCCCCACTAGGAAGGGATTTGTGACCAAAGGAGAATTCATTATTGATCACAAAATAGAAATTTTTGATTATATCAAATTAAAAAGCTTTTGTACAAACAAAACTAATACAAACAAGATTAGAAGGGAAGTAATAAACTGGGAAAACATTTTTGCAGTTAAAGGGTCTGATAAATGCCTCATTTCTAAAATATATAGAGAATTGACTCTAATTTATAAGCAATCAAGCCATTCTCCAATTGATAAATGGTCAAAGGATATGAACAGACAATTTTCAGATGATGAAATTGAAACTATTTCTACTCATATGAAAAAGTGTTCCAAGTCACTATTGATCAGAGAAATGCAAATTAAGACAACTCTGAGATATCATTACACATCTGTCAGATTGGCTAAGATGGCAGGAAAAGATAATGATCAATGTTGGAGGAGATGTAGGAAAACTGGGACACTGATGCATTGTTGGTGGAGATGTGAAAGAATCCAGCCATTCTGAAGAGGAATTTGGAACTAAGCTCAAAAAGTTATTAAACTGTGCATACCCTTTAATCCAGCAATGTTACTACTGGACTTTATATCCCAAAGAAATACTAAAGAAAAAAAAGGGACTCACATGTGCAAAAGTGTTTGTGGTAGCCCTCTTTGTAGTGGCTAGAAACTGGAAATTGAATGGATGCTCATAAATTGGAGAATAGCTAAATAAGTTATGGTATATGAATGTTATAGAATATTATTGTTCTGTAAGAAATAACCAGCAGGATGAATACAGAGAGGCTTGGAGAGATTTACATCAACTGATGCTGAGTGAAATGAGCAGAACCAGGAGATCATTATATACTTCAACAACAATACCGTATGAGGATGTATCTGATGGAAGTGGATATCTTCAACATAGAGAAGATCTAATTCAGTTCCAATTGATCAATGATGGACAGAATCAGCTACATCCAGAGAAGGAACACTAGGAAATGAATGTAGTCTATTTGCATTTTTGTTTTTCTTCCCAGGTTATTTTTACCTTCTGAATCCAATTTTTCTTGTGCAACAAGAAAACTGTTTGGTTCTGCACACATTTATTGTATCTAGGATATACTATAACATATTTAACATGTATAAGACTGCTTGCCATCTAGGGGAGGGGCAGAAGGAGAGAAGGGAAAAGTCAGAATAGAAGTGAATGCAAGGGACAATGTTGTAAAAATTACCCATGCATATGTTCTGTCAATAAAAAGCTATAATTTAAAAAAAAAAAAAAAAAAAAGATTCTCCCCACTTCAGGCCATTTTCCACTCAGATGCCAAAATGATTTTCCTAAAGCACAAATCTGATCATCTTACCAACTCGTTCTACTTAAATAAACTCTAATGCTTCCCTATCACCTCCAGAATCAAATATAATATCCTCTGGCACTCAAAAGCCTTTCATAATCTCCCTCCTCCAACTTTCTAGTCTTCTTATACTTCCCTCAGTTTCTTTAATGCACAATTAAAATGCTATCTTCAACAAGAAGCTTTCCACAATTTCCCTTAATACAAGTGCTTTCTCCCTATTAATTATCTCTACTTTGCATATATCTTGTTTGTACATAGTTAATTTCATGTTGTCTCCCTGATAGTCTGTGAGCTCTTTGAAATCAAGAACTGTGTACTTTGTATAATAGCACAAAGTAGGTACTTAATAAATGTTTTTTGACTGATGGTGAGCTTTTTAATTACAATCAGGATCATATAAGATCTGAAAACTACTAAAAATCTAAGAAAATGTTGTAATACTGTATAATGTTCCAAAAGTAAAAAAAAAAAAAATAGTTTTCCACTCACCTTACAAAGCTGAGCATAATCCTACAAGGGGAAAAATGGATCTTTAATGGAATAAATAACTTTCTAGCACTTATGATGAAGGAACTGGATCTGAATAGAAATTGAACTTCAAATACAAGAGCCCAGTTAAAGTTAGAAAGGTAAATTTATTGGAGCAGATGGAAACAGTAGGATGATGTTGATAATGATGATGATATAATAATAATAATAATAATAATACCTTTTTAATATATGAAGAAAAACCAGTGTTCTTTAATATAAAGGGCATCAAGGAGATAAATAAGAAAAGAGAGGTCTTGAAAGTAGATTAATTATGAGTACAGGAAAAGGCAGGGATAGCAAAAGGAATTATACAGTAGTGTAAAAAGGAAGAAAAGAGGGTAAAAGTGTTATTTTTTTCATCACTGTGGTTTGTCAAAAATCAGTGTAAAAGGTGAGAGTCGTGTGGATATCTAGTGAATCATACTCTAAACTGAAAGTGAACAGAAGACAGTTTAACAAATACACAAATTTAAATTAAAAGGTAGAAAGACCTCCAATTTAAGAGGAAAATAAATTTAATATGAGGGAGTAGTGAAGAGGGAAGAGTAATATTGGAAATGGAAGAGTCAGGAGAAAAATATTTGTAAGCTCCCATCAGTCATCAGGATAAGGTCAAATTTCATTTCCTACCTCTTATTCAACATGACACTCCCTTGGTTCTCCTCCCATAATCAAAACTTTCCCTGATATCTAATAGTCAGAATAGTTAAGGAACTAATGGCTATCTCAACCTCCATTTTAGTTTCAGAACTGCTTCTAAAAGAGGCAACTAATAATGAAAAAAACAAACAAAACTCAAATCCATAATACTTTAAAGTTGGAGGGAACCTTCTAATCCAATTCCTTGCCTATTTAAATGTGCACATATAGATTTCTATAGAAAGAGATATACATGTATACATACACATATATGAGATTATACCGGACAGTTTACATTATATTCCCACAATAGGTTCTCAACAAACAGTAAAATTAAACATCTCACTTCAGGTCTCCTCAAACTTCAAAACTGAAATGTCTTAAGGAGAGACAAAATGGCATGTGAAATGTGCAATCTGACTACTTTCATATTGCCTTTCCTTTTCCCTCACTTCCTTTTAACCCTTGAAAATAAAATAAACAAGTATATCACTTAATGGATTATAGGATTAAAAGAGAAAATATTTAAGAGCCTAGTGGCTTCAAACATATATTTAAAAGATAATAACTTAAAGAGGAATCAATCAGAAGAGAAGGTGGTAGTTTAAAGCCAACTGTCACAGCCTAAATAAAAGCAAACGCAGCCAGGGAGGGGAGAGCATTTAACAAGCTGGAAGTTTAACTCAGGGAAAAAATAGATGGAATGGAGCTAAAAGATGGGGTCATACACACCTGGCAGAGGGGTTTATGCCCCTAGATCCTCGAGTTTTCTGGTTCCAAGTTCAAGATTGATCTACAGAACAAGAAAAAAAAAAAAAAAAAAAAAACTCTAGCCAAAACCGAAAGTAAACACTCCCTTTCACCTCCCAGAAAACTCCCTGTCAGCTTGCTAGAAAACCGAAAGGGACTGGGCTTGAGAGCAGACTCCACCCCTCCCATCCCACTAAGCTGAGAAAAGATGGCAATTAACTCCATATGCCCAAGAGTTTTGATTCTCCAGACAGATGTCCTCCTTTGCTGGGGTTGAAATGTTTATATATCAGGTATCACTGATTTAGAGCTGGAAGGGGTCAGGGTCGTCAAATCCAACCTCCTCATTTTATGACCGAGCTCCAGGTGGTCCCTGGGCGATGGTTGCACAGGTAGAGAGTGGGTCAGAAGTGGGATACAGATTCAGTCTATGGGAAGGAGTTCAAGGTTTGGGGGACAGTCAGAGTTAGGAGATGGAGAGTCTTGTGTAAGCAAGGAGGCCAGAGCCACTGGTTGCCAAGTCCCTAAGAGATAAGGAGAGGAGGAGTGAGTAGACTGGAAAGGCAGAACAAGGCCTGGTTATGGAGGGCTTAGGAAGCCAGAGACTAGTCTAAATAGAGTCAATGGGTTGACATGACCAGACTCCTGGTTTAGGAAGATCACTTTGAAGTGGGCAGAAATTGAAGGCAGGTACACCGGCCTCTGGCAGTGGTCTGGGTGTTGGGGGATAAGGGCCTGGGCCGGGGTGGTCACGTCAGAGTAAAGAAAACAGCGTTATAAATACAGGGCTTGGCAAACGGTTGGATATGAGAGTGATGAGTTGAAGAGAACCCTTGGGTGGTGAGACTGGATGTAACACAGAAGTTAGGAAGAGCGGTACCTCCACAGTAATAGGGAAGCTAGGAAGGGGGGAGCTTTTAGGGAAAGCATGGGCTCCGTTTTGGCTGAGCTGAGGCTACGCTGTCTACAGGACATCTGGTTCGCAGTGGCCAGTTGGAAACGTGAGAGGGAAGTCCTGGCCTGGGCAAAACTGGCAGTCCCCTGCGTGGTAACTGACAGCTGAACCCTTGGGAGCTGATGAGATAACCTACGAACCGGGCGGTCACGGCTAACTTCAGCTGCTTGTCAAACAGATCATTGCGATGATTTTTTGGAGGGGCGAAGAGGGAGAGGATGAATTTTTAGATACATAGCTACCCCGCGGGAAGTCGTAAAAGGCTGCTCAGCTCTTAAGGAGCAAAGCCCAGACAAACCAAACAAAAAGGGACCCTTCTTCACCGGACAAATCTGCAACAAAAAGCCACACCCAAACTGACCGACATCCCTAAGCAAAAATATCACAATCAAAACAACAAAACCCTAGAAAGAAGAGTTCTGCTCCTTCCCTTTTCGCATGGAAGCTCCTTTGAGATAAGGACTATCTCTTGCACATGTACCCCCTGAACTTAACCCAGTGGCTGGCACATTAAAAGCGCTTGTTTTCATAAGAGGAAAACAGCCCCCAAAACTCTCCTAGGACACGGGTCAGAATATCATGGACAGGTTTCTTCACAATGCTTGGGCCTCAGTTTCCTAATCTCTAAAATGGGGACAGTACTCTCGGGTTTACCTCAGAGTCTCGTTAAGGGGCTTTAATAAGTTAGCATACATAGACCGTGGTTTGGAGACTTTAAAACATCCTTGAAACATCAGTCAGCTCCTGGAGGGGCGCTAACTTTGCCCTGCCTAGAGAAGCAAAAACAGCCAGCCCCAGAGTGTCAGGTTCGGTTGCTTCCTAGTCGTTTGGATCACGTTTGGCTCTTGGGCACCGGCTTAAAGTAAATTTCTACTACGTAACTTTGTTTCTGAATTTCTGAAAACAAACTCCGGCAAAGGTAAGGGACCGTGGTCGCGGAAACCAACCTCCCATTCCCTTCCACCCCCATCTCTCTCCTCCCCCCACCCCCACCTCCCCAAACGGTAGCTGCGGAAGAAGCTCCTAGACTCGGTCAGGAACCAGTAACGTCTATCTGAGGGGTGTCTCCTGGGGATTGTAGTTCAACAGTCGGCCAGCGGAGCCCTGTGCGCACGACATTAAAGGCACAGTTGGACTACATTTCCCAGAGTCCTCGGAGACCTGGTAGGTGGGGCTCCTGGAGGAGTAGGAGGCAGGGCTCCGGCGGAGGCCGCGGCTCATTTGTAAATGGAGAGGGAGGCGCCAGAGGTGGCGGCGGCTGTGGCGCGGTTTAGAAAGGGGACTGAACTGCTAGAGCCCTGGATTCCGGTAACTTGGGGCTGCAGGTGGGGATCCGGATCGGCTCCGGGGAAGCCGACCTCAGCTTGAGACTGGGGAGGAGGAGGCAGAAACAGTTCTGTCCTAGGGAACCTGTGCTGCCCCGGAGCCCCGCTCTGCGGGAGGGTTAGGAGCTGGAGGGTGGAGAAGATCGCTCCGTGCTGTCCAGTTAGGGGCCTCAGGATGTTGGGGGCGCTCTTCGCACAAAATCCCCCATTTGTTTGAGCTAGCTTTGACTACTTTTAGGTGTTGTGATTTGAGGGTTTTGGCTTCTGGGGGTTTTGAAGGAGTTTCCGCTTTTAAGTCTCCTCAGGGACCCCGTTCCCTTAAAGTGACTTTTGGCCATTTTCTGACCTTTGATGCCGATGGTCGTGGGACCGTTGTGATCGGTTTCAAGGCTTTTAAATCGTTAAGAAAGAAAAGAAAAGAAAAAAGAATATTTTTCTACACCAGCAACTTAATTTCTCTGCACCATTTAGATTTAGAAGAGGTGATTGTTGACAGCAGTTTGGCGAGAGGACACTACAATCACTGACATTTTTTTTAAAGGTTGCTTTCCCCCCCAGGGCTATGTATATATAGTCAGTATGCATAGATATCCGTGTCTGTGTATGTACTAAGAATGACAGGATGTATTTGTAACATGTATGCATTTAAAAGTTCCTTTTACCTGGGGCATCTCTCTAGGAATGTTAGATATCAGTGATAATTTATTATTCTTGGTAACAAATATGCACCTTAATTTTAGTTGATTGGAGCTTTCATCCTTTTTTTTTGGGATGGTGGGGGTGATAATGCTTCTTTGTCTTTTATAAACTTACTTCTAGTTCCGGCATCCTGCATCTTCACAATGCCAAACTGGCCATTTCTTCAGGTAAAATAGATCGTTGCTCCATCCTCCCCTGCCCTCAGGAGATAACTTATACGAGTAAACGCAGCTATTTTAACATAATTGCATGAAGTAACTTTTAAGGATTCAAATCGTGGAACAGTGAAGTGGACAGAAATACAGTTTTAGAACAAAAGAATGATAACATTAAATCTTAGCAAATATTTATTTAGCATCTTCTGTGTGCTAGGCACTGGAGGTACAGAGACATAAATAAAAACCCCTGTCCTAAGGGAGCTTACTTTTTGCTAATGGGGGAGACAATATAAGGATATTAAATGAGAAACACAGAATTTTCCCGGGGAGGAATGAGAAAGGATCAGGAAAGGCTTTACTTTGGAGGAGGTGGCAAAGATGGAAAATAGCATCCTGTTCTGGAACTTGTGTTAATTTAGAATTTAGTGTCTCAAAATAATTTTGTAATTTGTTTCTCATTCTCACTTTTTGCTTTTAAAACTTGTTGTCATGTAACTATCTCAATGCCATTTTAAGATTTACTTTTACTGCCAAATCATTGTTTTTTTAAATTAATGACATATTAAAGACGAATTATACATATAAAAGGACAATTTTTGAGTGTATGAATGGTAAAAGGATGCAGATTTTAATACAGTAAATGTTGGTACATAGTACAACAGTACTTCCCTACATGCTTTTAAAGCAATTCTATTTGTTTTAAATGGCATGACATATATGTATTTTAAGTTCATCTAAAGGGCATCTCTCAAGGAGTGTTAAACATAAGTAATATTAATTTATTATTCTTGGTACTAAATGTGTGCTTTAATATCAGTTGCTTATTTGGGAATGATTCCCACTTCAATAAAAAGTTGTTTCTTATCTTTAAAACAACAATTATATTTTTGATTTAAATATTGTTTTTTTTTTTTCAGCACTTCACATGTCCATTGTTTCCAGTTCTTTTCTCAAAATATTTATGATGTATAGATATGAGGCTTGTAGTTTACAAGTGTTTGATCTATTTCTTACTCTTGAACTGTATTTTTCAACATTTTCTTTGCTTTCTTCTCCTGTACTCACCTTTGTATCAGTTACCTGAGATATATTGAATTACTTTGGAAGTTCTGAATGAATTCTTCATAAAAAGTCTCTAGTTTTTTATTCTCTAAGGAAGAAGTTGGTATATAAACTAGTTATTTTTATGACAGGTTTTTTTTTTTTTTTAATGAAATGACCTAAAGCCCCAAGAAATGAAATTTCTTTCAGCTTTTGGGTATACAATAAAACAAATCCTGCAGAAGCCTTTGTCTCTTCCATCCTGTGAGCTACCCTTTGTTTAGCTACAAACTTTCTGGTTTCTACAGGGAGAATGCCAAATTGATACAGTTCAGTTCCTCTAGTAGAATATTCAATCTTTGGTTATCAAACATAAATGATCAATTTTAATATTTGGAAGGTAGCTAAGTTAATTTTCACAAATGGGCAAAGCATTATTTGATTTGTAGCACCAACTGCTCTTATTTTCAGTATTCTTCTATTGTTACAGCAAAATCAGGAAGGAGCTATATAGCATTTAGGGTAATTTTGTATTTTTCTTTGTTTTATGGATTGCCATGGCCAAAAAATTTTTCATCAAGTCTAGATGGTTGCTAGACATTGCTAGAACCATGCTTGAAGCCTTTTCATTGTGGTAGAACTTGCAAGGTTTTGCACTTGCTGAAAGCCTCCAGGAGCCTAGGGTTGTTACAATGAAGCTTCAGATGGAAATGTGTGGAAATATATATGTACACACACATACATAGACATATAACTAAATCTATGTATATAAATATACACATATTTATGCCCTATGTCTGTATACTATACCAAGATCATATTTGTATAATATATACACACATATAATCTATAATCTATATAATATATGTACATGCATACATACTATTGTTTTGTAGTATATACTTTAGTCTTTCATAATGATTTGCAGATACCACAAGAATATGTGTATATACATACTCATATATATATACACATATATATATAAATACAGATATAGATATGTATGTAAATACATATGCATGCACACTATTGGTTTATAGTATTGTTTTTCATAATGGATTGCAATTTTAGGAGTATATTTAATTTATTGGAACATTTCATAGACTCAATTATGCAAACATTATTAAGTGAATATTGTCTATAAAGTACTGGAGATAAATGTATAGAAAAACATCCCTAGTTCAAGGAATTCATAGTTAGAAGCAGGGAAAAATAACTCGTATCCAGGAAATTGTAAAGCTGTTGAGAGTTCAGAGGAAGACTTTGTGAAAAGGATAGCATCAAAAACCTGTTTTGAAGATTAGGATTTAAACAAGCATATGATGGCACCAGATGTATTCTATTATAACCTTTAATTAATGTTTTTTTCTCTGCAGGTATTGAATATCAACAGACAGATGTAACAGCTGTGTGCTACATGAGCTTTGGCACTATTTTAACTTATTAGTGCTTCAGATTACAATTTTCCTGATGCCCACTTCTTCAGAATTAAATAGCGGGCAGAATTTTGTAGCTCAGTGGATGTCCAACCCTTCCCGTGCTGGTGTGATATTGAATCGTGGATTTTCTAATTTGGAAATGGGGAGAGAGAATCAGTCAAAAGCAAATACTTCCAACAGTTTTACTCTTAAAAGCACAGATTTTTCAGACAGCTGTAGTTTTCTAAGTGATGACTCACTTCATGAAGAACAGATCTTGGATTCTAAAAGTCCTGATAGAGTGCAGTCAGATACAAATGAACCAAATGCAGTCTTTCCTCACCCTAAAAAGACACAACAATTACTGATCTACAAAGATGCTCTGGGCCACTGGGAAAATACCAAAATTGATGCTGAATCTGATGTAGGTATCACCAAAGAAGGAGTTTATAGAGATCCACTTTTCAAGAAACTTGAACAGGTAAAAAATTGTCCAGATGTATAGATTATTAGAAGTTTTGTGTACATAGTTTATAAGTGAAATTTTCCTCTAAAATTTAAGTGTTTTTTTTTTTTAAACTACAGAGTATTATATTTATAGGGTTACTGTTTACTTATTTTTCTTTCTTTTTTTTTTTTTCTAAAATTCAGTTTTATTTTATTTTCAGTTCTGAATTCTCTCACTTTTCCCTCCTTTCCACATTGAGAAAAAGAAAAACAAAATCTGTTACAAATATGTATCAAGCAAAAGAAATTCCTACATTATCTAAGTTTAAAAAAACAAGCTTCAATTTGCTCTTAGTCTGGAGGACCTCCTCTATAGTTGGAGAAGGCTAATTAATGAGAGCCAGTGATGTGAGTTTAAGACATGATGCAGGCCCATGAATCCCAAGATAATCTTGTGAAGTTCATTTATCAGATTTTTTTTTTTTTAATTAAGTAAAAGAGGCCAGTTTCTGCCTCATTTCTTATTTATAAGGATAGAAAAACCTTAATCCCTGAATTAGGTATTGTCTGTCAAATGAGACCTGCTGAATACCTTAGCTTAAAAAGACCATGGTCACCCACTGGATCCAGGATCATCTCTAGTTGTCCTGATTATATCTTGCCACTAGACCCAGATGGCTCCAGAGGAGAAAATAAGGCTGATGACTTTGCACAGTCCTTCCTAATTTAAATCCAGTTCACTTATGTATTATGACATAACTTCTCTAATGTCATGGTCCTCTTCAAGAACAAAAGACAATACTACCAACATCATCTGGAAGTGAATAGCAAGTTTAATCATCAATAAGGTCATTGTTTATTAATAGAAAATCCCTTTCCCTTTTCAGAGCACACATAAATGTTATCCAAAATTAATAATTTTTAATGTATCAGTTTATACTGATATCTCTTTATATTTTGAATAAACACTCAACTATTAGAATCAGTGTACCAAGGCCTACTAGAGCTTTCCTAATTATCTTGACTTGTTAGCTTTGGGCCAGTAAACTCAAATAATTATTACATGATGCTATTCAGGACAATGTCATAAGCTTCATGCCTGTATAGAATAGATTGATTTATTCAAAAGAAAGATTCTTGCCTTGGGTTTTCTAAAAAATAATGTGTTTTTTGTTCCAAAGGGTATGGTATGGATCCAATACAGACCTATAGCACTTATATGCAAATTGCTTTATCTCTATAGTTCTTAGTTTCCTAATCTGCAAAATGAAGGGAATGCATTTATTTATCACCAATACCCCTTTTAGCTCTGATGATCAATGCTAATGATTCTGTAAATAGAACAAATTAAGGCAAAATTGTAATAATAGTTTGTAAGACAAAAATTAAGATATTAAATAAGGAAAAGTTGGCAAAAATTGTAATATAACAAAAGAATTAAAAATTATAGGTGGAGCCTTCTATATGCTTAGACCAATTTTTGCAATAACAGTGGAATTTTGTCTATTACTAAGGTTGAGACTAAAATTGACATAGTTTACATTGTCAAATTGTTGCTTTTTTTTCTAAAATATTTGATCAACCCCTTTTAAAATCTTTTTCCTGAGAATGGGGAGGATTGGGAAGAAATAGAAGATGAGGAAAGAAGAGGCAATAGGGCACTCTGAAGAAAGAGTAAGTTAATTGAACAAAAAAATTTATTTGCAAAGCTCAAAGAAGTCCAACAGAAGAAGCAGGAGGAACTGAAAAGGCAGCAATTAGAACAGATCCAGAGACTCCTGGAAGAGCAAGAGAAACTGCTGACTATGGTGTCTGGGCAACAGACACACTCAGGTAACACTTAGCAGTCATATATATGATTCATTTGATATGCTTTATATTCATTGATTTTCTTTATATTATAATGTTTTTATAAATTGTTGTCAGCATCTTTTTTTTTTTTTTTTTTTTTCATATGTACACATGGGTACCTTAGCAAAAACAATATAGATTCTGGAGGATCATAGTAGGAGGGATTTGAATTAGAATCTGGGTTCTCTTTTTTCAGTTTCCGAAGATTACTAGAATTGTGATTTGATAGTTTTTGTGTTGCAAATTATAACAAATGATAAGACATATAGAATCTACAATAAAGAATGTAAGTAGCTTCACTGTGTTATGCTATATAGTGTCTACCAGAAGGTCACCAGGAAAGAATTCTGGAAACTAATCTGTGTTTATAATAGTAAAGTAAAATGAGAATATTTAGTTTGGAGAAGACTTAGATGAGATATAATAGTGGCTCAGTTCTATGAAGGGATATAAAAATAACATATTTTTCTTGAGAGCAATTAAAATCAAAGGGCAAAAATTATAGGAAAGCAGATTCTTGTTCAAAGTAAGGAAAGATTTCTAATGAGTAAAGCTGTCTTGCATTTATGTGAATTCTTGGTCACTTGAATTATCTAAGTAGCTTGGATGTCAGAAATTGCTGCATCAGCAGTGAGGCTAGGGTATTTTGACTTTTAAAAGTCCCTTCCAACTTTGAGATTGTACAAATAACATGGGTCATAAAATGGGTAAGGCACATTTGTGATGGGTGATAATACCTTTAGATTTAGAACACCTTCTACTCTGACATTAGGATGCATGTGGGGTGATTGAGAGAATAGTAGGGATCCCAATAGCATGGGAAGTGGTTATGATAAAGTTTGTCTAGTATTGATTTGAAATTTGCTTGACTTACTAATATGGTCCTTGTAGGGAATATTTAGTAAGCATAAAATTAGCAATTTTGGAGGTATAGTATACTTAAATGGAGCATTCATTGCTGCTTTGGGAATGATTAAGAGTATATAGAACTAAATGCATTTTCAAGGATGTCCTGCTGGGGAAAAAATGTACCTCATTATTGAATAATGCTTATTTTTCTTGTGATTGCTAAAAAATATGTTCCTAATTAAAATCATGTAGAGTTTTGTTTTTTAAAATACCAACCTTATTGCATTTAGTCACTTTAATGCCACTTATTATTTCATTTCTGGGAGATAGGTGAAAGGAATAGGATAGTAGGAGTAGTTTAGTAAAATGAGAAGATTTTTCATAAATATTAATTTTGCTTGTATTTTCTTCATAAGGCTTGACTTTACTGTCTGAAGATCAGAACCCCAAATATGGCACTTCCATAAGTTCTACTCCTATACACAAAACCATGCCTTTCTTGTCACATATGTACCAGAATCAAACCAGAATAAAAACTCATGGTCCTGAAATTTTATCATGTGGTTCTGTACAAGAAAGAGAAATGACTCCATGCAGGACTATGAATAAGGAATGTGTCTTATCTTCAAAAGGTGATAGTACTTCTCCAGACTTTTCTCATGAGGCACAATGTCTAGAAGCATGCATAAGAACACAGAATGATTGGAAAGAAGAAAATAAAAATAATACAGGTGAGCTATCTTTTGAAATTAGTACATTTATATCTAATTGGCATTCTGAATCTCTTTTTATATTTACTTGTAAGAATGATACAGCACTACTCCATGATAGAATTTTTTTCTTTTACTTTTGTTTTGCCACCTGCTTTGACACCCTTGTGTCTTTCTTTCCTTCCCTTCCCTTCCCCATTCTCTTTCATGCAGATACACATAGTAGATTTGATTGCAGATCCAGTATTCTGCAGTCACTGTGAGGGGATAGATACAGGTTAAGTATGTGTAATTGTCATTGTCTTTTCCTCTTAATCACATAAGAATAGGACAGTGTGATAGAGTAGAAAAATCATTAGAATAGGAGCTGAAAGGCTTTAATTCTAGGCCTACTTTGCTTCTTACTAGCTAAATGTCTTCCAAAGAATCAATTAAGATTTGTGAATTTTGGTTTTGTCATATCTTGCATTATCTCAAATACTTGTTAGGATCATATGAGATGATATATGTAAAATCATTTTGTAAACTAACATGCTATTCCTAAAACCTTAAGAATTTTTGTTTTTTAGTACTAGTATTAATGTGATTTTTTAGGGAGGAGGGGTGGTTTGATTTGTGATTTGTGACATTGGTTTTCTGTTTTCGGGCCCAGCATGTTTCCCTTATACTTCTCTGCTATACCTGATTTTTTTTTTTTTTTTTTTTTTTTCCCAATTCTAGAGTTTTAAGAACCCTTATTCTGGATTTAAGTGAATTTGAAAGTTTTGACAGTTTGTATGCAAACTAAATATTTCCCAATTCATGTCGTAGGGGAAAGTATACTGCCATGTTGGGAGAAAATGACTGAACAGTTACCAGAGGGGAAAGAGATTACAAACTCAAAAAAACCTGGTGATTCTTCTGATATTAACAATGGAAGAAAATTGTTAGCAATATCTAGTATTGAAGAAAGGTATCTATGTTGATTAACACAGATATTACTTGTGTTTTTATTTATATCAAAGTAGTGTAGTTGAACATGAGTCATTTATTAAATGGTGGGGAATCCTTTTATTTAATAATGAAAAATATGTTTCAGTTCAATTAAAAGTATTTAGTGTGTACTTGTTTTGTAAAAGGTATTATTCCGGGTATGCAAAGATTAAAAAATAATACTCATTCTACTGGAAGAATAAAATCCACAGACATAAGTATAATGCCAGGTAAGATGTTACAAGGGCTTGGGAGAGAATACTTTTAGCTGAGTTATTAAGAAAGGGCTAAAGAAAGAGAAAGATTCTAAAAGGTGGACATATGGAGGGAGTATATTCTGGGTATGGGAGGAGTTGGGACTATGTAAATGTATGATCCATGGGAGATAGCAAAGTTCTGGGAACAATTGGTAGTGTGGTTTGGCTATTAGATAAATTGTAAAGGCAAGTAAGTGTGGAAATAAAATAGAATGGTAGGGTCCAATTGTAGAAAGAATTAAGTTTTAGAATAAGGAGTTTGTACCTTATCCTTTGGGCCAGAACTTTTTTGTTCATACACTTTATTAGCAAAAGTTTGTGCATGCATCCCAATTATATATTTATATATTATTTACTTATACTATTATGTTAATAATTATGTACCTTATATAATATGAATGATGATCCTGCAAAAGTGTAGTCAGACAATTAGCAGAAGGAAGGGAGAAAGCAGTGTCATAAAAACACAGAAGGAGTATACAGTTGTGTCCAAATATCCTGGGGAGAGAGGCATTGTTAAAGAATGAGAATTAAGAAAGGGACATTAGATTGGACAATCGAGAGATCACTGCTAACTCTGAAGAGAGAACTTTGATTTAGGTAGGGAGTAAAAGATAAAGGAAGTTGAGATTCTGGGAGAGTATGTGGAAAGAGTAGCATTTCCCGTCCCTCCTCTCCAGAAATAAAGAAATTCAGATGAGTAATGGTAATGGGGGAATGATAATATATTACAATCCAACCACATTTAAATATCCTGACTTATTCTTTTCCATAGAAAAATAAAGAATATGTGTGTGTGTGGGGGGGGGTTAAAGGGATTTAAGTGTGGGGAAAGTTTGGAAGAGACTTCCCTGCTCTGGAGCATGAAGCCTGCTGCTGTGGTGATTTAGGAGAATGGGATGTGGGAAAACTAGGTATAGTGGTGTTAGAAATTATCCTGTGCAACTCTTTCAGTTCCTTGGGCTGGAATAGATTGTTTTCTCTAGTTAGACCCGGTGAAGCCATGGGTCATCTGTGGGAAGGAAAAATATTGAAGAGAATCATAGAATTGTGTAAAACACAAATCCATTATTGTTTATGGCCAGTTGAGCCAGGGGAGGGTGGATGTGGTCCATGTTCCTACCATCTTGTTGATCACCCATCCCTTGGAGCCATTACATAGCCCTTACTTTGGTGATCACTTCTCTAGGCCATGAGAACCACTGAAGGCTTTTGAGCAGAGGAATGAAGATGGTCTGAAAGATGACTTGGAGAGGAAAAAGACTGAGGTAGGGAAACCAGTTGGGAGGCTAGAGTAGAAAGTAGAGATAGATGTCCACCCTTATTACCTCTATTGACTTCTTTCTCACTGTCTCCTCAATTCTTTGAAATCTAGATCTTGACCTCATGACTAACTTGAAATTCCCCTCTCTGTAACTGACACTGTGTAAATACCCTTTATTCTTGGGTATTGTCTCCTCCCTGGGTGTTTGTGATACTGTTCCCTCCTGGTTCTCTTTCCTTTGTGACTTTTTTTTCCAGTCTCTTTTGCTTGCTCATCATCCCTATCACAACTTTTAACTGAACGTGTCCCGGACCCTTTTCCCTCCCGAGTACTTTGTCTGGCTTGGTAACGTCATTAGCTTCCATATAACCATCATCTCTAAGTTGAGAATTCCTAGATCTATATTTTTGCCTCAGCCTCTTATCTGTAGTTCTGCATTATTATTGCTTATTTATTGGCCGTTTTAAATTGGATGCTCCAGAGGCTTTTCAAACTCAACCTGACCAAAACAGAATTTCTTGTGACCTCCATCTGACTCTCATAGATCTATCCTCCTTCCAACTCTCCTTATTCCTCTGAGAGTGCTATTGTTCTGTAATTTATCCAGCATTGTAATGTTAGGAAATTCAAATACTTCTGCACTATTCAATTAATTGATAGATCTTGAGATTCGTCCTTCCACGGCATTTCTCTGTACACAGTAGATAATGGTTTAATACCTCATTACACTTTTGCCTAGATTATTGCACAGGCCTCCTAATCATTTTCCCTCCCTCCAGGTTATTCTTCACTTTGCTACTAAAGTCTTTTTCCTTGAATGTAGATCTCATTGTGTCCCTACTGCATTGGTGCTCTAGGATAACAAATATACCCCACTATTTAGATTCCTAAAGTGCTTCACAACATAGTCCCAATCAGTGGTCCTTTCCAGTTCTCTATTGACATTTTACTTTCTCCTGCACTTGGTGATGTAGCCAAACTGAACTTTGTAGTGGCTATTCACTATGCTATCCTCTTGTTTCCATTTCTCAGAATCTCTCTTCCTTTAAGATATAGCTCAAGCATCTCCTTCAACATGAAATTTTTCCATATCCTCTCCAACTATTAGTGCCCTCTCTCCATTCCTCCTTCCCTCAGTATCTTAAAATTAGCAACTTTATAGTTATTCTGTCTCTACTTAGATGTGTATTGGTTGTCTTCCTTGGAAGCTCCTTGAGTAGGATTTTTTTATTCTTTGTGTTTGCATCCTCAGATTTTTTGTATAGTGCCTACTATTTAATAGTTAATAAATGCTTGCTAATTAGATGGATTTAATTAGATGTTGTCAACATACAAATGACAAGATGTGGCACCTGAGGGAGAGGGAAGATGACAGAGATTTCAGGTTGGAGTGACTGGCTTTCCATATAGATGGGGAAACTGATCTTTATAGGACTAGATTCACACTATGAAGTAAATAGTACAAGTATGATTCTTTCCATTATATTCATGGAATAGACTGGCCCAGAGTTGAATAGCTGATAAAAATCATAGGCAGCCTTTTGAGTCCAGATCTTTTTAAGTATTTTTTTTTTTAACCATTCTGTTTAGTAGATTCAGATTTTCGAATGACAACTATGAAAATGGATGGTGAGCCTTAGATACTATAAGGCTAAATACAACGCAGCATTTTCTGTTATTTTATCTGCACAACTGTAAAAGACAAGTTCCCTCTGAGGAGTTGTAATAGAAGGTATAGTTTCCCTGGCTTCCTCAGTACTGAGGAGTCTGTAGTCTTTAACAGTGAAGTATTTCTGAAACAAAAGAAATACATCCTACAGGATTGTTTATCTTATTGGACGGTAAAAGTAAGAGCATGTGTTCCTGAAACTTTGCAAACTTGTTCTTAGCACTCTACAAGTGGGATTGTTATTTTTGGTGGTGATTATTGCTTTTATTACTATTATTTTCTAAAGTAGGGGTTCTTAACTTTTTTATATCACAGACTTTATTGGCAATCTGTTGAAGTCAGCCTTCCCCTACCCAAAATGTTTTTCTTTTAACTCATAATTTTAGAAAATATTAAATTTCTCTAGAGGCTAGAGAAAATAAAAATATAATTTTCTTCCCATCCAAGTTTACTGACTCCATGAAATGTTTCCATGAATACCTTTTAATCTAGAGGCTTTAAAGTACCTGGAGAATAACTCAGTCAATATAGGATAAGTGGATAACAATCAGCACAAAGAAATTTTGGGAGACTTAAAGGGTTTGCAGTGCTGTCAGCAGAAATAGGGAACTGGGGAGGGAATTGCAGCATATGAGACGTTTATTCAATGTTAAACATATGTGAGTTTGAAGGCCTGGTGGAATATCTAGAGAGGTTGAGCAGGCAGTTAGAAACATGGGACTGCAGTGAAGGAAGAGATTAAGACTAGCTATATTGATTTCACTGTATGTAGAAGTGATAATTGAGACCTTCAAACCAAGTGAGAACATCAAGAGAGAGAGGATAGAAAAACAGAAGAGGTCATCAGACAAGACACTTAGGAGAAGATGAACTTTTAAGAAGAATGAGAAAGAATGTTCAGATAGTTGGGAGGAGAACCAGGTAAAAGCAGTGTTATTAGTATACTGTAGAGGGAGGCAATCAGTTTTATTGCAGATTGCAGCAAGGACATCTACTGATGCTATTTTCTTTTACCTTTTGCTTTTTGGTGCAAGGTTGAGTGTGAAACTTGATGCTTAGGATTAACTTGTGAAGGAGATGGCAAATTTGGTAGTTTGGGCATTGTATAAGTAATATAGAAGTTTTTTACTTGAGAAAAGTCTTTAGATTAAGTATTCTTAGATGTACTTATTTAATTTCTGTCATAAATCTTAGACAAAAGGGAAAAGCAAAATTATAAAAATTCACATATTTGATAGCATTTTCCAATTTTAATTTGCTAATTTAGCTCACATGATAGATGCTTGAACAATTCTTACCACACTGTTAAAATATTCATGTTGAAATGATAATTTTTTTATATTTCTTAGTGTAGAATGTATTATATGGACTCACTCTGATCTGCTTTGTTATAGTGTTAATTTGTTTGGATTTTTGTTTCTTAAAATGGTTTATTAAACAGTAAAATAACCTTTTAAAGTTTCAAACTTATGGTTCTTAGAAATCTCAGTGTGGTGCTTAATTTTAAATGTTTTGCCATAAGGATTTATTTGCTTCCTAATTTTATTTTCATTATTAGGCCAATTAAAGCTGCTATTAGAGAAAGGAAACAGACATATGAAGAATTCTTAGAGGAACAGATTCAGATAGAAGAACAAGAACTGAAACAAAAGCAGCTACAGGTTTGCATTTTAAATGTTTTGACAAAAATATCCCAATAAAAATTCATCATTAATATATAACTTCCTTTAAAAATACTTTGACCATTACTCAGTAATATAAAAAAATTAATTAAAAATATATTTTTTTATTTTTTAGGAAGCAGAAATGTCATCATTAGCCAAAGCAATACCAAAACGGCCATTTTTAAAAAGAGGAGAAGGCCTAGCTAGGTTTACTAATGCTAAATCTAAAGTTCGGAAACCAAAAGAGAATAAATTAATGATTCATCAAAGCATGCCAGAAGAACAGCCAGTATTTAAAGCAGACAGACAACAAATGCAGCGGAAAACTGCTCTTATAAATAAGGAACTAGTTACAGAGGTGAAAAAGAGTAATCAAGTCAGAACCAAAACCAGTTCTGCTGCAGTTTCTCTGAAGTCAAAAGTACTTAAAAGTAATAATGGGAAAAAATTTGATGGGCAGCTTAGAGATCAAATGAAATTAGAAAAAAACAATAAGTTAGAACCTAATAAAGAAAATATACTAGCGTGTACAAAACCCTTTGAAATAGGTTGCAAAGTCAGAAATAAACCACAATGCATAGAAAAGCCTCTTATTTCTCCAGAACTGACCAATCCTGCCTCTGTTTTTAAAAGCTCTATGGGTCATATTGTAAAAGATTCAGACTTTTCTTTTGAAATTTCATTTCAGAAGAAATTAGACAATTGGGAAAAGGAAAAAGAAAAGGAAAACTTGGAGTTAGATGAATTTTTGCTCTTGGAACAAGCTGCTGATGAAATATCATTCTCTAGTAATTCCTCATTTGTATTAAAAATCTTAGAAAGAGACCAGCAGATTGGCAAAGGTCATAGAATGTCTTCTACCCCTGTCAAATCAGGGCAACAAGTAAAAGCAAATGTAACAGATGTTGTTATTCCACACAATCAAAATAAGAAATCAAATCTTATTAAACAAGATGATAAGAATATGTGTGAAATAACAAAACATCTTGAATCAAAAACATCACCTCTTAGTTTGAAAGAACAAACCAGCAAAGTCAGCAAAAAAACATTTCAAAATACTACTTCTGAGAGTCAAATCAAATGGAATGTAAGTGAGGATGAAGATGATGGGAACAGTGGTGTCAGCAGTGACTTTGAAGAGCAACTCGATAGTACCATAAAAGCAACAAATGAAGATATGAAAAAGTTTTACAGCAGCAGCAGAGAAGATAATCCACAAAAGGGTGATGGTAAAGGACCTTTCAGAGACTCTAGGAAGGAGGGTAAAAGCCGAGATATTGACCTGGATTTGTCAGATAAAGATGACAGTAGTGATGAATCCATCATAGTGGTAAGCATGAACGATAAAATTCCTGAAGCATCATGTATAAATATGAATAAAATTGATTTTGATGATGAGAGAACATGGACTGACTTTGAAGAAAATGAAAGTAAAGATGACATACTTGGGAATGAAGATGTTAATGGGCTTCCATTGATTGACTACTGTAGTAAAACTGAAGTAGCTAATTTGGACAAAGCAATAAAAAGGAAGATTGCACCCATAAAGAAAGGAGATGATTTGTGTAAATCCAGTAAGAGTATAAGCCCTCCTCCTACTTCTGATCTGATGATGAAACTCTTTCCTTCCTTGAAACCTAAACCTAGATCAGACTCACACTTAGCATTTGAATCTGAATTAAATAAGAGCCAAGAACAACCACTTGGTAAGTCTTAATATTACCAGAAACTAAAGATTTATCAAAATATCATAAAGCTTAAATTTATTTTGTGATTTCTATTTAGTATGATCAGTTATTTGAAATCCTTAGGTTTCTTTTACTGATGTGTCATCAGTAAAACATTTTTTATTTACATATTCTCATATAAAGTAATGTCCAGGTACCGCCTCACCAAAAATGTACAAGTAATAATATGGACTCCTGTGGAGCTCACTGTCCAGAAGGAGACATAGGTATATATAGATCACTATAGTACAATGCTTGATGTAGTAAGGTATCAAGAAAATGCTCCAGGAGCGTAGTGGAAGGAAGTTTAGTAGATTTGATCCAAACATTAGTAAAACGGTTTAGAAGATGAGTGAAAGACATGTGGTTTTAAGTTTTCTAATTCCATATGTTATTCATTAATATAGAACCCAGTGATATTCTAATGTCTTTCATAAATAGTAAATATTCAACTTCCAGTTTTGTCATAAAGGGAAAGTTTAAAGGAATTCTTATTTATGCAACCTTATTTCACCAACATTTTCACCCTGGAGTACCAGCAGACCTCTAATATATCTCTAAAAATTTATGTCTTTATATAGCAAATTTGAGAGATGAGAACATGTATATATGTGAAAAATAGGAGGAACCTGTTTGGCCAAAACATCAAACTGGCAATGTCCATCTCATCTTTAGAATCTGACTGTATGTAACTTTAGTACCCAGCATAGTGTAGGTGATTTGTGATAGAACTTATAACATTCCAAGGGGCAGTGATAGGGTTCTTTTTATATATAGACCTCAGGTACTTTCTTTAGAGATTTAATATTTATTATTTTAATAATTAATAATAGCAAGATTTTACTCTAGATTTTCTGATCACAATTCAGCATTTGTATTAATTTAATATGTTTTAGGTGACAGTGTTCGCTCCCAGATTTTAAAAGAGAAAGTTGTTGAATTGGAAACTGAAATTGAAAGATTTAAAGCTGAAAATGCATCATTAGCTAAACTTCGCAATGAAAGAGAAAATGCCTTAGAAAATCTCAGGTAAGTTTGTGTAATAAGAGTGTGATACATTGATTAAGGAGAAGATATATGATTTTCTTTAGGAATAGACAAAAGCAATTAAATTTTGAAATATTACTATATGTTTGGTGGCCAACAAAAATGTCTAGGATCTCCTTAAGGATCTAATAATAACTCAGTTTTTCATGTAGAGAAGTGATTATCTTCAGTACCTGTTGTGTATTCTTAATATTTGATCTTCCTTTCTTATGAAAAGCAACTCACCAAATCGGCCTCTTAGGTTTCATTATTAAACTTAGAGCATAAAGATTGAAAAATGCCTACTCCTTAATAGCTATGCTTACTCTATGCCAGGCGCTGGGCTAAGTGTTAATTAGCTTTACAGAAAAAATAAACATTAGTTTTCAGTGGTAATTTAACCCATACTTAATTTCTTCAGATCTCTGATAACAGATTATTTTTATATAGTTGTATTCTGACTATATACATTCTGTTTTTTATTGAGCATTATTTTATAGAGATAACCACATTTCTATATATTCTTCATCATATGTTAGTATATATAGAGTATTCATTTTTAATAATATTCTATGCTAGGCACTGTGTACAAGTCACACAGTGATCTTTACCTCTCCTGGAATTTATGTTCTATGAGGAGCAGATATTAATGTGATATAATCCGTTTAGTGATTCTTTAATTTTAAAAAATTTAGGGTATTGGCAAGATGTTTATGAAAACCACGAATATTTTATTTACATTTTTAGTGTTTCTCAATTACATATAAACAAAATTTTGTAACTTTTCTTTTTTAAAATTTTGTAAGAAAAAAAATTTTGAGTTCCAAATTTCCATTTCTCCCCTTACATTCTTCCATCCTTGAGAAAGCAAACCGTTTGATAGAAATTATATATGTGCTGTCATATAAAAGATTTCCATATTAGTCATGTTGGAAAAGGATATGCAGACCACAAAACAATAATAAAGTAAAAAATGTATTCTTTAGTCTCCATTCAGACTCCCTCAGTTCTTAGTCATTTACATCTTAGTCTTATAATAAAAGAACACCCAGATAACAAAAAAAATCTTGCAGTTTTGTCGAAGTTAATTGTTTCAACCAGTTTTTAGTTGATTCTCTTGAATTATATACCATTGAGATGAATGAAAAGGCATAGAGACAGTTTGGGATAATAATAAATTAGGTTAACTTATAATCAGTAAATTGATGGTCAGTTGTTTCTCCTACTAATGAATCCATGGAGATTCCTGATGCTGAAATACCTTTGGAAAAAGGTACACTTGACAGATTAAAAAAAAAAAAATCAACCATGATTGGTGAATCTTTGATTAGAGGATGGGGCATATTAATGAGATGGATTAAAAGACTTAAACTTTGTTTAACAGAGTTTAACAAAACTCTTGTTCTGTTGAGAATGTGACTTGATTGTGTGACTCCAGCAATCTGGACAAAAGAATCCATCTCTATTCAGTCTACTTTGGTTAGTTTTTTCTCCTTCATAATCTGGGTTACCCTATACCAGGACTTGTTAAATTTTTTCCACTCATCCCTTTTTGACTAAGAAATTTTCATGGTTCTCTGGGTGTATAGACTTATAAAATAGGCGTATAAATCAAACATTTGCTGATTGATTGGTAAACACATTGTTACAGAGTGATATTTTTATTTCCTCATTGCCTTTTTTTATTCTTTGAATCTTTTTTGTTTGTTTTTGTTTTACTGTTATAGCTAACATTTCTAGTGGAATATTCAGTAATAGTGGTGATAATGGACAGCCTTGCTTTAATGGGAAAGCTTCAAGTTTATCCCAATTGGGTATAATGCTTGTTCTTGATTTTATTTATATTTGAAGAAAGGCTCCAATTATTTCTTTGGTTTCCAGTGTTTTTAATAGGAATAGGTATTGTCAAAGGCATTTTCTACACATCCATTGATATAATTATATCATTTTTGTTGATAATGTTATTTATATGGTTAAATAAGCTGATTCCTAGTATAAATTTTGCTTTATCATAATGTATGACTTTTGTGATATATTGTTGTAATCTCCTTAACTTTTTGCTTTGTTATTAAGGAAATTGTTCTATAGTTTTCTTTCTTTTTGCTCTTTCCTGGATTGAGTACTAAACTATATTTGTGTCATAAAAGGAATTTGATAAGACTTCTCCTTTACTTACTTTTTCAGATACTTTATACAGTATTGGGATTAATTGTTCCTTGAATGCATGGTAAAGTTCACTTGTGAATCAATCTGGTTTTGGGGCTTTTTTCTTAGAGAGCTTATTGATGACTTTTTAAATTTCTCTTTTTATTAGATATGGTTATTTAAATATTGTTTCCTCTTCTGTTAATCAGGACAGTTTATATTTTTGTAAATATTCATCCATTTCACTTAGATTCTCCATTTTACTGGCATATAATTGGGTAGAATAAATCCTAATTGTTTTAATTTTCACTTCATTGGTGGTAATGACCCTTTTAATTTTTGATGCTGGTAATTTGGTTTCCTTTTTAAAAATAAGATTAAAGCTACTTTATTTTTTTTATTTTCAATTTTGTTAATCTCTTTACTTTCAGGATTTCCATTTTGGTGTTTAATGGGGATTTTTAATTTGTTCTAAATCCTTTTCATTTCCTTGACTTTTTAAAAAAATTTATTTTATGGTTATATTTATCTAGTTTTGAGAGGGGAAGTTGAAATTCCCCACTGGTATAGTGTCACTATTTCTTCCTGTAATTCATTTTCTTTAAGAATTTGAATGCTATGGATTTGTTGCCTTTAAATTAGTATTGCTATTACTTCATCTGATTCATTACTTCTCTGGTTCCTTTTAGAAAGATTTAGTTCCTTTGCTTATCCTATTTAGTTCTATTTTTGTGGATTCAGTCCCTTAATTTAATTCTGTGTCTGTTTCAAGTGTTTCTTATAAACAACATATTGTTAGATTCTAATTTCTAATCTATTCTGCTGTCTGCTTCTGTTTATAAAGTAAGTTCATCTAATTCATAGTTAAGATTATTAATTGTGTATTTCTCTTGCCATATTTTTTTAATCCTTCTTTCTTTTTATCCTGAATATCCTTTAAAATCTAGTTTGTTTCTTCTTTTATCTGCTTTCCCTTTTCTCACCTCCCACCCCTCGTTTTCTTTCATTTCCTTCCCTTCCTACTTCCTTGTTGAGTAAGTAACATTTGTGTTTGGAAGAGAGAGCTCTGCAGAAGGCTTTCTCTCTCATCTTGCCTTCATCCCGGTAGATGGTGGCCTCAACAGTAATAGGGAAATTTAGAAAATGGAAGGGTTTTGGACATGTGAATTTCATATGCCAGTGAGACATCCAGAAGGAAATAAGCAGATGAAGACATGGGTTTGGAGCTGAGAAAAGAGAGACTGTGGTTGGATAATATAGATGTGACATTCCTCTGCATAGAGATGATAATTAAGCCCATGGGAAGAGATGAGATCACTAAATAGAGAATCAAGGGAAGAATCTTAAGAGATACAGTTAGGAAGGATAATTAACTAGATTAGATGTTCAAAAGGCATTTGATAATATAAGAACTGTAGGTTGAGAGACTAGTGCAAGAAATACAGACGCAAATAAACGTATTTATACACACACACACACACACACACATACATACATACATATACATAGATTTTATATATATACACACACATATATACAAATGTATATTTTGGATATCATGTATACACATATATAAATGTACACATATATCTTCCCATTTTATAGATGAGGAATTGCAGATTTTAATCGATTTGTGTAGGGCATACATGGTAGATGTCTAAGGCTGGATTTGAACTCACATCTTCCAGACTCCGATTTTGATGCTCTATTCTTTATGCCATGTTGTTGCCTGAGAAAGAATATGTGCATGGAATCATGGAGGGCTTTGAATTTGGATTCATTAAATAATGGAGTATTACTGAAGATTTTGAACAGGCAGGTGATATATTGAAAGATTATTCTTGTAGCAATGTGTAGAATAGACAGAATCCCAAATACTACTTATTAAGTTATTACAGTGATCTATGTGAGAGGTAATAAGGGCCTAAAGTCAGAATGTGATTATTTGGATTGCAGAGGAAACACGCTTTGAGATAACACAGTAGGCTTAGTTTGAAATGGCAGTTTAGTTTTGGACAGGGAATTGCAGGTATATAAAACAAAGGCCTTATAAACTTTGCTTTCTCAGAACCAGCTTATGAACTGATGCTATTCTACCATCAATGGAGAAGTTAGAGGAAGATCAGGCTCCAAAATAGTATTAAATCCTATAACCTGGGAAATTGCTATTCTAAAGAGGTATCTTTGCTACTCTTTTCATTTCAGAAGAAATTCACAGGTTTGACTGACTAGCAAATTAAAGGTTATTCTGTGACTTCATTTTGAAGAATGACTATATATCTCTAGCCCCATTCTTTAACTTTTGTTTTGAGCAGGAGACAGAGTTATTATTAATAGAGATGTAAAATTACATATGTGAATGTATGTGTTTATGTGCACATAGACACATATATACACAATCTTAGAACATGAAGGATTCTTAATAGCTCATTCTGCAGTTGCAGAAACTGAGGCCAACTTAGAATAAATGACTTCTCCAAAAGTCACACAAACAAATCTAGAATAAGACAGGTAGTCTGACTCCTGACCTAATACACTTTTATATAGGCAAGCAAAAATTAGAAGTTGCATTGCCTTATTCCTTGGTAATGTTGGAGAGTTCATAGCTATGAATTAGAAGTTTAGAGACTATCCAGAAGAAATATATGTATGATAACTTATCGATAACTGTAGCCCAGTTATTTAATATCTTAATTCTGCTCTCTTTATAGATATCTGATATAACTAAAAATATTTCCGTATTTAGGTAAATGTTTGTCTCATGCTAGTTCTCTGATTTTGTCAGTTCAGGTTGTCACTTAAAATTCCTTTTGATTTGACATTTAGATTATCTATTAGATATTTATTATAGATGATAAAATGTATTTGTATTTAATCAATTTAGAAAGGAGATTGCAGACTTTGAACAGCAGAAAGCAAAAGAATTGGCTCGAATTGAAGAGTTTAAAAAGGAAGAAATGAGAAAGCTACAAAAAGAACGCAGAGTTTTTGAAAAATATACTACAACCGCAAGAGCAATTCCAGATAGAAAGGAACGTGAAGAAATTCAGGTATGAGAGCTCTTTATAGTACAAATATACAAGGTATGCAAAGTTATAGAATTGATATTGATAGGCCAAATTGATAGGCCAATAATCAAAAAATATAGAATTTTTGTTATGGATCTACAACATAGGATTTATTTGCTAATCTCAGTAATTAACTGTTAATTTTAACTGTTTTGTTGTACGTATGATGTCAGAATTCTCCTAAATGCATGCTATATGCTATATACTTATAGAGTAACATCAGTTAGAAATAACAGTGATACTAGAAGATTATTTAAAAACAGACATATATTGCACATAATGTTTATATCTTGGCCTTTTTAATATTCATTAAGGCAATGATTTTTTATAGTAAAAGATAGTAATAGTTTTTCACTGATTATAGTTTCTTTATTAATTAGATTAAGAAAAATTCCTTTCATGTTTATCTACTAACTTGAAATAGATTAGATTTGGGAACATTTTCTTTGCTATGTCCTTCAACTTATAGTCTTGACTTCATTGATATTGTTTCTATGCAGATGACTCCCAAATCTTGCTGCAGTCTTTGTCTTTAAGTACAGTGGCACATCTTCCAATAATCTGTTGGATATTTTAAAATTGATATGCTTTAGGAATCTCAAATTCAGTGTCTCAAACTAAATTTTTCTTTTTCTCAAACCTTCCCCTTCTGTTAAACTTCCTTATTTTTGTTGTTTGCACCACCTTCCCTAAGTCATCATATAGGTTTGCAACCTTGGTGTCATCCTTGACTCTATGCTCTTTGTTACTCCATAGATCTCCTGTCAATTGACAAATCTTATTTCTCCCTCTACAGCACTCCTTCCCTTTCTTCATGTAGCTTTAGTTCACAACTTCATTACCTTTCGTCTAATCTTATATAGTATCTTCCTAATTGGTCTCCTTGCCTGAAGTTATTAAAAAGGATTTTTTTCCCCTAATGTACAATTCTGATCATGTTATTTTCTTGTTCAATAAATTGTAATAGCTTCTTGTCACTTCTCGGTTCAGATGTAAGCCCCTCCCCCTCTGTTTAGGTTTTAAAGCCCTTTCCAACTTTTAATCTCTTATTTCTGGCTTTAGAACATATCGTAGCAGCCTTCTGGCCGTTCTATGTGCCCTTTTCCGGGTTGGTCCCCCATCCCTTGGAAATGCTTTTCTCTTGTACTTTGTTTTCTTTGAAACTCTTAACACATGTTGCTTTCTTTATAAAAGCCTTTTATGATTACCCCATTCATGCCCTTTCCACCATAACTTCATCATACACATCCATGTACACATACTGTCCTTCCCGTTAGAATGTAAGCTCCTTGATAGTGGGACAGGGCTTTTTCCTTTTTTTTTTCTTTTCAGTTCTGAGTGCCTGGCAGAGTTGTACTTAATAAATGTGTGATGATTGATTTTCTGACTTTTCTTGTTCTTTCAGTCCCTTATGTTTTATTAGTAGTCAAGTTGTGTCTTCATGTCTTACATATCCCTTTGTCCTTTTCTTTCCTATTATCACCATCCATAGTTTGTGACTTGGCTGTTGCAATAATTTTCTCACTGCTCTGTCCTGTCCCTTCCCTGTCATCACCTCCTAACTTTAAACCTGCTGCCAGATTTTTCTTTCTAAAATATCCTTTTTTTTTTTTTTTTTTTAACTACTCTTCTCAGAACTTAGCTGCCAGCAAAATTCAAACTCTTTATCCTAGAATTCAGAGTCTTACCTTCAACTTAACTTTTCTATTTTTATAATGCTTAATGTTTCTACAGAATGCTTTTCTAGCCAAAGTGATACACTCATTATGTCCTTGAAAATATCTTATGCTTTGCCTCCCTGGCCCTTTGTTCAAACTCTGTCCTTTATCTGAAATCTCCCTCTCATTAATCTGCTGACCAAAGTCTTTCAATGGACAACCAATTTAAACTTGGTTTTTGTTAATCTTTCATAATTTCCCCAGCCAAAATGTGTTCTCGTTTCTTCCAAACTCCTTTACCACTGCTGTGTCATATTTAATATATATGGAACTTTTTGTATTTGTTATTTTTTTTTTTTTTTTTTTGCTGAGGCAATTGGGATTAAGTGATTTGCCCAGGGTCACATACCTAGGAAGTCTTAAGTGTCTGAGGCAGATTTGAATTCAGGTCTTCCAGACTTCATGGCTGGTGCTCTATCCACTGCACCACCTAGCTGCTCCTGTATTTGTTATTTTTGTTATGTGTCTTCTTAACCTACCATACAAACAGATGGCGGTCCTAAACTTTTTTTGTATATACCCACAATATCTAACAGTTTCTTGGATGTAAATAAATGCTCAGTGTATTTACTTGCATGTCTTTGTCTCTTAGGGATCTAGTCGTTCTATAGCAGCTTGATAAAAATGTTGTTTGAGCTTATTGAGCACTTGTGGATGTTTGCTTCTCTTTTAAAGGCTTTAAAACAACAAATAGCAGATTTACAAGAAGAGTTGAAGCGAAAAGAGACAAAGTGGTCAAATACACATGGTCGCCTTAAAAGCCAAATAGAAACATTAGCTAAAGAGAACACAGACCTTCGAGAAGAGATAAAAATTATGGAACGGTTTCGACTTGAAGCCTGGAAAAAAGCAGAAGCTATTGAAAACAACTTAAAGAATGAACATTCCCTATTTTCTATGAAAAAAGAAGAGTCTACAGTGAGTTTATAGTTATTTTTTAATGATCACATATATTATTCAGAATTGAATCCAAATATAATGAAAATTTTAAAAACCAGATTTTAATAATTGTTACAAACTTTGGATTCTAACATTGCTAATTATAGTTAAAATGAAGGTACTTTTTTTGTGTTGAGGCTGATCGTAAGATTTTAAAAATCAGTTAACTGACATGTTTAAATCTTAAAATTGAGATACAAATTGAGAGATTTGTTAATCTATTCAATAATGCCCATCTTTTCAGGATGTTATGTAGGGGGAAAAAATCAAATTACTTTTGTACTATTCTTAAACAGTATTTCTCTCTTAGAAAATGAATTATCTGGCTCTGCTAGATCCTTTGTAGGAATAAACATTTGATAAAGACTTCTGAAAACAAACTGAAGAAAATAATGCTTAATTTTTTTGTCACAGACAGTTCATCATTAAAAAAATAAGCATTCTTCTTTTTTTACTTAAAGTGTCCATATGTAATATGATTACAGAATCCATTGTTAGGCTTTCAGAAGAGTCAGAACTTATCTTCAAGTCAGATGGAAAAATACAAGAAAAATCATTCACCAGGACAAGGTATGAAATTGTTTATGGGTAAGCCATAAAGCATACACGTATATTACAAGAAACTTAGCATGACCAATTAGGTGTTCATCTATTAATGATCTATATTATAAATTATTATCTCAAACTTTTTGTCATACATTGAAACTCTTCTTGTATCAGATTCTTTTAATAACAATAAAAATTTATGTTATTAATCATTTATTAAATGATTAGGCATTATTCTAAGCCTCAGGGATATGAATAAAAGCAAAGTAATTTTCCTTGCCCTCAAGGAACTCATATTAAAATGAAGGAATACATTTATTGTGCAAATAACTATGCACATACAAGAGTTGCACAATATAAATCCACATTTACAACTGTTTTTAAGTTCATCTGTTATATTTCTCTGCTCTTTTTTCATCTCTTTAAATGGTATCAGCTCCCTTTTAGTAAACTTTTCTGAAATGGTTTCTTTTTCTTTTATATATATATATATATATATATATATATATATATATATATATATATATTTAGAAATTAGGTCTTTATTAGAACCTTTGATTATAAATTTTTTTAAAATTTTATAATTATAAAATTTTTTGACAGTATATATATATATATATATATATATATATATATATATATGTATATATGAGTAATTTTTTTATAACATCCCTTGTATTCATTTTTCCAAATTTCCTCCTCCCTCCCCAGATGACAGGCAATCCCATACATTTTACATGTGTTACAGTATAACCTAGATACAATATATGTGTGTAAATCCAATTTTCTTGTTGCACTTTAAGTATTAGATTCCAAAGGTATAAGTAACCTGGGTAGATAGACAGTAGTGCTAACAGTTTACATTCACTTCCCAGTGTTCCTTCTCTGGGTGTAGTTGTTTCTGTCCATCATTGATCAACTGGAAGTGGGTCGGATCTTCTTTATGTTGAAGATATCCACTTCCATCAGAATACATCTTCATACAGCATTGTTGTTGAAGTGTACAGCGATCTTCCGGTTCTGTTCATTTCACTCAGCATTAGTTCATGTGAGTCTCTCCAAACCTTTCTGAATTCATCCTTCTGGTCTTTTCTTACAGAGCAAAAATATTCCATAACCTTCATATACCATAATTTACCCAGCCATTCTCCAATTGATGGATATCCATTCATCTTCCAGTTTCTAGCCACTACAAAAAGAGCTGCTACAAACATTTTGGCACATACAGGTCCCTTTCCCCTCTTTCGTATTTCTTTGGGATATAAGCCCAATAGCAGCAATGCTGGATCAAAGGGTATGCACAGTTTGATAACTTTTGGGGCATAATTCCAAATTGCTCTCCAGAATGGCCGGATTCTTTCACAGCTCCAACAACAATGTATCAGTGTCCCAGTTTTCTCACATCCCCTCCAACATTCATCATTATTTGTTCCTGTCATCTTAGCCAATCTGACAGGTGTGTAGTGGTACCTCAGAGTTGTCTTAATTTGCATTTCTCTGAAATGGTTTCTTATTGCTTATTTGAAGTAAACCACAAAACTGATTTAACAATTTTTAGAGATTTCAATATCATTTTCATCTCTTACTTTACATAAGCTATCTTGGAAAACTGTTACTTTTTACTTAAGATTTTTTGCTTAGAGAATTTGAGAGCTTTATTTTAAATTTTATTATACACTATTGATAAATAGCTTTGTAATTTTTCTGGAAGCATGAAACTTTTTAACCATTTGATCACCAGTAAAAGTCACCATTTTTCTTTGGGATTTGGTGCTTGTAGTATAATACTTTTCCCTGTTGTTTTTTGAATCTACTTGATTTTACCCAAATATCAATAGCAGACTTAGTATCAAAAAACACTTTTCATTATGCCCATTTTAATCAATTAGTTAAATAAACAAAATCATGATTCCTAATTTGAGTTAGCTCTTTAAGAAGTCAGCTTTTTAGTAATGTGAGTTCTCTGAATCTGTTTTATAGAGAAACTGTGTATGAACTCTGCAGACAGAAAAGAAAGGTTGCTTTGGCTGTGAGCTCCACAGGATACAGCTTAAGAAATGATAATCTTTGGCATAAATCAATCAGTGAAATCACAAAGAGGCTCCGGCACTTCTGTTGAATGACTTAATGAAATTTAAAATGTGTAAATAAAATGGTTTTATGCTTATTTCTTAACTAGGTGTGGATTCTGATTGAGTCAAGGAGGGAATAGTTAATTGGCCAATTGAGACTAAGCATGCCTCTGAGGGCTTTACATAGACTAAGTAAATCTAGAAAAATAAATCTTTCTGGCCCTGATCACCAGAACTCTGCTCCAGTAGTAACTGAGAGACTTCATTGCTTTATGGTATGAGGCAGACCTAGGTGGTGTAATGGATAGTGTACTAGGCCTAAAATCAAGAAAACCTGAGTTTTAATTTGCTCTTTTAGACACTTTTTTTTGGCTGTGTGATTCTGGACAAGTTATTTAACCTCTGACTGCCTCAGTTTCCTTATCTGTGAGATGGAGATTATAATAGCACCTACCTCCCAGGATTGTTCTGAGGATCAAATGAGATATTTCTATTCTATTTAACACAGAACATGATACATAGTAAGCACTATATCACTTTTAGCTATTGTTAGTTTTGTATAATTTATCAAATTCAGGCTAAGATCCAATAAAAAATCACCATCTTACTATGTTCTGCCCTAGATTGACCACATGTGAAAATTTATTCTCAATTCCATATTTTAGCAAGGAAATTTATGAGCTAGACAGTGACTAGGATTGCAAAAGTTTATATGAATATTATTTTAAATAATTGGAGATTTTTGTCTGAAGAAGAAAAGACTTGAGAAATAGGTAAACAGTCTTCAAAGTTTTTTGAAGGGCTGTCATGGGAGAAAGTATTAAACTTGTTCAGTTTGCCCCTAGGGGGCCAGACTAGCAACAGAGAGACAGAGGCTTGATCTAAGGATAAAGTTTCTAACAATTGGAGCTATTTAGAAATGGAATGGACTTCCTTGGGAGAAAATAGTTTCTCCCTCACTGGAGGCCTTCAAGCAAAGGCTATGTGGCTGCTTGTTAGATAGGTTACAATACCTTTTTCAGATATGGATAGGTTGGACTATATGGTTCTACCTTGGAGATTCTGTAAGATTTTATAGCATAAAGAAACAAGTAGATGAATCTGTTTCATCTAGAGATCTAGGCAGAAAAATGAAGCTTCAATTCTTGCTTCAGACTTGCCCTTGCATCACCCTGGATAGATCATCCAATTTCTTAATTTCCTTGTTTGTAAAGCAGAGGATAAGAACAGAATTTTACTTCACAGGATTTATGAGACTCAAATTGCGCAGGGGGTATCTAAAAAGCTTTCAGGTAGTAAGATATGTTTTCTTGATCTATTCTCCAAATCCATTGTTTTTCTTATGAGATGTTTCACATTCTCTTTTATTTTGTCATTCTTTATGTTTTGATTATTTCTTAGTCATTTGTAATTTTGCTAGCTTTCCCTTGCCTGATTCTAGTTTACAAAGTGCCATTTTCTTCCTTAAGAATCTGGATCTCCTTTTCTAGTTGGTTGACTTTCTTTTCATAATCTTATAGTTTTCTTGAATTTTCCTCCCCCCCACCCCCGTTTTTCCTCAGTCTCATATGATTTTTAAAATCTTTTTTTGAGTTCTATGAATTCATTTTGGGCAGGTGACCATTTAATATTATTTTTTGGGATGAGGCTTTTTTTGCTTCACTATCCTTTGAAGGTAAACTCTGGTCTTCCCCTATTCCCATGGTAAATTTCTATAGTTGAATTCTGTCTTCTTTGCCTGTTTTTTTTTTTTTTTTTTTTAAATATATAGTAGATTGTTAATGTGATCATCTCTAGTTCTAAGATGTGAGGGATGCTGTCTCCAGACTCAGGTCCTCCTTCAGTTCTCCCATCTGGCCTGGAACCCAAAATCAAGGACTCTGCCCTTCTGTATGTACTCACAGCCAGCAGCAGCATGGCACTGTGGCTACTCTGTTTCTGCATGCACTATGCGTGTGCTGGTTCCTTCTCCCCAATACTGAGTTTTTCAGCAGCACACTTGGGGCTGCTATTCCTTTTTGGCTTCCCTGACTCTGACACCTTCCTTCTCATACTATCTCCACATTAGTGACTGGCTAGCCACAGGCCTTGCCCCATTGCTGTTTCAGTGGAACTGGCCTAAAGGTGTTTGTCCTTCACATGTACCAAATCTTCATCCTGGTATCTTTCTTTGGATTTTCTCTGATTGTCCCAGGAGGACTACAGTTCTGCCCCAACTCTTACTTGTTTTTATTACTCTACATTTGCCCTGAGGTGCTACTTTGTTTTGTTTGTGGGGGAAATCTGAAAAGTTTGGAATTTCTCCCTCTACCATTCTCCCAGAATACTCTCTTTAATATTTTTTGACAGTGTTCTGAGTACTAATATGTATATGTAAATGAGTTTAGCTCTGTTTTGATATGGATTTAGACTAGAAGGGAAAGTTTGAAAGGTGATCAACTTTTCATGTTCCTTAGTTTTTGTTGTTGTTTTTTCCCAAACATAACCCATCTTCTCTTTCCTACATTTACTGGTTAACTAAATGGAAAATAAATCACAAATTGGGTTGTTTCTCAAAGTAGACTCAGTCTGGGAGTCAGGAGAATTGGTTCTTGTTTTTGTTCTCTTTGTTATGGATTGACTGTAATAGTTCATATTCCACTTAAAAACTTGAAAAGGACCTTTGAATTGAATTAAGCAACATTTATTGGACAGACACATTTATTCAGAACTTGCTGAGTGTGTACAATGCACTAGAATAGCTGCAATGGTGAATATAAACGATAAATATATAATACCTGCTCTTCTGGAACGTTTAGTCAAACGGGAGGAGACAAAAATATAGGGTGTAGGGGAAATTAGCACTTAATTTAGAGAAAGATGACAAAGTTTTGAATATTGGATCTGATATAACTCTGGGTAAGCTCTTTTACTACTTCAGTTTTCATTTCTTATCTGTAAAATGGTAGGGTTTGAACTAAATGATCACCGAAGTCCCTTATAGTGATCTTGACTTTAGCATAGTATATAAAAACTTAACTTTTTTATGATGGAAACCATATCAAGTTTTTGTTAGTCTGTTTTTAAGTCTGGAATAAATATTCCCTCTTTTAAAACATGGGAGAATCCTATGACACTGCAAGAGAGGTAGGGAATAGTGTTAACAGCTAAGTTGTAAAAGATCTATTGCTTCAATGTATTGAAAAAGAGCCTTAGTTAATGGATTGTTAATGAATTTTATATAAGCTATCATCCCAACAACTTTTCTTCTCTACTACACAAAGGTAATTTTTGAGAGGATTTTTGCCAGTTTTTAAATTAGATGTAAATTGATGTTCTGACAAATGAATTATCATCACATACTTGTACTAATAAATAAGTTTATTGATATTCATCTCAGGGCCTTTCTTCAGCTTAAAATGAAGGTCTTAAATGTCATCTCTGAGATCCATTTCAGCTCTAAATTTATGATTCTGTGTTAAGTACTAGAGTTTTAAAGACGCTTACGTTAGTATGTAGCAATGACAGAAAAGTTAATTTTAAGATTTAAAAAATAAGTGTTTCCTTGAGTATTTCAATTGAAAGATTTTTTTTTTTTTTTGTTACCAACTTTATTTTTTAATGTAACTTTTTTTTTTCTTTTTTGATAAAAACAGGAAATCTGCTTCGGAGACCAAAGTCAGCACCAGTTCATGATCTAAATAATTCAGATAAAGGACAGGTGAATTTTGTAGTATCTTAATATTTTAATTAATGCATGTAATATAAACTAGTCGGTTTTGGAATTAGTTCCCTTCCCTACCTGTCTTGAAAGTAAAATTAGTCATAAGTGAATTAGTCATAAGTGAATAAGTGGGTAAGTTTGAGTTCTTAATATGTTTCAAGTATTGTGCTAAGCCCTGGGGCAAAGTAAGGCACAAATAAAAAAACGATTCCTGCCTAAACAGAGCTTATATCCTAATGTGCAAGATACCATTAAATAAATGCCTACCTATAATATAGAGCAGAAAGGAAGGCTTTGGTGACTGGGATAACTGAGAAATTTCCTGGGAAGATATTTGAGCTGAGTCCATGACACATAAAAAATGTTAAAACTCCTGCCCTTGGCAATTAAATATATCTGGGACTTAGAACTTAATGTGTTTCATTTGATTGTAAGCTTCGTTAATTTTAATGTGTTAACCAACTCAGTTGAGGACGAGTGCTTAGTATAACTGTAATAATTTAATGTGATATGGCAGCTAGGTGGTACAGGGATTTGGAATTGGCAAGACCCAAGTTCAAATCTAGCTTCATAAATGCTATCTGTGTGGCTCTGGGCAAGTTGTTTAATGTCTTAGTTTTTTCCTCAGTTGCAAAATGAAGATGTCAGTAGCATCCTAGATGGAATACATGTAAAGTGCTCAGCAGTATCTGGTACACAGTGCACACATGCATAATATGCTTATTCCTTTTAGATTTCAGATGAAGCCTTACTTTTTATTTTTATTTTTTTAAGCTCATATCCAGTGAACAATTTGAGCCACTAATATGCCCTGTTCCTGCTTCTGAAGTACAAGAAGAAGAACTTCATGGAGAAATCAATCATCCTGATGGGAAGGTAAGATTACGAAAATTATAATTTCATTAAAAGTCTGGAATCCTGGTCCATCTGAAGAAAATTAGAGAGCAAATATTTACTTCCATCATCTCTCCTCAATAGATTGCTATAATTGTCAGCAATGGAAAAAGCAAGAGTAGATTAAAATATCTCTTAGAATAAAGAATTAAGTTATTAATATATATATATTATTATAAGAAGAATTGTTATTCTCCCTATTCAGTTCCTCTTAATGAAAATTGAAACGAGCCTTGGTGATAGTAAAACAATATGATTGCAATTTAAGAGTGACAAAACAATCTCCGAGTAAGGGGACCTTAGATCTAGTTATACTATGTATCTATAATAACTCTAACAAGAAGTCATAGAGCCTGTTTTCACCTTTCCATATAGGGAGTTTACCACTTAATATAAGGTTCCTCCTCCTTTTCCTTTATTTTTTATGCATTTAGTTCAACTTCTGATCACTAATGCTACCCATGTAAGATGTCTTTTTCTCCTCTCACCTTTCATATGACTTAAAAATAGGATATGCTACCTAAGTACATAGTATGGAAGGTTCTGCCACATGAAAAACTTTGAGCATGGTCCAAACAGTCTGCTTTCTCAAGACTCACTGAGCCAAGTATGTAGCTGTGTGTTGCCAGTAAGTTGCCTCATTGTTTATATTCTTTGGCCCTAGCACTCTGCAATAGAAACACAAAACAACCTCCCGTCCCGGGCAGCTCCCTTTTGCTGCTTCTTCATGGTGTGCAAACAGGTCAGAGGCATTTATTAAGCACCCCCTATGTGCCAGACACTGAATTCAGAGAAAACAGAGTCCATATCTGGGATCTTGGAAGTTGGTGTTCTTCAATGTAAAAATACTTTTCTGACTATTTTGTTCTTTGAACCTAACCTATTCCACTGATCAACTAGTCTTATTTCTTAGCCAATACCAAATGGTTTTGATGACCACTGCTTTATAATATAATTTTAAATCTGGTACAACTAGGCTACCTTCATTTGATTTTTTTTTTTTTCCCCCATTAGTTCTGAAAATACTTTTCTGTAGACTAACAAGCAAGCATTGGGAGAACTGGAATCTTGACAGTCTTACTATATAAAACAGAAGTTGCAGTGAAGAGAAAAAATGACTTTTGGATTTTTCTTAAGAGTGATGGCACTGATTTTATCCTGCACCCAAGGAACATAATTTCAACTATCTGATCATCTTGTTTGGCAGTGCTTACTACTAGTATTAGAAGACTAGACTGTAAACAAATTGGGGTGTATGTGTTGCAAATTCTACAAAAACTCAAAGAGCCTCAAATTGATCATTATATTTTGTGATTTCAACATAAAAATGAAAAGGATGAGAAACAGACAGGAAAAAAGAAATTAAAGAAAAGTAATGTAGTTCTAAGGAACTACTAAGGAAAAAAGTAAATAAGGTTCTATGCTGATAATTCATTAAAAAGTAAATAAGGTTCTATACTGATAATTCATGAGCACTTTCTTTAAGAGAAGAACTCTGGGTGATGAACATAATCACCAAATATCACAAAAAATAAAATTGTCATTTTAACAAACAAGTAATGATTTTTTCATTGCTGATTCAGTTGTGTACAGCTCAGACCACTGACTAATCATGTTAATTCTAGAAGAATAGAAATGGGGACAAATATCCATGCAATTGAAATAATTCAATTTAACAATGTTTGGATAATGAATAATGATAATGTAAGGACAAAAATTTTTAAGTTTTACTGCTATAAATAGAACAATACCAGATCAGTCCCAGATGCTTTGATCAGCAGTTGACTTACTTTGCAGATTGAAGTGAATATTATTTTGTTTGTATGATCTTAAGGATGATATCGGAAGATTGAGCACTATCCCAGATACAGTAAAAATAAGCAGAATAAAGTTTGACAAGAGACTGCTAAACAAAATCATCAAAGGATGAAACTAGAATAGATGAAGGATGGGGAAAAAAGCTACAAAGATTTTTATAACGAGCTCTTTTCACCATCAGGTATGGGAAAATTACCATACTTTGACAACTAGAGGTGGAAATAACACTGAGGAGAAAAAGACAAACTCATAGAGATCTATGCTGAAGATGACAAATTAATCGAGTCACAAGATATATAAAGATGATTCTTCTGAAGGCATGAAAAAAATCAAGTCTTATTCTCTGAAAGGCCTTTCCTCATCCTTTCCTTACTTTCCTGCTTAAGATCACCTATTTATACTGTGTATGTCCAGTATGTACATAATTATTGTTTTGTCTTTAGGAAAAATATGAATTTCTTGAGGGCAGGGATTGTGTTTTTGCCTTTGTGTCCTTAACATAGTGGCACATAGCAAAAGCTTAAAAAAACAAATCAAAACAAAAACACACAACTCCAAACCATCCCACAAATCTTGAACCATACAAGTAACCTACTACAAAATGAATGAAATTCTGATATGTGGATTTTTAAAAAAAATTTTGGTTTAATAGGGCAAAAATGCCAACTTTAAAGATCTTTTTCCAAAAAGTTAACTATTCTATTCATTATTTTTTAAAAATTAAAGAACATTATTTAATCTTCTGATTGTCTATATCAGAAAAACATAAAACACGTTTGCCAGATACACACCAGCAGAGACTTAAATTTTGAAGGATTTCCTTTTGCTGGTAAGGTCTTCTAGATATTGTTTACAGATTAATGACTGCATGAAATCTTGGACTACAACAGTACTTCCTAAAAGAGAGCCAGTCTTTCATGTATTTGGGATGACAATATATATCCTATATATATCCAGGTAAGACAAAGTGAATAAGGTTTCTTCTTAAGCTTTCGTCTTGCAGTTGGATGGATGACCTGAAAATTTTTATATCCTATTTACTATGTAGAACTGGGAAAGACAAAACAAATGATGGGGGGAAAAACAGATATGGGGAAAATTGCATAGCTTTTTCCACGTTAAAATTTTATTTTTTCTCATTACATGTAGTACATGTAAAGATTTTAAGTTCAACTTTTCTTTCCCCTTTTTTCTTCCCCAAGATAGCAAGCAATCTGATGTAGGCTATATACGGTCATTTTAAACATGTTTCCATATTAGTCATGTTGTAAGGGAAAACAAAAAAAGGGAAAAGAGGGAAAAGCAATGTAAGCTTTGATGCACATTTCAGTCCCCATAGTTCTTTCTCTGAATGTGGATAGCATTTTTCATCCCAAGTTTATTGGAATTGTCTTGGATATCCTGCATTGTTGAGATGAGTTTTTTCAGTTGATCTCACAATCTTGCTGTTATTATATACAGTGTTCTCCTGATATCTAAGTCTTTCCTCATTTTTTTTAATGGCTATTTTATTTTTCCAGATACATACATTTGTGTTCCAAATTTTTCCCCTTCCCCAGCTGGCAAGCAATCTATTTTCCATATTTGTCATGTTGTGCAAGAAAAAAGTCAAATGAGGGGAAAAACCCACAAAAAAAGAACAAAGCAAAGTGAAAATACTATGTTTTGATCTACATTCAGTCTCCATAGTTCTTTCTGTGAATGTGGATGGCTCTCTCCAATCCAAGTTTATTAGAATTGCTTTGAATCACTACATTGCTGAAAAGAGCCACTTGATCATAATCATTGTCTGACAATGTGTCCCGGTTCTGCTCATTTCACTCAGCATCAGTTCATATAAATCTCTTCAGGCCTTTCTGAAATCCTGCTGATTGTTTCTTAATGAATAATAGTATTCCATAACATTCATATATAATTCAGACATTCTCCAATTGATAGGCAGTCAGTTTCCAATTTCTTGCCACTACAAAAAAGGCTGCCACAAACATTTTTGCATATGTGCATTCCTTTCCCTCCTTTAAGATCTCTTTGGGATATGTCCAGTAGAAACACTGCTGGATCAAAGAGTATGCACAGTTTTATAGTTCTTTGGGCATTGCTCTCAGAAAGTTTGGATTACTTCACAAGTCCACCAACAATGTATTCAGTGTCCTAGTTTTCCACACATCCCCTCTAAAACATTTTGTCATTACTTTTTCCTGTCATCTTTGCCTGAGAAGTGTGTAGTGGTACCTCAGAGTTGTTTTAATTTGCATTTTCTCTGATCAATAGTGAATTAGCTGCTCATAATATTCCATTACATTCATATAATACAACTTGCATCCACTTAATTTTCAGTTACTTGACACCACAAAAAAAGCTGCTGTGAATATTTTTGTTCATAATTATGAGCTTTTGGATGTTTTGGGGGGATATAGACCCAGTAGTGGATTGCATAGAATTTACAAAGAATGTTCATTAGAAAAGCTAACAACGTTATAGGAGAAAATACTGAAGCCTCTTAAGACTTAAAATGGGAGTGTAACTTATGAATGTAAACATTCTAAAATAAGTCTTCAAACTAGAGTAGTTGAAAGGTTTATATTAAAAGCAAACTCATAGCTAGATGTTCACTTCATCAAATGTGAAGTTTCCTCACCTATAAGTATTTCCCCCTTTCCTTTTAAGATAAACAAACCAGTCTGTTGGAAATCTTAAGTTACATATAATATAGTGTTTTATAATCGTAGTCCCTTACAAAGTTATAAAAAAATGGAAAGGTGCCTTTTCAAATCTTACTGTAGTCTTAAGTTTTGTAGTTACAATTTCATTGCATTTAAAAATTGTTTTGCTTGTTTTCATTTATATTGTTAAAATTATTATGTTTTCTCTCTGGTTCTGATACTTTGCATCAGTTCATGAGGTTTCTTCAACTATAAATATTCTACTTCTACCATTTTGAAAATCATCCTTGAAAATTTCAATCTTATCTACTAACATTTTAAGGACAAAAATTGTTTTTCATGTAGTAAGAAAAACATCCTCTTACTTTAAGATAAGGTGCTTAAGAGGTTGTGGGGGAATATGTAGGAAAAAAGTCAGTTCTCTAAGTATTCTAGACAAAACAAGTGGCAGCCTCAAATCATAATGATATAGTTTACTAATAAAAATAATAAAAATACTAATAAACATCTTGAATACATATTTTATTTTGATGATTTACTATTTCTATAAGTAGAAGGTAAGGTAAACAGAACACTAGTAGGAAGGAATAGTTTAAAAAAAGTCATAGTTTCCTTTTCATACTTGTGTATTACTTATGGAGTCCTATTCAAAAAGTATTAAGGGATATGGCCCAACATACATAGTAGTCCTAGATAGAAAATAAAAAACCACATATCCAAGAAACATTGCAACGATTTATAATGCATGATGGCTAGGGAACCAAACTACATCCCTTCTGTGCTCATCCTCAGATACCATGAGTTTTCCAGGATTCAAGGCACCCCAAGGCAAATAGATAATAGTAATTCATTCCAATCTGGCTTCCAGGGGTAGTAGAGACACCACAGATCACTGAAGTAAGATTTGGGAAATGTGAGCCATAGACACTTGGAATTAGAAGGAACCTCTGAAGTAATCTGGTTCAACCTGTACCTGAACAGATGACTACACAATATTTAAGACCTTTTAGTGATTGAAAATTAATTCATACCTTTTGGGCCCACTTATTACAATTTTGTATAGTTCTGAACAAAGGAAATAAGTCTGAATCATTGTGGTTTAGTGTTGGTTTATTTTTAAATATTAGAAGAGCTAAGTTTACATAATAGTTTTGCCTTTTACTCAAGTCTTTGGACTTTAGTTTGTAAAGTAAAAAATTGGATAGTATTTCTGAGGTCCTTTCCAGTTCTAGGTCTTTCAATTGGAAAAATTATGAAAATTTCAGAGCAGATACTACTTAGATTTTGTAATTTTTTTTTGATTTTTTTTTTTTTTTTTAGGTTGAAAAGGTTTTAAAAAGTGGGTGCCATGTTATCTTGTTTCCAAATGGAACGCGGAAAGAAGTGAGTTCAGATGGAAAAACTACCACTATTACTTTTTTCAATGGTGATGTGAAAAAAGTCATGCCAGATGGAAGAGTGGTATGTTTCCATATATATTTTCTACCCCTTTATGCCACACACACACATTCTCTATCTTTGTATAGATCTGTATATGTGTATATGTTTTATACATACACCTCCCATACACAATGAGCAAATCATAGTGGTTTTTCTCCTTTACAGATTTACTACTATGCAGCTACTCAGACCACTCATACCACTTATCCAGAGGGACTGGAAGTTTTACATTTCTCAAGTGGACAAATAGGTAAAAACGGATTTTTCTTGCAATTCCTTCTCTGCTCCTATATACTCCCCAAAGCAATTCAAAATGAGAATTCAGGTTCATGTCATACAATATACTATATTTTTAAACCAGAAAAGCATTTTCCAGATGGAAGAAAAGAAATTACATTTCCTGACCAGTCTATTAAAAATTTATTTGAAGATGGGAGAGAAGAGAGCATTTTCCCAGATGGTACCATTGTTCGAGTACAACAGTAAGGCTTGCTTAAATCTAATAGTATTTTAAAAATTATATTCTGCATTTTCTTATGTCATTTCACTCTCATTAAAACAAACTTGCAGATCTGTATTCTAAATGTCAGATATTGATTAGGTCATTAGTTAAGACATACTGCAAATAGATAGCATCTTTACACTAATAAGTTTAGCACTGGTTAACCTACATATTTATCAAACTCTAGCATTCAAATATTCTATATAAATAATGCATGAACAAATGATAAAGTCAGTGAATGTTTTCTGAAATTATTATTTTAGTTGGATCTTAGGTAGGAATGTATGTGAGAAGGCTTAGAGCTGAGTACTAATAATTAACTTAGGCTACCCTATCAGTATACACACAAATCTTTCCTAAAAACTAGCATCATTAGTGTTAATGAGATAAAAGAAAGGAACTATTAAAAAGTTTTGTAGTAGCTATGGACTAGATAGTTGCAGAGATGTCATGAAGACCATGTGCTTATGGTAATCAAAGCATAAGATTAGAAGGTCTAGACCAAGATAATCAAAACAAGGAAGGGTCATATTTTTCCTCCAGTTTTAAAAAAAAAAAAAAAAAATAGATTTATTAAGTAGGTACAGAAGATAAAGGGCACACAGCAGTTTTAAGGCTGTAAAAACATTTAGTTTTTACTATAACATGCCTGGATTTCAGCGGGGCATCAAGCACAGAGGCAAAAGTTGCTATATAACATTAGCTTAGAACCCTGAAACATGAGGAAATTCATTGCATGCAACATCTGTAGAGGGAAGGGAGAACTGAATTTTGACTGCATATGAGGAACAGGGATGGAGGGAGTTGGGAGTGAGGAGGGACTGTATGAGGAACAATCTACTGAAGACAAAGATGGAGAAAAAATTGGGAGCTAATACTCATTTGAGGTAGTGGCACCTTTATATAATGGGAAGAGAAATGTTAACTAAATTCATGATTTTTTTTTTTTTTTTTTTTTTTTTAAACAGAGATGGCAACAAAATAATAGAATTTAACAATGGCCAAAGAGAACTTCACACTCCTCAGTTCAAGAGACGAGAATATCCAGATGGGACCATTAAGACTGTATACTCTAATGGCCACCAAGAAACAAAGTTTATATCTGGTCGAGTAAGAATTAAAGATAAAGATGGAAATGTTCTGATGGACACCAAGTTGTAGCAAACTGTTTCTTAATCATGAAGTGATATGTGGTGCTTTGACAACAAATTTCTTTTAAAAGATGTATATTTCTGTAAATTCCATAGCAATGTTAATCTGTACATAGTATATAAAATGAAAAGTTTTGATGTTTTCAGATATCTAAAATAAAGTTTAAATTTGATAGCTTTTGCAAAGGATAAAATTGACCTTTTTTTCCCTAAATGAAAACTGTAGAGTTAGTATATTGCCAATACTCATTTCAATTTAAAATCTAACTTTTAAAATACAATGGTAACAGTACATATGATGAAGTAATTATGTGGAAGTCAAATCTCTGGGTAATTAAGCATGGGGAATAGGACTGATGCCAGCAAGTTTTTAAAATCACAGAAGCAAGTCTAAGAGGTTTGCTTGATTAGGTACATGTTCTCATAGTCTGAAGATTATGCGGCCAGGTAAATGGAAGGAAAGCAGAGTCCCAGGCTGCCTTGTATCTTAAAAGTCTGTAATAAGGAGTCAAACGTGGTAATTAATAATCTCATGCATATGTGCCAAGGTAACTTCTTTTTACATTGCTTCAAACTTTTACAAAATCACTTTTCTCATAACAGTACAGTTCTCATCACAATGATTTTACAGTTAATCCAGGGCTGAAAGTTTGTGATTTGCAACTGATATCTGAACTCAGGTCTCTTGGCAATCTTCATTTATTTCCTCCAAAGCTCCTTGTAACTGGGGCTCTTTGATTTTTTGTCTTTGGACTGCTACTTCAGCCTTCTACATAGAACAGGCACTCAAATGCATGCTAGATTTCTACCTTGCCCCCACACTTTGGGGAAACCACTTTAAAAGAAAGAGAAAGGATAAGTCAGGCCCAAGAAACTAAATGGCCAGCCCAAGAAGAGCTGCCCAAGAACAAGATGCCGAGGGGTTAGAGGACAGGCTCGCTTCTAGCTTGCAGGCTGGCCCTTTGACAACCTTCAGGAAAGAGTGTTTATATGACCTATATATAACTTACACCTGTGTGTGAGAGGAATTCTAACTTGGCTCTAGCAGAATATCTCAGGGTCTTGGTCTTTGTCCTGTTTATTTAATTAACTGCATGGCAACACAGGTAGCCATTTTAGAAGAGGGAATGACACACAGAGGACAATCTGATGATGAGGGGAGCCCAAACTATGTCATAGTAGCATTAAAGTAATTAAAGAGTTTGAAAACCTTTTTAAAGAGCAGGAATGATCATTTAGCTATTGGGGGAGGAGGTGGAGAGAGAAGAAGAGCCAGGAAGAATAGAAACAGAACCAATAGACTGACTTCAGTTCGAAATGGGGGAAAAACATTACAGTAGCGATTGCAGTCCTAAAATAGATTAATCTGCCCCAGGAGGTAATAGTTGTATCTTTTTTATGAAACATCCATGTCATTTTTAATTTTTCTGATTCAGTATGTGTAACATCTTACAGACAAAATATTATGTATGACTTAACTTACATAAACTAAGATTATGTCAAACAGCTTCTATAAAGTTGTTGACCATTACATTTATTTATACAATAACATATTACAAGATAAGAAATTTTTCCAACTAGATTTTATGTCAATGTACATGGCAAAATAAGAGAATGAATCAGGAAAAGTTTATAAACAAAGACTCAAAACAAACATTTATTAAGTATATTCTTTGGTAATTTTTAAAAGAATTCCTAACAATCCAACACAGAGGTTGGTATATGAAAATAATCATGTTGAAAAACTAAACAAAAATAAGCCTAAACTACTCTATAAACATAGAACTGAAATCTTTCTTCTGGGCTGCCACATGTGTTCAGCATGACACAGAATATACCTGAAAGACAAAAGTTCTGGTATAATTGTACATCTACATTTTAAAGTCTAGATTTCTGGATGTTTCTTGATCTACATTTTTTTAATACAACTAATTGCAAAAAAACCCCATAAGATTCTTTTTAAGTACTTTAATAAAACTCTGTGGATTAGCCTGATTGAAATTAGCTTTTACTTTCAATGGCTGAACATTATTCATGTTAACTTCCAAAGGAAAGATGGTACAAAATGATTCAGCCCAACATTTCTGAATTACAAACATCCAAAAATTTACCTCTCCCAATAAGCTTTATTTTGTTTATATACCAAACTGATTTCTCAGGTGCTTAGACTTGCCCAATTTGTTTGCAACATATTTGCAAAACAATCTAGATGAAAATGAAACCCTAGCTTCAAATTTGAAACTAATGTGACCACAGTTAAGTCTTTTAATCTTTGTACCTATTTCCCACTTGATGACTGCTAATATTCATTCCTGTTCTAATGTTCAATTCACACACAAAAAGATGGAACTGGACAAGTCAATTACTTACATGTACATATATTTTCACATGTACATACATATACACACATATATAATCTAGTCCAATCAATAAAAATTTCTCCAACATGATTATCAGAAAGGTTCTAGTACATTCTCACAGAGGTACAGAAACTACCCTAAATAGCTGCTGAACACTACTGGCACATGCTTCTGGTTGTCTAATGGCTATTAATATTAATTTAGAATGGTATCTAGCGATATGGGCACTTTGGTACTGGTGCTGCTCCATTTCAAAAGGTAAAGAGAAAATAAGAAAGGTATTCAAGAGAAGATGGGACCATGCTTTCTTTAGGGGAATTTCACACTAAGTTTATTTGCCATTTCTGAGGCAACAAGGGAAAATTATGACATATGACATTGATATCTATAATTAATCATAAGTTGTGCCTAGTTAGGTCAGAAAGCATTATATACACTTACATCATTCATCCAAATCCGCAAGTCCCATTTCTATCAATGACATATGAACTGGATATTGTTCATCTTCATATAAAGTCACTATATATTCTGGTGATTGGGTCTAAAACAAAAGTAGAGTTTGTCAAACAAGTACATCCAATTCATCCCTTCCTCTTTATTCTATCCTAAGCTGTTTGCTAAGTATACAACAGCCCTATTAACCCATTCAACCAATTTCCACGATTTAAATGCTAAAATTAATTCTTATATCTCTCACAAAGCCTTTTAGGACAGAATCAATTCTGATGCCAGCATTCTTGTGAGATAATTTCTTGTGTGCATGTGTGTGTAAATACATATAGATGAACACTACATACATACATTTATAACTGAATTCAGATACATTTATATCCAGTTATTTGATATAAATTATCTTTGAGAAGCTCTGTTCTTAACAGGACTATTCCATACTCCAAAGAATGTCATATACATAGTGGCAACACATAACTTACTCTGAATATAAAAATAATAGATTTAAAATAAACTCATCTCTCCCTTTCATGGGTTCTAGGCTTCAAGGAAACTATTTTACTTTACTTTAACAAAAACAATCAAAGAGATTATTCTTATTTGTAATTTCTGATATTGAAATCTTAAGATTTCACAATTAATGCAAATAATAATACTTAAATATTAATTCCAAATTTGGATAATTAGAACAAGACTGTCACTTGATCTCTAATAAACCTTAAAATCAGTCTTTAGATCAATATACTTTTTCAAATGGTAAGGGATCCAGTGACCTATGTTGTATTTTTATTTATTTTATTAAACATTTCCCAGTTACATTTAAATATAGTTCTAGTCATAGAACCCATATTTTGACACCTGTGTCAAAGCCTAATCTAATATTTTCACATATAGCACCTCTGTAATTCAGTGATACCAAATAACCTTGGAAAATTCTGAAGTCTTAATTATTTTGGCTAATTAGAATAAAAGTTTACCAGTGAGGAAGCATAAAGTTGTTTTCCTTGAAGACAATCTATCATAGCCCACATGGCTTCCATGCTCCACTTAGGGCAATATGGAATTCTTGTCTTTTCTGAATCTTTTAATGGAGGTTTAAATCCAGCCAAAAGAACTTTTACAGCCCGGGCAGGATATTTCATAAGATGGAGAGGAATTTGTCGCAGTCTAAAATAGAAAAATCATTAAAACCTATAGCATGTAATGATTTAATGCTTTTTTAAAAATTAGAAAGAATCATGAACAACTCAGATACTCTTAGAGAAAGCAAAAAGCAAAAAGAGAATGCCCTTAAAACACTGCTAAATGTAATTATGTTGAATTCACCTGCTTGTTGGCAATTTTTCAGTTGATCCATAGTCAACAAATTGTACTAAGATAGCAAGGGGATCAAATTCTTTGATGGAAAGAATCTTTGCTCGGTACCATAAACCATCATTATATTCTGCAAGACAAGGCATTTCTGGAGAGAGAATAAAAAGGGAAATTATAATATAAACCTAACATTTTCACTACCTAACAAATATGAAGGACCCTTATATTTCTTTATATTGTTATTGACTTCTGTCATTTTCAGAAATAAACTGTCCTTTTCCCAAGGTCTCTTTAAAGTTTGAACAGTGAATATTTAGGCTCAGAAAACAAAACAAAACAAAAAACCCCAAAAAAACAAAAAACTTACAGAAATGATAATGATGACAGCAGGTAACATACAACATTCATTTTAAGGGAGGCAGGTGAGCACTATGTGAGTGCAGCTTTCCTATTCCCATGCATCCTACACTTTTCTGTTTCTCTAATATCACAGAAAGCAGCAGTTCCTTGCCTTCCCTACCTGGAAGATACACATCTATTTCCACTAGTTCCATCCTCTGGGCAGTTTCTCTGGAGGAGAATGGAGTTCTAAGGGCTGGCTGTTTTAAGTTTCATCCTCCTGATAAGTTTTACAAACCAAAATTTATGTTATACTTTCTGTTCCATCAAAAAACATGATTGTGATACCTTAGTGTGACACTGTTCTTAAAGCAGAACATAAACTCAATGGGTCCTACCAAAATGGAAAAATTCTGAGAACAGGACAAAACTACATGTCACTTTAAAAGGACCAATCTTAACTATACTCAGAAATAGTAACTTTCAGGATACCTGCAAGCTGATTAATTTTGGGGCAGCTTCTCAAAAGATTGATCTGCACCAGGGAAAAGAGTATCCATACAGATTACATCACATATCCTTGAAATATTGAAATTCAATGGGTTTCCAAGAGATGCTTTCATTACATTATTGTAAAATTTAATTTTAATAGTATCTTTCAAAGATTTTCCCAATGTCACAAATTTAATAGCAAAATAAATATTTCATGTAATTCACTGAATAGTGATTGTTTGGGGGGGGGGGAAATCACATGCCAAATCTTACACTAACCCATTTCTGAGCAAATTTTGTTTCCTCAGGATATTTAACTGAATAGAATAACTCCACCTAATCTCAAACTAAACAGATTTTTTACATATTACCTCTTTATTAATATGCTACTGTGGCTAGAGTACTAGACTCAAGGACAAAGATTTGGCTTCCAATCCCACTGACTATGTTTTACAATCATAGAGGTCCTTTCTCCTCTTTGAATCCCATTTATATTCTTCCCTAGATGAAGATGAGAGGATCAGCAGCACCTCTTCAATAATCAAAAATCAGTAGCTGGAAGGCTGTAATACCTGGCTGGATTCTCTGTGAGGAATTTAGGAGATAAGGACAAAAAGCAAACAAGCCTAGTGGGTAGGACTTAGATCTCTAGCACTGGAGGGAACTTAAATAAAATTAAATTTAAAAAAAATCAATAAAGTCACATCTACTAGAGTAATCACTTCACAATACTGTTTTAAGGTTAAAATAAGATGACTATTATAAGACTTTGTATTAAGGAAAATAATGTTCAAAAAAAGTAAAAATTCCTGATTTAATGAAATTATTTTTATATTTTTCTCCCACTTTCTCAAAACATTAAACCAAAGTCCCTCCCCAACATCTTAAAAAAAAAAAGTCAAAGTTTCATTAAGAATAAAAATGTGACTCTGTAGTTGAAGGAATCCCAAAAATAATACCTGATCTAAAATCTGTCAGGGAAGGAAGAGAATCAACATTCTGATTACAACTCTGTAGTACTTCATCTAGGCTCTTTGGTTCAGACTCCCAGCTGACTCCAGTGTCAGTTGTGTCATTCTGATGATTGAAATTTTCTATCAGATCAAGGCAGATATATACCTAGGCCAAAAAACGTTAATCAGACATATTTCTGAAGCAGTTCACTAGAATTTTCTTCCCAAGTTGAAACTGACAATAACGACTCTTTGGACAGTCAATTTAATCAGTTTTGAATCTAAATAAGTTATTTTCTGGCTCACTTTCCCCTAAGAATAGCAGAGAGATAATTATGGAGACTCTGTCAAATACTTTGTAAAAATAACCTATGTTTATAGGACTCCTTTGAATTAATCATTGAGCATCCATCTATAAAGAAAAAAATAAAGTGAGAGAAGGAATACATTTAGAGGTAGCTTTAAGGACAGGGAGTTGAGTTCTAAAGACTACAAAATCTAAACTTTCTCCTCCAATTCAGGTCCAAATTCATTGTTTATGGTGCCTGGCCAAGATCTATATATGGTTGACAAGTTCCTTCAACCAAATCAGTACTGTAATTAGGATAACAAGTGTTCTTCAACCATTAGGTTTTCTCTGAGAAGACCATTTGACTTTTTCTAGTCTGTGTAAATGTTCCAGGGCTTGATGCAATCAGTATGTCATCTATAAAAAGGACAGTTGGAAGCTTCATCATCCAGCAGGAACTGCTATTGGGACTGTGCTGGGATCTGTTCCACAACAGCAGAGACCACCTTGGACAAGATTACCCTAGTTTTAGACTTTGATGTTAATCAAAGTATTATCCACTTCAGAGCCTGATGGGACCTTGGGGATCATCACATCCTAACCCCTCATTTCCTAGGTATGGAAGCTGAAGTCTAAAGAGGTTATATGACTTGTCCAGGAGGCACAAAGTACGTAAGAAAAAAATTCACTGCATTGTTTTTTTTTTTCTTTTTTTTTGGTTTTGTTTCTCTTCCCAGATTATTTTTACCTTCCGAATACAATCCTTCCTTTGCAACAACAACAAAATTCGGTTCTGCACATATATATTGTACCTAGGATATACTATAAAATATTTAATATGTATGGGAATGCCTGCCATCTAGGGGAGGGGATGGAGGGAAGGAGGGGAAAAACTCGGAACAGAAGGGAGTACAAGGGATAATGTTGTAAAAAAAAATTTACCTATGCATATGTACTGTTGTAGAAAATGTTATAATTATAAAAAATTAAAAAAAAAATTCACTGATGGAACCTCTCCCCCCTCCCCCAGGGCCAGCCCCCGTGCTCAATACTGCCTTTAACAAAAAGGAGGGCTCTGCTCTCATGGGAGGCAGCCAGAGTGGAGGGGGATCCAGGCCTTCTCAGAACAGGTGGCTTTGGTTCAGAGGCAGGATTTGAATTCAAATCCTTGTATGAGTCCAGTGCTTTATTAACTCTCATCCTAACTAGAGTTGTGCAGCAAGTTTTTTTTCCCTCTTTTTACATTGTTCAGAGAATTTTAACATATGTGTAAGAAGTTAAGACATCTCTGAGGTACCACTACACAGCCCTCAGATTGGCTAAGATGATAGAAAAAGAAAATGACAAATGTTGGAGGGAACATGGGAAAACTGGGACACTGCTACATTGTTGATGAAGTTGTTAATTGATCCAAACATTCTGGAGAGCAATTTGGAACTTATGCCCAAAGGACCTCAAACTGTGTGTAATCTTTAACCTAGTAATATTTTGATTAGGTCTGTATCCCAAAAAGATTAAATGAAAAAAAAAGACTTGTATGCACAAAAATATTTACGACAGCTCTTTTTGTGGTGGCAAAAATGGAAATTGAGGGGATGCCCATCAATTAGGGAATGATCAAACAAACTGTAATGGAACACTATGCTACAACAAATGGCCAGTAGATTCATTCAGAAAAATCTGGAAAGACTTCTGTGAACTCAAGTTTAATGAGCAGAACCAGAAAAACTACACAATACAGTACGCAATACTGTATGATGAATGATTTACCTATTCTCAGTATGATGATCAGCTATTCTCAGAATATAATGATGTCAAATAATTCCAAAGGACTCGGGGTAAAAATGCTCTCCATCTTCAGACAAAGAACTAATGGGAATCTGAATGCATATTTTAAAACTTTTTATTGGCTTATTTGGGGGGTGGAGTGAGAGTTCAACCTGATTTCTTTCACATGACCAAAATGGAAATAGGTTTTGCATGACTACATATATATAACATATATCAAATCTTTTGCCTTCTTAATAAGAGGTGAGGGAAAGGAAGGAGAGAATTTGAAACCAAAAAGTTAAGAAAACTAATATTAAAAATTGATTATATATGTAATTGGAAAAAATTATCTGAAATGAAAAAAACAAACATTCTTGAGAGATGCCTTGTTGGAAGAGAGCTTTTAAAGACATGTTCTAATCTATTTAAATGTATTTTTTAGCAAAAAAAATTTCTTCATTTTTCAAAAATATGCTAAAATAAAGATTCAATGTACTATGGAATAATATTTATGAAAGCTTGAATGTTTCTTTTTAATAACTTCATCAAGGATGACCTTAAAGTATGTACAGTTCAGTTAGGTCTGACCATCAGGGTTTTCTTGGTGAAGAGAAGAATGGATTGCCATGTCCTCCCCCAGCCTGTTTCACATATGATGAAAGTGAGACAAACATGACAAGATGATGGGTCTGTATTTACACAGTGAACTTAATGTCTGAGGCTAGACTTTGCCTCAGAAAGATGAACGTGTCTTTCCAGCTTCAGGTTTTGCACTCTATTTAACAGACTATGGGTGCTGGTTACTTTTGAAAAATTTTTCTTCAGGTAAAAATTCAATCATTTATAGGTCAGTTATTATTGATACTTTAGCAATTTTTTTTTGATAACTTCTGTGAGCTGTTTGTTTCCTCCTCTCCCCATCATGACTTTGGTGTTTCCTTCAAGTAACACAAAAATTACTCAAAATCTTGACAGAAGACATACATTTAGTCTAGTTTACCTACTTTTTGATCTTTATTCTTTTTAGTGTCAGCATAAGAGGGACTATGACAGAGAGCCAGAAAACATGACAGATATACTCACTGGCCTTAATGGTGAAAGAGTATATTATAAAATATTCAAAGATCTTTTTTTCATCTAACTTTGTTTTTCCTTTAATACCTTGGGGATTGTTTGCTAAACTGGGGACCTTCAGCCCCCAAAATTGTTTTTTCCTTTCATGGCTTCTTATTAGCTCATGAGGTGACAATGCTTACAATCTTTCATTATCCTCCATAAAAACTATACAAATAAATTTATATTCTATACTGGTGATGCTCTTGGTTATCATATTACTATACTGATTAAAATTCTCACTTGCCCATTCTACATTTAAATTGTATACCTCATTAGGTGAAACAACATGCTTCACTTGGACAGGATAAAGTTCTCCTGGAGGAGGGAGAGATGGTGATAAATATGGTGGCAAAACAGGAGTCTCTGTATCAGACCGAAGCAATTCCTAAAACACAAGATAAATTCAAGTTTCATTATAATCATTATTCCAAAATTCAAGGGGAAATTATTCATTATGACAATTCCAAATGAGCAAAACTCTTTCTAGAATTTAGTAATGGTCATATAGCTATATTTCTGATTATTTTCTAAATATGGGATTCCACCCATTTATTTTCATTCAGACTACAAATCAGGGCACAATGGAAGACTCAGCTTCCTGAATTCAAATATGACCTTAGACACTTACTAGGTATGTGACCCTGGGCAAGTTACTTAGCCCTGTTTGCCTCAATTTCCTCATCTGTAAAATAAGATGGAAAAGGAAACGGCAAACCCCTCCAGTATCTTTGCCAAGAAAATGCCATAGAGGGGCACAAATAGTCATTCACAACTGAAAAACAGCTGAACAAGAAGATTAGAGTACAATTTCAGCCAGGCAGAGTAAATCTGACTTTTTTGTGTTTGAATGAAAATATTAAGTGAAATAATGCGTAGAATAAGAGAGAATATAAGGAAATAAGATACCTGTAAAGCCATTTTGAAGTGCTGTATAAATGATAGTTGCTAATACTTATTATTGTGATTTTTTTTCCTTTCTTCTCTTTTCTATGTTTATAATTAACGTCTCACACAGTACATCAGCAAGGCTAACAAAACTATCTAGAATAGGGATATTTTTCCAGTGTTGATACTCTGACTATTTTTTTCCTATCATAGTAGGTTTTAATAGTGGAGAAGTTTTTCCCAGGATTGATATCCTGAGTCCCAAAACAATCTACCAAAATGACTATAACTTCCTACCACAGAGTGTCCTGATAGTGAAGTTACCAATTCTAGAAGGTTATATAATATCAAACATTTAGTAAGAAATGGAAAGAATTTAACTATAAAAGTGATCTGGGTTGAAATTTACCTTAAAATTTATTTCCCAATTTTCTTCTTCATATTTTTCACTGTGATCCTTTGGCTTCTGAAATCAAAATACAGTTAATGACATCTTTTTATTTAACTTTTCTTTTGCCTTAAAATTACACATAATTTAGTTAGCTTCCATTTAATTATTTTAGAGCACAGAGCAAAGCCATAAATTTCCAGAGAGATCCTAAATAATGCTCTTTTATTCGTAAGAAATCTTTAATGTTTTAATGTTAAATTCACTTTAGAAGTGACCCCAAATTTTTATAAGATAGTGAGCCTTATATCATCTGGAAAAAGTAACTTGGCAATCTGGCATTTTCATTCCCATTTGTAATATTTAGTATAGAAAAAATACAGAGCAAGTAATATAACACTATAGAGAAGATACAAATCTGCATTGCTAAAAATTTTATCTTTTGGAATCCAAATTGCCAATATTTTAAAATGTTCAACATGAAAACAAAGGACAAGGATCTGAAGAGGCAGAAGGGAAATATGTCCTATGATAATACATTAGAGAGTGGAAGAATGTTATAGAAGGAAAAAGAGCAGAACAAACCACTGAGCACTGGGCATGAAATAAAAATATGAAAAACTTCCTTCTTAGTAATAGCTGCTGGTTTTCTATGGCACAATAACTCAGAGGTAAAGTCAGGTGGGAAAACACAAGAGTCAGAGAAAGATGATAAAGGGAGCAGATAAATTCCTGCTGAGAAAAGAGGCCCATATTTTTTTGACTTGCTAACAACTAAGAATTGTACTAACTTCTTAAGGCATGATATATCTGAAATGCGAGAGATGCTTTCAAAATCTATAAGACTTATTAATTTCTTGTGATGCACTTGGGCACAAATAATACTGACAAAGAATATAGAAAGCATTTACAAAGATTATAAAGTCTTCAAGGAGAAACTAAAGATCTCAAAGGTAAAAGTGGTACCTTCACACTGCTGCTTCAAAGTCAAGGATTTCTGAAGAGGGAAAAACACAAAACAACATTCTGGGTCTAAGAACAGTTCATTAAGATGATGGAACTTCACAATAGGATTTGGGCAATGCCTTAAAATATAGGAATGATGGACTCCTGGCCATAGCAGGGATGCACCTAATTATGCTCATATTTATCCAAGATCTTACAAACCTAATAAAAGAGAGTAACATAATGCTAAGAAGAAACATATGTGAAGAAATCATAAGGGAGAATAGGGAAGGTTAGACAGCATTTGGATCAAGACTGATGGATCCCTGCCTTGCTGTGGGGTGCAGAGGCTAGCATAGCTGAATGAAACCTCTTTGGGAGGATGAAAGAAGAGAGAAGAGTGTAAAAGCTGGATTGAAGCTTAAAAAATTAAGATTTTGGCAACTGTTCCCACCACTTCTTGGCAAATAGAGAAGAAATGGAGGCAGTGTTAGATTCCATATATTCTTGGACTCAAAAATCACTGCAGACAGCAATCACAGACACAAAATTTAAAAATGCTGGCTCTTTGGAAGGAAAAGCTATTGCAAATCTGTAAACCATACTAAAAAGGAGAGATATCACATTGCTGACAAAAGTCTGTATACTCAAATCTATGTTTTTTCCAGTAGCAAGATATGGTGATTTAGATTATAAAGAAAGCTGTGTGCTGCAGAATCAATGTTTTTTATTTGTGGTGCTAGAGAACATTTGAGAGTCTTTTAGACAGCAAGGAGATCAAAGCATTCAATATTTAAAGGAATTAATTCAGGCTATTCACTAGAAAGCCAAATTCTGAAGCTGAAGCTTAAATACTTTGGCCACATAATAAAAAGACCGTGATGTTAGAAAAAACAAACGAAAATTATGAACATGAACTTTAACAGTTACAGAGAGAGAAGGATAGAGGGGGCCTGTCCATGGAGTCACAAAGAGTTGGAAACAACTGAATGGCTGAACAATAACAAAAAGACTGATGGAGGCAGACATGTAGGTGATATTGTCATTAGACTATACCATAAACCAACTGATCAGAAAGAGAGGAAAGATTAATTTAGGAAATAGGTCACATAGTCTGGTTTAGAGGCCAGATATCAGTGACATTGGGATTCACTAGACTCGTCCATTACCACCAATGCAGCCTCTTCTATCCCCTATGGCCAGCAAACTCTTCACTCCCCTATTCCAGCTTCATATTACTTCATATTACAGCCTTAATCTTGCCTTTACAACCCACAAACATTTGATGTTCGTGATCAAGAACTCTGAAACTCTTTGTTTAATATCTTTTCCTATGGCTGTCTCTAGCCCCAACATATTTTTGTTCTTTTCACGGCTTTGAATTCCTCTAACTCTCGTTACTTTGTCATAGCTCTGAGGTACCCCTACCTCCTTCGCAAATTTTAACTACTTGAAAGTGGTTCACTCCAGTTCACCTCTACAATTTTGCTCCTTTATACAAAGGCCACACATCGCTTGCTGAACCCTAAATCTGGATTTTCTCATCACCTTCTTTCTTGGGTCCTTTTCAAATGTTGCTGAAGGAAGTCAGGCAATTTTGCTGCCCGAGTCTGCTGTAAATCATAGTTATCTAATTCTGGAGTAAAGAAGTCTTCCCCTAACTGATTCTCTTTCCCACTCTCCAGAGAGGCTGCCCAAACCTCTTTTCAAGCCTCTCAAAGTAACTCTTCCCCATTTGATCTAGGTCCTTGACTCCTATTTTATTTTAAAAAAGTAAAGGCCATTTACTATGACCTTTTATAGAGCAGAAATTCCATTAACTCAAAATCCTTTGACATTCTTTTTTGCTCTACCCTTTACTCAAGTGGAAAGGCAGCCTCTTCCCCCCCAAATCAAATCTTTACAAGTACCCCAAATTCTGTCTATTCTTTTTATCTCTATCGGACTGTCCCTACAATAAAACCTATAATCTATATAATCTTCAATCTCTATTGTTTCTCTCTGACCTACAAACATTGTGAAGTTTCTCCATCTTTAAAAAAAATGCCCATGAAATCCTACCCTCTCAAACTACTGTTCTAAATCTGTCCTTCCTTTCATAGCTAAATACCTGAAAAAGCTGCTGTTATTCCTTGTTTATATTTCTCCCTTCTCAACCCTTTGCAATATGGTATCTGACCTTATTATATGACTGAAATAGTTTTCTATAAAATTACTAGTGATTTCTTAATTACCAAATATAATGATAGTCTTCTCAATCATCATCATCTTTTTACAAAAATAATAAAGCTTTTTACTTTCAAAACATATGCATGGATAATTTGACAATATCACATAGTCTTCTGTTTCAGATTTTCCTCCTCTTTCCCCTTACCCCCTCCCTCAGATGGCAAGCAATTCAATATATGTTAAACAAATCATCATCTTCTTAACTTCTCTATAAACTTGACTCTGCTGATTATTTTTCTATGGATATTCTCTCCTGTCTTGGTTTCTATATCATAGCAGTTTTTAAATTAATCTCCTTTTCTGGATCATCATCCATATTCTGCCTTCTAAATGGACATAATGCAACACTTTGCTTCTAGATCTGTTTTCATTTCCCTATATAATCACTTGATTTCATCTGCCCCTATGGGGTTAATGATAATATTTCTGCAAATTATTTTCAGGTCTACATATTTATCCCAGTCTCTATCCTAACATTCAGTGCCCTGTCACCAACTGACTGTTGAATATTATGAACTTGCTGTTCCATATGAAATTCAAGTCAGACCCAGAGCACAATTCGGCATCCTCTCTAAAACTACTATTTCTGAACTATCTCATTTATGTCTATGGTATCACTTTTTTTTTTTTTGAGGCAATTGAGGTTAAATGACTTGCCCAGGGTCACACAGCTAGGAAATGTTAAGTGAATGAGACCGGATTTGAACTCAGGTTCAGGGCTGGTGTTCTAACCACTGCATCACCTAGCTGCCCCACCACTATTCTTTTTATCATTCAGGTTTGCAAGTTTGGGAAGAAAAGCACTATAAACTGATAGAACAAGTTGGGAAGGCTTTTGAAGGGGAGTCACTGAAATTTTCTGGGTAGAGAAATCATTTGATCAAACATGGGTTTATTACCTTGACAACATTGTGAAGAACCAATGGGAACAGAAAGAAACTAGTGGCAGAGAAAGGCAATCAGAAGATTGCTGCAATAGTCAAATGTCAAAATAATAAGGACCAGAACTAGGGAGGCTGCTGCATGAGTAAAAAGAGGAGAAGAAATAAAATTTCAAACAAGGAGAAATGGCAAATATGATGAATGACTAACTACATTAAGTAGGAAATGTTGGATATTTGAAGACTCAAGAACAGCAAAAGGCTATCTTGTGGAAAGTATAAATTAAATATGTTCAGATTGTCCCTAGAAGAAACTAGGAACAATGGTGGAAGTTGCCAAGAGGGAAATTTAGGTTTGAGATTAAAATATTTCAATTATTAGTAAAAAAAATTTTTTTAAGTGGAATGAATTATCACAGAAGAAAGTAGGTTACTGGAAGTATTTAAGCAAAGGCTTGTCAGATCTATATTACAGAGGGATTTTTTTTCCCCAAGTATAAGTTTCATTTGAGAATCATCACCTGAGATACCCTTCCAACTATGAAATTTTGCAAAACATAGTCCACTTATTTTAGTTGATATTTATAAATTTGATTAATTTTGAGATTTCTTAACTCTATCTAAAAGAAAAGTAGCTTGCTTACCTCTTTCAGTATTTCCTCAGAACCTTCAAATGTACAATGTTTATGGTGTGCCATAAAGTAAGAAAGTGACATTCCATCAAAATAAAGATGAACAGACAATTTCCCCCATGGATTTTTAGGTAATTCCTATTAAGTACAATTAAGGAGTAGTTAAATTTCAAAATAGTATTGATTTAACTTGAAAACTGAGTGTCTATGTTCATTGCACAAAATTACAATTATGCTCCCTACAAAACAATATAGTTTTGTAAGTCAGAGCACTAAATCACATGTTTTTCCAGTGTTTTTCTTTACTTAAAAAGAGCTATAATGTGTTGGGTCCATGTGATACTGGTAGCTATCATTCATCTAAAAATTAAAAGTAAATAAAATGCTTTCTTCACAATAATTCCATGAAACATGTGGTGAGGAAGTTTTATCCTCTGTCAAAGATGAAAATAAAGTATACAGAAATGACTTGCTCAGAATCACGCCACTATTAAATGACAGAGTGAAATTTTCTTATCCTAGTTCCAGAACTGTTTTAATCACACAACAATGTCTAAAAATGGCATATTTGAATCTGGAACTCAAAATTCAATTAAGAAAAGAATACTAAAAATAAATAAGTTAAGGAGAAAAAAACTATTTGCACACACCTTTGTTAGTAGCCATCTAAAACAACTACGATGTACTAGATCTCATTTAGGTTGCAGCTGTCCATTCTGCTAAACACTTCAAGTCTAGGGCACCACTCCTTTCTCTTCCCCCACAAGATGTTCCTAGAGAACTGCTAAGTTGATTTTCCAAAGCACTGTTCTGAATATAATTTCCCTATTGAAAAACGGTGCAATAGTTCCCTAAAATCCTTATTCTGAAAAATTTCCAGTTCTACTGTATCTGACTGTCAAGAGTTTCCAATCTAATTGGGATAAAAATGTTATCTTCCATGAACAAAAAAGAAAACAGAACAAGAAACTGTCCGAAACACAAAAGCCAGAGAATCATTATTTTGAATATAATTTCATTAAGTTCCAAAAACCTCACACAAATGTAGATATTATTGTATTTTGGTTTACACCTATGATTCCACTGTTGTAATGAATCTACAGCTTACCATTTACATGTTACCATGTTATTATTCCCTTAAAATCCAATTCTTGCTCCCACTAAATTCCTTTCATTATTTCTCTACAGAAACATTCCATTTTGCCTAATTATATACTGTTTTCAAAACAAGGTATAATGAAAATCATATTCTTGTTTCAAGGCAAATAAACTTTTCTACTTTTTCCTTGACATTTTCTTGTGATGTCCAGGCCTGAAGTCTAAACCCAGAATATGAATGAATATATATATTTTTTAAAGAACTCTGAAGGTTGCCCCATAGATAGCAACACTCTCCTATTACATGAATGTTTCTTCTTTTATTTGAATATGTCTCTTAAAAGCAAAGGATCATGGTCAGAGTTTTAAAGCTGAAAGAACCTTAGAAGTCAACTAAGTCTAACCCTCTTATTTTAAAGAGGATATTAAAAAGCTCAGAAGCATCAAAAAACTTGCCCAAGATCACAATGGTATTAAATGTCTGTCAGATTTCTAAACAGACTCCTTTAAATCCGAATCCCACATTATTTATGCTCCAGCCTCCTTTGACCAGGCTTAATATTGCTGCATACTACAAAGTAAAATTAAGTTAAAATTTAGTTGCTGAAAACTAAAATTAAGCTAATAAATATCCTGTGTGCCCTTTAAAACAAATCTTCACAATTCTAAAATTAAGTTTATTTTAAAGTTTAGAATCAAATTTCTCTTCTTTCACATAAATATCAATTATACACTAATGTATATAAACACACCTAAAAGAATGTTTATCACTTAAAAAATTTAGATTTAGATATTAGTTATTCCTTCAAATTAATATTTTTAAAGAATTCTTATGACATATCAATACAAATAACTGCTTAAACCTTAACATGTTACCATGTTATGAATTTCCACCTCTCTCTTTGGTAGTAGTTCTTGAAGAAGTTCTACTGCGTCTGACTGCCAAGAGTTTCCAATCTAATTGGGATAAAAATGTTATCTTCCATGAACAAAAAAGAAAACAGAAGAAACTGTCTGATATACAAAAGCCAGAGAATCATAATAAAATTATGTCCAAAATAAAGTTCCAAAAACCTCACAAAGGTAAATATTATTGTTTACACTTGTGATTCCACTGTGGTAATGAATCCAACAATTTGTTCACAATTTATGGTTTTAGAGAGTTGCCCAGAGTCACATACCTACTATGGACAGGGATGGGATTTTCAACTTAGGCTTTCCTGATAGCCATTTTTTTTTTTTAAACTTTGAATCCACTATTTTATCCATCATAGCATGATGCTTCTCTTTTATATTTATGTTGCAAAGTTCTTCTGTCTGAAATAATCTAAGGTGATTTGATTAAATTCTACCTAATATACCTTTATGAAACAGATTATTCTAAAATTTAATTGGTCAATTGTGTAATAGAAATAATGAGAAACATGTTTAAGCAAATACAATTTTATTACGCTGAAATACAAAAAGGAAAAAAAAAACACATTAGCAAGCTTAAAACTTTAGTCACTTTTTAACACCCCCTCCAAAAAAACTTATTCCATGGATAATCTATACCTAACACTATCAGAAGGAAACAGAAGGATCTTAGCTTCCCTTAAATTAAAATGCACACATGCGCGCACACACGCACAAAACATTTTTCCAGGCACAAAAACACAGAATTCCAAAAATAAAACAAATCAAAATATAAAATATGAATTCTAGGATTGTTTTTAGTATACTTATTAGTAATATTGAACATAAGTATTCTTTAGTCCTGGATTATCCTGCATCTTAAACACTGAATATTTGAGCAATCATGATGGGAAGAATATTTAGATTATTACATTTATGATAGAACAAATCACTTTACTTACAGGCACAGTATTATATAGCTGACAAGGAATGCAAAACTGGGGTCTATCAGCATATAATACAATTGGATAAAGATGACACTGTGGGATCTTCTCAGTATATCCGTGGTCTAAATATTGTACCTGCATAAAATAAACTGTATTACAGAATTATTGGTAGAGGAGTGATTTTATATTCCTCAGTGTTCTGTAAGAATTAAAGGAATCGGCTATATTTGATTTGAAAGAATTTCCAGGAAAAAATAACCCAACTTTCTTGTTGTCATGAAAAAGCTATAAATCTATATAAATAACTATGCAAGATGATTATTGATTGGCTTTTTATTACTCTATTTGAAATTTCCCAGGAGTGGGAGTGGGGGTGAGTCATAACTTCTTTTGTAAAGTATGTCACCACAAAGTGCTAAACTAAGCACTCTGTGGACGATAGAATAGTTACTAAAAGTACATTTGTGAAATGCTTTCAAGTTAAAGTGACATGGTATAGTTTAATAAACATTGAATTGGAAGGCTGGAGTCCTAGAACCCAGTTTGACACCGATCTGCTGTCTGTCATCATGTTATGTTTTCTCACCAGTGAATTGAGGGAGTTAGTATTCATTTTAAGTTTTTTCTAGCTCAAAATTTTATGTTTAAATACTTTTGGGGGAATTTCTACCTCTTGATAAACTCAAAATTAACAAAATCTCATTATATGTTATAGGCTCTGTCCAAAGAGCAGCAAAAGCAAAAAATGAAAAAAACACCCTCCCCTCCACTTAACCTCAACTGAAGAAAAAAAGCCAAAAGATTTGACTGTTTAAAAGTATTAATTATTTTAATAAGTTAAACAGAATTTAAACATTTGAGTGAGGAAATACAAAGTAGTTTAGTTCTAATTACTTTTGTCTCAACTAATATAAAATTTGAGACACAGAATGGCAAAGCAGAGAGAGCTGGGCTTAAGCAGGAAGCCCTGGGTTCATGTGGCACATACAGGATGCATGTTCTGTAACATCTCACTGGTCTAGACAACTTTCTTAAGATAGAAGTGACTCAGTAGATAGAGAACTGGATTTAGCATCAGGGAGCCTTGAGTTCAATTCAACATTAACATTTAATAGCTGTGTGACCTTAAGCAAGTTGCTTAACTTCTGTTTGTCCGAGTTTCCCCATCTGTAACATGGGGATAACAGCACCTACTCCTAAGTTTATTGTGAAGATTGAATGAGATGTGCTTATCATAGTGCCTAGTACATAATGGATATTTATTGTGTCAGAGTTCCCTATTCTTTCCCTTCATATTTGTAGAGAAGGTACTTGAAGGTACTACAAGGTACCACTGACATGATAGGGGGAACTTCCTCATTTAGGAGTTCCTCAATCTAACCTGAGAATCAGGCCTAGTCCCCATCTCTCTCACTAAAATAAAATGCATAATTATTTAATAAAACTTTAACCAACAGGATTTAAACTTATCTTTGTACTATTTATAGATAGCTCTTTAAACACTGCAATAATGTATATGAAAATTATTCTGTTTGTAGATTTGTGTATTTTTTCTATAAAGTCCTGACAAACTAAAAAATGAAACCAAAACCAAAATCCCACTTGTGAGCCAGTTAAATACACTAGATTTATTGGCGCAGATTTCAGAAAAACGAGTGCCCCAAGGAGAAATTAGTTTTAATACTTTTATTCATTTCAACCCATTTAAAGCTAAATTCTCTTAAGGGATTTCCTATCTAGTTTGTTTAAACAATATAAATAATTTCATATTTATATTATGGACAGCACTTTGCTCTAAATCATGGAAATAAAGTTTGACTGGCTCTAGGATTAATGAGAAGTTAAAATCATGGGGAAAAAAAAAAAAGTCCCTTTAAATATAAAGGGTCATCAATTAAGATTGGCTTTCCCATAGTTTATACGCTCAGGAAATTATCTAGTTAATTTTTTAAAAAGAAAAAATATTCTCAAAAGACACTATATAATTTGTACTTAAGAATGACTGAGTTTAACTCTCTATATAAAACCAAAGATAATCAAACTTACCCTGATAGTTCCACCAACAACTTCCATAACTTTACCTCGATACCACACAGTATCTGATCCTCTAACTGCACAAGCTTCTCCTTTTTTCCAGCAATATGGCTCCAAAAGACCAAGACACTTAAAGTTACTTTGAATTTCATCCATCAATTTTCTAAGCTCAAGTTCTAAGGGAATGCATAAAACACAAGCCTTAAGAAAATTATTTCACTCTTAATTTTAAAATCATTACTTCATATTAATTTTATGTTAAAATGTCATGAAACAGTAACTACACTTTAAAAAGTCAGTTCTTATACCCTTGGTATTATATTCAATTTGTTCAAACTCTACTAAAGTACTTTATTATCTGTATGTATATTATATATTTAGAAAACATAGTTATCAGGTTATATTCAAGTGTTTTGAGGATTTCTCAATCCTATATATCATGATTAAGAACTACTGAATGCACATAAATAATAGACTAGTTCAATCTAACGTTGAATCAAGAACAGTTAAGTAAAACATAAGATACACCATTTTGTACGAAGGTAAAATGCAGCACAATCTTGGGAAAACAGGCATTTAACAAAATCTTGTTAGATTCAACCAGTTAATCAAAATTATCCCAAATAGTATTTTCATAATAAACATAAAGGAATAATAATGTAGTAAAAACTAGCATGGGTAGTTAAGAGATGGTTTAGCTTTGAAACTAGAACAACATTATTAGTTGGGATCTATTATAATTTATCCCCTACAGAAATTCTATTTTTATAAGCCTGAATGCAACCCCAGATACTTAGATGTGTGTAGAGAATAAATTCAGGTAGGTAATACCAAATGGAAATCTTTTGGGTAATGGGAGTGAGTACAAATCTAAGTAATGCGGGTTGTGGTCCCTTTAAGACTAGTCCTTTCAGATTGATTTATTCCTGATTCCCAGTCCCTCCTAGTTGATCAATTCAAGAAGCTAGGACTTTTGATGCACAACTCCTGGTCAAAAGCATCCCTTTTACTTCCAATAGGAGATATTTAGGCTCTCACAACCCCCATCTGATCTGAGCCACCTTGGGCTGTCCCAGCCCCCATTCTAATGATCTCTCAGGTTTCCCAACCCCCCACTTAGCATATTCTAGCCCTGGCTGAAACCCATGGAGGAACCAACTTGGGACTCCACCCATAAGCCCCTTTAGCTAAATCTCTCCTTATAAAAGAGTCAAACTGGAGTTCTCTTTGCAGAGGGTCAAAACATGCCAACTCTCTGCCCACTGGAATACTGGTTCTGGTGCCTTCTTCTCTTTACCTAACACCTTTTACTAACTAGACTTTAACTTTACTTCCAAACCCCAAAATAAACCTCTTTTATAAACCTAGTTTTCGGGTCTGTAAATTCCTTTACAGGGGACTCTTGCGTCGCCACTAGACATCATTTAACTCTGTATTCTAGCACAGAATCAAAAGGGGTTATAGGGGAACTCCATTTGGCTCCCTGTAACCTGAACCTGCCACTAGACCTCAATTAAACCCTAATTTCATTAGTTACCCCAATTCTAGATCTCATCAGTAAGTATAAGAGATGTTCCTCACTAGCAGTTTGGTCATGAGATATTAAAAAAAAAAAAAAAAAAAAAAAATATATATATAGCGCCATGTAAACATAAAAAAATTTGAAAAATGCCTTCTACACTTTTGTGTAGATTGTTCTGTGATTGTTAGTGATTATGGCAGATTATTAGGCATTGGAACATGCCAAGACTCAAATAATTTTTAGATAGAATAGAAACATATTTTAACTTTCAAATATAAAGATCTTTGTCCAATGATTAAGAAGCAGATATACAACTGGAGGAAGTGAACCATATTAATACTCACATTCTTGTTATAAATGACAAACCCCCACAAAGTATTTTTTAGCCAAATATTATAAAAATTATCTTCTAAGAGGTCTGAATAAAAAAGTTAGTGGAATTCCAGTTGGTGTCTATAGATGAAAGGTATTTTATAGGACTCTTGTCATATTGCCCTGAAGTACTCATCATAAGCAAGAACACAAATAAATACCAATGAGGATAGCTGCAGCCCACAGGGCAATATTTTTACATAGTGAAGTGGGCTGTGGTCCCTTTAAGAAACTATTTCCTATTGATCTGTGATTCCTTTCAGATTCCCAGCTCCTCCTGGCTGAGGCGTATTCTCCCTAGTCCAGGATGCCAGAGCCTTTGATTCAATTACAAATCCTGGTCAAAAAGCATCCCTTTGAAATCCAATAAGAGCTCTAGGCTGTCCCAGCCCCCACTAAGACACTCAATATAAAGGAGCCAAACTAAAATCCTCTCTTTGCAGAGGTTCCAAACATGCCAGCTATGCTATGCTTGGGATGCCAAGGAGTCTCTGTCCACTGGAATATTCTTTTCTAGTATCACCCTCTATTTACCCTCACCTATTCACTAACCAGACTTTATGCCTCTCTGACAGAATTTCTAACCTTTCCTATAATAAACCTCTTATCAATCTAGGTTTTCGGGTCTGTAAATTCCTTTACCTCTGTGCTGCCAGAAGGAAGTCCCCAAAATTCCCTATCCTTGCGCTGAATCCCAAAAGGTTGCAAGAGAGCCAAACCTCTCCATTAGGTTCCCTGAACCTTGAACCTGCCACTAGACCTTATCATTTAACTCCCTGACCACCAGAAACCCTAACCTCATTTGGTTTCCTAAATCTAGACTTTATCATTAAGAAGAAGCAGCAGATGAACTACATGGAGAATTTGACAAGATCCTTCAATTCTGGACAACTTCAAACTACAGAGCCTACAAAGAATGGCCAAAAATATCTCCCAAAACCCAAATGTGTAGAATAGTTTGAATAAAAAAATAAAAAGGACCAGAAATATGCCTGTAAAACATGATTTGTCGCCCAAGACAGCTGGAAACAGTGGACACTATGTAGACTAAATAGAAAAATCAGAGAAAACTTTACTTTAACAAGTGCCTACCCAAGGGGAAGTCATTTTTGATTTAGTTACCTCTGGGAAGTCAGACCATTAATTAAAACAAAAGTTATAATCCACAAGAATTAGAACATAAAAAGACAATAGTCAGTCAGCTCTAACTACCCTTATTTATTTCTTTGTTTAGCTGAGGCAATTGGGGTTAAATGACTTCCCCAGGGTCACACGGCCAGTAACTAGTCTTATATAAGAACAAACAAACAAAAAAACAAAAAACCTGCTGACTCTGGAAAAAGGGCATAAGTGGAAAAGGTTATGTATATGATAACTTTTTAGAAAAATCAAACTGCTATAAAAAAGGCTGTTATGATAAAGATCTCAGAAACTGCCAAGTTAAGTAGACACATGGAAGATACTTTAATTGGAATATAAACTTATTTATAGACTAAAAATTACAAACAGTACTTTTTTTTTTCCTTAAGTATTGGAGGGAGTGAAAAAGCATTTAAATGCTAGTATATCCAAATACATGTCCCTAAATGCTTGTGAAACAATTTTCAGATATCCACTATTCTCAGAGAGCTTGCTTCTTAATTATGGGAGACAACATATTAAAGAGGGTTCATGATCATATTCATTCAGTTCAGGCAGTTGGAAATATTCAGTCATCCTTAGGTAGGGATTGTCGAAGGGAACATGTGGCAAGGAGCTTGGGGAATATGGCATGACAAATTTTTTTTTAACAAGACCACAGATGGTTTAAGGATCAAGTCCAGGGGAGACAGGGATAAATGCAAGAACCCGTTTTCACCCAGGAAATGTCCTGCATTTACAATTGCTAGGTGGATCCTGCTACTAAGTCTGTCAAGTCCTCATATTTACAACTTAGGGGAAGGGAGAAGAAGGGAGGGGAAGATCCCCAGCTCTTCCCTGGGAAGATGGGTGGGAGGTGGCTGGTCCTGGTTAGGAACAAACCTGCTGAAAGCTAGCTGTGACTCAAGAAGACACATCATCCTAAACATATAAGATATAGTTGTAAAGTGATCAACATATTCTAGATTGTGTATATAATATATATTCTATACAACTGGAATTCTTTAAACTTCTTGGTTTTTCCTACAGACAGGCAGATGCATTTCTTTTGAGTGATTTTACATCTTATTTTGGAGGCTATGACAAACTGCTATAAAGTAGACTTTTAAACAAGGAGTAATCCTGTCTTGACTTGCCTTCTTTACTCTCTCTCTCTTCCATGACAGTGGCAAACACATTTGGCAAGTATATATCTGTTTTTAGTATTATCTGATATTGTTATTCAAAGAGCTAAACAAGGTACTCCTTGTTAGAGCTTGCAAAGAATCTTGTTTAATAATTTTGATAGGAGATACTTTGTTGAAAGAGAACTTTTAAGATAATCTATTATTCTATCAGATCAAATATCTTTTTGTGATCAACATACTGATTCATACAATTAGGACAGTGGCATTTTGAATTCTTTATATATGTTACATGTGCAACTCCAATTAGGAAATGTTTTATCAAGGTAAAGTGATGATCCAGAATTATATGACTGAAAGACTTTATATATGGTTTTAGCAACAGATCACATTCATTTACTTTGTGAAAACAAGTTTTAGTAAGCATAGCCAGAAGGTTATGACTGATAGACTGGCTATGTAATTTATTTTTATTTTTTGCAATGCATGTGATCATTTAATTCTGGTACAACACTTCCCATTTCTAGCCTGAGGAGATGTTCACTGTCAACATAAGCCATGTTATATTAAACAACTCTATGGATACTGAAAGGGGAAGATGGGTGACAAAGCAATATAGCCAAAGTTTCAGGCAGATGCTTTCAGGCAATACATTGTACTACAACGTACAAGGCACAGCATTCAAGTGAATTAAATAGCTGAATTAGGGACATTATGGCCCAAAGTTTTGCTAGGAGTTGATGACTGGGACAGAATAGACTATTTAAAATGCCACTGTGGTGAATCAAGATCTATTTGCTAGATTGACATTGGGGACTGAGCAACAAAGACTCAACCTGTAACTGGTTCTTCAGGCCTCCTAGCCCAAGATGGGTAATAGAGTGAGCCTCCTGCAAGCAGCCCATATTTTTGTTTTTGCTGATATAGCTTTGTGGTTGACTATTCTGAGGACTTGGCATTAGCAAATCATTTCACCATTTTCATTATCCCTAGTGAAGTGGATAGTAGAGTCTCAGGGATATGTGTTTTGACAAGCTTCAAGGTTTTATTAAGGGTTTTCAGTTCTCCAAACAATGAGGTTTTAACTAGGCTGACTGTCACTGAGCTATTTGATTTTAGCTAGCTGTCCTGTTCTGTACATAAGCTTTGCTGATCTAGTCCAAGTCATACGTGACCTTCTGCAGTGTGCTTGGGAATACCAGCAGGAACCAGCAGCTCATCATTAAAAATTTCCTTCTCGATTTTGTTATCTTGAGTTGACTGGGCCTTCCAACTTCAATATTTCTTCAATCTGCTTCCCTGAGTGCCTTCTCAGACTCAATGCCAGTGCTGCCAAAATCCCTGAGATGTCTCTGGAAATGGTTTCCTTATGGTCACAAAAGCTCCTAGCTTAAATTCTGCCAATGTCTACAACCCAATTAATGACAGAAAGACATGAATAAATAAATTGTACAATTGTACAATCGTACAATTGTTTCTGTATCCTTAAGTCCTCAAATCATCGACTGGCACATAATAAATGCTTACTAAATGTTTGTTGTTTAACTAACTGAATGAGTATTTTCCCAAACTGTTTTACCTACCCTATGTGTCCCCTGCTTCTTAAACTATGGATCTTGACCCCATATGAAGTCTTGTAACTAAATGTGGGAGTCATGAAATGATGATTAAATGTTTGAGTTGTATACCTACTTTATATACCTATATACCCAGGGTCATGTAAAAATTTCCTGGACAAAAAGGGGTTTCAAGTGGAAAAAGTTTAAAAAGCCCTGCTCTATAACCACATTTCTCCACATTAATCCAGCCAGAACAATTTCCTTTTTATGTTTGTTGATTTAGGATTTATTTATGATTGTTGATTTGTCCCCAAAAATAAAGACCCTTGATGTTTTGCCTTATTTTAAATGGTGATTCTTTAGCCATGGCAACCTGTGAAACAAAGTAATGGAGATTTGGTCTTAAGAACCATCTGGCAACAGAACGGAGTTGTATCAATCTTTACAACTTCATTATCACTCAGATATAGCTAAAAGGGAGTTGCAGTTAATGGAAAGATAGTCTATGTTCTCTTTAGGGTTCAAACAATCTTGAGAACTGTAGCTTCTGGTGCCAATATTTCTTACAGAGGATGAAGAGGTTCCTCTAAGAACTTTTTTTTTTAAACTGTTATTGCTTAGTAATTTTCAGTCAAGTCATTCTCTGTGACCCCAATTTGGAGCTTTCTAGGCAAAGATACTGGAATGGATGGTCATTCTTTTTTCCTGATCATTTTAAAGATGAAGAAATTGAGGTAAACAGGGTTAAGTCACTTGCCAGGGAAACACAGCTAGTGTCTGAAACCAGATTTGAACTAAGGAAGATTATTACATCCTTTGGATTCCAAGCCGAGCACACTATTCACTGTGCCACTTAGCTACCCTAAGAACTTATTAAGATGCCCCAAATTAAATCAATTTATACTTTGATACTTGGCAACTTCAATACAAAATGTGGGCATAGCTGATAATCTTGTAAAAAGTTGGAAAATATAACTCAGGAAAACAAAGAACAAATAAAAAAGCCAAATATTTATAGACTTTACCTAAGCTATACACATGCAGAATAGCAGAATAATACTTTTGAGAACAGAACCATAAGTTCTTGGCCTTGAACAAAATACCAAAGATAAAAATGGTTACATTTTAATAGACACTAAATATGCTACTAGAAATTATCTCCTTGAAAAAGTTAAATTTTTTTAAAAAGTTTTTTTTAAAAAAAAAAGTATTCAGATTCTGGTCAATGTGGCAAATAATTAAAGCTATATAATATAAGGAAAAGAATACTACATAGCAGGAATTGTGAATAATAAAATGATAAAAAAACCCCACATTTTCAAGAGTTTATATTTTAAATGTGCATTTTAATCTTATATCCAAATATAAACTACTCTTATAAACTGATTAAAAATAATAATAATTAAAACTAAAGTAGTAAAACCATAATCTATGATCTTTAAATGGGTAGCTTAGTATTCTGTGTTTGCCTTACCTGATGATTTTGGTACCACATATATAGTTCCATCATCACCAATACAGCTTACAACTGCCTCAAACACTTTCATGTTAGGAATAACTGGTGGTTTGTAACATCCTCCAGTTCTTGGGTCAAGCATTGTCTTCTTTATGTCAGATACCCTATGTTCACTGATAATACCATTAACTTTGTTGGGTTCAAAATGAGATGTGCTATACTTAGCCACTCCCAGACTCTCTTGTTCCATGGGGATATCAAGGCTCTTCTCAGAGGACAAATCAGTTTTATTAATTTTGTCAGCTCTGTAAAGTGCAAAAATAATTTATTTAAGAGCAGAACAGCATAAATATACAATAATACACAAAGTATACCCAAAGATTCCTACAAGTGCTTTTTATATGACAATGTGCCAAATGAACTGTTAATAATTCACAGTTGAGAATTCAATATAACAAAACTATTTAAATCATTAATGTTAACACTGATTCAACTGCCAACACAATTTCACTTATTCTATCTACTATGTTCTATTATTTTGTATCATAAGACAAATGCCTTTTAAACCTAAGCTGTTAATCTGCATATTAATTATGTGAAGTAAAATGTTTTCCCAATTTTAAAGTGATTTCTGAATGGCCATTTTTAAAAAATATATAAATTAATGAATTAGTAAAGCAAGGATTATTTATTGGGTGCAAATACAATACAGATAAATTGGGCTATAAAAAAGAAAGAGCTCATTTCTGATTTTAAGGAATTTGTATTCTACTAGGAAAAAATAAATAGAATACAATGCATTTATTTTTATATGTTCTGCCTAAAATGACTCCTCCATGCCCAAAGTTTCAAAAAGAACATTAAAAAAAATTTCACAATTCACTCCTTGATTCCTCATCTGCTTGAGAAAGGAACTGCAGTATCACTGAAACGATATTATGAACAGAAATTTGAACAATAACTTCTGCGGTTTTTTTTGTTTGTTTGTACTTTAACTCAGTTTTTCTAAGACATTTTGCATCAAATTGAATGACCACTATTCAAGTAAAAGACAAAAAATAAATTAAAAGCAATGATCATTCAACTGAGAGGAGGAATAATTCAACACTTAATCTTGTATTTCTCTATTTAGATGCCTCTATTTTTCCTTTGAGATTCCCTCCCATCTAGTAAGGGTGGAGGGTCATTGTGGCAGCAAATAAATTATAAGCAATCAGTAGACAGATGATTCAATGATGAGTCTTTTGAATATTTGTTTGAGGTTCTGGCACAGATACAAGAGTTTTAGGATTACATAACACTCAATGATCTCCATTTCCAAGAAAGGTACTTAATCTCAAGCAAGATACCTGAAAAAGAAATCATAAAAGCAAACAAGAGTTTGCTCTTTTCCCTTATCCATATTTCTCTTTCACAAATATTGTTACTCTTCATTTAAATAATTCTTTTATTTAAGCAGAGAGGCACTTCTCCATGTTTTAGAAAGAAGGGATCTTCTATGAATAAATATGGTAGTGGAGATTATTCAAATCAACTCAATAATTCAATAGAAATGACAATATCTACTAGGCAGACAACCTTGTGATAACCTGAAATTGAGTATTGATTTGAGGAAAGATTCGGTTCAGATCAAAATTTCTTCATGGCTAAAGAGCTGATTTATAAGCAATCTTACAAATATATATATTTTTATAAAATGAGGCATGTGCAATTGATTTTTATATAACATATAACAGACATACAAAATTGCAATAAAAATAAATATGTACATATATAAAAGAAATTAAAGAAAATTTTAGGAAATGTCTCATAATATTACAACCCCCAAATTTCCATACCTTCTTTCCCGCAAAGCCAAACCTTTTTTAATCAGATAATTGGAGATATCAATACATTGTCCTTTTTCATCTCTGCATAAAATTTTCACAGGCAGTGGCCATGTTGTATGGTTTTCCTAGAGCAATACAAGGCCATAGAAATCATGAAGTCGAAATTTTCTTATACATTATTATTTTTTTATTAAAGCTTTTTATTTATAAAACATATGCATGAGTAACTTTTCAACACTGACCCTTACAAAATTTTGTTCCAAATTTTTCCCTCCTTCCCCCCACCCTCTTTTCCCCTAAATAGCAGGTGGTCCAATACATGTTAAATATGCTAAAATATATATTAAATCCAATATATGTATACATATTTATACAGTTATCTTACTGCACAAGAAAAATCAGATTTAGAAAGAAAAAAAAATTCAATAAAAAGAGTGAAAATGCTATTTTGTGAACTATATTCAGTTCCCACAGTCCTCTCTCTGGGTGTGGATGGCTCTCTTCATCACTGAACAATTGGAACTGATTTGGATCCTCTCAATGTTGAAGAGAGCCACATCCATCAGAAGTGATCTTTGCATAGTCGTCTTGTTGCCACGTATAATGATCTCCTCGTTCTGCTCATTTCATTTAGCTTCAATTCAAGTAAGTCTCTCCAGGCCTCTCTAAAATCTTCCTGCTGGTCATTTCTTACAGAACAATAATATTCCATAACATTCATATACCACAATTTATTCAACCATCCTCCAATTGATGGGCATCCATTCCATTTCCAGTTTCTAGTCACTACAAAGAGGGCTATCACACACATTTTGGCATATATAGGTCCCTTTCCCTTCTTTAATATTTCTTTGGGATACAAGCCCAGTAGTAACACTGCTGGATCAAAGGATATGCACAGTTTGATAACTTTTTGAGCATAGTTCCAAACTGCTCTCTAGAATGGTTGGATTAGTTCACAACTCCACCAACAATATATTAGTGTCCCAGTTTTCCCACATGCCCTCCAACATTTGTTATCTTTTCCTGTCATCTTAGCCAATCTGAGGTGTGTAGTGGTATCTCAGAGTTGTCTTAATTTGCATCTCTCTGATCAATAGTGATTTAGAACATCTTTTTATATGACTAGAAATAGTTTCAATTTCTTCATCTGAAAATTGTCTATTCATGCCCTTTGACCATTTATCAATTGGAAAATGATATGAATTCTCAAATTTTAATTAATTTTCTATATAATTTGGAAATGAGGCCTTTATCAGAACCTTTAACTGTTAAAATGTTTTCCCAATTTGTTTCCCTTCTAATCTTGTCTGCTTTCTTATATAATTATACTGATGACAACTTTTTTATCTCTTTCATCACTGATCTTTATATTTTAACATTCAAAAAAGGACTATAAAAAGGCATAAGACTTAGGTAAAATAATTCCAAATAGTACCCATTCTGCATTTGTCATTTAAGTTCCTAAACTAAGAATATTGCATTTTAGAAATTTCTTAATTTCTTTTGAAAATATAAAAAAGTAAAACATATATCCATAACTTAAATAAGTTCCATTTCTTTCTCTATAACATTAAAGTATACTTTCTGATCAAAATATACACAAATAATGTTCATATTTCTTTTACTTGCTATAGACCTGTATGATTATAGATGCTACAGCTCCAGTGAGGTAAAATGAAAGACAATCACAAGCTGTTGCTGTCCACTTGTCACTTCCACCAGTTGGTCTAAAAGAAAAAAAAAAAACTATATCATAAATGTGACTTTCAAGTAACATGCTGAAATGTTTGTTAATCACGTATACGTGACCTTACCTATATGCTTGAGAATAAAATTTAAAAACTCATCACCTAGGGATTTATGTGTCACTGCTGTCCAATATAATTTTAGAATTCCTCCAAGAATTTTCACAACCCGTTTGAAAGCCAAGAAAATCTGTCTCATTATTTAAAAAAAGACCTTTTCTCCTCAAAAGTATTAGAACAACATATGCTCACTGAATGCTAAAGTGTTTTGTTGTTGTGACTATATTCCAGGACTTTTAGCATAATATCTTGTAACTATAGGAGATTATTAATGTTTGTTGAAGTGAATTTTTTGTTAAATTATTACGTGTTCTCATTATTTTTTTCCAGACTTGCCTATAAATTACTTATGGCTATTTCTAAAAATAAAATTCATACTTAAATGACAAAAATCTATCGAAGAGGGTCAAAGGAATTAAATAATAAATAGGCTCATTTGGTTCTTCTTATAAGCCACTTTTTATACTAAACTAAAAAGTCCATTTAGACACAAATGATTTAACTTTCACATTGAGTGGGATGGTTGTTTCTAAAGTTAATCATCTGACACAAAACTGAAGTCTAAAAATTATCAAAAGCACCTAAAAAGGAGGTGGCTTAATGTTTGCAGAATTGAACGTTGGAAAGACCTTTGATATTTTTTTTTGTTTTTGTGGGGTTTTTTTGTTTTTTGACCTTTGATATTGTTACAGAAGCAGAACTAAGTTTAAAATAAGAGGCATTTTCTTTTACCTTTTAATATACTTGTGCTGACATTAGTGTAATTCATTTCAAAGAATACTTATAATTGCATTTTACTATGCACTAGATATAACAAAAACAACTATAATAAAAAAAGAAACAGTACCTGCTCTCAAGATGCTTTTCACAATTAAATACAACATAATTTAACAAAAGATGACCATAGCATAGGTCAGATTCATATCAACCTTGACAATCCCAACTTAAACTCAATAGTTCCCTATTTCCTCTAAAAGCAAATGCAAAATATTTCGACATTCATAATTTAGACTTCTTTTACCTTTCCAGCCTCCTTATATACCTTACTCTTCATTATCTACTCTGTGATGCAGTGACACTGGGCTCCTGGATGTTCCACTAACAAGGCTATCTCCTGGCATTTTCTCTGGTTCTTTCCTATGCTTGCAACACCCTCCTTTCTCAACTCTGCCTACTGTTTTCCCCCCTTCTTCCTTCTTTACTTCCAACTTGTCTGCATATATTTATTTGCGTGTTGTTTCTTCCATTAGTGTTAGCTCCTTGAGAGCAGGATTGTCTTCTATTGTCCAATCTGCTCTTAGTAGTACAGTGCTTGACATACAGTAGGTGCTTAATAAATGTTTAGTGACTAATTTTAAAACTTTCTTCTTATAAATTTGTTCTTCAAGTTTCTTTATATTTTGTAATTTACACTCATTAAATATTTGGAAAATAAGAATGCTGATTTGCTAGGCAAATTATAGCCTCTTTGAGCCTCAGTTTTCTCATCTATAAAATAAGAATCAGACTAGATGAATTCAAAAGTTCCTTCTCATTATAAATCCATAATTCTATGATATATTAAAACTGAAAAAATCAGGTTCAAAGTATTTTAAGATATAAATTAATTTTAATAGTAATCTTTTAGAAATAGGCTACCTTATATCAACAAGAGAACATTCCAAAGCTAATCTCTTTGTTGTCTTCAGATTTTCTTCAAGTTTTCTTACACAATCAACATTTATTGTTACTTTAATACCAAAATCATAAAGCATGACCTACAGAAAAAAGAATATACTTCATATCAAAATGTAAAAACTTTTTATAACAATTTTATATATATAATGAAACAAAAAAATTAAAAGAAATATAGTAAATATGTAATAAAAGGAAATCCAAATTACTCACTATTAAGATAATATATTTATGGGAGTGATCATGACCCACTAATGAAGTATTTACCTCTACCAGTGTTGCTGAAATTATCTTGGTAATTTGGCCCCTTCGCCACTGTTTTAACTCAGTCATCTGAACAGCACAATACATATTAATTTCCCATGTAACTGGTTCACATTTTGAGTTTTCATATGCTGTTGCCATCTTTTCCTGTAAACTATATGCAAGGTTAACATATTTAGCATTGGCAGGTTTTTTTTGTGTTTTTTTTTTTTAATAAGAGACCAGAAGAGAATTCCTTTGTTACATAGATATTTCATTTTTTTTTAAACAACTAAAGTATGGAAAATAGGAATTATTTCTTTTTATCCCAAAGGTTAATTCTAGATTTTAAATATACTATTATACCTATTAAGTAATGTCTCTGTTGACAGCTGTTGCACATAAATCTTCTCAGGAGACACGACATTAGAGATCTGCACAGGAATTTCCTTGTTATAAAGTAACTGTAAATCCTGATCTTCGAGAAATTTTGTAACCAAAGAATTTGAGATATTTGTTTCAGTTGAAATTATTTCTTCAGGAGAAGGGTCCCATACTTCATCATACTTTTTACAATTACCTTTTAGGTTATATCTAGAAAATAACATATGTTAATAAAAATGTGTATGACATTTGTTTTTCTCTAATTGTTTATATTTTCATTTGGTTAGTTTAGTTTACATGTTTTAACTATGAAAATAGGTAATTTTATAATACAAAAAACTATAATAACTTTCTGAGTAAACTGGCCTGCCTTCCAAATAGTAAAACCTAACACTATAGGAAGAAAATGGAGTAAACTTTTAATCCAAAAACTGAAAACCACAAGTTTTTATTTCAAGAATCAGAAAAGTATCAAAATTCTCCTCTCCTCCCCCCAAAAAAATTAGAGGAGTAATCAAACAATCTATTTTGCTTGGCATAACCTAACTTAAATAGTAGTTTTTTCTAGGCTAATTTCTGCCTAATCAGAATTTGAAAGGGAATTTATATTCAATATGACCCTGAACAAGTCATTTAACTTCTTAATTTTGTTAGCTGTAAAATGAGGGCTTTGAACTAAATGCTCTCCAAGAGCCCTTCCATTTCTAAATATATAATTTTATAAAATTGTAACCATCAACAAAAGAAGTTGAAGAAATAATATACAAATCCAATTCCTGTGTCCTCTGCCTACAGATCCAATCCTGCAGGATGTTAATTTTCTAGTAAGAAATTAAGACATAGTAGAGACAAATATAATTTTTACATTTTTATCTTTATTCTTCTGTGATGAGGAACTCTCCCAAACAAATTTCTTCCATGCCCCAAAGCCAGAAGGAGGAACTAATACTAAAGATGATAAAATTAAGATGAAAACTTTTCAACAGGCGGCAGAGCTGGGTTGAAACCAATATGAAATTTAACACTGATAAGTATATGTTAAGCCTTGCATTTTGGTTAAAATTTATCCAAAGTCCATTGTATAAGTATAGGTTGAGAAAAACTTTCTTGACAATAGCCAAATACTATTCTTCCCTAACTTTATATAAGACGATAATGTGATGTAGGGACCTCTCAGGTCCCTGCCAACTAACTCTGATGCCAGTGTGAAATGTTGTGTCTTCTGTTAGCTATGTTTGCTGTTTCAGGCAGTTCTGCTTAACTCTTCCTTGTTGTAAAGATTTGATCTATAAAAGGGGAATATGTTTGACAGGCAGAGATAAGTACAGTACGAAATAGAACAAGTATCAATAAATCATTTTTAAAAATCAGACGGGAGTATGTAAACTCAAAGAAAAACCCCATCTTTCTTTCCAGATGATTTAGCTGGATAGTAACCATAGACTATAAATTTAGTGTGAAATCAGTGGTGTGACATGCTAAGCAGAAGAGAGTCCTATGAGCAGATCATATTCCAGAGCACTGTATTTACACTATAAATACACCACATTTAAGGAAAAAAACCTCAGAAACTCAGGTCTATCTGGAGTATTGAAAGGGTTTTATAAGGATATGTTTTGTTAAGTAGTCTCTGATTCTGTGACCCCACTCAGGTTTTTTGAGAGGCAAAGTTACTAGAGTGCTTTGTCATTTCTTTCTCTAGTTCATTTTACAGCTAATGAAATGGAGACACACAGGGCTAAGTGATAGGTTAGATGTAAACTCAGCAAGATGAGACTTCCTGACTTCAAGGTCAGCCCACGATGCAACTCTTTGACAGCCATATAATAGCCTAGGGCACTGGAAGTTAGACAATCCTGACTGGGTTCAGTTCGGATGCTATTTAGTGAGTAACCTTGCACAAGTTACTTGACTGGAGAAGCAGCTAGGGGCACAGAAGGTCTGAAGCTGGGCCTGGAGGGAAGGAGACCCAAGTTTAAATGTGGTCTCAAGACACTTCCTAGCCATGTAACATTGGACAACTCATAAACCTCTGTCTGCCTCTGTTTCCTCATCTATAAAATGGATATAAAAAGAACACCTCTCTCCCCCAAGGTTGTTGTGAGTAACAAAAGCTTCTTGTTGTCTTCTTTGGATCTCAAGTTCTCATCCATAAAAAAAAGAGGTTGGATTAAAAGGGTGAAGAAACATTATGCCCTCCAGCTATACAACCTACATGATTTTATTTCCTTGCTCACTCCGGGTTAGCTCAATTCTCATTTAATACCCTAATACAAGATCTACTTTTTTTCCCCCTGTTGATACACCATAATGAAGCACTGAGAAATGTTAAAATCCAGATTAAGATGCTGGTCCTGTTAATAATTCCTTTTATTTTAAAAATATTTTTATAGTGTTTGTGCTTCAAGTGTTCAAAACAAAGGGCACAACTTCAAAGTTGTAAGAAAAACACACAAAAAAAGAGTTTATATGATAATCTTTTTTAAAAGCAAATAATGATTCAAATAATACTTTTTTATGATCAAAACCAAGCTGCTGATAGATTCAACAGAATGATAGAGAATAGCATATTACTTAAACATTATTGCTCATTTTCATCTTAAACGATGATGATTTGAAGATAGACACTATCTTAGGTTTTTTAAGACCAACCCTAACAATATATTCTGAAAGATGATTGGAAGTTTAAAAATTAACTGAGTAATGATCAACAACTTATATTAAATATTTACAATTAAAATAAGTAAAGTCTAATGGTAGGAAATTAAGCTAATCTTGGAAATCAGGATGAAAATGAGTCATCCTACTTCTGACATATTGTGATGTGATCTAAGGAAGTCACATAAGTTTCTTCCTGGAGGAGCTCCTTGTTCAGATAAAATCTTAGATCTGGACACCCTCCCCCAAATAAAATTTCAGCAAAGACCATATATGTTTATTAGCTATTAATATTAAAAAGTATACTCACCCTAGCTCATAAAATGCTAAACCTTCTTTAACTAGCTGGCTATTAACACTGTTTGGTATCATTCCAGGAGCACTGATAGAATCAAATAGCTCAACAGATAGCACATTGTCTTCCAAGATTTCTGTAAAAATCAAGAAGATAATTTGGAAAAATATTTTTATTTGAATTATATAGTTATTTTATTTTCAATTAGTATGTATATTTTAAAGAACGTTATACATTTACAAACAATGAGCAAAAATATGATCTTCAGAAAACTATTAAAGTGAATAACGGTAGGGAAAGAGCTGTAATTTTTAACAGCACTCATAAAAATAGACATTTAGTGCTCTTTACTCAACAGACAATTTTGTATTGTTTACCTCCATAAATTGCTAGGGGATTTTTTTTAAAAATAAAAGAAAAACAACTAAGAAGAACTGACATTTATTTACAGTTGACTATTTTAAAGATCAGGTTTTAATTCAGTTTCTCAGAAGGACAAATTAAGGAAAGTTTTTAAGTTAGCATTATATTTGCACATTTCACAACTTGTATCAACATGTTATGCACCAAAAAGTCCAATATACAAAACTTTCAATTAATTAGGAGTGTTAATTTCCTACTTTTCTTCCCCATTCCATAATGTTATCTTACAAGAGTCAAATTATAAAGGTTTTCTTTCAAATACAAAAACAAAAAAGAATACCTAGAGTTTAACATATTCATTCCAATCTCCAATGCTTCCATACCAATTTTGAATAATAATGATGACTTATTAGGCATTATATTATCCTGATCAAAATTTATGTTTCATAACTATAATAACTACTATTGCCATCACTTTAAGGCAAGGGACTATCCTAATACATTTTGAAAAGATAACCAACTTTATTTCTTTGACTTTCTTTAAACTTAATGCTTAGTTAAAAAACAAATGAAACTAACCAAAATATCTGTAACTCAAGTATTACAGTGTATAAAAGTATAAATATGATACATTCCTAGTTTAAAGGAATAAAGGAGACTATATTTTCACTTGCTAATCTGATAAAATCCCATTGTAGCAATTAATATCGCAAAGCATTTTGAATCACCAAATTATTTCCAAGCATTCTTTTAGTGTCTTTATCTTGACACTACTTTATTAATCTGATTGAAAAGAAATAATTTCTTTTAACAATCATCTATATTCTTCCTCTTATCTAGTTTTAGTTCCTTCTGTTTCTCTAATTCAGTGGTGTCAAATTCAAAATAGAACTGGGTCATCAATCCATATACAAGGATCCCTATGAGCTGCATATTGACTTAAATTTAAAATGTAATATCTATGTTTTATTATATTTTTATTTACTTTTTCATATATTTGCTAATTACATTTAAACTTGATTTGGATGACTCTTGGGCAATGGTTATGGACGTGTTTGACATGTGTTCTAATCTGCCTTCAACTTCCTATCCCCAAATTTCCCATTTATGTTTTTTGCTTGTATTATAGTTTATAATTATCAACTCTGTTTCTAAAGCATTGCTTAGCTCCTTTGATGATAGTCCTTAAGAAGCAAAAAGCTCAATTTATTGCCACTCTCAAGAGATGTGCAAGGTCAAATATTAAGACTGAAGACTAGGTTAGTTAGTATCATGGTTTCTATACGACTATTAAATACAATTCCGTTTTAGTCCAACAGAGAGTTTTGTTCTAGACAAGTAGAACTTTGGAGTGATAATAATCAAACTAAATAACCTAATTTTGTAGTTTTTCAAGCCAGAGTTAAAATCTAACAGAGAGAATCTTTTTTTTTTTTGTACTTAAAAACCTAATCAAAATGTTTTTATCATAAAAGTACTCTAAGAAGAAATGTTTTTACTATTTCTAGCAACACACACAAACAAAGATAGCTTACTGATGACTGAACATGTCATAAATTTATCATGAGTCATTTCTTCAAACTTTTCATTTGCTTCTTTAGACCACTGCTTGTTTTTTTTTGAAGGTTCAATATGTGCCAATTTGCATTTAATTGCCTGTGTCAAATAAAATTCCCATGGTTAATAAAGAATATCATAGTCATGTTAAAACAGAATATCATGTTAGGATTACAGTGAAAAATGTGTACCATTTGGCAGAAAAAAATTTGATTAAAAATTTCTATTAAAAATTGACAAATTATTAATTATATTCCATTTAATTAGCATTTATTAGGAACTAAGGATGTAAAGACAAAAACAAAGAATCTCTAGCTCTTAAGGAAATTACATGAGAAATAAACAACTTCTAAGGTAGTTCATATTTGCAGCAATATCTACCTTTAGTGAAATAGCAAAACTTATTTAAGAAATGAAGATATGAGCAAAAATATTTGTGGTGAACACAAAAAATGTTTATTAAACTTGCTAGTAACTTTAGCCATAAATTTTGTCAATTAAATCTAGCATACCTTTTCTGGAGGACTCAGAAATTCATCCTTTACTTTACGCATCTCTTTAAGTGTTACTGTTGCAGCATTACCAAAATCAACATATTTAACTTCAACTTCTCGATGTCCTGGTAAACCTTCAGAAATTATGAAAGCAGACAATACTAATTGGAAGTGAAAATAAACATATTCCATTTAATTCAGACTGACCTACAATAATGTAAATTATTAAAAAATGACATAAAATGAAGAAAAATTCTACATCTTTAACCTCAAAACTTACATCAATATTTGAAGGAGATGAGAGTTCATTAATTTTGGCATTTCTTTTACTGCTATAGATTGTGACCATCCTATATCCTATAGGATTATTTTAAAAAAAAAAGTTTTGGCCATAGCAGCTTAAAGTCACCAACTAATGGCTAAACATTCTGATAATGTGTTTTTTTAAAATAGTTTTTATTTATCAGATATACGCATGGATAATTTTACAACATTGACAGTTGCCAAACCATTTGTTCCAATTTTTCCCTTTTCCTCCCCCAGATGACAGGTTGACAAATACATGTTAAATATGTTAAAGTATAAATTAAATACAATATATGTATATATGTCCAAACAGTTGTTTTGCTGTACAAAAAGAATAGGACTTTGAAATAGTGTACAATTAGCCTGTGAAAGAAATCCAAAATGAAGATGGACAAAAATAGAGGGATTGGGAATTCTATGTAGTGGTTCATAGTCATCTCCCAGAGTTCTTTTGCAGGGTGTAGTTGGCTCAGTTCATTACTGCTCTATTGGAATTGATTTGGTTCATCTCATTGTTGAAAATGGCCACGAATATCATATAGTATTGTTGTTGAAGTATACAACAATCTCCTGGTCCTGCTCATTTCTCTCAGCATCAGTTCATGTAAGTCTCTCCAGGGCTTTCTGAAATCATTCTGTTGGTCATTTCTTACAGAACAGTAATATTCCATAATATTCATATACCACAATTTATTCAGCCATTCTCCAATTGAGGGGCATACACTTAGTTTCCAGTTTCTGGCCACTACAAAGAGGGCTGCCACAAATATTCTTGCACATACAGGTCCCTTCCCCTTCTTTAAGATCTCTTTGGGATATAAGCCCAGTAATAACACTGCTGGGTCAAAGAGTATCCAGAGTTTGACAACTTTTTGAGCATAGTTCCAAATTGCTCTCCAGAATGGCTGGATGTATTCACAATTCCACCAACAATGTCTGATAATGTGTTTTAAAACCACAAAATAGATAAAAAAAATTTCCCACAAATGATATTCCAATTTGATGGGTTGAATAGAGACTTTAGAATAGAGAGAGCTTCAATGCAAGATATCATCTGTCCATTCTTTCAACTATGCCCAATGAAGACATCATTTTATTAATAAATTTCCTTTCATCCTGGTTTTATATTCTTTTTTAAAAAGCCTTTTATTTTCAAAACATATACATGAATAATTTTTCAACACTGATCCTTACATAACTTTGTGTTTCAAATTTTCTACTCCTTCCCTCCATCCCCTCCCCTAGATGGCAAATAACTGGACTTATATTCTCAAGGGGATCTGAATATAATTAATTTAATTTAATTTCATAGACATCAGTTAAGAGCTGGAAAGACATGACTCATGAAATAAAATGGGTATGGGAGAATAAGTTATTTCAAAATAAACAGATGAAGTGATTAAAAATGTGTGGGGAAGGCAGAAAAAGAGGAGAGAAGGAGAGAGGGAGGAAAAGGAGGAGTCTATGAATTAGATGGAAGAGAAGCATGATAGTAACTATGTAACAAATACTAGGAAAGGGAAACAAAAAATATATTGAAGTAGGAATGTTCTATAGACACTTAGGCCATAAGAAGGAAACATATAATGAATTTGGGAAGCAAACCAAAAAGATGCAACAAAAGTAGACTAAAAATAATGATCAGAAACATTTCAACTTATTTGAACATCTGTTGAAGAATTCATCCTGCTAAACTAACAATTGCTGATAAGCTGTTCATTTGTGTTTCACAGTATTAAAAGTGAAAAAAACGAATTTCTCTGATAAAGACCTCATTTCTCAAATGTATAGGAAACTACATCAAATTTATAAAAATAAGAATCACTCCCCAACTGATAAATGGTTAAAGGATACAAATTTAAATTAAAACAGTTCTAAGGTACCACCTCACATTTATCATACATTGGCTAACATGACAGAAAAGTACAAATATTAGAGGGAATGTGGGGAAAAAAACCAATTTGGAATTATTCCCTATATGCAGCTATAAAAAACTTCATTCCCTTTGACCCAGCAATAGCACTACAGATTTGTGCCCTAAAGAGACCAAAGGAAAAGGATCTATATGTACAAAAGTATTTCTAGCAGAATTTCTGTAGTGACACCGAACTAGAAACTGAGAGGATGCCCAACAATTGGGGAATGGTAAACAAGTTGTGGTATGTGATTGAATATTACAGCATTATAACAAATGATAAGAAAGAGTGGTTTCAGAAAAACATAGTATGATTTATATGAACTGATAAAGTGAAGTGAAAAGTATCAAGAATAGCAATTTTATAATGATGATCAGCTGTGAAAGATTTTGCTACTTTGATTAATGTAATGACTAAAGACATTCTTTTAGAAAAGACAATTCTGAAGGACTCAACAAAAATGCTCTTCATTTCCAGAGAGAAAGAGAGAGAACTGGTAAACTGAATGTCAAATGAAATATAATTTTCTCACTTTATTTTTTTTTGCTTTTTATACAAAGCTAATATAGAAATAATTTTAGATGATTTCTATTATACAACTAATATCATTATTTGCCTTCTTGGTGAGCAGAGGATGGACTGAAGGAAAGAATTTGGAATTTAAAATTTAGAAAGAATTTAAAAAATAGATAGTAAAACTGATCTAAAAGTACAAGTAAAAATTGTCAAGAATATCATCATCATGTTGGAGGGGCTGTGGGAAAACTGAGACATTGATACATTGTTGGTGGAGTTGTGAAAGAATCCAACCATTCTGGAGAGCAATCTGGAATTATGCCCCAAAAGTTATTAAACTGTGCATACCCTTTGAAACAGCAGTGCTAATACTGGGCTTATATACCAAGAAAATACTAAAGAAGGGAAAGGGACCTGTATGTGCCAAAATGTTTGTGGCAGCCCTTTTCATAGTGGCTAGAAACTGGAAAATGAATGAATGCCCATTAATTGGAGAATGGTTGGGTAAATTATGGTATATGAATGTTATAGAATATTATTGTTCTGTAAGAAATGACCAGCAGGATGAATGCAGAGAGGCTTGGAGAAATTTACATGAACTGATGTAAGTGAAATGAGCAGAACCAGGAGATCATTATACACTTCAACAACAATACCGTATGAGGATGTATCTGATGGAAGTGGATATCTTCAAAGAGAAGATCTAATTCAGTTCCAATTGATCAATGATGGACAGAATCAGCTACACCTAGAGAAGGAACACTGGGAAATAAGTGTAAACTGTTTGCATATTTGTTTTTCTTCCCAGGTTATTTTTACTTTTACTTTCTGAATCCAATTCTTCCTGTGCAACAAGAAATTTGGTTCTGCACACATATAGTATCTAGGATATACTATAACATATTTAACATGTATGGGACTGCCTGCCATCTAGGGGAGAGGGTGGAGGGAAGGAAGGAAAAATTCAGAATAGAAGTGAGTGCAAGGGATAATGTAAAAAATTGCCCATGCATATGTACTGTCAAAAAAAGATTATAATTATAAAATTAATTTTAAAAAGTATATAAAAAAGAATATAATCTTATGTTGTGTGTGATTTAATAAATACTTTGTTTTAATAAATATTGTATATGAGACTGGTCAAGCTTTAATATACAAATGTGATATAAAATTTACATTTCATAACTATAGAGCTCTGAGCATCATAGCAAAGCATTTTTGTATTAATCTTAATTCCATGATTTTTCTGAAAATGTTTAACTGTTTTAAAATAATTATGGAACATAGGTTTCTAGTTAACAAGTTATTTGAAATTCAACATATATTAAATACACAATTTAAAAGACATAGAAGCATCTCAATATAATGCCATGCCAAATTAAAATTCAATGAAAAGTTATTTGGTATTTATGTTGATCATTACTTTACTTAACTTGTCATATTCTTATTAATCTTTTATATAAGAATAGCCTAATACTGAACTTAAAGATTGTAGAAAAACAAGAAAGTATTATACTAGATAATTTAAAACACAGCAAGTTAGCTGACTATAGGCAAAATATTGTGTACATTTCACAAATGTTTAGAGAGTTATATCAAAATGTATCAACATATAAATACTTTTCATCACTTTTTCCCATAATAAATTTCTGTTGCTTTGTAGCATCTTTCTGAGATTTTTGTGACCAAAGCTTTTTGACAAGAACAGACAATTTAATCCTTAAATTCTAATTGAATCTAATCAGATAGATGATAGGAATAAGGGAATTTAAAAACCAAAATTATTTTCCCTTCTATCAGTTTATATAAATTCAGATTTTATTATTTTGTGCTTTATATCTAGAATATCTAAGTTTTAAATAAAGTTCTCCATGAGAAGTCTCCTACACGAATGGAATCACAGGTCTACTCAGAAACAAAATAAAATAAAAATCTATGTACAAAGGGTATATATGTCCTTACCAATGACTTGTGCCCGGTACCAGACACCATCTTCAAATTTAGCTATGCAAGCCTGACCCTGAACTGGACAAAGAATTTCCAGATTTTCTCCATCTTCATTTTTATAGACTTCCTCAATTTTCTTCAGGAGAACTAAAAAGTCAAGGCTTTCTATCTAAGGAATGAAGACAGGAGACATTCTTAGTTTCATAGTAAGCTACCCATACTTAGAAATATTTCAAAGCACATGGAATAAGTATTATAGTGTTATTCACAAATTATACATGTAAAATTAGAACTAATGCATTAATCAGAATACAGATGATGAATGGATCTGTGGTGCCACTATGTACACATATATATAACTCCTTCTACTAGATTAGCATTTTCTTTGCAACCTAGTCTCAAACTGAAACAGAAATGAGAGCCACTAAACAATGTATAAGGACCCTGTAAACACATTTAGTTTTTAAATGCAATTATGTTTTATTATATTTTACTCATATATTTCACAATTATTTTCATATAATTGGGCCACATCTAGCTTATAGCATTAGAAGGTTAATTGACTTGCCCTGTATCACAGTCAATTAGTGTCATAGGCAGAATCTGAATCATATCTTTGTGGCTCTAAGGTCTGCAACTTTCTATCCACTAAACCTGCATCTCTTGAATTAACAGCTATTAACCATGTAATCAATGAATATGTTTTTATTAAGTGCCAATGTGAAAAAAAAACAGATTCAGGTGGGGGAGACAAATTCTTATGTATTTATATATAAAAAGTGACTGGGGGAACAAGAAACTGTCTCTTAAAAGAAAAAGAGGAATGGCATACAGAATAGTGATGGCAAAGGAAAGAATACAAGAGACAGGAAGGACTATTATATGTGGGAATGCCTATTTAGCTGATTTATAGTGTATGTGTGAGTACAAGTGCACACAAATGTAGAGGGCAAAATAATGTCTAAAAAAATGTGGGAACAGGTTGCACAGGTCTTTAAAAGCTAAATAGAGAATTTTATATTTGTTCCTAGAGGTAATGAGAATGCACTGGACTTTATTTGATTAGGGGAGTGACAGTCAGATTTGGGGTTAGAACAATTACTTTAATAGGTATTTGTAAAATATACAACTAGGAGATAAAATAGAAGGAAATTGTAAAATTTAGGTAAGTGATACAACCTAAACTAAAGGTAGTAACAGCAAGTTATCTATGTGAGAGGGCATAATTTGTTATTTATTTTATGCTTATGACATATTATAGTTGGAAGAGGTTTAGAAATGAGCTGAAAACAAAGCCTTTATTTAACCAATGAAAAAAATAAAGTGTTAACAGTGAGCTAAAGTCACATCATTAGCTAGTGGTAGAGGTAGAATTAAAATCTAGTTATGATTCTAAGTTGTCTTTTTCCTATTACAGATGCCAATAAAATATCATTTTTATTTTACTTTATAAAACTCTATTAAAGGCACCATGGATAGAACACTGAGTATAGAAATCAGGAAAACCAGAGTTCAAATCCAGTATAAAGACACTTAGTACCCATTTGACCTGAGGCAAGTCACAATCTTTGTTTACTCAAGTTCCTTACACAGTAAAATGGGGATAATAACAGGACCTAATTTGCAGGGTTGTGTTGAGGTTCAAATGAGGTTATTAAATGTTTACTTAGCACAATTGAGGTTCAAATGAGGTTATTAAATGTTTACTTAGCACAATGTCTGGCACTATTTAGATGTTATCTAAATTTTAGCTATTATTATTATTATTGTTGCTATTTTCCAGAAAGAGGGATTATCTTGCTTTGGTTGGTTAGACATGATAACAAAAACAACAACAACAACAACAACAACAACAACAACAACAAAAAAAAAAAAAAAAAAAAAAAAGAATAAGGAAATAGGTAGGGGTGAAGGAGAAGGAACAGTGAAATTGTTTAAACGCAACTTGTGTAATGGGTGGTTCTTGAAAATATCACCACTGACAAAAATTTATGTGTTTACTATATGCCATACAATGGGGTTACAAAGGTAGACAAAAACACTGTCCCTGCTCTCAAGGAGTCACATTCTAAAAGACAAAACACAAATAACACCCCCCCAGGAATAAAAGTGCTTATACTAGTAATTCCCATTAAAAAAAAAAAAAAAAAAAGAACAAGCAAAAGAAAAAGAACACAACCATAGAAACTTACTATAGAGAAGACTGGGGCTCAGCTTCAGAGGACAGTGAAGTAAAGGGAGCCTCTTCTACCCCAAAGAGTGATGTTACATGACTATCTGCCCAGAAACAATTTATAGAAATTAAAAAGAGACTTCAAAAATCAAATAAGATTGAGGAAAAACAAGATTATGAAAAGAAAGTTAACTAGAAAAGAAGATCCAGAGCCTTAAAAAAAGAAAGCAATTCTTTGAAAATTAGAATTGGGCAAGGGAAGGCCAGTGAGGCTAGAAAAGACAAAGAAATAACATAATAAAATATATAGTGAACAAATAGAACAAGATGTGAAACATTTTATAAGAAAAACTATGTGTGGAAAACAGATAAGAGAAAACATAATAAAAACAATAATTAAACTATTTGAATGCTGTGACAAAAAATAAACAAAAACCTTGACAAAATAATGCAAAAAAAAAAAAAAATAATAATAATAAATAAATAAATCAAAGAAAATTCTCCTGGAGTGATTGAGCATGAGGGAAAAGTAGAAAAATAACAAAAACAAAAACAAACTCCACCAATTAACACCTTAAAGAGATCCTACATGAAAAACAAAAATATTACTGCTAAATTTTGAAATCCTCAAATCAGAGAAAATTCTGCAAGAAAAAGCAAAAGAAACCCAAACTAATTCAAATATGTTGGAACTACAATTAAAATTGCACAGGACTTAGTAGCTATAATAAAAGACCACAGGTTCTGAAATAATGTGTATTTACAATCAAAATAACTAGGCCTGAAATTAAGCAAAATTAACTATAATGCTGAATGGGGGGGGGGGGGAACACCCAAAATAAACATTCAATGAACTTGTAGATTTTCAGGACTTTGCTTCAACCAAACCTGAACTCAATAGAAAATTTAACACATAAGAGGCAAAGATTAATTTTCAAAGGACTCATAAGAACAAATTGTCCATATTTTTAAACATGGAAATGAATACCATATGTTTAAAATTGACATGAGTAACTGGATTCTAGCTAAAAAAAAAAAAAAGACTGGGACACAGTTATGATCTCTTCTCTAAAAAGCAAGACTGTCCACTTAACAGTAAAAATAGTAGTTATGCCATGTGAATGAGTACAGAGGAAAAACCAAAACAAGTATTAGAGAGAAGAGCTAGAGAGGTAGTAGTTTGGAAATCCTACTCACATCAGAAATGGGTCAAATAGGGAACTATATATATATATATATATATATATATATATATATATATATATATATATATATATACACACACACACACATATACATATATATATATACATATATACACACACATATACACACACACACATAATATATTTACACATACATACACCCACAAATACACAACATAAAGGGTATAGCACTTTCCAAAATCTAAAAATAATTGGGGGATGGGGAAGAGACATAAGGTGGAGTATAGAAGGGTGTATAGATTTATGGCTGAGACAAGTATATAGATTAATGGAAATTGGGAAAAAGAGGGGGAAAAAAAAGAAAAAGAAAAGGAAATGATCCATGGATAGGGGGAGGTTAAGTAATAGCAAGGTAAATTAAGGATAATTAAAGCATAAGTGTTAGCAAGGATGAGAAAGAAGATAGACACAAACACTACAATTAGGACTAGGAGTAGAATTCCAGTTTAAAAAAAAAAAAGGCTAGTAATCATTTATCTCAAAGTCAAACTTAAGATTCAATCGAGAGAAAACTGTATTATCTCTGTCATTAATATTGCTTAGATGCAGATCTACACAAGTGTAAATATGTGTGTGTGTGGGCATGCATGTAGGTGACTTTTTGTATACATAAATATATGTATGTACATAGGTGTGAAAAAATGTGTATGTATATATCTATATCTATCTATAGATGACATTTATAGATATCTATAAATTTCTGGCTGTAGTCTGCTTGGGGAGGTGGGAAAAGGATGAAAAGGGGAGAGGAAGAATAAAGTAAAAAGTGCCTAGCAGAGAACAAAAGAATAACCTATAAGGAAGCAAAGAAAAGATGGACAGTCATGAATATAAAATTTCTTCTATTATTACATATACTTTATTGAAATTTGTTGTTACATATTTTGAAACTTCCCTGATGTTCTGCTGAGCACATGACCATATATATGGTCATATATACATATATGCATATGTATGTGTGTGTGTATATATATATATATATATATATATATATATATATATATATATATATATATATATATATATATATATATATATATATATATATATATATATATATACACACACACATATTTTTTTTTTCATTTTTTTTTTAAACTTTGTATTTAACTTTTAATAAATTTTTTTTAAAAAGGGAAAAATGGTAGGGCTTCATTTAGGTCTTGAAGAAAGTAAAGAAGCAGAATAATTCAGGTAAGGGAGAGAGAAGTTAACAGGCACATAATTTGGAGATGAAAGTCTTTTGTGTTAGGAAGAGATGAAAGCCATTCAATGGATTGAAGAGAATGTGAAGGAATCAAGTGTAAGAAAGACTGGAGAGGTAGGAAGAGTTCAAGTTATAAAGGGCTTCAAAAAGCCAGGGGATTTTATTTTTGATCCTGAAGATAACAGGGAGATACTAAAGATTATCAGTAAGAGGGTAGGGTGGATTTACATGGTTTATACTTTAAGATCATGTTGACAACTATTTATAAGTTAGATTTCTATAAGCCTAGTATTTTAGATATACTATGAGATTGTTGTTTTTATGGAATATCATCCTAAACATCTTTATAAACTCAACAATCTTTTTTTGCAAAGTAAATCAATCCAGTACCTATATCCTATGAAACTGATTTTTAAATATTACAATTTTTTGGTAAGGTTCATTTTTAGGCAAGATATGAGAATACAAATACACACCACAATTTAAAATTCATAAAGTACTTTCCTAATGACAATTGTGAAGTAGGTAGCACACATATAATCTCTATTTTACAGATGAGGAAATTAAGGCTTTGAGATTAATTTCTCCAGGGCCACAGAACCAAGCAGCAAGTGTATTTGAATAGTATTTGAATACAGATTTTCTGATTTCATATTTAATGCATAAATTCATGTAATACACACAAACCCCCACAAACACATCAGGTAATACTTAAATACTCTCAAAACCATGATGTGTTGCAATCATCTTCAATGAATTCTCTGAATGGGTGGATCTATTTACAGATCATACATTAGAAATAATAGTAGGAACAGAAGGCAGCTAGGTGGCACAATGGATAAGAGTGCTAGTCCTGGAGTCAAAATGACATCTTCCTCAGTTCAAATCTAGTCTTGGATATCTTCTAGCCATGTGATTTTGAACATGTCATTTTATTAGTTTGCCTCAGTTTCCTTCTGTAAAATGAGCTGGAAAAGGAAATGGCAAACTATTCCAGTATTTTTGTCGAGAAAACTCCCAAAAGAATTGTTAATAGTTGGCCATACCACTTTTTTTTTTTTTTTTTTTTTTTAAATGGGGATGTATATGCATGCAACACATACACATACAGGAAAAGAGGGAACTAATTTTCAGGCTATTAAAAAAATCTACAATCCAAAGCAATGATGAGGAGAGGATTATATTTAGCTATACATTTGCAACTACAATGTGATTCTGAGTTGATATAGTAGTAGGATCAAAAATTTTCACAAGATGAAGATGTTATATTAAGGTTAGCCGATATAAAGAAATGTTATTGCCACTACTTAAGTACAATATTAATATTTCTCTCCTCCTGAAGATTTCAAACACGCTTATACAAGTACACCCTACAAAGTAGTCCCAACCTACATTGTTTCTCAAAACTTCAAAGGAACCAATCCTTTAAAATAGTACAGACAGATGCTCCATAGGCACAGATCACACCTCCTTTCACACAGGTCAATGGTTTCTCAGTAATGACCAAAAATTTTATTATGGCTGATCAACATTCTATTCTAATAAAGTACCTGGTCTTAAGATACATCATCTATATCTCCAGGCATACTCTGCCTAAACAGAGTTCTTATAGCTTCCTTTATGCTAGTATAGCCTTCAACCACATACAAAAATATATACACAAAATATATACAGATATATAAAAATTCATTTTGTCTTGACTGGTAGACAATGGGTAGTTTGCTCAGTGATCCTTTAGACTCCATGCTAATAATTTGCTGAGGGGTTACTGAAGGGAATAGTTATGTATCATGTAATTCTCCTACAGGTAACTGGTCAAAGGATATGAACAGTTCTCAAAAGAGGAACTACATGAAAGAATATTAAATGTTAAAACAACCTTAAAGTTTCATTTAACACTCTGAAAACTAGCAAAGATGACAAAAAATGGTCACTCAAATGCTAAAGAAGTTGTGAGATGACAGGCATACTAATATGGTACTATTGGTACTGTGGCATGGTATAGATCCCAAGAAAGGAATACAGAAATATGCAAATAAAGTGACTAAGATATTCATACCTTTTGAACCAGATAATCACTAATACACCAAGGAAGTTAATTTTAAAAAAAGGTGTCATACATCAAAATATAGCAGAACTTTGTCATAGCAAAGAATTGAAGGGAACAGTAATGTTCATCAACTAGGGAACTGACAAATTATGGAACATGAATGTAATGGATTATTAATGTGCTATAAAAAATAATATGTGTGATGAATACAGAGAAACTTGGAAAGATCTACATCAGCTATAGTGAGTGAAACGAGCAGAAGCCAAGAAAACAAAATACACAACAATTACAAAAACGTAGATGGAAAAAACCACATCCCAAAAGAACAAAAGTGAATGTAACAAAATAAAGTTAAAGAATGACAAATGAAGAAATACAAGAAGATACTCCCAAACAACTCCTTTGTGGAGGTAGGAGAGCTATAGGTATCATACATTGAACATGTCTGACTTTTTCAAAGCACAGATTAGATGTGCTGATAGTATTTTTATAAGAGAAACAGTTTGCTAGATGAAGTGTCTCTGGGGCGGGGAGGGGAGGAAGGATACTGGAGATAATCAAGATGACAAAAACAGAAGATATCAATAAAAATTTATTTTAAAAGTGATACATTGATGAAAGTTTAACTGATAATTTATCACCCATTAGTCAATTCTTTTAGTAATTGAAGATACAAAAGTCCAGAAACTTGAGAGAATTCCATGCTATCTGATCAAGAAGATGGATGGCTAGTCATTTCTCTATTTCATTACCTTCCAGATCTCACCCCAAAAGAAATTATACAATAAAGAAAAAGCAACTTTAATTCTCTTCTTGGTCTAGGACATCAGGAAACTAAAGGAATGTATCAAAAATAATGTCCTACCTTGAGCTCACTCACTATATATAGCTATTAAGTCTTAATATAGACTACACCAGACCCAAAGTCTTACAACTAAAACCCAAATTCACACCTTGTCTCCTCCACCTCCCTTCTAATGTTGTAAAGATTCAATCTCCAAAATGAAGAAATTTGTTAAGGCTTCAATAATTGGAGCCACAGAAACCTGTAATATAAAAAAAAAAAAAAAATCTGTGCAGGAAAGCAGAGAAACGGAGAATGTGACAGAACATGTCTAAGTTTGAGATACAGTGTTTCCCTATGTAGAGGGTCACAGTCAGTGGGGAAACTCTGGGAAAGGTCCCTTCAGCACAGAGGGAACCTGCTGACAATGTCTGGTTCGGTTCCCCATCTCCCCTAAAGACTCTCTTGCCTTCCTGAAAAGTCAGGGGAATGACAACCTGTGTTGTGATTGAAGCAGAGTGATGGCAGGTGGAAGAGTGATACCAGGTGGCAAACTACATACAACAGCAAGTTGTTTATGTGGTTCCACATGCACAGTGTTGTTTTTGTTACATTACATGAAGGAGAAAGTTCTTGAATTAAACGGACTCCATTTTTCCACCATCCTCAGGAATCCCGGCTTATCACTTCCCCACTAGGAAGGTATGTTTTAATCAGCCTGGAGTGGGGGCTCCAGAAAACAGTAGTATGTTTTGTCACCCCAACTTGGGGGTTCTAGAAAGCAGGACACGATATTTGGCACCTAATGTGGGGCATAAAAAGCATAAGAATTACAAGAAGAACCAGAGCTGTTCACGAGAAGGATCCTTCCAGAGTGCCTATGTAGCCTGTGGGGAAGGAAAGGAAAAAGAGCACCAGCAAGATTTTTTTTAGTTGGGGTAATTAAATGGGCCAACACATCAAAGGTCCGAGCCAGGAGACTGATGAGAGACTCAAATTGCCTATTCTGACTATAGTACTCTTCTCCATTTGAAAGTTTGCCTCCATGATAAGATCAACACCTACTACAACCATCCAGAAGTGATAGTGTTGCTTGCATTCCTTAGTGTGTGGACCATGCTGTGGGGGAAAATAACAGCAAAAAAACAAAAAGTGGGGAATTGTTAAGACACAGGTCAATTCTCTGAGTGCCTCCACAGCTGTGGATCACAGCATCTGAAGGAGTTGTAGGGCATCCTTTGCTGACACAGGTGTTCCTTGTGGACTGGGAATGAGATAAATTGGAGGCAGAGGAAGGAGAGAGGTCAGACAAAGCAATGGTCTCTCAGTCAGAGGGGTCAGAGAACAAGAACTGCCTCTCAGCCTCCTTGTAGCATCCTCTCACATGAGGAGATCCATTCTGCAGGTCTGGATTGGATCTCCAGCAGCCACTGGCAGGTGGCTCCCATGTATTTCAACATCCTATGTCCTGTCCCCTTCTCCCCCAAGGCTTCAGAGATCCAAACAAAAATCTTCTCAGTTATAATAGCACTAGGTTGAGGAAAAGAATGGAACAGAACAGTTAAGTATGTTGGCTGGAGATGGAAAGGTGAGATTGTTGGAGACTCCTCTAAGAGAAAGAGTTCAGCTTTTAGCTGAGGCCAATTCTATCTTTCCAAAAATGAGAGAGCCAAAGACCTAGCCTAGAGACCCAATGTGGTGGAAGGCATTGGATCCAGTCTTCAAGGAAATTACTATCAAAGGGAAAAGTCAGAAAATCAACTATAGGGGAAACCTAATGAGAGTAAAAAAAAAACAAATACTGCAAAAGAAAGGAAAGTGATCCACCATAATAAAAAAAATAAGATTTTGTAGAATTTGTCAAAGTGGAAACATAGCACACTTTCCCGAGTTCCTGATATGTAAAATATACCACTAAGTACTGATGGATAAATTCAGAAAAAGTCACAATGAGTCCTTTGACTTAGGTCAGCATAAGGAAATCCAAAAGACACTGGGGACAGGTGTCTGTGGCATTTGGAACACAATGTGCAATGAGTGTGTGCACAGCCAAAAGGCGTTAAACCTATGACTACAACAGGGACAAGCGCTAACTGAAAGTTTTGTAATTTCCTACCCAGATCTAGAGAAGAGTGAGCAAACCCATGCAGCAAGTAGCATGCCTAGGTAAAGAGTCCTGGGAGGGGGTCAGAGAAAGGAAGAAATTCAGAATTTAGAAGCAACAATGTGACTCAGACCCCATGCTTCATAGCAGGGTATCGAGTCTAGCACCTAGCTTAGTCTGAAGAGGAATTACCGAGGCATGAAACTTAATCCAAAGGGGAGTCTACAATTATGCATAGCTGGGCTAATAGAGCTTTCTATTTCACTGACTGGGGCAGGGTCTACCACTGGTCTATTATTTTTTAAGGGGGTAAGGTAAGGTTAAGTGACTTGTCCAGGTTCACACAGCTAGTAAGCATCAAGTGACTTAAAGACTGGATTTGAATTCAAACCCTCCTGACTCCAGGGCCAGTGTTGCATTAGCTACACCATCTAGCTGTCTCTGTAGTTATTCTTGCTCAGATCCAAATCCTAGACAGAAACTCAGAATAAGTGAATTGCAATCAAATCTTGCCCTGAATCAGACCCCAAAGTACTGAAAAGTTTCAAATCTGCATCCTATCCTTGAGATCCTGGAATAACACGACATTCAATATCCCAACAAAGCATCAAGAACACTAACCTAGATCTTCCCTCTGAAAGCATGGCAGAGGTTAACTAATATCTCTGAAGTCAGGAAGTAGGCTGGAAGAAAAAGAACTCCAACATAATGATCTATCATAAGAATGGAAACATCCAAGGCAAAACACATAAAAGAAGAATGCCAAAGAATCACTGTGAGATAAATCAAGTGCTTAAATGACTCTTGAAAACATAAGTATCTTATAGTTAGAACACTAATGTGAAAAACAAATTAAGAAGAAAAAAATATCAAGAATCATTGAATTATTTGAAAACCGTGATCAAAAAAGGAATATTGTTCCAAGAAACTTAAAAATAGTAACAAAATTGTCCAGATCTTTTAGAACTAGATGACAAAGTAGAAGCAACTTATGAAAAGAAATTCCAAATTCCCAGGCACAACACAGCCAAAATCTAGACCATCCAGAGAAAACTGCAAGCAGTCCAAAAAACAAAAAAACTATCAGATTTATATTTATTTGATTTACTAGCCACTATTAAAAAGGACCAGAGAACTGAGAATTAATTATTACATTGCTTTGCTTGTTTTTTTCTCGTGTTTTTTCCCCCCATTTTGATAGGATTTTTCTTACACAACATGACAAATAAAGAAATACATTTAAAAGGATTGTATACTTCTTACATATATCAAATTGCTTGCTGTCTTGGGGGGGGGGAGGTAAGGGAAGAAAGGAGAAAAATTTGGAACACAAAGTTTTACAAAATTTAACAGTGAAAACTCTTTACATGTTTTTGGAAAAAAATATAATAGTATTGGGGAAAAAAGAATACAATGCTACAAACAGCAAAGGATATGGGCTTACAGCAAAGAATTACTTACCTCAAAAATGAGTATATTAATACAGGAGGAAAATGAATTTTTAATGAAACAGGACTTTCAAACATTCCTGATGAAAAGAACAGAATTGGAGAGAAACTGAAGTTCACATCCAGAAGCTAAGAGAAGAATAAAAAGGTAAACATATGTGAACAATGATAAAGGACTACAGATAAACTGTTTACACTGAAATGTGGGGAAGATGATCCAAGTGTCTTCTCTGAACCATGTCACCATCAGAGTTCAAAAAGGGAGTCCAAATGGATAAGGCTTAGGAGTGGTTCTGTTAGATTTTTGTGCATTTAAGAACGAAAATTGAGAGGAAGAAGAATACACTGCAGGGGGAGGGGGGTGATGGAAGGGAAAGGAAGAAATAGGGAAAAATTCTCACACACATTTAGGGTGCACAAGTAGGTTGATAGCTATATAAACAAGAAGGAAAAGGTAGGGGAGAGTGGTTGACGCTTTACTCCCGTCAGAATTGTTCAAAAGGAGGAAGACCATACATATAGACGTTTTGGCTACAAAAATACAATTCACTCACTAGGAAAATGGGAGGAAGGATGGAAGAGGGAGAGAGGACAGTTTACAAAAAATATTTAGAGTTTTTTAAGTGGTAAAGAATGGCAATCTGAGGAAGTATCCATAAGATGATTAACTAAAAAGTTATAGCACATCAATTGTGGTGGAATATCAATGTCTTGAACTCTAATAAAAGTATAAGGACCAACAAGACTAATGATGAAACATGCTAGTCATCTCCTGAAAGAGGTATGAAGGACTCAGAATGCAAAATGAAATAAATTTCTTTTTTGGACCCAGCTAATGGGGATTTTTTTTTTAACTGACTACATGTTTATAATGGGGTTTTCATGATTTCGAAATAGGGGAGGAACTTGGGGAAGGTGAGAAGGTAGATGTTGGCTAATTAAAACAATAAGAAAATATTTTTAAGATACATAATGTGACATTGAAAAAAATAAGAGTAGTGAAGGCTGATTTTATCATTTGTATAACTAGAAGAACTTGAAAAATAGAAAAACTTGCATCTGTAAATGGCATATCTCAAAGAAATAAAAGAAAATAATAGGAAATGCAAATAGAAGTGAAGGATAATCTAGAAGAGAAGCAAACACTACTAAAAGAAAATGTTATCTATTCAAGCAAAACATATAGAATTGAAAGACAAAATCCAAAGAAACAACCTAATGATTATAGGTCTTCCAGGGCACAAGTCAAAAGAACCTGAATACTAAAATACAAAAACAAAAACAAAAACCAAAAAAAAAAAAACCCTGCCCAGAATTTCTGAACAGAAAAGAAAACATCAATAGAAAGAATGCATAGATGACCTCCAGAAAAAAATAAAGACAAAGCTGCCAACAAGTAGTGGCTAAATTTAACAATTTAATTTAAAAACAAGAAATTGTCCAAGTGACCAAGCTCAGTGGTTTCAACTTGTCAAGAACAGGGAGATGATCTCTTATGATGTACCTGCCTATGTTGAAAGCCAATTCCCTTTTAGTTATTTTTTGTTCTCTCCTTTCTTAGCTGAAGGTTATTCTGTTTAGCAGAGAAAAAGCAGATTAAAAGTTGACCTGTTCTTCCCTTTCTCTGTTATGTTATTTAGTTCTATTTTATTTTGTAGCAACAGTCCCATCCTATTTTCTCCTCACTATGCAGAAAAAAAAATCCTTTACATATGCTATTTGAATAAAAAGCTAAGGAATACATAAGTCATGAGCCATTAGCACTCCTGTTCTTATAATACTTGTTTCCATCTTTTGTGTGTCTCTTTAAAAGCATAATTACATTAGTCTCTTTAGGTAACTGCATGATTTCCTCATCAGAATTATTTCTTTGTCCTCAATTCAAGAAAGATTTTCTTTGGAGAGTTTGTCATCCCTTATATGTTCCATCCTTATTTCCTTAATGAATTTAGGGTCATAGGACTCTACACTTAATTTTTCTTTTTATTAAACTTTGTGATCTTAAAAGTTGGCTTCCCTATCTTCTATTTGTAAATTCTAAGTTGGAAGAATTATTTCTTCACAAGATTTTCATTATTTCCACTCTAATAAACAAAGTCCAACCAAGAACAGAAATTTTACTTATGGGTTCTTCCATTTTCTAAAAGAAGAGACTTTTCATTCTAAGGGATAAAAATAAGGCAATCAAAAAATTTTATTTTGGTCAGAGAGCTAGCAAGTGCCTGAATAACTAAAAGTTATCCTATTATTACCATATTATACCACTACTAAAATGACATTTCACAAAATCCCAGTTTTTCTTTCTATCTAATCTGTAGTAAACAAGGCTCTCTTGTTCCCACTATCTTCATTCAAAACCTATCATGTTTCATTCTCTAGCTCCTGAATTTCTTCAGGAGCATATATTCTAAATATATACTACTACTTTGCCCCACTTCCATCCTCCCTTTTCCTATCTCACTTCTTGAGTCCAGTCTAGTCATGGGGTCCATCCCACAAAGTTTATTAGGATCTTTATCATCTTGCCTATTAACTACTGTGATTTGTATATAGATATGTGAGATTATATGTTACACTGTTGGAACTTTTATCAAGGCCTTTTCATTTGAAATTGAACACTTTTCTTACTACACCACAGTAATTCTATGGATTCTAGCTCAGTGAACAGTGTTTTTTTTTTTTTTCCAATTAAAAAAACCTTCTGATCAGAAGTAGCACATAGCATTGTGACAAAGGACTGAACTTAAGAGTAGAGTGAGGAAGATCTGGGTTTGACTGCCACTTTAGATACTAGGGAAGAAACTCTAGACAAATCACCTTGCTTCTCTGACTCCCAGTTTCTCCATTTTTAAAATGGGGTTACCAATAACTTCATAGTACTACTATGAGGATCCAAATTAGGTACCATAATGATAGCAAAAATTATATAATTATAAGAGCTTTTATCATTACTATTTACATTTTAAAACTCTAAGCAGATATATCCTTGTTAGATGCACTTATTCCCTGGCAAAATCCATTACTCATCTCTTTTAGGCTATGCTCCAGAAATCCAAACCCAAGATTACAATACCATTTTCTCAACTTTTTTATTCCTCACATCTATTTTTCTTATGAGCTTCTATAGAAGCAATCATGAACACACCTTCTGTATCTCAAGTCTTCTGTTTCTTGGTCAAGACTTCATAATCTTTAGTTTGCTATTCCAAATTTATTATTTAAGTTCACTATGAGTCTGCCATAAATAAGGAGCAGTCATTAGGCTCGACAAATGCAGTCAACAGAGAACAGTGTTCTCAGGACAAGGGACCTCGTCCATTAGTCTACTCAAAAGACAAATCCTATTATTCCTCTACTAAAACTACAATATATAGAGATGGCCATGCCCCTGATCTTACCATCACCCACAAGGTGTTTCATTTCCAAGTTTATGGACTCTTTGGTTACATTCTTCTCTCTTCCTATTTCCATTCCTTAGATAATCTGTTAAATTCTAAGCTAGTTTCTACATTTGAAACTCCTGGTCCTATTGCCACTAGGGCCTTTCTAAACCCCAACCTTAGATTTCCATCATGTCTTCTTAAATTCTGCTTATATGGTAAAGAGAACTAGAATAATTAAGTCATGAAATCTTGTTTTCATTACAAATTTATGCTATATAGTAGCAATTGTACTCCCACAGCAGAAATTGATCTTTTCATCTCTCTATTCTTATCCCATTTATCATCACTGGCTGCAAACAAACCACTTCTCTAACCCTCTTAACTACTTCAAGGCCCCTCACTCCAGATAATTTGCTAAGCATACCTTTCTGTCCGTATCTCACTCAGTTGTGTTCCCTCTTATTTTTCATCCATCTTCCAGCAAGAAGTGGCCCATCTCCTTGCCACAAGGAATTCTTCAACATGTATTCTTGATGGCATTGCTATCTTTATTATTAGCTTATATCCCTTAAAATCCCCTCCCCAACATCTTCAATCTTTCCCTATTGCCTACAAATCTCTCCTATCTTTAAAAAAAAAAAGAAAAAAAAAAAACCACACTTGATCTTTTCATTCCTGTTAGCTACCATGCTTTATCTTTCCTTCAGCTAACCTCCTTAAAAGGTTTCTCCATTTCTTCCATCACTTGTTTCTAAACTCTCTGCAATCTGGCATCTACCTCACCTTCACATTTTCATTCAAGTGTTCACTAGTCCTTGTAGTTTCTCTGTAAATTTAATGTTTTTTTTTCAATTAACAGAAATTTGTTTTCTCTTCCTCCACCTCACCCCCAATGGAAATAAAATTAAAAAATAAAACCCTTGTAACAAATATGCAATCAAGTAAAACAAATTCCCACATTGTGGCTATGTCCCAAAAGTATTCTTTAATATGCACCCTGAATCTATTCTACTTTAGGAATTGGGTAGTATTCTTCATCATTGGTCTTCTAGAGACATGGTCACTGAATTGATAAGAGATCTTAAGTCTATCAAAGTTGCTTTTTTTTTTTTTTTTTTTAAGAGAGCTATTAATATTGTATAAATTGTTGTCCTGGCTTTGCTCACTTCACTGTCACAAGGGTTCTCAAACTGTCCCTTTCATTATTTCTTCCAGCATAATATTTTTATTACAACACAGTAATCAATTACATATGACATATTCAAAATATTTTTCAAGTGATAACTACTTGGTTTCCAGTTTTTTTTCCCCTATTTGGAGTCTAGTAGTAGTATTATTGGGTAATAGGATATGAAAAGTTTAAAAAGCTTTAGGCAAATTACAAATTGTTTTCTAAAACGGGTAGACCAATCCATAGTTCCACTATTATTAATGTGCTTGTTTTTTCATATGGCTATTGAAATTTATTTTTTCTATAGAAAAATGTTTTTTTCTGATAAGTTCTCATTTTCAAATTATAACAAGAATTGATTCAAAGTTCTAAGAATAATAGCCAAATAAATGATCAAACAATAGAGAAGAAACGCACATATCCATATAAGAAATATAAATGATGTTTTATATCTACATGAAAAACTATCTTGAATAATAGAGAAATGAAATAAAACAACTCAGATTCCACCTCGCAGTCATCCAATTGGCAACATTGATAAAAATGGAAAAGGGCATATGTTGGAGAGGAGACAAAAATCCTCACAATGATGCATTGTTGATGTGAATAGGTTAAGACACTGTGAAATGTAACTTGTAATTAAGTTTCCCAAGTTACAAAACTATGCATATGCATTGAGCAAAACTGCTTTAACTTGGGTCTTATATGTACAAAATGTTTACTACGACCATTTATATGGTTGCATATAAATAGAAACTGATATGGAATATTATTGTTCCGTAAGAAATGACAAACAGGATGACTTCAGAGAGCCCTGGAGAGACTTAACATGAATTTATGCTAAGTGAAATAAGCAGAATCAGGAGGTTATTATATACAGCAACAAGATTATATAGAGTGACCAATTCTGATAGATAGATGTGGCTCTCTTCAACAATGAGAATTCAAACCTATTCCAATTGTTCAGTAATGAAGAGAGTCAGCTATTCCCAGACAGAGAACTATGGGAAATGAGTGTGGACCACAACATAGCATTTCTAATCCTTCTGTTATTGTTTGCTTGCGTTTGTTTTCCTTCTCAGGTTTTTTTCTTTCTTTCTAGATTAGCTTTTTCTTGTGCAGCAAGATAACTATATAAATATGTATACATATCTTGGATTTAACATATACTTTAACATACTTAACATGTATTGGACTACCTGCCATTTAGGGGAGGGGGTAAGAGGGAGGAAGGGAAAATTTGGAACAGAAGGTTTTGCAAGGGTCAATGTTGAAAATTACCTCTGCATATGTTTTGTAAATAAAAAGCTATAATAATAATAAAAAAGAAAAATATTTTAAAAAAAGAAATAGAAACAGACACCTATTAATTTGGTGACTAAATGGGGTCTCTATTAGAGTTAATGGGATGTAATTGTGTTGCAAAATGAAGAAGTCTCAAAAAAGATGTATGTATTGATACATAATGGAATAGAAGTAGGAGAACAATTCATATGCTAACATCAGTATTGTAACAATTAACAATTATCAAAGATTTAAAGACTCTAACCAATGCAGTGATCAAAATTCTAGAGAACCAATGATGAAAAGTGTTACCTGATTCAAGAGCATTAAGAATCAACATGCAAAATAAAATATTTTTGTCATAGCAAACAGGGGAAATTTATTCTGCTTGACTATTACAATTTTAGTTTTCGTTTTTTTCTCCCTTTTTGGGAGGTTGTAGGGGCGCCATGGAGTAGGGGAAAAATGTTTGGTAATTTTAAAACTGCTTGTTTACATCCTGTAATGATTTATTAATTGTAGAATGTCTCATTCTGTAATTTCTTATAGTTTCATAAATTTAGACCTGGAACCATAAAGGTTATTTATTTAGGTCAATCCCCGACTCTTAGAGATGAAACAAACATTTTGTCCAAGCCTTTAGATTCCTCCCTGCAAAATCCTAAGACTTTCTTCATAATGAAGCCCTTCGTTATTTTTTCAATGTGGGTATTTCCTTCTTCCTAATAATCGGGAAAAGCATTATTTGAACTTTTCATTTCCAGAAGACTGAATATGTTGCACTTTCAGGATAGATACCATGAACATAATAGAAAGATAAATACTATACACTTTATATTTTAAATGACTAAAGCATTTATTGTTTACTATATGCCTGGACTGTATTACCTGCTGGTGGTTCCTACTTTCAAGGAGCTTACATTCTACACAGAAAGAATAAAAGGAAAGAGCAAAAAGGAATAAGAAAGAAGAAAGGTACTCCTTGTGGGGACCAGGCAGCAGCTACAGCAATAAAATATGGAGCTAAGGGAGAAGCCAGTGAGTGAGCAGCATGGGCTGGGTTTTCTCATGATGGAGCAGTTCCAGGCAGAGATTCAACAATTACTGAGTTACCTTCAGGGAAAAGTCATCCCCATGAAGTCAGCAAGTCAGGTCAAGCTAGATGAAAGTGAAGCAGTCTAGCATGTAGGTAGGACATATTGGAGAGTGATCCAAAAGTGAAGAATGAAGAGGACTTCTCATGGTGGTTAACAGGAAGGGATTCACCAATCACAAAATAGGTAAGAATTGTTACTAGGGGACCAAGCAGGTATACAGAGGTTTATGCATCTATCACAAAACTCTTCTTGCTCTCCAAACCTACTGCAAGAGAGATTCAGCATTTCGCTATTCTTGCTAGTGGCTGCCTTGGAAATCTTCTGGAGTTAAACTGCTTCTAGTAGTTAATTTCAGATTTGTCAACTCCTTATCACCTTAACAGTTCTAACTTTATTTTTCTTATATTAACCAACTTCTTACCATATCTTACCAACTTCCTTCTCTTCTTCCATGATTTATGATTCCTTCTCTTCTTCCTCTTCTTCCATGATTCCTTCTCTTCTTCCTCTTCTTCCATGATTCCTTCTCTTCTTCCTCTTCTTCCATGATTCCTTCTCTTTTTCCTCTTCTTCCATGATTCCTTCTCTTCTTCCTCTTCTTCCATGATTCCTTCTCTTCTTCCTCTTCTTCCATGATTCCTTCTCTTCTTCCATGATTTCTTCTCTTCAAGGATTTTCCATATTTTTCAGTAATATACGAGGCTTTAACCAGGGAAGCTAACTTGACAAAGACATTTGCCCTTATCATGGAGAGTGACTAAACACAAAGCTCAAGTGAAAGAATAACTGCAATAAACAGATTTACCCCACATACTTCTGCTTTGTAAATACTACTACTGACAGCATAAAATTCCTTAATGAAAATTAAAGAATCTGCTCAATGAGATCTATGGTTACTCAAGATAATTCATAGAAAAAAAATCTACTTAGGAGTCCACACAGAACACATAGATGATGAATGCATATTTCCTAATAATTCATTAATTCAATGAACAAGTCACCGAGTTATAGATAGTATGTTAATATGTAATGTAGGAAAGACATAACAAGGATCAAGAATTGAAAAGGAATTAGAGTAAATAGAGTTTTATTTTGAAAGTTTTACAGCACCATTTATACTTTTGACTCATTTTTTGCTCCAAGGCTCTTTTTGTTATAATCATAGAATCTTAATGTTGCGATCTTAGAATTCATTTAATCTAATTCCTTTATTTTATGAATGAGGAAACTGACACTCATAGAGGACAACTATTTTATCCAAAGCCAGACATATCACAATAAGGATTTAAACTCAGGTACTCTAATTTCAAATTTGGCATTCTTTCCACTTTCAGGATGCTTCCTCTACTGGTCACAATGCATGAAATGCAAAGTTTTTAGTGGAACCAAAATTTTAATGACCCAAAATAAAAAAGAAAGATATTTAGTATAAAAGATACAACAACATACTGTCAATAATGACGTGTATGGAAGGATGGGGTGTAAAAGATCTGACTGGAAAAGAAGATACATGGGTTTATACACAAAGAAAGAAGGACCAGAAGTATTGTCCTGAAATCAATGAAATAGAGAAAATTGAGCCCGTGTGGAAGACTGAGAGGAAGATATAGACCAAAGCAATGCAGAAGTAGACACTATGGGTAAGTTGTAATTTGCACTGACATAAGCAGTACCCATAATGTTGACTTGGAAATCTCAAAACTAGATAATCCTATTATACATTCCCACTTATCTTTTGGAAATTGAAATATCATTCCCCAAAAGGGCTTTAGACACTTACCAATTGAAGATAAAAATCGGAAGGATTATTTATATGACAAACCACCACTGATACATTTGACAATTCTTTTGGTAATACAGGTGGATGGTATCTTAAAGTCATATTCTGTTCAGATGGAATACTGGGCGACTGTGACCTAAACCTAAGTAAAAGCACAACCAAAGTGTAAATAAATTGTTAAGGTTAAAATGTCCTCTCCCCCTCCCGCATTTCTATATTGTTCTAGTAACTATCTCTGTAAGAAATTCATGGACACTTAAAGCCTTAATTATTTAAAATAAGCCAGATAATTCTCAACTTGTTAATTTTAAATGTTAATTTAGCCCTTCTCTACAATTGCCATTAAGAGATTTCAATATTCTACTTTAATCTTAAGCTGAATTATATCATAGAGATAAAAGCTTTGGCCTCAACAAAAACAAAAAATTTACAACTATGCATTTGAAGACACCTATTATTATCTACACTCTAAATGTTATCAGCTGATGTAATTCCAATTTCTGTTATTTACTTTATCTTCCTTAAATAAATCAGCCCTCTACTGCTTTAAGTATTGATCTTAATTATTATTCATATTCTCTACATATATAACTTTAAAACTTATTTTTAATTTTAATAGTAACTGCTTTAAAAAAGAACTTCCTGGTAGCAGGACATCCCATACATAATTGAGGGGGAAAGGAAAGAAAAAACTCAAGGGTATATAACCAACATCACAATAAAAGATGGAAGTTATAAGACAAGCTTTTTTTTTTTTTTTTTAAAGACCAGTAATTTAACTTAATAAATATCATCTGTGGAAATATGTAGAAATACAGAATTTTATAAGAGATTATTGGGTACACTAAAGAAAATATTAACTGCATTTTAAATTTTTATTCACATTTTGAATCATAATGCACTGACAAACTAGGTTTTCCCTGTTTCTTGTAGTTAATAAACCAAATAATTTCAGTTTTTGTAGTCACAGAATATGGCTAGAGCAGATGATAGATAATACCTTAGTCCTATGCAGAAGTCTGAAGTAGACTTTTAAAAATCATATATTCAAAAAGCCAAGGAGTTTTTCAAGATAAAAAAAATGCTATTTGTAAAGTCCCAATCTTAAAATGACATATATTCTTAAGATGCGTACCTTGCTAATTCCATAAAAACTAATGCATCTCTAAGAGATACTGGCATATCACTGCTTATTTTATTTGCTGGAGGTTTCTTGAGATCTACAATAAGTACACCATCTTCTTCTCGAAAGACTTTCATAAGAACAGCTTTGTTGTTTACCATTTTTAAAAATTCCATTTTAACTTCTTCTCCCCAGCCTTCATTCTATTGAATAAATCACAATCAAAAGTCAATTTAAGTATTATGATACTGTTATAACAATACTCTCGCTGATCAAAGATAGTAGTTTTTTCTCTACAGAATGTAGAATGTAATCCTGAACAAAAGTATCAGATCACCAATTTAAACATTGGAGGGAAAAAAAAAAAAAGCAGCAGTTTCCATCAGAAAGCAAAAGATAACATTATAATGAGTTTCTTATATCAAGGGTATACTAACAGAACTATCCATATATCAAGTGTTGCTTTTATCACCATGACATAGTGGAAGAAAGAAGGTCTGGGATGGACTATATGTCATGGATCACTTTAACTCTCTAAGGGTCAGTTTCAGAGATATTACTACTTGTTAGGTATTATGGATCAATCATGAAGTCAGAAAGACTTGGGGTCAAATGTTCTGATATATATTAGTTATCTATGACTAGACCAGTAACTTAACTCAGGTAACTCTAGGACTAAAAATTATAAATAAGCTACACAAAAATTACCAATCTAAGTGTGAATGCCCTATGTAAAGCTAAGGGAAAAGTGGCCATTTTTTGAAATGACTATCTTAGAAGGTGACAAAGTGATAGAGAATTTCCACATTCCTTTTTGGTCTTATTACTTCAGTCCTTGCTTCTAGGCTATTGTAGTAGTTCTTTTTCAGCTATTAAGAAGAAATTCTACTTTAAGGCTGAAATGCAAACTGGTTCACCTACAAAGTAAAAAGCTAGCCATAGTTTTAGATAAGGGATTGAAATGATTGGGAGTTGGAGGGGGTCAGTTTTCTTGATTGGAATCTTACTGTAGCCATATGCATTCGTGTATCTTAGGTGTTTATTTCTTTCTTTGTATTTCTCCTGACCTATTTAGGAACAAAATGTAGATGCTGTGGTGAAAACAACAAAAAAACACTTGTTCTATCTATATTTCACTGGATCATGAGAAAAATACTCATTAAAATTGTAAAGCTGTTTCATTATACAATTTACAATACAAGAAGTGTAAATTTAAATAAAATATCTGAATATTCTACTTTTAAAAAAGGTTAATAATTTATAGAAGCTCTGAAATGAGACCCTAGTCCTCCAAACACAGAGACCTCTTTACTTGTTACACTAATTACTATTAGCTTGCCTCTCATTTTCTTCATAAAAGGATCTTCATAAATGGATAAAAATCACTAAGAAGGCATTATGATCAAGAATAAAACTAATGCTTTAGAAAGAAGGAATATTCAATTCCTCAAATGAAGAGAAACTTCAAGAATGGGAGTAGTGAAGCAAGCTTATCATGATTGACACTGATTGTTGATGGTTAACTTTCAGATGAACCATGAATTATTAACAATTAACAATAATTAACATTATTAACAAATATTCATTATATTTCAAACCAATAAATAACATCCCATGCTATTACTGCATTCCATGCTTCTGTACTAATTTTGAGAAATGAAAGCAAAACTGAACTTAATTTTTAAAAAATTGGCTCTTACAAACTCAGTATGTAAGTTCTTTGTGCACATTCCAGTTTTATTGCTTACTCTTTTAGAAAAGACTAATTCATATGTAATATTTTAAAATTCTTTTGATCTAAGAGAAACTATTCTTAATAAATGATAGTTAACATTTGTTGATTTATTTACTCACCGAATTCTGTGGAACAATATCCTTTAATGAGCATGGCAATGCTAATGGATGGAGATCTCCTAGCAGTGCTTCAATATATGAATCAGGCTTTCTTATAATCAGACATAGATCATTTACCACTAAATGTTGTAGAGCACCATGTCCTGGCCTAACTATGTGGCCATCACCAACCCTAGCAAGAATTTAATCAACATTGTTAGAAATAGTGATTTTGTTCTTAACTTTTACCCATTCCTGAAATTACCTATGCTTAAAATTTAGGAGAATGACAGTCATTACTCCAACTTCCTTATTTTACAAATGAAGAATCTGATTTATAATAGAAGGATGTGACTTGCATGAGGTCCCACAAATAGTTATGTGACAGAGGTGGGCTTTGAATTCAGATTTTCTGATTCCAAATCTTATATTCTTTCCATGATACCAAATTGTCTTCCATTAATAAATAGGAATGGCTTAGTCATGGATCAAATTTTGATTTGCTTATAAAAACTGACCAATGAATGTAATTACAATGTTATGTTTGTTGTTTAATTCACAACAGCTCCATGCTAGTGACAATTCGCATAGAAATGTTTTCTGCTCATTTTTAATTAATGTAGGACATTTACTACCCAAATGAAAAATAGCTTTAACTTAATTATAATTTAAAATCATATTGCCACTAAACAAAAGTTCTTATTTTTAATAGTAACAAATGACTTTTTACTAATCTATTAAGAAATAAAAGAATGAGGAAAAATTTATTCAAGTAGGACACACACACACAAACAATTAGAAATGGCATACCCTGAAACAGCTAAGACTTCAGAATTCCCAAAGTCTATCATGAAAACTTGTATCAGTGCAACATCCCGGATTGGGTATTTGGTAAGACCACAGGGTTTCCCAACATTTTTATTTTCAATAGGAATTAATTCAGTGATAGTTCCACGGCACCACATTCCATTTTCTATACTGTTGATAAATATCTTTGCACCTAAAGTGATGGAAAAATACATCAAACTTAATACCAAGACAAAATTTTTTTAAAAGTATAAAACCCTTCACATGAATTAGTTTTACTCTGATTTAGAAATGCATTTGTTCATTTAAGTTTCATTCCTTGCCATTCAATTGAAATCACTCCCTTCAATGTTAAGAATTTTATCATCACTAAATCCAATGACCTTTTTCTCAGTCTTCATTTTTCTTGATTCCTTTGGCTCTGTTGAGCACCTTCTTCACCTCCTATATACCTGTTTCTCCTTGGATTTTTTTTTATTTATTAATTCTGCCCTATTTTGACTTTCTTCCAAATTGACCAGTTTGGAAGTCTCCTTTGCAGGATCATACAATGTGTCACTTTCAAATTAGGACTCTTTTTTGGGTTCTTTTTAGTCTCTTATTAACTTTAATGGATTCAATCATCACTCAAATACACATACATCCCAAATCAGAATATCCAGTTCATCTCTTTCCAGAGCTTCAATCAATCAGGAAAAAGGTATTAAGTTATGCTAAATGCTAAGGATAAAAAAAAAAAATAAGCTGCCCACAAACAGCTTACACCCCAATGGTGTAAACAATATATACACACCTTAAATATATGTAAATAGAAGGTAATTTAATGGAGAGTTAAACATTTGAATAGGGAAAGAAAGGAAGTAAAGAAATAAAAGCTTCACAGGTGATGCTGGAGTTGAACACTGAAGAAACCTAAAAATTCAAAGAGGTGGAGGGTAAGAAGTAATTAATGCCAGGTACAAGAACAGTAAACAAACTAACACGATACAGTTAACGAGATGATTGTATGATTGTCAAGTGTGATGGACTTGGCTTTTTTCAACAACATGGCCATTCAAGACAATTCCAAAAGACTTGGGATGAAAACTGTCATCCCCATCCATAGAGGATATGGATCAAAGCAAAGTATTTTCATAATTTTTTTTTGCCTCTCTCATGGTTATTTCCCTTTTGGTCTGATTTTTACTTGTACAACATGAAAAACATGGTAACATGTTTAAAAGAATTGCGCACATTTAACCTATATCAGATTACCTCTCTGGGAAGTTGGGAGATGAGAGGGAAGGAAAAAAATCCGGAATACAAAGTCTTACAAAGATGAATGTTGAAAACTATCTCCACATGTATTTGGAAAAATATTACTGAAAATAAAAAAAATCCAGTATATACAAAAGATGGTAGATTTGTTAGACGTAAGAAAGAACAAGAAAATCAACTTGGCTGGTCCATCATATATGAAAAGAGAAGCACCAAACATGGAAAAGTAATTCTAACCAAACTGTAAGTACCTTTAAATGACAAACCAATTAATTGGCTTTTGCAGTTGGTCCAGGTGTAAGATACTTGAAGAGGGTAATAAATGAATGGTGAGAAGATAGATTCATGAGTTATTGTAAAGGGAGTAGAATACATAAATCTGTCAACTAAGTGGATATATTGTATAAGGTGAAAGGGAACGAAGACTTGATGAATCCAGGGTTACAGACCTTGGAAATTTGGGAGAAAGATGTGTTCTGCTTCTAATACAATGAATTATAAATAAATATGAAATATTCAGTTTCAAATGGCCAAGAAAGAGTCGAATTGCAACTCAGAAGAGACTAAAACTAAATATAAAAAACTGGAAGTCAGCTATAAAGAGCTTTCAGTGGCTCCCTAATGTTTTTAGAATTAAATAGTGCTCCCCTCAAACTGCCTTAAAATTAAAAAAAAAAAAAAAAACTCAAAAAACTTTAAACCCTTCAAAAACTGGCTTCAGTTTATCATTAAGTGAATTTTACTACTCCTTAAGGAGTTTACTCCAGTAAGAATAACAGCCTTGCTTTTCCCTAACATGATGTTTCTGGTCCTTTTTATGCCAATTGTGAGATATTTTCCCCTCTTCACTTTCAATGAGAAAATCCAGACCCTTCATACTTATCAATGTGAACTATTTTCTGATATTTTCTACTTATTTTTGGTGTTTCTTTCTATGGCCATCTCAACCAAGACAGGAAATAAATTGTTTTTATTATTATGTCTCACTTTTCTGAGGCTTCATTCATTTTTTAGTTTAAAAAAAAAAACACACACACAAGTTAGTTAAAAAATGTCTTTTGGATTGTTGGTCATCTTTTCTACTCCTCTCCCTGAGTTTTGGGGGGGGGGGGACTTTCACTTCATGTCTACATTAAATATTATCAAGATCAGTAAAGTGTTCTATAATGTCCTTACCAATATTAGTTCAATAAATTCTGTTTTTGCCATTTTTGTAATCCTTTTTAGTCTAAAGATCATTTTCCTTGATTAAGACAATAGAACAACCAGAGAATAGACTGTAAGAACTGAGTGTGGATCACAACATAATATTTTCACTTTTTTTTGTTATAATTTTCTTGCATTTTGTTTTCTTTCATTTTTCCTTTTTTGATCTGATTTTTCTTATGCAGTATAATTGTAGAAATATGTATAAAAGAATTGCATATGCTTAACATATATTAGATTATTTGCTATCAAAAGAAGGAATGGAAGGGAAGGGAGGAGAAAAAATTGAAACAAGGTTTTATAATGGTTAATATTGAAAATTTTCTATACATGTTGAAAATAAAAAATTTTAATTAAAAAAAAGTCAGTAGCATTATTTTCTTTATCATTAATACTTTAGTCATCTAGTAGCATATTCTCTTATTTGATTATCTTTTTCCAGTATAGCTAAAAACATTCCATTTTCTTATGCCTATTAGCTATCTTCATGAAAACCAGGGGATTTTGAACTTTTTTTATTCCCAAGTTACCTATACCCACAGAATTGTAAGCTGTAGGATCCTAATTATTCTATTGTTTCTTTAAAAATTCTTTACTAAATCTAGTAGTTATGCTATTAGATATGCTATTTTTAATTTTCATTTTCTTTCTACACAAAGTCTAGAATCACTTCCTCTTACTTTGGCTCTGATGCTCCCCATTAGACTTCCTTCTCATTGTTTCCTTCAACTTTTAAGGAATGAAATTAACATCACTGATGCAACTCAAAGTTTTCTGCTTAAAAGAGTGAAAATTACAACCAGTATGCAGATAACCTAAGTGCCCCATCAACACTCAAGCCTCTCTGCCAGACTAAATAATCCTTTTATTTTCTGGGAACTACATTCTGTAATATTCTCATAGTATCAGTTCTGTTCCTACTCCCATAGGTCAACACCTAAATATTTTCCCTTTTCTTATTCTAACATTCCCTTGTGAATACAATGTCTATCTTACCTCCCCTTAAATCCACACACATCCATTTTTTCTTTTGAATAAGATATATATTTCCAAAGCCTTATTTCAGTCAACCAAATCTCAATGGCACATTCCTAAGAGGTCAAATATGCCCAAAATGTATGAACTTTAGGAATGTTTTTTAAGAATCACTTTTCAATAAGTCTTGAGAGAAATCTCTCTCTTCTGGCATAAATGCCCTAAGAAGCCAGCAGATCTCTCACCTTAATAAAGTAATATCTTGGCAGTTTCAACAGGGAATTAAAAAATAACTATTCATTTTTTCCTTCCTCTGACCTCTACTAGATGATTCTGCTGAGAGCCTCAATTGGACCCTTGTTGCTAATAGGCAATCCTCTTATACTCCCTATTCAATTCACCATCCCACTCTTGAGAAAGGCTCTTCCAAATATTTATATCTGTCTTCAAACCTCTCGTAACTCCCTTTCGCTCTATTTTTAGCTTAGAACCTTTCTTCACATTTTACAGGAAAAACAAAAACAAAACTGAAGGCATTTATTGTGAACTCCTTCTTCCTCATCTCATCACTCAGGTGCCTTCCAGCCACTTTTTCCTTCAGCTGTTCACATGATGAAGCAGCCTTATTCCTTACCAAGGCTAATTTAATTTTTTCAAATAATGCCATTTGATTGCATCTCCTCCAAGTGCTGTATCATCCCCCTTCTTTCATTTATTTTCAATCTTTCTTCCTCTACTGGCTCATTTTCTACATATGCATGTCTTTCATTCTGAAAAACTGTCACTTGATCCTTTCATCCCTGAAATGATCTTATTTCTCTACTGTCCTTAATAGCTAAACTCTTTGAAAAGACCATCTATTTCTCTACTGTCCTTAATAGCTAAACTCTTTGAAAAGACCATCTACATTCAGCACCTGTTTTCTCTCCTCTCTCTCAACTCCAAACTGCTTTCTCCAAAGTTACTAATGACCTCCAAAGAACCAAATCCCTTCCCAATCCTCCTCCTTCTTGATTTCTGAATTTTCTGACATTGCTGATAACTCTTTCCTCCTTCCTTTCCCCCTCATATTACTTCTATCAACCTGATTGCTCCTTCTCACTCTCTTTTGCTGGATTCTCCTTTAAATAATGCCCTCTAATTGTAGATGTCTCAGACTTCTGTCCTGGGTTGTCTTCTCTCTATATACCAGAGCTTCTTAAACATAACCCCGAGTATGTAAAATAGATATACAAAAATTAAACATTTGCTGATAATAAATTATAACTTCATAAAACTCCCCAACTCAGTTATGCGAAGCCATATGAGGTTGCAACCTAGAGTTTAAGAAGCTTTTCTCTATGCTGTAACTTCATGTGGGGAAGTCATCACCTCCTATGAATTTAATTATTATTTCTATGCTGGTAATTCTCAGATCTACCTTTCCTGATCCAATCTCTTTTGATGACTTGCTATCTTCTGTACTCAATAGCCTTTCAGACATCTTGAACTGGCTGTCCAATTTACATCTTAAATGCAATTAAGTCTAAGACAATCCCCCCAAAAAAAACCTCTTTTGCTCCCTATTATTGCAGAGGGCAACAACAACTTCCCAGTCCTTCAGGCATATAACCCAGCAGTCGCCCTGAATTCTTCATTCTCTCACCCCAACACCACTCCAAATCCAGGCTGTTCCAGGGACTGTCGGTATCTCTCAAATGTACTTCTTTTTTTTTCCCTTTATAGTGCCATTGCTACTCTGGTACAGGCCCTTATCACCTCATGCCGATACCCTTGCAACATTCTGTGGGTGAGCTTATCTGATTTAAGTCTTTACTTTAATAGATTTTTCCATCCAGCCATTAAAGGGATTTTTCCTAAAACTCTAGTCAAATTCTGTCACACCCCTAACTCAAATCTCTAGGGACAAATGCAGAATGATCTGATTAGCATTCAAAGCTCTATTCTAGGCTTCTCCTGCTAGAATTTCTATTCTTATATTTTACTCTCCACATGCACTGACGCTGACACTAGCATCTAGAGGTAATATCTGACTGATCCAGACATTTTCTCTGGTCTCCCATGCCTAGAATGCATACCCTCCTCTGCTCTGATTAATTACTAATTATCTGGCTTCCCTTAAGTCCTATCTAAAATTCCACCTACTAAAAGAAAGCTTTTCTTAACTCTTCTTTTCAATGTTTTACCTAATTATTTCCTATTTATCCTATATATAGAGAGAGCTTACTTTGTATATATTTGTTTGTATATTCCCCCATTAAGATTTTAAGTTCTTTGAGGATAGGAACTCTTTTGCCTCTTTTTATATCCTTAGCACAGCGTCTGCCTTAAAGTAGGCATTTGAAGTTTATTGAACTGAATTAGTGAAGACCACCATGGATTTATATTATCATTCTTTGCAACACAAGTAATTTCGTCCTCCCAAAAAAAGCTCTAGCTGCTCCTCTTCAGGAAAAGATACAAATAGTTGCAAATATTCAATAGTCTTCTCTTTTTCACTCACCCCCCTCCCGATATATATTCCATGTCTTTCTAGATAATTTTTATTGTTTTCACATTAAAAATTTTCTTCATTTTTAAAAAGAAATTGTTTCCCTTTATAACTTGGGAAAGTGGAAAAAAGCTAGTCAAGCCCTTTTAGCTTATGTCCTAGAAGGGACATCAGCAGTTTGTGGTGACATGGATAACAGTTATGTGGTCCTGGCACAAACAGAAACACTTCATTCTATGCAGATACTTGAAAATTTCTATTTGTTCTCTATGACTGTGAACAATATTTTCCCCCTTATCTTTCTTGCTATTTGTTCTCTTGGAAAACTGCTGTAGTCAACTGTTTCTGGGTGCTTAATGTCAATTTCAACTCTGGAACTTTGAAAGCAAGTCTAAGAACTCCTCTCAGGTTTTTCAGCTTGATCCTTCCTCTATTTTATTTTCTTTCTTTCTTTTTCCTTTTTTTCCCCCCCTGAGGCAATTGGGATTAAGTAGACTTGTCCAGGGTCACACAGCAAAGAAGTGTTAAATGTCTGAGACCACATTTGAACTCAGGTCCTCCTGACTTCAGGGCTGGTGCTCTATCCACTGTGCCATCTAGCTGTCCCCTTCCTCTATTTTCTTCTGTGAGGTGTACCCTTCCCTTTCTTTCCTCTTCAAGTTTCCCTTCTTGCTCTTTCAGCCTAGGCTCTTCTTTTTCCTTCCATTTTCCCAATTATTTCTTCCCCAAATTAAATCATTGTAATTTGAAGTGTTCCATAGTCACCTTCAAGATCTTTCAACTCATCTTTCTTTTGCTACTTCTCTCATAACTTTTCTCCAAAAGATCTATGTAGATTCTAAATTCACTTGGCCTAGATCATATCTAAAGCTTTATCCAAAAGCATTAAAGAAAAATTTCTCTCTCAACGTTTGTCAATAAGAAATAACATTATATAATAATAAAAAAAAAAACTAAAAAAGAACAAATTACAAATCTCTAATTACAGAAAAATAAAAATTCTGAAAATGTGAGATTAATAAAATAAAAAAAAACTTTCTGAATACATAAAAAGTAGGAGCTGGTTTTATTTTATTTTTTTAAGAAATAAATAAAAAAAGATAAGCCACTGCTTAATTTCATTTAAATAAAAAACCAAATTGTTGGTATCAAAAATGGAAAAAAAAAACCCTGCAAGTACTACCACAAAGGTGAAATTAAAGCAATTTACAGAGTAGTTCTTTCCAATTATATGTCAATAAAACTGACAATCTAAGTAACTTATATGAATATTTACAAAGATATGAATTGCCTAGAGGAACAAGAAGAAAAAATATTTAAATAACCTTCCAAAAAAAGAAACTGAACAAGCAATAAATCAGCATTGAGGGAAAAAATTTTTTTAGACCAGATGAAGTTGTAAGTAAATTCTACCAAACATTTAAAAGAACAATTAATTTCATTACTTTATAAACTACCTGAAAAAATAAACGACTCATTGACCAAATTCCTTCTATGATAAAATATGACTGATACTTAAATCACAAAAATTAACAGGAAAAAGCCTTTAGACCAATTCTCTAATGAATATTGATGCAAAAATTTTAAATAAAATGCTAACAATGAGATAATAGCAACATATCACAAAAACCATATACTGATTAGTTGGAATTTATACTAGAAATGAAGGGCTGACATGGGTCCAATATTAGGAAAACTATAAACCAAGATGACCATGTAAAAACCAAACAAATCAACAAACAAAAATCATATATCAATAGAAGAAAAGCTTACAATAAAATACAAGTCCCATTCCTATTAAAAATATTAGAAGGAGAGGATTCTGGGAAAATAGTGGAGTAGGTTGGTAAATTTCAAGCTCTCCAGATTTCTTCTCACAAATAGAATAAATTTGGACTTCAGGCCAAACTAGTGCAAAATCAATTATATGTGGGGAAGAACAAGGTCCTTCTGATATAACCCAAGAGACCTAAAGACCCTGGGTTAGGGATTAACCTGTCTGAAGTACAAACACCTTTAGGCTAGCTCCACAAAAACAACAAGGGGGGAATCCCTAGGGCTACCCTAGATGTGGTTGGAGCCTCAGTAGGAATCAGACTTTTACCTCCCTTACTGTTTATGGAATTCAGGTTTGAGTCAAGAAAAACTGAGTGAACCTCAGCTAAATGGAAATGCCAGGCCCAGCTGTGCTACTGAGAGGAACCACCACTCAGTGCAAAAGCATCAGAGGAGCAACACTGTTATGGTATGGGCATTTGCAGGAGGGGGAACTCTTGGGTTTGGGGTTCCTAATCAGAGTAGAAAGCTGAAGGCAAGCTTGAGGTCACTATGTCCCTCCATCCCAGGATTAGAAGTGCTTATACCAAGACCTCTTATTTAAAAAAATAAATTGGCAAAGAAGAAAGTTCACCACTGAAACATATTAAGGGAACAGGGAAAACTAGGATTCATCTTCAGAAGATACTTGTGGTGGTGGGGAAGACTTCTACCCCAAAGAGTAATGTGAAATGGCTCCTCACTCAGAGAAAAAATTTACAGAAGAACTCAAAAAGGCATTTAAAAATTAAATGAGAGATATGGAGGAAAAATGATAAATAAATAAAAGCCATGGAAGAAAAAGAAAATTGTAGGGGGAAAAAAGTCAACTAACTAGAAAAGGAGGTACACAGACTTAAAGATGAAAATAATTCTTTGAAAATTAGAATTGGGTAAGCGAGTGAAGCTATGATAGGCCAAGAAATAATAAAACAGATTTAAAAAAATGAGAAAGAATAGAAAGTGAAACATAAGAAAAATGACAGAGCTAGAGATCAGATCAAGAAAAGAAAATGTAAGAATATTACAGACTGCCTAAAAGTTGTGACCAAAAAGAGAACTTTGAGGAATGCAGAAAATAATACAGGAAATAATCCAAGAAAATGTCCTAGAGTGACAGAAAATGAGGGGAAAGTAGAACTAAAAAATAGAAAGGAAAAAAAATCTACTGATTACCACCTCAAAGAGATCTTTTGTGGAAAACACACAGGAATTATTATTGTCACATTTTGAAAACCTCCAGATCAAAGAAAAAATTTTGCAGAAAAACAAGAAAAAAAAAATTCAAATATGCTGAAGCTACAAATAAAACTGTACAAGACTTACCAGCAGCTACAATAAAAGACTGCAGGTCCTGGAATCATATCTAGCGACAATCAAAAGAACTAGGCCTGTGGCCAAAAATATATCCAGCAATATTTTCTATAATTTTGAATGAGAAAAAAATGAACATTCAATGAACTTGCAGATTTTCAGAAAATTTAACATATAAAAGCCAATAGCAAAGCTCAATTTTAAGGAACTCAACATGGACAAACTAAACATGGACAAATTTTTTTTTTTTTTTTCTTAACACGGAAACTCTATGTTTAAGATTCACATCAACAATTGGGTTGCTCAAAAGAAAGAGTGATGGTAGAGTTAAGGTAAAAATAGTAATCATGATGATCAAATGAGGTACAGAGGAAGAATAGTCACTGAGGCATTTGACAGGGGAAGAGGGCTTGTAGTTCTGAAAATCTACTCATATCAGGAATGGGTCCAATAGGCAAAACCTCTTATATACCATCAAGGATTATTACCCTTCATAATCTATAAAGAAATAAGGGAGGAGAGATGGGTGGATGGGGAAGCAAAGAATGAGGGAAAAAGACAAAGGAGGGCAAATTATGAAGCAGAATTAGTGTGGGGGGGGGGCAGAAGAGAGAGACACACACAGAGAGACAGAGAGAGACACAGAGACAGAGAGAGACACAGAGACAGAGAGAGACACAGAGACACACACACAGACACAGACACACACACACACACACAGAGAATCTACGTATGTATAAATAAACATATCTTTTCTTAACTGCAGCTTGCTTGGAGTTGATAGGGCTAACAAAAGGGGGGGGGAAGTAAATAAGGTGCGCAGCAGAGAACTAAAGAACAATTTACAGGAAAGTAAAGAAAAAATGGATATTTATGAATATAATTTCTTATACTAACATATATAATATATAGATATATAGATAGATACATATCTATAGAGACACACACACTTTCTTGAATTTGGTAATTATATATTTCAAATTCTCCCTGATGTTCTGCTGGGCACATGGCAATGCTCTCTTGTTTTGCTTTACTTTAAATTCCTTTTCTGTTTTCTTACTGTTTTTTAAATAAAATAAACTTTAAAAATATATATATTTTGATCAAACTAAAAAATACTAGAAAGCAAAATAAATGGAGTTTTTCTTAAAATGATAAAAGTGTCTAAAACTAAGAATAAGCATTATCTGTAATGGAGATAAGTTAGAAGCCTTTCTAATTAGATTAGGGATGAAGCAAAGATGTCCATTAATTATTATTCAATATTGTATTTGAAATGGTAATTATAGCAGTGAGATAAGAAAAATAATATGAAGATTATGTAATGAGAAAACCACTCTGAAAAATGATATAACTAGAAAATCTGAGAACAAAATCTAGATGAAATAATTAAACTTTAGCAAAGTTATAGGATTATAAAATAAATCCACATAAAACAGTATTTTTATATGCCACCAACAAAAACAGATGAAGATACACAAAGTCTGTTTAAAATAACAGCAGACAATATAAAATACTTGGGAGTCTACCTTCCAAGACAAACCCAAGTACTATATGAATACAATTACAAAATACTTTTCATACAAATAAAAGCAGATAATTACTCATGGGTAGGTCGATTCAATAAAATGACAATTATATTTAAATGGTTTATTCAATATCATACCAATCAGACTGGCAAAGAATTATTTTTTAAAACTAGAAAAACATAACAAAATTCACCTGGAAGAATAAAATGTCAAGAATATCAAGAGAATCAAAGAAAAAAAAAAAGTGAAGGCAATCTAGCAGCAATCTAAATTTATGCAGAAAGGCAGAAACAGTAAATACTTCCTTTCAGATCATGATGCAATAAAAATTATGTTAAATAAAGGGCCAGGGAAAGATAAGACTAAAAACCAGTTGGAACTGAATGAAATTAAATAATCAAATTCTAAAGAAACACTAATTTCATCAAAGAGAATGACAATAATGAGACAACATACCAAAACTTATGGACTGTAACCAAAGCAATTCTTAGGGGAAATTTTATATCTCTAAGTAGTTACATGAATAAAATAGAGAAAGAGATCAAGGAATTACATATGCAATTTTTAAAAATTGAAAAAACAAATTAAAATCTCCCAATTAAATACCAAATTAGAAATTCTGAAAAATCAAAGGAGATTAATGAAATTAAAAGAAAACTTGTGAATTAATAAAAGAATTGGTTTTATAAAAAAACAAAAACCCAATAAAATAGATAACCCTCTGGCTAATTTAATTAGAAAAAAGGAAAGGAAAAAAAAAATTACCAGCAACAAAAAATGAAAACTATGAACTTACCAAAGAAGAAATTAATTGAGATCTATTTTGCCCAACTGTATGCCAACAAATCTAACAATTGAAATGAATGAATTTTTACAAAAATATAAATTGCACAGATTAACAAAAGAGGAAATAACTTAAATAAACCAATTTTAGGGAAAAAAAAAAAAAAAAAGAAATTGAACAGGCCACTGATGGACTCCCTAAGAAAAAAATCTCCAGAGCCAAATGGATTTCCAAGTGAATTCTACCAAAACATTTAAAGAACAATTAATTCCAATATTATGTAAACTATTTGGAAAAATAGATCAAGAATTCTGCTAAATTGCTTCTATGACACAAACATGGTGTTGATACCTAAATCAGGAAAAGTCAAAATAGGGAAAGAAAATTATAAACCCATCTTCTTAATGAATATTGATGCAAAAAATTTAAATAAAATATTAGCAAAGATTGTCTGCAGGATAATACACAATGACTAAGTGGAATTTACACCAGTATAATGTAAATTATTGGCATAATAGACCACATCAATAATAAAGCTTACAAAAATCATATGATAATCTCAAATGCAGAAAGCTTTTGACAAAATACAGCATGCATTCCTATTAAAAACACTATAGAGCACAGGAATAGAGTTTTCCTTAAAATAAGAATTTATCTAAAACCACCAGCAAGCATTATTTATAATAAGCTAGATACATTCCCAGTTAGACCAAGAGCGAAAAAAGGACACCCATTATTACAATTATTCAATACTATTCAAGAACTATTGCTTTAGCAATAAGAAAAAGAAATTAAAGGAATTAGAGTAGGTAATGAGGAGATAAAACCATCACTCTGCAGATATGATGGTATAATAGAAGATAAATGAAATATACTTGAAACAATTAACAGCTTTAGCAAAGTTGCAGTATATAAAATAAACCCATAAAAATCACCAGCATTTCTATATGTTACTAACAAAATCTAGCAGCAAATGAAAGAAATTCCATTTAAAATAACTGTAGAAAAAAATAAAATATTTGGGTGTCTATATGCCAAGATAAATCCAGTAATAATATGATCACAGTGACAAAACACTTTTCACACAAATATAGTGAGATTTAAATAAATGCGAAAATACCAATTATTCATGGCTAGGCTGAGCTAATATTTTTTTTTTGAAAGAAGAATTCTACTTAAATTAGTCTACTTGTTCAATGTCCTAACAAACTGCTAAAAATATAAAAGAGTGATACTATAAGCAAATTAAGAACCAGAGAACATTATGAAATGTGAAATGGATAATTTTGATTACTTAAAATTAAGACGTTTTTGCACAAACAAAACAAGATTAAAAGGGAAGCAGAAAGTTGGGAAATTTTTTTTTTTTTTACTGCTAGCGTTTCTGATAAAGGCCTCATTTCTACAATATACAAATAATTGAGTCAAATTTATAAGAATAAAAGTCATTCCCCCAAATGATAAATAGGCAAAAGATATGAACAGACGATTTTCAGATAAAGAAATTAAAACCATTTATAGTTATGTGAAAAAATGTTCCAATTAAAACAACTCAGATAATACTACACACCTCTCAGATTGGCTAAGATGACAGGAAAAGAATGATCAATGTTGAAGGGAATGTGGAGAAAATTGGAACACTAATGCATCGTTGTTGGAATTGTGAACTGATTCAACCATTCTGGAGAGCAATTTGGAACTATGCTCAAATGGCTATAAAAAGCTGCACTCTCTGACCCAGCAGTACAATGCTAAGTCTGTATTCCAAACAGGGAAAAGGACTTCTATATGCAAAGACGTTTGTAGCAGTGGCAAAGAATTGGAAAATGAGTAGATGCCCATTAGTTGGAACTGAATAAGTTATAGTATATGAAGATAATGGAATATTTATTCTTCTATAAATATTTATGAACAGGCTGATTTTATAAAGGCCTGTAAAGATTTATATGAACTGATGTCAAGTGAAAGAAGCAAAACCAGAAAAACATTGTATATAATAACAGGAAGATAGAGACATGATCAACCATCATAGATGTGATTCATTTCAGCAGTCAGTTATCCAAGGCAATTCCAATGAACTCTGAATGGAAAATACCATCTGTATCCAAAGAGAACTATGGAGAGTAAATCAACACATGCTATGTTCACTTTTTCCCCTTATTTTCTTTTCCTTGTTTTTCCTTTTTGTTCTTATTTTTCTCTTTCAACACAATTCATATGGAAATATGTAAAAAATGTACATGTAGAACAAAAATGTTTTACATGCAACTAGGGAAAAGAAAAATAAAAAACAACAATGATTAAAAAAAAATCTAGGAGTACTCTATAAAGAATGCCACAGTAAAAGTACTGTATAAATAAAAGGACAATACATTTACTGTTTTTCTTTATAGGTTCTACTTAACTGTATTATCTTTAAAAATATTTCCTTCACTATGTTCTAAAAAGTTGAATAATTTTATATTTCTCTTGACCATTTAATAATTTTTCAAAGTTATCATTTGAAAAGTTTACAAGTATATAGGATATGTTAATTAATCTAGTTATATAAATGTAACAAAATAATATTTATGACACTACTATAACCTTCCTACTGTTTAGAAGCAAACCATTATATTCAGAGATTCCTTTACCTATCAGGTCAACATTACTACACTAAAATATCCTTGACACAAAAATATTAACATTTTTGAGTAATATTTCTTAATTACCTAGCTCCAAAATATCTGAAGGACTGAGGTATAGACTCTTGTTGCAAAAATGGTTCAACTTCTTTTCCAATATTGTTGCATTTTTTCTTTGTGAATACTTCCGAATATAAAAGTGGCAAGGATGTATTACATGGCTCACAAAGACTAATTCTAGAGAACCTGCAGAAGAGAGTCATCATACAATCTAAATGAATAAGATATAAGTTGGGTTCTAATTAATGAACCTTACAAAGAATAATTTACAATGGCATTTTTCTATAGAAATTAACATTCCAATCTAACACTTAGGCAATCTAAAAGATGTTTAAAAAAAAAAAAAAAGCTTTTGGCACAACACATGGAATACTTAGAATAACATTTTTCAGCTTTCTGAAAATATGGTCTATTCACAATTGATCAGTGGGTATTGTTCTCAAAGGTTATTCTTAAGTCAGTTGTTTGGAAGTTAGAACACATTTTCCTTTTAAAACAAGATTTCACACAGTGGTATTAGTGACTCATTATCCCTAAACAAGCCTAGTCAAATCAGAAACGAATAGTAGAAAACTTTTGCAATACCAGTATTTTAAGAAAATGTAAAAATAATATTCAAATAAAACATGACTCCTTTGACTCTGACAAACTGCAGTTTTATACAGAAGAAAAAGTACAGAATTGGATTGAGTAATTTGAGGGAATTTCTAGATCTTTCAAGAGCTTCAGTGGTTGACAACAATGATTATAATCAACTTCATTTCAATGCATGAGACTTGGCCTTATATATGATAAATATATGAATAATAACTTTTGGGAGGCATAGGATATCAGGAAGCATGGAGACTAGACAACAACTGACACTGAATTAAGTGGCAAGCACCTGTTCAGCCTAGTCTTTTGCTGTTCAACACTGCTCAAAAGATGTGCATGTCCTATTAGTCTCTCTGGCAGCTAGACTTACAGATGAGCGTCACCTTATCTGGCTACTTTACTTTAAAAGGAGAAAGAACTCAGAAAGACTTTCATTAAAAAATTACTTTATAAATGAGATACTAAAACACATACTGCAAATCTTACAAAGTCAAATATATATATAGTTGTTGAATTTACCTGCTTTGAGTCCAAAAGGTGCCGACTTTTTCTGCAAAGGCTTTTTTTGATGTCTGGGAGCCTCCATAATATGCTCTATGAAGTATGCTTCAAGAAAATAAGAAATAAATGTAATTGTATTAATCTTGTTAACATAGACAATCGCACATTAAAAACTGTACCTGAAACGGCAAGATACCTTGCATAACAAAGTAAATGCATGATGGATTCTCCCAATTTGCCAGAAATTCTTAAAGCACTTTAATGGCAGAAAGTTATCTAAAGTTTCACTCTGTTCTGTCATTTTGAAATAATGAACTCTAAAGCATTAATGATATGCCAGGAACTGTGCTAGGTACCGAGAACACGAGCACAATGAATAAGTCCTCTTTGGATGAAGTTTATATTATATAAATAAGCCAAATTAGATATAAGATAGTTTGAGAGGAAGGACACAAGTCGTTGGGGTAATCAGAAGATGTAGAAGATGTTTATATTAGATCTAGAAGAAAAAGAGGGATTCTATGAGGTAAAGAGGGAAGGGATTCCAACTATTGGGGATAGTAGTGCAAAGTTATTGAAACAGGACTGGAATGCCATGTGTGAAGACCAATTTGGTTGGATCATAAAATGCAAAGGTGACAATAATAATTAAAGCTGGAAAGAGGTTGAGGCTGCAATGTGAAGAACTTCAAAGGCTAAATAAAAAATTTTAAATTTGATACTAGAAGCAATAGGAAGCCAGTGAACTGGGGAGGGAAAGAGTTTTCACATGGTCAGTCTTGCATTTAAGGAGAAAATCTTTGGCAGCAGTGTGGATAATTGGTCTTCCTGCTTCAAATATTTACCCCATTCCAGGTATTAGGACACTGTTGCAGTACAGATGAGAAACGAGGAAGGCCTTAAAATAAAGCTATAGCCATGCATGCAAGGAGAAGAGATAGGGTTAAAAGATTTGAAGATAGAAAAGGCAAGATTTTATAATGGATTAGATAAAGTGAGGTATAATGAGGAGTATAAGATAATTCTAGGATTACAAATCTGGGTGACTGGAAGAATAGTAGTGTCTACAATAGATTAATAATGAAGTTTGAGGGGGAAAAATAATGAGTTTAGCTTTCTCCATGTTGAATTCCAGGTATTTACATAACATTTACTTTAAAATGTCCAAAAGGTAACTGGTGGTGCAGAACTGAAGCTTAAGGAAGAGAATGGGATCAGACATACAAATTTGTGAGAAATCTGCATAAAGGTAATAGTTAAGTGCACAGTGATGAAATTACTGAGATTGTGTGCAAAAACCTTGGGAATACAACTATACAACTACAATTAGACAGGCTTGATAGGGATAATGTGCCTAAAAAATTACTGAGGTAGGAGAAGAACAGTGTCACAAAAACTCAAAAAAGGAGATAAAAATCAAGGAAGTCAACTACATCAAATGCAGAGTTCAAGAAAAATGAGAATTAAGAAAAGGCTATCAGATCTGGTAATTGAGATTACTGAAGACAGCAGATTAAGTTGAACAATGAAGCTGGAAATAAGGGATATTGCAGTGAATAAGAAAGTAGAGGCCTGAAGTTTAAATAACTGTCAAGGAGTTTGCCTGAGAAAGAGAAGAGAAATATAGGACAACAACTTGAAGATAAATAATACATAACAAAAAGGCAAGGGGGTAAATAGGGCCTAGTGAAATGTTTTAAAGGACAGGGGAGTTCTAGACATGTTTGAAGCTAAGGAAAAAGGAACCAGCAAGATAGAGAGAAAAAAAAAAAAAAAAAAAAAGGCAAAATTGGTCATGGTCACCAAAGCATCCCATGCCAGGCCACTTTACCTATCTTTAATCAAGGTGTCAAACATAAATAAGACTGCAGCCTATAGCAGATATTTAACCTTGTATCACAATTTTCTTACTTAATTGTATAACATTTTATATTTTAAAACATTTTTATATTTTGTGAAATAAGGCTTATATATTCATTGGTAAATTTATAAAAATCTTTCTATCAGAAGAATTCAACTTGAATCATTTTTCATAAGAATTTGTAATTAAGATGTCACTAAGACAGTTGCTGAAGTCAGGAGGACCTGAGTTCAAATCTGGCCTCAGATACTTGACACTTCCTAGCTGTGTGACCCTGGCCAAGTCATTCAACCCCAATTGCCTCAGGGAAAAAAAAGTCACTAAAAAATGAAACTGATTGCAGAAGACACACAACACCCAATACCATTTTAGTCCCACTTTGTATGGTACAACTATGTTACATGGATCAATTTTTCAGATTCTTTATCTAATCAATAATATTCATAATTAACATCAGACAAACTAAACTAACATCACATTGAAAACAAAGTTGGCTATAATAGTACAAGGGGACAGGGAAGAGAAAAACTAAGTGACAGACAACAGGGATGAGACTATAAGGAAGTAATACTGATCTTAAAGATTTGCAATGCCAGTAGGAAGCTAGAAAGATCTGTTTAGAGGTTTATTTTTTTCCTCACATATATGAATTTTTATTTGGATGACAATTTTAGTTAACTTACTTTCTTGATCCTCTTCAATAATTTCTTCTATGATCACATCAGGGCTGGAGCCCATTTGTGGTAAAACAGCAACAGTTTTGGGGGAGGACACAGACACTCTTTCATCTTGGTGCTGGGTACTTTTTGTTTCTGAACGTGCATCACCAGCCTCATGCTGTACAAGGGACTGAGGCTCATCATCTGTTACAGTAATTTCAAATTTATTCTTTTCTACAGACAGGTATGCATCACAATTTGAAGATTCCTTCTTATTAGTATGCTTATGAACATTCTGTCCAGTGCCTTCATTTTCTTCAGAACCAAATCTGTTTGAGAAGCATTTAGAAGATGTTCAAGTTAATAAAATTTTGATGCCATTTATTCACTCATTTGATGAGGCAGTAATTTTTTCACGATTAAGTCTAAAAGAACATCTCAATAGCATAGGTAGGTACCCCAGGATCCATCAAGAAGTACATCAACAGTACTTTGGAGTAAATAAAATTTTTCTAGACATATCTTCACCTCAAATGAAGAAATAGGTGAGGATTATCAAAAAACAAAAACAAAAACCAGTGTAAGCAAACACATACTATCTCAATCCTATCTATGTATGTCTCTCTCTATACTCTATAGACATAATAGATATGTAGATATGTGTATGTATATCCATCTCACATCTGTTTCTCCACATACACCACTGTTTTTTTGGCCTAGGTAAAAGGGGCAATTCTGTCTCATTTCTTACCTAGCCTTAATTACTGATTGGGCACTGCCTTAGTCAAACTGAGATCTGTTAAAGATATTAGCTTAAAAGGCCCAGATTTCCCGCTGTATTTAGGGCCACCTCTAGTTGTCCTGATCTCTCTCTGGTGACTAGACCTAGATGTCTCTAGAAGTGAGGTAGGTGACCTTGCCAGCCTTCCTCACTGAAATCAAATTCACTTGTATGTCAAGTATCACCTCTCTGATGTCATTATCCTCTAGAGAAAAGGACCAACAACTATCTTATCTCTGTTGCACCACCTACCTGTTTTTAATTACTCTTTTAGGAAAAATTCAATTTCTCTTATTACCAAGGATTCCTTCTAACATCTGCCTAAAAAACTTTCTAAATCTTCCCCAATTTAAAAAAAAAGAAAAAAAAAGTATTACTTTCACTGTTATGAATAATTTCAAGAAATAAATGACAATGTGAGAATTTGTTTTGCTTGACTATATGTATTTATTACTAGTTTTGTTTTTCTTTCTTTATTGATAGAAAGGAGTTGGGAGAAAAAATAAATGCTTATTAATTGAAAATAAAAGAAAATAAGAGGCTATCCATAATGGACTCTCAACTTTATAGTTGACTTTCCCCTTATTCTATGCAAGAGGTCTTCTAACCACACATCTACTGAATCAAATTGTTTCCTCAAAGCTTAATGATTTAATTGTCAAATCAAATGACCTCTTTTTGATTTTTTTTCCTTCATCCCCCTGCAATTTTTGACAGTTGATCAAACGATCTTTTATTGAATATCCTCTTTCCAATAGTTTTGGGTACACAACATTCCACGGCACTCTCCCTCCTCCCTTCTAAATATTCCTTAGCTTCCTGAACACAGCATTTTTCTGACTTTAATCCATGGGGTATGAATTCTCCATGGGCTTCTCTTCCAAGTTACAGTTTGCCATTTCCATTTGCCTACAAAGCACTTTTCAATTTGAATTATGTCCAAAACCAAGCTCATTATTTTTCCTCTAAACAAGCCCTCCATTCTGACTTCACTATTCAAAGGTTAACAAACCTACCTGCCATTCTTTTTTTTTTTATTATAGCTTTTTATATACAAAACATATGCATGGGTAATTTTTTACCACTGACCCTTACAAAAACTTGTTTCAACTTTTCCCCTCCTTCCCTCTATCCTCTCTCCCCTAGATGGCAGGTAGTCCCATACATGTTAAATATGCTAAAGTATATGTTAAATACAATATATTTATACATACTTATGCAGTTATTTTGCTATACAAGAAAAATAGTATTTAGAAAAGGCAAAAATAACCTGAGAAGAAAAAAATAAAAATGCAAGCAAACAGTAACAGAACTAATAGAAATCTACCTGCCATTCTTAATTCCATTTTCTTCTTCTTCCTTAATGTCCTTGCTTTAGCAATTATCACCTTTTATGAATTCTCCAACTCATTATTTACCAGAGATCTCAGGCTAGCAATTTTTGGTTTAGCTTTGATATCCAATTATTTTATAAAATCCTGTCAACTGCATCCTTTTACTTTATACTATAATTAATCCAATACAGGCCCTCAATATCTCTGCTTAAACTCTTCCAATAGCTTCCTTTCAGATCTTTATCTCTTTCTCCCAACACCAATCCAGTCCTCAAATAAATGTCATAATAGTTCTCATGTACAAATTTAGTCATGACAACCTCCTGATTTAAAAAAAAAAAAAAAAAAAAAGAAGAAAAAGAAAAAGGTTTATACACTGCTTATAATCAGTTCAAACTTTTGTCAGCAACTCCCAATTCCTAAATTGAGATGAAATTTCTTTGCTACTACTCTAGCTTTTCAGTCTTAAAACTCACATCATTCCCCCTAACACACACACACACACACACACACACTACACACAAAGTCAAAATACTTGTTCCTAACAATTCTGTACTCTTGTATCAGTGCTTCTGTTCAAAATGACTTATAACCAACTTCATTTCCCCTTAATCTTTTGAATTCCTACCTATTCAACTTAAATATCCCATTTAATCTATCTCCTAGACCAAAGCCACATATGGATTTACAAAACCATAAATATTATCTTTGTTGTATTGTATTTTAAGAAATATTTCCTAATTACATTTTAATCAGGTTTGGGTAGCCCTCCAAGATTGAATTTGACACCTCTGCCCTAGTTTTAGAGCCTCACATAATTCTACTTTATATTTAATATGTTTATAATGTAAAATAATACAGAATGATTGGCTTCTGTGGCACTAACATTCCTCCCTACTATCTTTAGTCTCTACAATTGGGTTATCTTTGATATACAATCCTTAACCAAGTCCTGCCAACTGCAAGGTTTTTGGTTTTTTTTTTTATTCATACTGTAATTACTCTTACATAGGCTCTTAGTCCCACTTTCTTAGACACTTGCAATAACCTCCAGTCTATGAAGGCAGAAACTATATGAAATTTTTATCTCATTCAACATCTTATTCTATACAAACCAGATTTAGTAAATGTCTGTTGGATCAAATGGACATCAAAGTACTGTCAGATCTAAAATAATTCAGGAGAACTGTCAATTGTCTCAAATCATAGATAGTTTTCTGTCTCTGGAAAAGCAATGGCTTATTTCTTCATATCAAGTTCTTATGGTAGGTTTTATATGAAGCTACTAAACAACTGAATGTCAAGAGACCTGAGTTTTACTTTACTATTAACTTGCCACATGACTTTGAACTACTCATTCTCTGAAGCTTCAGTTTTCTCTTCTGCAAATTATTTTCATTTTCCGAATATAATATTGGTTGATTTTAAATAAAACAGCCTATATTTTTATCATCATTAATCAATAAAAAAGGTTAGAATAGAATTCTATCTGGGGAAATACATAGGAAAAGTTTAAAGGTGAAGTGTTAAGAAAAAATAAAGTTAAAACTGTTATGCTTTGATACATATATGAAGCATTTATTTTTCTTATGGTAGAACACTGTAAATCCTGTTGAAGATCTGCAAAATAAACAATGTTTTTGCTATCATTTAAATTTTGAAATAAGAGGCAGAGATTTTTTGAAAGTAGTTATTTTCATATTAAAATTAAATTACAGCATAAACCAACATCTCACATAGTTGTATCCCAAAGTAAAGTCAAAAGAAGTACATATTTAAATCTAAAGGCAGAACGTATAAGCTAAGGGAAGCATAGAAATGTTTACATGTCAGATCTATGGATAACAGGAATTTAGAAACAAAAACCAGAAAGGATCAAAGGAAGAAAAATGGATAACTTTATGAAATACAAAGCCTTTAAACCCTGACCCCCACCTTTTGCAATCTGGCTAATATGAAAATATTTTGCATGATTGAACATGTATAACTGATATTATATTGCTTGCTTTTCTTAATGAGTAGAGAAGGAGCTAGTTGGAGAGAATTTGCAACTTATGATTTAACATTGATTTAAAAAAATTTTAAGTATAAAAAATTAAATCAAACTAAGAAAAATGCATTATTCTCCCTTTAAAATTTAATAATAAATCCATTAAATAAGATGGTATTTAAACTTGATAGATGGGTTGTAGTTACTGAAATTTGAGGGGTCTCTATTTCATTATTCTGTCCTCAAATCTTTATGCTTATATTGATCTTATCTATTCTTTTGTATTGAAATTCTCATTATTAGTGGATTCTTGATTCTCTAAGACTATTATCATTACCAAGATCTCTAGCCCAGATATGAAGTTTTACAATCCGGATATTCCAACTCTTACTCTTTGATATCTTAAACACTTCATGTTTTTAAAAATATTTCTGAAGCTGTTAAATTTAAAGCATTAACAAAATTCACTGCATTAAAAAAAACTTTTAAAATTATTTCCAGTATTCTAGTATATTATGATGGATGTGTATTTATTGGTTAAAAAGAAAAAATTATCAAAGATGAAGTGAATAAACATTTACATAGCTCCTGCTGTGTGCCAGGCTCTGTGCTAAATACTTCACAAATTATCTTATTTAATCCTATCAACAACGCTAAGAAGTAGGAGCTATTACCCTCATTTTACATAACAAAGGTTATATAATTTGGCCCTTCCCTGTATTTACTGAATTTCTAAGCTGCCTCAAAGGAAGATGAAATTATAAATCTTTCAATGACTAAAATTTCATATGAACTTTTGGCATATTCTGTATAATAGGCTATCAGAATGAACAATTATTTTTGCCATTCTTAAGACTTACTTTGAAGTTTCTTCAAATTCAATTTTCCCCATATTTTTAAACATACAGATAATTTCATTACAATTCATATTCATCAACCTATTAAAAAAAAAATACAAGTGTTAAGACTCATAATTGAAACTTTCACCTAATGATTTCACCCAAATTTAGCAATTTGATCAGATTAAACAGTAAGTAAATGTCCGATATTTAGACAAAAGTAAATGTAATTATAAAAATTAGGAATTAAGTTATTTAGGAAAGCTCTAAAAATTCAGTGTATCACTTCTGCTTAAATTTAAGCTCAATTATTACATATTTTAAATATATATATATATATATATAAAAAAATAGTTATGTACCTGAGAGAACTTCTGAATTTCAGAGAACTCACTTCTGATAATTCACTCTCAAATGCTAACTTCAAAGTACGGATAATCTATAATCAAAGGACATATCAAAAAGTAATTTATAAAATTAAATCTGATGGCTCTCTTAAAACAGAAATGTGGCTCTTTTCTGGGAAAAGAGTGAAACAGAAATAAGATCTCTAAAGAAAAATTAGAGGTCATATTCATTCTACCTCATATTCATTCTACCTTCTGATGGAACCACCCATCACAGCTAGTCATCAAATCGGTATTCTCTCTGAGTACTTAATAAGTACAATTCCCTGTTAGGTACTGAAGGAGATTGGGGAGGCAGTGAACACTTCTAAGTGTACAACCTAGCTGTGGAAGTTAAAGGAATTTAATTCAATTATTGTTCAGTTCTGCCCAAATTTTTTGTGACATTATTTGGGGTTTTCTTGACAAAGATATAATGGTTTGCCATTTACTTCTCTAGTAGATCATTATGTCAAGCAATAAGAGGTTAAATGATTTGCCCAGAGCCACATAGCTAAGAAGCGTCTCAGGCAGGATTTAAACTCAAGTCTTTCTGGCTTTAGGCCAAGTGCTCTGAGCCACTAGTTGTCTTCTTTTAATTCAAGTTAACAAATGAGAAGATCTATACGTTAAAAATAAAAGATAATTGAGAAAAGTATAAGGGAACAAAGATGTCTCATTAACTATTCATTTCTTTGACTGAAATTCTTCTCCACTTCAAAACACAGATGCCTGATAGTACAAAGTACATGGCTAAAGACATGTTTACTGGCACATTAAAGACAATGAAAGGGTCTCTAGACTAGTGTTCAAAGGGGATATACTTTACTTTCTTTATGTAGTAATTCTAACCCCTTTAACTTCTCTCTCTTATCCTTTCCCCTAAAACTGATGACAGCCATTTCTTTATTATGAATGAATGAACACACACTCACACAATTTTCCTATTTATTCTGGTCAGAAGTCAATGCAACCAATAATATTTTATAAAGTATTCATACACTGTGGGCTGTGTGTGCTGGCTGCATGTATGCTTAAGAAAGTGTATTGAATATATATATGTGTGTGTGTATATACACACACACACACTCATTAACACTAACAAAGTTTAAATATATTTTATAATCTACATTTTTAAAGACTTCACCAAATCTTACAAATGGTAGGAAATCCAGGATGAACACTAGGAACAAAATCTATTTTGCACATATTTTGTATGTTTGTCCAATGCTTACTTAGCTTATTGCCTCACTCCAAAATGCTTTCCGCTTCATTAATGTTTGTGTTTACGCAAAAAATAAAATTCCTAGACCTACTCCAGTCTCAAAAACATGCAAAATTAATTACCACCAAAATATTTAATTTTCATTGAGTTCTCAAAATTACCTGATTCAAGTCACAATATGTTCTTAAGGAAGGTGACATTTTCAATTCTCTTGCTATTCTCATAGCTGCATCCAAATCATTTTTTTTCCCTTCAATGTATTTTTTGGCCATTATGATATCCCCTAAATAGTCCTCTGTATTTCTTACAACTTCTTCATACAGACTTCTTTTCCTTCAGTAAAGAAAGTTTTGTAAGCATTTAGATATATTTAAATTTTCAATAACTGTCAGTTTTTTCAAAAAGTTTATATTGAGAATGCCATATTTAGATGTTGCTAATAACCATATCATACAATTCTTCCTTTAAATTACTTATAAAGTTTTCCTTTGAATGATACACTGAAGTTTCTACATGTTACAGCTAAAAATGGAAACTTTAACCCAAAGGAAGAACAACTGAGATAAAATAAAGCTTAAAAGAAATGCAAGGTATTGGGATTCATATATGTATTTCTCATTTGATATTATCTTAATAACTGAAAAATATACATGTATTGGGGGCAGCTAGGTAGCGCAGTGATAAGAGCATCAACCCTAAAGTCAGGAGGACCCAAGTTCAAATTTGGTCTCAGACACTTAACACATCCTAGCTGTGCGGCACTGGGCAAGTCACTTAATCCCAATTGCCTCAGGGGAAAAAAAAAAAAAAAAAAAAAAAAAAGAGATCCTTTTATCTCCACAAATCGTGCATGTCTTATTAGGAACTTTTAAACATTCCTAAAGATCTTAGTTAAGAATACAGGAATATGTTTTTCAAAGGCCCAAGAGCACAAAATTCTTATAGTAGTAGCTCTGTTATATCAAAGAACTAGAAAGTAAAGTAGATACCATTTTCCAGTTTTGATGGCCAACAAATTATACAGCAGATGAATGTCATGGATTATTACTATGCTAAAAGAAGTAACAAATATGAAGAATACAGAGAAGCTTGGAAAGAAACATGAAATGATGCAAAAAGAGGTGATCACAACCAAGAATTTACAAGATAATAAAGTATTAAATGGAAAGAACTAGCACCATGTATTAAAAATGAATGTGACAAAATTACAAAGAATAATTCTGGCCCCAAAGAGAAATGAAAATACTTCCCCCACTTCATTCCTTTTCAGGGACAGCATCCACAGCTGTGGAAGATAATTGACTTTTTTTTTCTTTTTTTTTTTTTTTTTTTTAGATTTGCTCTATTCTACTTTTCTGAAAAAAAAATTAATTGTCTCAAAATTATATGGCTCTCTGGGTAAGGGGAAAAGGAAGGAAGAGGGTGTGTATATGTGTGTGATGTGAGAGAGAGAAAAAAGAGGGAGAGGGAAAGGGAAAGGAGGGAGAGAAATGTAGGCAATGTAAAAGCAAAAAATAGCACTACACATTTATTTTGAAAAAGGATTAAAAATAAGAACAGAAGAATACATAGAACTTGACATGCATTACACTTTGCTTGATTGTTAATCATCCAGGTATGACTTCTAAGAAGTGTACTCATTTTAAATGATGAAATTATATATCATATCTAACTAAAGCTGATCACAATGACAATTTTTTTTTTTAGTCAAGTCATCTTAATTTTAAAAATTTATATTTTGACCAAGGGAATGTTTTAGAAGTTTGCTTACCTTGACTTTAGTGAAGTAAAAAGCTGATGAAATTTTTCCTCAAGAACCTCTAGAAGGCAGTCTGTTTCTTGTTTTGTTTGATTTTCTAGACATTCTAGCATCTAGTTTTGTTTTTAAAAAGATTTGTAAAGTTATCAATTTATCTTCACACTCTAATACCATGTATTATTTTCTATAAAAATCTAGTTTGTAATAATTTTTATTCACACCCCGACCCATATAACAGATACTTTCACTGGTAGGAAGTTAAATAATAAAAAAGTTAGAAATTACATCTGCTCAGCTTAAGTTGTGTTAGATACATTGCAGGAGAACAGATATTATATAATACTAACTCGAGCCACTAATTTTTTTTTAATTTTTATTATATATTTTTTATAATATTATCCCTTGTATTCATTTTTCCAAATTATCCCCCCTTCCCTCTACTCCCTCCCCCCGAATGACAGGCAATCCCATACATTTTACATGTGTTACAATATAACCTAGATACAATACATGTGTGTAAATACCATTTTCTTGTTGCACAATAAGCATTAGATTCCGAAGGTACATGTAACCTGGGCAGACAGATATTAGTACTAACAATTTATATTCACTTCCCAGTGTTTCTTCTCTGGGTGTAGCTACCTCTGTCCATCATTGATCAACTGGAAGTGAGTTGAGCCACTAATCATCTTAATGGCTCATGATAACAAGAACATTTATACAGCAACAGGCAATGTGCTAAGAATTTTATATTATTTCTATCTTCATAACAATGCTGTGAAGTAGGTGCTATTATCCCCATTTTGCAGATGGGGATACTGAGGCAAACAGATTAAATAACTTGCCTAAGGTATCTGAGACTAGATTTCATCTCTACTGAACCCAAATTTATCTGTTCCTCCTTGATAGTTAACATGACAGTTATTTTTTAATTAATGTTCTTCTAGTGTAGCAATAATGCTCATAAAGTACTTCTTCCTAACCTGCTAAATATTGTGAATAGGAACTTTGTACGTTACTTTCTCCTTTAAAATAAGAAATTACAGGGGCAAGTCCTGACTTCAGGACTAGTGCTCTGAGTTCAAATCTGGCCTCAGACACTTAATACTTCCTAGTTGTGTGACCCTGGGCAAATCACTTAACCCCAATTCCCTAATTCCCCCCCCCCCAAAAAAAAAGAGAGAGAAGGCTCATATAACTACATAGAAAGAAAATTTCAGTATAACAGGGCTTAAAATTTTCTCAATTTTACAATAGTTTTTTTATTCATGGGTATTGTTAAATTTCAAGCCAAAAAATTTTGACTGTCCAAAATGATTTAAAAGATTCCATGTTAGAAGTCAGAAGTGCGTTTTGTCCCTAAAAGTGAAGAATTCTTCCCCCCTCCCCCATTTATTTACTGGCTGGTTTTCTTCTCATTTACTTATAAGAACTAGTTATAAGAACTTAAGACTGCCCCTGCAGTTGATTTCTATTTATTCCTTCCATTTCTTTTCTATTTCCTCTTGCTTCTTTTGCCCGACATTCACAGGAAAAGGATGGATTTTACTGGCAGATATTACTGTCGACAGCATGTGTTCCTTCTATGCAATGATATACCTAATCAAATGTTAGGTGTAATTAGGTATGTTCAATGATTTGTGAAGAAAATTTTTATATATATATAATATATAAATAATACATACATACATATAAATAATACATACATACATATATATAAATAATCCATACATATATATATATAAATAATACATACATATATATAAATAATCCATACATACATATATATATATATATATATATATATATATATATATATATATATAAATAATACATACACACACATATATATATATAAATGATACATACATACATACATACATATATATAAATAATACATACATACATATATATATAAATGCCACCCCCCACTTTTTAATCAATAAAAACAAAAATATTTTCCATGGCAGAGAACATCCATTTGGCTTACCTTTTCTGCATCACTTAACTGTTCAAAATTATAACCAGCTATCTTCAAAGCTTCATCAATTTCTTGTGTCATTTTAGTTTCCTAAAGGGAAAAAAATTCCCCAATATTAAAAAGCAGCACAATTAAATGACATTACATCCTATTTACCCATAACTACTGCTTTAAGAGGGTAAAATATTGTAGTAATTTCAAATATCAAAATATGATAATAAAGGATGGAAATGGAGAAACCAAGCAAATTTGTCCGGCATCAATAAGAGTACTGGTGACACTAAATTAAAAAACAAAAAACAAAAAACTTTATAGCAAAACATTAGGGTTGGAAGAAACTTTGAGGACTACCTAAACCAAAACATTCAAAGTTAAGTTTCTTGTCTACTATTATACAGCTGATGATTTATTATTATTATTTTTCCCTGAGGTTGGGGTTAATGACTTGCCCAGGGTCACACAGCTAGGAAGTGTGGCTGAGACCAGATTTGAACTTGGGTTCTCCTGAATTCAAGGCTGGTGCTCTAGCCACCTAGCTGCCCCGATTTTATTTCTTAAAAAAACAAAAACAAAAGCCAAAGGTTATTAAGATTTAGATTATTTAGATTAAAGAT